>NC_139000.1:23077130-23692558 GCF_964374135.1 Grampus griseus | reverse complement strand
CTGCTCCCGATCGCTGGATTCCTTCCTTCTCTATTATCACGTGGCCTTACCAGACACACGGCAACTTACTTAACCTCTCTGTGCTTCCTCATTTGGGGGTAGGAATACCAACCTCACGAGAACATTGTAAGAGTTGAAGAGGATAATTACGCAAAGCAATTAACACAGTGCAGGCACTTCGCTGGTGCTGCAGAGACATCAGCTACTGTCACTAGTGACCCCTACTGTGTGCCGAGCACGGAGCTGGGTTTGGTGGGGATGGGTGGTGGGAGGAGGTGGGTAGGGGTCTGGAGAGATCTGGCAGGGCCTCACGGAGGAGGTGGGATGAGAGCTGGCACTGGGGGTTTCGGTGGGAACAGAGAAGGCAGGCATGAGGGGGCGTGGGCTGTGCCGACAACTGTGAGGGCAGAACGGAGACGCGGGGCCGGGGCTTGAGTCGCGTACTTCATTCACCTGCAGTATTTGAGAGCTGGGAAGGAGGACGCGAGGACTCGGCTTATTGCTTTATGACAACAACGACAACAACGATAATAGTAGCTGTATTCAACAGAGGTTGCCTTTCAAATGCCCACCAAGTACTGGGCAGCATCTTTGATGCCTTCCAGCATGAGTATCATTTACTCTTCCGAGGGACCCTTGCAGGTAGCGACTATGTCATCCTCATTTTACATTAGAGGAAACGGAAACACAGATTGGGTGAGAAACTTGCTCAAGGTCCCTGAACCCAGTAGGAGGCAGAATTTGAAGAGCCCCAAGGCAGCCAGGCTCCTGCCCCACTCTGCTTACCGCCTCTGCAACAAAAACCAAATGCACATGAATAAAATATAACCTGGTCCTTTGAGGAAGGGTTGAATATGCAAATGCAGGCAGGGCCAGGCAGCTAAGAGGGGTGTGTGAAGTGGGCTGAGTTGGGCCTGGGAGGAATGGGGGAGGGGAGGGTCACATCTAGTATAAAAAGGGGTGGAGGGTGCTGCCTACCTGCAGAGGACTGGCCATGAGGGGTGGGGCCCTGTGGAGGCAGATCTCCATATTTTTCAAGGGAGAAGTTGGCCATCAGGTGGTCACGGGAAAGCCCTTGATTTTCCCGTGTTGGCTACAAGTGCAACATCGCAAAACCATGGAACAGGCTGTGGAAGGCCCTCTTTGCTAAGGCTCCTCCCCCGCGGGTGGCTGTTACCTTTCCTCCTGATCACCAGGGCCAGCTCCCGTGTGTGCGACTCCCGGCTGGCTTTGATGAACATCACCACTTGGTCATGGGTGTGTTCTGAGATGTCCCGGCCGTTGATTAGCACGATTTGATCCCCTTCATTCAGCTTAGGAATGCAGGTGTCCGCCTGCATGGGGGAAGAGCGAGTTTCTTCTGTTATCATAACACAATCCTCAAGGGAAGAACCTGATGTCTTCTGAGCCCCGACACTTGAGACCATGACCAAGTTCTCTTCTTCTCCCTCAGGCATTACTGTCTTTATTTTTGCCTCCACTGCAATGTTGACATGGTAGCTGGCAGTGGGATTTTAAAGGAGTCCTGCTCAGAACCTACGTTATGAAACATTTTGGAGTAAAGCTAAGAAAACTACTGAGGCTATTTCTCTATGGTAGCCAGGCTACTGTAATGTCACAATGACTTCAATGCCTCTATCTTTTGTTGTCTAGATGTGTGGTTAGAAAATGATTCGTCAGGGCTTCCCTAGTGGCGCAGTGGTTGAGAGTCCGCCTGCCGATGCAGGGGACACGGGTTCGTGCCCCGGTCCGGGAAGATCCCACATGCCGCGGAGTGGCTGGGCCCGTGAGCCATGGCCGCTGAGCCTGCGCGTCCGGAGCCTGTGCTCCGCAACGGGAGAGGCCAAAACAGTGAGAGGCTCGTATACCGGTAAAAAAAAAAACAGAAAAAGAAAAAGAAAAAGATTCGTCAGCTAAAAGCGAGTATTTATCTATCTTGTGATGGAGAAAGGCTTTGCAAACATAACCCCAAAGGCAGAAGCCATTATGGAGAGAAGCCATGCATTGAACAGTGTGGGAATGAAAGGCTTCTTAACTCACAGAGGCCACAAGCAGTAAGAAAAGGTAAACCACAAGCTTAAGAGTAAAACTCCCAAACAGGCACCTTCTTAGGAGGCACAGGGACCCTTTGGTGCTCACTGTTATACAAAAGCAAATCACCTCCTAGATGCCTAGAGCCCCAGACAGAGGGCTGAGGGTGGGGAGGGGGAGGGACACAGGGGCCGTGAGCCCACTCGGAGCGAGCAGAACAGCAAACTCTAAGCCCCAGTTTCCTTCTTTCGGGCAGGGCTTCTACATTTCAACGTGCACACCAGTCATCCGGGGATCTGGTTAAAATGCAGATTCTGGTCCAGGAGGTCTGGGTGGGGCCCAAGAGTCTGCATTTCCAATGAGCTCCCAGGTGATGCTGGTGCTGCAGCTTCGGGGACCACAATGAGCAACAAGGCTCTGGAAAACGGCCTCCATTCTTTCCTTCTATCTATGTGCATATGCATGTACGCACACTCTCTGCTGCCAGTAACAAAGAAACAGGACACAGAAACAGAAATCTGTTACATGTAGGGGAAAGCAAACTTGGGAAATAACAGAATATGTTTACTTACAGGTGACTCTGGGTTTATCCTTGATACCACAAGAGGCATCTTTTGATCCACTCCTCCCTGTAAACATGTAGATTAAAAGACCACTTGAGTCGTTCACAGCAACAAAGACATGCAGATATCTCTGACACAAGGGAGGGCTCAAACTTCCCTTGAACTTATTCTAATTGCAGGCGTTGGCACCTTTCGGAACGACAAGGTTCCTGGGTCCCTGGGTCTAGTGGGCCAACCAGAAAGAAGGCTGCTCAGAAGCCTCCCACTGCCATCCCCACCTTCCACAGACCAAAGATGCACTTAGAGGAAGCAGCCTCCTTTCAAAAAATGCAAACACCCCCTGGAGAAGGACTCAAGAAGCACAGCCCCTAACTGCTGATGGACAGGGGGTTTTCAGTGGAGGAGAGGAGCTGTAGAAAGGCCCCATGTCGTGAGGGCTTTTGACGTCTGAGAACAGGCTGTCAGCAGGGCTGCGGGTATTGGAAAGGAGTGCGTGATGGCAGCTGCGGGGTGGGCAGCAAAGATCACCTGCCCTCACTTTGCTCTAGAGTAAACCTTTTCTGTACAGGGCCAGATATCACCTATCTTGGCTTTGCGGGACAGAGGGCTCTGTTGCAACTTCTCCACTCTGCCACCGTAGTGCCAAAGGAGCCACAAACCATTTGTAAATGAATGAGGTGTCTGCGTTCCAATAAAACTTTATTTATAAAAACAGATGGGATTTGGCCTGCAGGTCATAGCTTGCAGAACCTGCCTAGAGGGAGGCAGAGGAGGATGATGGCCCTGCACTTGAACCACTGTTCTCTCTTAGCAATGCTGAGGGGTTCCCATCTCTCTGAGCCTTAGTGTGCATCTATAAAATGGGTTTTAAGGGCTTCCCTGGTGGCGCAGTAGTTGAGAGTCTGCCTGCCGATACAGGGGACATAGGTTGGTGCCCCGGTCCAGGAGGATCCCACATGCCGCGGAGCGGCTGGGCCCGTGAGCCATGGCCGCTGAGCCTGCGCGTCCGCAGCCTGTGCTCCACAACGGGAGAGGCCACAACAGTGAGAGGCCCGCGTACCGCAAGAAAAAAAAAAAAAAGGGTTTTAAAATTCCAATTTCACCACTTAATAGAAGAACTCAATAAGGTGATATAAATAAGTACACAGAGCAGGCACTCGGTGTGAGGCAGCTACTATGGCCACAAAAAAAAGTTCCCAATTCTGAAGGCCGAGCCAATTTCCCTATGCAGCCTTGGGTACGTGGCACATTTCTAATGGAAGTTAAAAAGTCATCTAAAGACTGCTTCGGAGCATCAAATGTCCTTATAAATTACACACAACATACCTTTAGATTAAATCCAAATTTTCCATCTTCATCTGGTGTGATGCGGATCAAGACTAAGTAGCCGTCACCATCATTCTGGAGAACGTCAGAAAATCATCAGTTATCTCACTTCTTTCTCCAGTGGTCGGTGATATGCTATTTTCTTTGAGTCGTAACCACCTAATCGCCCGTAAGGCAGCCCTGCGCGGGAGGCCTGGCTGGGTCGGCTGCCACTGCAGCCGCAGCACCTGGGGTCACGCACCTTGTCACAGTAGTACTGGCTGGAGTCCTCGGAGCCCCCTTTGGTCACCCTGTGGAAGTCCTCTAAGAACTGCTGATCGACGCCATCTGGGGAACAGGAGCCTGGAGCATTTGAAGATGGAGACACAGAACTGGATGACTTCTGGGTCAGGCAGCTTTGTGCTGGGTTGTTCTCGGATATACTCCTTCATCGTGGGGAAGGAGGAGATATTTTAATAACTGGATTAATATTTTATCAGAGCAAACATTACTGACTGTTGGGGCCTGGCATCTCGCGGCTGTCACCACTCCTTGGAACCGTAGAAGAGCTCCAAAGGTCAAGCCCAGGGCTCAGGCACATCCAGAGTCCACTGGCTGCCCGTGTCCCCAGCTGGCCTAAAGGTCATCGCCTTTAGTTTTGGGGAAAAGGGGAAGGAGGGCAGGGTAGTACCAGGAACTGCTGAAAACTCAGCTGCTTTGGAAGGGTGATAGGGAAATATGCCCAGCTGCTCTGGTGCTTAATTATTGAAGCTCACCCAGATGCATGCGTCTCCATCCCTTTTGAAAGCTTTTCCCTTCCATCTCACTCCCACTCATAGCTCTGCTTCACAGGACAGTTCGCTACCCAAAGGAAATGGGACTAACGTGGCATATTCAGGACAATTTATATGAATCCTAGTTTACATTATTCACCTGTGACATCCATTAATGCCTCCACTGAGATTATACATTTTATTTTTCTCTAATGTAAGTCCTTTTGTATCTTGGAGCTGCGCGGCCCAATATGGCAGTCACCAGTCACGTGTGGCTATTTAAATTTAAGTAAATTAAGATTAGAAAGTGCCTCAGTTGTACCAGTCACATTTCAAAAAACGCTCAACAGCCACACGTGGCTAGAGGCTCCTGCACTGGACAGCGCAGTTACAGGACATTTCCATCATCGCAGGAAATTCTACTGGATGGCGTTATCTTCGAGAATTACAGACTATTACAACTGAACAGACCTCTGTGGTCATCTGGTTCAACTTCCATTTCACAGATGAAGAAACAGGTCAAGAGGCGCTGAGTGACTTGCCCAGGGTCACACAGCTTTCCCCTCACCTGACAGACAGAAGTCTGATGAACATGACTCCCCCAGCACGTCTCCCCTCTCCTCTCCTCACACCAGGTCTGCTCCTAAGACCCTCCTCTCTAACCTCTCAGGGCCACAGGGATGAACACGGTATAGGACACGCAACTTCTCTGCATTCATGCACACCCACACTAGACCCTTCCAGAGCCACAGTCCTAGCAAAAGATGCCTTTAAAAGCCAACAGAATATGGGATTGTCCTCATGTTCCACAGACTCCTCCATATTCTAATCTCATTCCAGGTTAGTGATGGGAAAGGTGAGCAAAGACAGACATTCAGTGAAACAAACAGACAAAAGACAGCTGCTGCTGCCTCTTTATTTCAGGTCCTTATCCGTGAAGTTTTCATTAATGTAGTGCTTCTGTTTCCTAGCAAGTTCAAATTAGCTTACTTTAAATATAAAATCTGTATCATAGTCACACAAAATGATTCACAATCTCAATTCATTTGAATAAAAAAATTCAGTGACAGAGTAGTACAGAAGGAGAGCTATTTGCAAGAGAAGAGTTTGGCCTTAAGGTTTTCAAGTTGGATGGGAAGGCATTTCAGAGAGAGGATATTTTGTTATGTAGTAGTGGTATGTTTTCAGACTGAAAATAAATGAGACTTTAATTTACTTAAAAGGAAGCTAAAAAAAAAACTTCTCCCGAAGTTGGGCAACTTTTCTAAGTTTTGATGTTTATAAGAGCACCTCCTAGTGGCAGCAAGGGAAACTTGGAAGTTGCCAAGATAAAGCCAAAGAGGTTTAGGAAAAGCCATTTCCAGCTCTAGGGGTGGACCTGAACCTTTACTGTGAAGCCGCAAATAGCATTCATACTTCAAACATTTGGAAGAATCTGGAGATGAGAGCGATGGAAAGGGCGATGACATTTAAACAGAAGAGCAAGGTGACAAAGCAGAAGACAACAGACTTTTCAGTAAACTGTATTTCTGTATTCATTATATTTCATTTCTAAATTCTGAATTTCGAATTACATTATATAGAATTTAGATGACATCTTATAAGGTTTTAAAGTATTTTTCTTTTTCAGTAGAAAATGTAATGGTCTATCCCAAACAGCCCATAGTACTAAAAATAACGTATTCAATGTCATTATGTGTCCAATCCCATTTTCTAAGTAGGGGTGGAGAGCTTACTCTCAGATGGTAATTTATTAAACATGACAATATTTTTTTGGCTGATCAACCATGTACAGACGTTCCCTGTAGGCTGCAGTAATGCTCCGCTCAGTGTGGAGGATGGACAGACAGATGGCGAGGAGGACATGTAATGACAGGAAGCAACAAGAAGGTGGCAGCTGGACGCAGCACAGGGATGCCAGGAGTGAAGACGCCACACCAAGTGGCCTTCCTCCCTACCAGGGCAGGACGTCAGGTGCAACCGAGGGGAGAGCCCAGTGGGTGAGGACGGAGAGAAGAGGGGAACCCCTGGGGTTTCAGTGGGTAGCTGTGAAAGGGGCAAAGAAAGGGGTAGCAGGAGGGAGCTGAAGCAACTGATTTGCTCCTGAGGCCGGAAGGGAGACCGTCACTGCCGTCGGGGAGCCGGAGTGGCCAGGGAGGGACTGGCCACCCCAGCTCCCTGGGGTGAAAGGGGCAGAGACAGACAGACAGACAGACTGACCGGCAGACAAACGGGTGCTCGCCCTCAGAAGCCGACGCTTCAGAACTGTAAATGCGGTAGTCATCGGAAACAAAAGCCAGGACAGAGTTCATTTCTCTGAAGGGAAGCAAGGTTAGAGACAGTTAAAATGGCAGGATTTCCTGGGTGAGGCTTTTCATACCATTCTTTTCTACACCCTAGAAAATGACAGAGGCCCCCGCGTCCCCCCCCCACCCCCACACAAACCTGTTAGCCAAGCAAAGCTGTGCTCCCACTGAGGGTTTCACAGCTCTCACTGGGCGCCCGCAAGGAGGCACTGGCTATGGTGGTGATAGAATAGGGGCCATTCCACGTGGCATTTCTCTCTCGAGTCTATGAGCTTCTCGAGGTCAGGAGAGACCCTAGTCCTCTGCCAAGTCCTCTCCTGGTGTACTTAACACAAAGCCAGATATCTCACATGGATCCCGACATAAGGATCACCGAGTAATAGAAAGCATGTCTTCGTGGTATGGGTGTTACGACATGGAGACGTTCTTCAGGTGATACTCTTTTATCCCTGCGATACATGCCAAGGGCCCGAGATCAAAACTTCACTCAAGAAGCTGCGGAGGTGGCTGAGGGAATGTGGGTCAGAGATGCCGCTGTCTGAGCTCTACGTCTCATCACGCATGGAATCAAGGGTCATGCACCTGTCCCCAGGCTGCCCACTCAGACGTTGCGATAACTTAAGGGCAAGAAAGCACTTGTTAAATTTCCGTCAATTCATGCTTGAACTCTTTGATGAGAATTTCTCATTGACACAGAGCCTGCAGCAGCACCTACCATGGGGACCTGCTCACAGAAGACAGGTAACCCAAACTCGTTACAGGAAATCTGAGTCCTTGGCGTGCAGATTAGATGCTGTGTGATATGGGGGCCTGCCGTGGAAGTGGCAGAGGGGGTACCCACTGTAAAAACTTGGGAGCTTGTTTGTACTTTAGCCAAGGGCCACATCCTGCTTCATGTGACCATCTCCCCATTCACCTGTCCATCCATCAGAGTAGTCACGGAATATCATGAAGTGTCAGGCACCAAGCCAGGTTTGGGGGAAGGAGAGGTGAACAGGGCTCTATCCCTGCCCTCAAAGAGCTCGCTGTCTAGTTTAAGATAGAAAAGGAATCAAATATTATCATCATGCTGTAATGGAGATGCTCAGATGTCTAGCATACAGTGGGAGGCCAGGAGAGGCTTCACAGAGGAGGGGGCGCTTGAGTCTGAAAGATAAACCAGTAGAAGTTTAAACAGGTAGTCAAGAGGGAAGAAGAAAGTGTTGGGTGGGCCAAAAAGTTCCTTTGGGATTTTCCATAAGATCTTATGGAAGAGCCGGAACAAACTTTTTGGCCAGCCCTACATTTTAGGCAAAACTCTCATAATAAAAAATCTTCAGTGGTATTTGCAGAGGCATGAAATTTTGGAAAAGCACAGAAAAGGCATTTAAGCGGGGGAGTGACATGCTTGGGCATAAATTTCAGGAAAATGAGCCTGTTACCCTTGTTAAGGATGGTCTGGAAGGAGGAGAGACTAGAGACAGGAGGACACTTAGGGCACTATTGCAACTGTCCCTTCGAGAGACGATGGCGGCTACACAGGGGCAGTGCGGGGTGGACGGCGGAGGGGTCCAGGTCAAGGGATGTTCACGAGGGAGAATCAACAGGTGAGAAACTAGATGACGCAGGCGGAAGAGAAGGAGTTGTCGAGGATGCCTGAAGTTCCCATCGGGGCCCACTGGGTGGTTCTGAAACGTGGCCCCACTCACCAAGACAGGAGGAGCCACAGGCTGGACAGAAGATGATGAGCTGAGATCAGGCCAGGCTGGGTTTAAGGTATTCGTCAGCTGTCCACATGTAAGTGGCCCAAGACCAAGTGAAGTGCAGGCAAGGTGCAGGGCAAGTGGACACAAAACTCCTAATGAAACCCTGTCGCTGGCTGGTCTCCTGTGGGGAGACACAGCTTGGACAACTGGGTTGTCCAACTAGAGAACAGGCTGCCACACGGCAGGAGAGCTGCCCATCACTGGCAGGGTGACCAGGTGACAGGGCAGAGGGAATTCCTACACCGGTGATGCAGCTGAAGAAGGGGATTCCCAAAGTTCCTTCCAATGCAGAGAAGCTATTTAAAAACATTTTTTAAAATAGTGGTGAAATACACATAATATAAAATTTACCATCTTAACCATTTTCAAGTTTACAGTTCAGTAGCATTTAAGTATATTCACATTGTTGTGTGTACAGAAGTTTGGAAATGAAAGCTGACAGCTGTCCCCTGTCCTTGGAACAAGGCAGGCTCTAAAGAAGGAAGTAGGCAAATAGCAAAGGCACCAAGCCCCATTCACTGAGGAGAAGTTCTTCAAACACAACCCTCATCCGCCCTCAAATTTGTTTTCCTCCAGCTTCTGCTCTGCAAAGTCATTTTTTTCCCTTGGGAAACACCCCCTCCCATTTTCCTGGGTGGTGGGTTGTTTTTGTTTTTGGAAACTTCCTTCTCTGCAGATCTTGGCCTTGGCTCTGAAACAAGGAAAGGAACATAGAATGTCTGCGAGAGTAACAAGAGGACAGCCTACTCGGGCATAAAGCAAACTGCCAAGGACTCGTAACTAACCATAAACTTTGCTGCGCTGCTATAAATACGGAACAAACCAAGGTGACTTATCCACTAGGATGATGTCCAGAGTCTGAACTGCACCACTCAGGTTTAGAGCCAAAGTCGAACCGCTCTGTTTCTTCCTTTCTCTCTTTCTTCCTCTTGTTTACATGGGTACAGAACATTACACTTCATTCTTCTTTCTAAAAGGAACTCTCCTTGCTGTCTGTGATGTTATTCATCTGATTTCTGACAGGATACTTCCTTTTGCCTCTTAACACACTAATGTGTTGTATAAAGCATGTGCAATGTTTCTTAAACATTTTGAAAATACTGTAGCCCACCCTGGGTATCTGTGGATACAACCAAGCACAGATCGAATTAAATCCGGGGATACGAGGGGCCAACCATACTTAGCCGTTTTACATGGATTCTGGTATCTGTGAGGGTCCTAGAACCAATCCCCCTTGGGTACCGAGGGATGACTGTACTCACTGAAGACACCACCGCAGTTTTTTCTCCAAGTACAGACTAACCTTCCCTTCTTGCCTTGGTCAATGGAGGGCCACCAGACTCTCAGGGAGGCCAGCTGCCTCTGAAAACCCAGCAGAAGGTGGCTTCCTGCCAGCAGGAAGGGGTCCCCTACTTAAGTGAGGTGCTAGGGGCTGAACTCTTTCAACTGTTCGCCCCACTTGCAAAGCACAGCCGCTAACTCGATTCTGTGAGCCATCTACTGTTGGCTCACCTGGCAAAGACATGGCAAGGAAGGCTGCGTTTGCATCACCATTATTCGCTACTTTTAACATTTCACTGCAAAATAAAAAGTGCCCCAGGATGATACATCTTTTTATGTCTCACGGAGGAGTTTCAGGAAGAACCGACGTGCAACGCCTAGGGGTGAGTAGGGCTAGAAATTACTTAAATCGAACCGGGCTTGAGGAAGTGAATTCTCAGCTGAGTTTTAATAAACTTAAATAGCCATCTGTGTGTGGCTGTATTGGCCTGTGAAGCTCTAGATGCTCTAATTCCATGGTGGGGAAGGAAGATGGAATTACAGACCACAGAAGGAAGATCGGACCTAGGACCTGTAATCAGGCTTCTCAGAGCCCGCATTTGCCCAAACTCTGTTCTCCTTTCACCAAAGTGACAGAGCCCCACAGTGTGACGATGAAGGCTGATAATGTGCTATTTGCCCAGCTGGCCTGGAGGTCCCTGAAAGCAAAGGCTTGTCTAATTCACCTTCACATGCCCTCAATGAGCAGCAAAGGGTGTACAAAGTGTGCTGCAGGACTCGGCAATGAGTGTAGCCCTTTAAGACGTCCATATACCACTGGACAGACTTCATCTCTCCTCCAGCCAGCACCTGGACATGTACTGCATCTGTGCTGTCCAATATGGTAGCCACTGCTTATGTGGTTCTTCAGCACTTGAGATGAGGCTTGTGTGACTGAGGAACTGAACTTAAATTTTATTTTATTTTAAATAATTTCCATCTGAATAGCCACACATGACTAGTGGCTACTGTACTGGACAGGGAAGGTCCAGAAGCTCCACAATTCCATGATGGATTTGCAAACCACAGCAGGAGGATCTGACAGGAAGGGTGTGACTGGGCATCCCAGAGCCCTCGGTCAGTTCCCTAAACCCTCCTTCTCCTTTTACCGAAGCAACACAGCCCCTGACAGACTCAAACTGGCTCAAGTCATGCGTGCCTGCACTCCTGCCCTTGTAGACCTAGAACTGCAAAACCAGTGTCACGCAAAGGAACTTACACCCTTCCACTCTAACCTCAGCGAGGCTGCAAGTTGGAGCAAGAGATAGTGATCGTTTCAACAAAAGCATCATCCAAGCTCAGGTCACAAGGAAATAATGACCAGAGGATTATTTAATCAGAGGTGTTAAGAACACAAAAGCTGGAAACTATGTTTGCTGTGGTCAGGGACAGCAGAGAAGTAGCAACTTCACACTTAAGTGCGAAGTGAGATCTGTGATTCACCTGTGATGCCTACAGTACAATCGGGATGCGTTTAATGCTTTAATCCTAGTAGCTAGAGTGGTAAAAATTTACAGATTAACTGAAGTGCCTTCTTGCTAATCCTTTGCTATTAGGGGAAGCATTATATGTTTCTATATTTTGGGCACAGCATGGGACTTAACTGAGTGGATACTCAATGACCATGGTTGACTTCCTAATAGATGATCCATTCCTATAATACTTTATGTCATTTAATTTACGATCTATGTCTTGTCCACTTCAAAAAAATGATTTGAGATCGCTTACCCTAAAATGTGCAGATATGGTAGAACAGTGAATTCATTAAAACAAGAGAAAAAATAAGGCCCATTAATAAAGCAGGGAAGGAAGAGTAGGGACTAGATCAGAAACCTGAGCTATGGGAAGCTAATGCAATTGAGCCTGACATGCAGCTCTGAGCTCCCTGGTAATCAAGTCAAACAGGGAACTACTGAATTAGATATTATCTTACTGAATAATAAAAGGACTCAAGCCAGTATTTTAGGAGAGACATATTTTCTCCTGACCTTGAAATGTGAAGGGCGTTTGTCACATTAAAAAAGGAAAGTGGGGACATAAAAGAATTTGATGCACACTGTCCTTGCCAAAAATTTAACAAAGAAAATCAGAGATGTTCTCCGAATGTTTTTTCTTTATACTGACTATTCATTAAAAACAAAAAGAACAAAAACCCGAGGACATAATGTGGTTCTGAGAAGGCTTTCTGTGGACAGCTAGAAAATAAGCACATCTCCAGTGACGGGGAATCCTGCAGTGGTCAAACTCTGACAATCCAGAGAAATACTACTATAGTTAACATGTCTACAACCTCTGGAGTATGAAATGGCTTAAACTGGGCTTTGCTCGTGAACTGGCGAGAACACTATTCAGGAGAGCTAACAAGCGTGTGGACAGTATGTCACTGCTGTTGACAAAAAAAGCAGGGCAAGCTCTTGACCCCAGGCACACAGCCTGTCTTCCTGCCGGGGAAGGGAGAGCGTGATGATGTTCTTGGCCTGGCAGACAGCACCCCGGGGAGCTGGCTGCAGGCTCCAGCCCTTGCCTCCTCTTAAACGGCCATTGGGCCTGAGCAAATTCCTCAACAGCTCAAACAAGCAGACACAAAGAAAGAGAGGAACACAAGTTTCTTACTCTCGGTGTGGGCTTCGGTTCTGAGAAATCTCAGAATCGCTGTCTTTAGGGGACATGGAGCCCTTGTAGGTGTAAAACACGTCTTCCGTTTCAGTGATGTACGTCATTTCGTTCACAAGGTTGTCTGCGGAAGAGTGTCGTGGCTTTCGGATTTCGTGCCGGAGTCGAGGACTTCGCCTGGTGGGGAAAGGTTCAGTGTGAAGCGCTGAAAGCAGATTCTACTTAGGAATTTTATCAGACACCAGTGATCTAACTTTGTGCTCTGACCTTTCGAAGGATGCCTTTGCTGATGCTGTTGGAACTTAAGAGCCAGTTAACCCATTACTACACTAGAATCTACCAAGGGCCACGTGGTCCCAGATATTCTTAGCCCAGCGGTTCAGCTCCTCAGCTTTATAAACAGGGCAGATGGGACTGGTTTTTGCTCTCTGGGAAGTTATTGAGGGTTGATTTAGGGGGAGTTATTCTTCCAGGAGGATTCAAGCTCGCAATGTGTAAACAGGCTTTATTGACTGCTCATCAGACAATTTTTCTGATTCATTTGTATGGTATAAGTAAGGGTTTAGAAGCTAAAGTAAGTTTTTTGGCAGACTTATTTCAACTACATCCCCTCATGCGAATCTCACTTGATCCAAGAAGAAATGTTTGCTTTTTAAAATGTATCTCTTATGGGGCTTCCCTGGTGGCGCAGTGGTTGAGAGTCCGCCTGCCGATGCAGGGGACACGGGTTTGTGCCCCGGTCCGGGAAGATCCCACATGCCGCGGAGCGGCTGGTCCCGTGAGCCATGGCCGCTGAGCCTGCGCGTCCGGAGCCTGTGCTCCGCGACGGGAGAGGCCACAACAGTGAGGGGCCCGCGTACCGCAAAAAAAAAAAAAAAAAAAATATATATATATATGTGTGTGTGTGTGTGTGTGTGTGTGTATATATATATATATACATATATAATGTGGTATTAGATGGGCATAGCCCCAGCACCGCCCTGTCCCTCCAATAGCAGCAGTAGCTGTGTGACATGAGGCAAGTCACACCACCTCTCTGAGCCTCAGTTGTACCTACCTGGCTCCTGAAAATAAATCAAATGAAGCAATGTCCCCAGGATGCCTGGGGTGACACCTGGGGCAGCACCTGGGCATCGGCTCCTGCAGTGGGTGATCCCAGGCTGCTGAGCTTTCTAAATTTCATTTTCCCTGTTTTTGCATCTTCCGCTTCTTTGTTAGCCATTTCTCCTTGGGACTGTCAGAGCCTCCACTATTTGCAATCCCCTTGGGCCCCGATAATCAATACCACTGTGTCCAAAGCAGAGTGGAAAGGTTTGTGACTCCTCAGAAGAGGACCTATAAATAGCAGTAAGAGCCACAGTCCACTGGCGTGGCAACGTCAGCTCCAGCTGCTCTCCTGGACGCTGTCCTGGCCTCTGTTCTGGGGCCCTGGCACTGCTGCCTAAGAGACTTTCAGACAAATTAAGCTGCCACGTTATAGCATAAATTTACTACTGTAGGATGAGTGCCTAAATCTAGGAAACCAAGAACCAATCTATTCAGTCATGTTATGATTTCCGACACTAAACACCATCACCATCCCTGCCCAGAGCATTAGGCCCCAGTAGAGGGCCCTTACCCAGCGGCCCTGCACAACAGCTCCTTTTTTGGCTGCATGTTAGAATGCCCCTTAGTCCTGGTAGCTCACGCTGAGAATTTACAGGTGCACCCTATCATGCAATGAACAGAAAGCCATACCCTTATTTCAGGGTGGGGCTGGGACAATGTTCCTGGCTTGGTTTCCCCTTCTAATGATGCCTGGCTCTTTTGAAGGCATTCACAAAATGGCCTGATGTCTTTGAGGAACATTATAACAAAATAACAATAACAAAAACAACAATAATAATTCTACCTGATCCTTTTTGTATAGCTTACAAAGCACTTGTATATTATGTCATTCAATCCCTTTACAGATGGAAAGACTGAGACCAGAGAGGTAAACAAACTTGTTAACGAACAGGAGAGTCAAAATCTGAGTCCGGGTCTTCCAGTTACAAACCCAGTGCCCTTCCCACTTTGCCAAACTGCCACTTCCTTCTTCTTCTTTTTTTTTTTTTTGGTACACAGGCCTCTCACTGTTGTGGCCTCTCCCGTTGTGGAGCACAGGCTCTGGACGCGCAGGCTCAGCGGCCATGGCTCACGGGTCCAGCCGCTCCGCGGCATGTGGGATCTTCCCGGACCGGGGCACAAACCCGTGTCCCCTGCATGGCAGGCGGACTCTCAACCACTGTGCCACCAGGGAAGCCCTGCCACTTCCTTCTTTTTAAGCTGAGTCCATCATCTTAAAAGTTGGCAGGCTACTTTCCTATGTGCATCTGCTACCGCTGCTGAGGGTCACACGTCCTTACATCAGTCGTATTACATGCCTTTACTATGTTTTCTCAAAGTTTATTTTGTTTGACATTAATGGGAAATGTGAGATTAAATAAAGTTAAACATGCTTCTTTATCACAGGACTTCTCAAAACCTGAATATGCTAATTTCAAGAGCAGCATTTCAGTAAGCTGCAGTGCTCAGATTTACTTAGACCAAATAACTTTTTAAAAAAGAACATCCCAGCGTCATACACTACAGAAAATGTTTAGCTAGACTTGTGCATTTCACAAAAATAGTTACTTCTGCGACAAACATGCAAATGTAAACTCTGACCATAGGCCACCTGTAGTTATGTTTTTATTTGTATTGAGTTTTTAAAAGAAGTAAAGTGTTTACCGGTAGGTAATACGAAAAAAGGAAGACATACCAGTTGGGAGTAATAGGAGGAGACCGAGATGGTAGACTCTTGGTTTCTAAATGTTCCACGGATAAAGATCTCTGCATGGCCGGGTTCCAGACCATCCCTCCGATCACTTTTTTGCAATACTGGTTATTTACAGACCTGAAAAACCAGATGTAGGTTCACTTTCTACCCTGACATATTCGACGAGAAAGAAGTGACAGCGTAAGCGAAACATGTCTACACACGCTCCCTCCCTGACGGGTGACTGGTTAACACCTTGATGACCCCAGCAGAGGTTACCAGGAGTGGAGGTACACGGGTCAGAAGGGATTCCTTTCTGTCCTAGCTTTTCCTTATGTGATCTCTTCTCTTCGGGTGAAAAAATATTTTCTTGCCCTTACTATTTCAAGCAACAAAACTGCTTTCAGAATATAACCAAGCCTTACCAGATAGAAGGAATTTCAGGATTAACACTGAAATACAGTTCAAGTAACTTCAAGGAATGCTCACTTTACTCACACTGGCATGAGTACAAACATTAACCATGCTTCCCAGTGTTCTTTGTCATCCTAGCTGGCAGAGACCGTCACTGTAAATCACTCAGAACTCTTTAAGAGCAGACCTGAGAAAATATGCTTAGACAGCAGAGTTTCAGGCCATGTTCTCTGAATGTGCCACCCCGAAGGTTACCTTCAAATTTTATTTATACCTAGAGAATTTAAATCTCAGCTCTCTAGACCCTTCAGAGAATGAATTATTTCAGAGGATGGAGTTTGAAGCCAGTTTCGGGGAAACTCAGTTCTGGCATTTCTAAATTTTAAACAATGTTTTAATGTCTCATTAAAACATTCCACGCAATTCCTTGCAGCCTAAACCATCAACCCAACAAAAAACAGGACAGAAAAACCGCAAGAACATAGGTAACACGAAGCACACCCTCTAGAATATCAATGTACTAATTTTCAGTGGGAAGTACGGTTGTCACCCTGATCAAAATGCTCACAGAAGCATCACCACGAGAATCTACATCAGAAACCAAATTACCGTTGATCGAGAGCACACCATCGGAATGAGGGGAGCAAGCTGGTTGACTCAAAGGTTTAATGTAGCAGCTCCCCAAAGTATGCGTCACAGGTTATTAACGGGTACTCTTTGGAAAAAGAAGTGTTCCACTGTCCCACGAGCTTGGAAAATACCGAATAAGTTTCAGAGGGCCCAATATGCAAATGTATAGCGGTATCTCTAGGGGTTGGGCAAATCACGTAACCTAAGCCTCAGTTTCTCCATCTGTGAGATGGAGAGAATGAGGGATGAGATTTGCCAGTATGCTGAAGCTGGTATTGGTGGTCAAGAACTGCTGACCTGTGGCCACTGAGCCACCCACCATGTCCCAAGTGACCCCTAGTGGCAGATTAAAAACGGCTGCAAGTTCTCTGACTCTTGAACCCAGGCTGGCCTGGGACTGCTTTGACCAAGAGTAGCTATGCCAGGTATGGGCCTCGCCTTTAAGATGACCGGCCACCTCTGCCTTCGGCTCTTGCAGTCCCGAGCCTCTGTGTAAGAAATCCAACTACCCTGTGAGAGGCCCTGAGAACACACAGAGAGGGTGGGGGTCCAGATGAGCCCAGCCTTCTGATCATTCCATCAAAGGCACCCGGTGTGGGAGAGAAGTGGTCCCGGACCCTCAGCCCAGCCCGGCCACCAGCTGCATCTCACTGAGAAACCCTAGTCTACATACTGCACGGAGAGGCAGGATCATCTGGCCACACCCTTCCCGAATGCCTGACCCACAAGATCTTGAGATATAATATAATGATTACTGCTTTAAGCCACAAAAACAGGGGTAGTTTTTCCTGCCACAATGGAGAACCAAAAAAAAAAAAAAAAAAAATCCTCCGTGCTGTTTGCATTTTACAGATGAAGAAATTGAAGAAGCAAATTAAATTAAAACTGATGTAGGTCAGATTGTAACCCAGCCTTCTGTAAGACAGTCCAAGCTTTTAGTTGCTCTCAATGCCACTTCTCAGCTCACCAAGAGGATTAAGTCCAACTAAAGTAAATGCTACATTCCAGCAAGTTATGTTTACGGCATGTTCAGAAATAGAGCTACTGAATGTGTAAAAATACTGGACAGTATTAGAAGACAAAATCTTGGAAAATATACTTGCTCTTGGTTCATCAGAAGCTTAGAGCATTTAGCACCATAAATATCAATACTATCACTGATACTAACAGACATTTACTACTTATTCAATTGAGAAAGCTATCACCTGATTACCATGTAATAGGAAAGTCACTGGAATAGTCTGATACAGTCCCACATATCAGATAATGGCTCAGACAGGGGCACCATTTTTAGTAACAGCCACATCAATTAAAATAAAAATCACAAAAATAACTTTTCCAACCAATTTAGAAAATAATTTGATATGGAATTTCTGCTACATCTTATATTTAGAAGGCAAGTATTTATAATACATCTTGTATCCTACATCTTAGAATAAAAACATATACAAAAATATAAACTGCATGAGAACACACTGTAGTCTAAAATGTATAGATTTATTTACTAGTCATTAAGTATTTTAAATATCATTCCTACGGATAATAGCACACATGGAATTGCTGTAAGGATTAAACATATAAAAAAAAAGAATGAAGCATAATGAAGTATGTGCATGGAACAAGGTAAGCACTCAGTAGTCGTCAACTGTAATTATTACTGTTACTATCTTGTGATTGCTGGATGTAGTATATGCCAAAAAGTCACCTGACTCTGGAAATCTTTATTTCTGCTCATTCGTTATTATAGAGCGCCTTATGGAATTACTGTTCAGTGGGAGAGGCTGTCTTAATGGCACCAAGATGACCCTTTGTCACAGCCTTGTGCTTCTCTTGGCGTGACATGACGGAGCTGTTCCAATGCTGGCTGCTTGGGGGCTCTGAGTGTTACAGAGTTGAGCAGGCAGAAGCAAGTGACAGGAACAGGAGAAGCGCCTGCGTGTGTGGAAAGACACACTGCGGCCCCAGCAGACTTTCACCCATGGTTCTAGACCCACCAGCAGCTCTGGCCCCAGGGCCGGGGCCCCTGGGCAAAGACGTCCCTCGCCCTGAGGATGTTTACTCCCCAGGGGTGACCAGGACATGTTTATTTCTCAGCCTAGCGTGGAGACTGTCCCTAAAGCATATACTCACTTTTTGGGGTTCCTAGAGCCCAGAGTCCAGTACTGAGACAGAACATTCTTTTCCTGAGGTAGTAGCTTCTTTGCCTGAAAGAATGTATGGTGCTCGACACAGGATTTCCATAGGTTTTTGCAAGATCGGTAATTTAACATGTTGAAGGCCACTATGTGTTCCCTGGATTCAGTCTGGGAGGAAAAACACAGTAGAGATTTCATCTACACAGATGTAGGAGCAGGGTCTCAAGCATTTTATGCCCACATCGGTGGTTATCAAGTAAGAGACAATGGACAGCAGAAAACTGGTTTCAAAATTCCTTAGGCCACAAAAACAGGGTTCTAAGAATATTCAGCAGCAGGATTTGTTAACCATCTTTATGAACGTGGTAACAAAGACGACCAGAGTCTACTCTTCATCATCATCTGTGGTCTTTCATGAACGCTTTCATTTCACACCTGCCTACATTTCTAGGTCGAATATATTTGGAGCAACCAGATAAGGGCTGTCTGATACATTCCTTTCAAAATTTAGCTCTGGGAAAAATCTCTCCCCTGAAGAAATCGTCTTTCACCTATCAAATGACAGGAATCTTATAATGCTTTGGGTTTCTCTATTTGCTTTCCACGAAGAGAGTCAGATCTAGTGCTCGCTTATAATAATCATTTTGATCATTTGCTCTACCTCCATTCTACCTGAGTTCAGGTTTTCTGTTCTCATGTTAAATTACCATCCTGTGCCTTTTTACGGCACCTTGAATTTTGCATCTGGGGCTCGGGAGACCCAGATTCTAGTCCTAGTTTTCTCTGAGCTTTCGTGCTCTCAGTCCTAAGAGTTTATTGTGATGTGGAGCCATTTTAGGTACATGTTATCTTTGGAAAATTGGGAAATGACGTAGTGACAGTAAGTGAAAAATATGCAGCCTGACAAGACAGAGTGCGGTGTCGTGGGAAGAGCGGGCATCTCAGATGCATAACGACCGGTTCAAATTCCAGCTCCTCCACTTCACTAGCTGTGGGTTCTCTCACCTCTAAGTTGCTCTTCTCCATGTGGAAAACCAAACTGAGTTATCTGGAGAGCTGCAGACCCCTCCTATGAGACATATACGCAAGGCCACCGTGCATTTTAAACACATCAAGGGAAGGAACTGACCTTGCTGACTTTTATTGCTACTCTGCAGTGGGCTCGGCCAGGTGCTGTGACCAATGGTACTTCTATCTAAATCTGATGATTCCCTGAGGACTGGGCATTGTTGCATTCCTGTAACTCAGACTACAGGAGGTTAAGTAACCCGCCCAACTGGTGAGTGGAAGAGCTAGGACCTGAACCCAATGTCTCTGACTGCAAAGCAAGTGACTTCCTCAGCCAGATAAGCAGAGTGAATTACACAGAAGACTGCGGGGCCCACCGGACGCTGATGCCCACTTTCTTTCCACCGTTTGCAATGCTCTTTCTTCCCTGTTACACGTACGACAAATTCCTTCACCTGCTGAAGGACTAAGGGCTGAACTGGCTAAAAGCACAAGGACCAAAGCAAGCATAGGTACAACTCACCTGTTTTTGTCGCTGATGTATAAAGAATTTCTTCCTTTTGAAAGAAATTTTTAGAATGTTCACCCTGCAAAAAAAGTAAAACACAACACAAAAGAAGCACATCAGGGAGCAGCCAGGTTGCAGCTGGCGCCTCTCGGCGTGTGTTCTCTAGTCCACGATCGTGATGGCTGGGGGCTCTCGGCTCCCTAGACTTTGCTTCAGCGCAGGAAGGATGGCGGCCCCATCACCTCGGCCAAACACTAAGTAGCTGACTGAAGCTGAGCGGCACATCGGGGCCCCTGGTTTATGATGTAGCTCTTAAATACCAAGGACCATGGGCAATGCGCTCTCTGCTGTCAGCTGCTCTTGTGATACTGCAGCTCTGCTAGGGCTGGTGTGTACCTGGGGAAGACAGCTGAGGGCAGTGTGGAGCAGCAGGAGGAGGACAGACAGACCTGCGTCCGCATCCCAGCTGCTTCGCAAACTTAACAGCCGCTTAATAGCCGTGTGTCAAGTAGCCTCTCTATTGTTTGCACAGTAACACAATGATAGTCACCATTAACAGCCTTCTTTATACTTAAAGCTTTACAAGCAGCACCTCTACTAAGACCTGCAATACTCCTGAAAAGTACGTACGTATCATTATACCCAGCTTTCAGATGAGGAAACTGAGGCTGGGAGACAGCGCTTAAGTGCTCAAGATCATTCAAGCCAGGAATGCTTGGAGCCAGGATCTGAGCTTGTGCTCGTAAGTCCTCCACCACGGAGCCCTTCTGAACAGTGGGGACAGCACTGCCTTGCTCAGATTTGTCAGGATTCAAGTCTGCTGGACCCCCTGAGTTTTTAGACCAGAACTGGGCACTTGATAAAACTTCAATTAGTAACTAAGGAACTGCCCTGAAAATACAGCTCCTGCCCAGAGGAAGTCCTCTGAATCCTGGCTAATGTGCCGCCCAGGAAGGATTCCTTAACTCCAAAACCTGCCTTGTGTTGTTTTATCCAGGTTTCACACGGTATCCCAAACCATAGGGTGACTGGGGAAGAAGGGGATGCTGATAAAAACCAAACTAATTTTCCCAAGTACTGAATCTGGATTAATTGTACAGGTCAGAGGTAAAAGCTTGGGAGAAAGTCTCTGTCCCTTCTTTAGAAAGAAAAGTTTAAAATTAGAGGTACCATTACTTTTGTTCAGCACATTTTTAAAGCACGATTCAGAAAATAATTAGAACCGGTTTGCACTTACCAAGGATAGAAACTTGTGCAAATATATTTTCGGTACACAGCGATGCCCACAGAAGCAATTCCAATCATTAGATCTAAACTGTGCAGATCCTGTAAAAAGGAAGATCTCAGATTCACAGCGTGTTACTGTCATGCTTATGCCCTCCGGTAACTTAAGCACCCACGCTTTTATAAATAGCACTACATGTAAGCTCCAAAAGGAAAATTACAGAAAACAGGCAAAAATCTCCTCTTAACAGATACTTAAGATCCAAGTACTTAGCACCAAATTCTTCTAAGGTGAAAATACATTGCCTGACAGCAACACCTGGGTTCTGCCAGTTTACAAAGTTACCACCAGGCAACCTCACTCATTCCACAGAATCATAGAAATGAACATTTGCCTTTATATCTTCAACGATTAGTATCAGACACCATATTGAAATCAGAAAAGCCTCGTCCCCCGCACAGCTTTCAACAAATCTCAACTCCCATCACTGAGAAGGCTTTAGCTATTAATATGAAGTGTAGAACTGCTGATTCTAAACCCAATGAAAAATAAAATATGGCTTATAAGTCCAATATAGTCAACATTTATTAAGAGCCCATGTGCTAGGCATTGCCATAGATAATGAAGGTAATAAAAGGAAGATACAGCGACTACAAGACGTAGTCCATTAAATCCATTTGAGAATGAAAATTTTAAAATAAACAGTGCCTTCCCTTGAGTCATCTATATCCCTACTTACCCAATCAGATACTCGTAATTTTAAAGAAGGGGCAGAGTTACCATTGGATGTGAACCTTAGGTTTGCCACTTACTAGCTGTGTTGGTCTGGGCTACTGGCCTCAGTTTTTCCTTTTGTACAATAAGGATTGTCGAACCCACCTCAAAGAGTTTTATCAAGCTGAACTTAGAGAATATAAGAACGTATTGGTATGCAGTAGGTATAAAAAACGTTCATCCCCTTCACCTCTCAAGAGATAGTGGGACAAATCATTTATGAACAGTGATGTGAACACGGGGGGTTGGAGAAACTGGCCAAAGCAAACACTGCTTACCCGCTGTGGAAAGTCCAGAGAGTCATCACTGTTGGGCACCCAACTGAAATCACACGCTTAAAGCAAAACCAAACTGGCAAGTTGAAAACCAGGGTTGCATTAAACGTGATACTTGGGATCAGAATATAGGGAAATATTAAGCAGAAAATTAGCAAACAAAATAAAAATCAAGTGCAGAATGAGGAAATAAGTGAATGCTTTGTGTGGGCCAGTGACGTGGGTCTCAAATCTCCTGGTTCTGTGGTCACCACGGTAGCATGGATAGTCACTGTTCGCTCAGTTCCCGTGCCCATCTCCAAACCTCCCAGCTTGCGGAGCAGGACTGTATGATTAGCTGATGAACAGCTTTGCTCAACAGTTCATTGGCTGATGAACAACGAGCAGAAGTGATGAGTCCCCTCCGGGCCGAATCATTTAAGAGCTGGTGTGCAGCCCTCCAACTTCCCCTCCCCTTGGGACAAGCATGAGGCCACAGGTGAAGATGGTGAAGCCACCAGACGGAAGCAGCCTGGGCTGCTGAATCACTGCACGGAGGAGTGCTGCCCTGGAGAGCCACCGGGACCCATACAGCCTTTGAACTACTGAGAAATGAGCTCTGTGATGTCAAGTTACTGATTTTCAGGGGGCTTTGGTTGATGCAGCACAGCCAAGGGTAACCCAACTCCCTCTGATACCACAGGGGTGTCAGGCAGACAGGTCATCAACTGGCGTCAGGACCTTCATGAGACCCTGGGGGTGGGGGGAGCACAGATCAACTCAGGCAGATGTAAAACCCACTTCACCATTGAAGAAAGGGCTCCACAACGTTCTACCAGACAAAACAGTATTTGCAAGTGGAATAAAAATTAAGTCAAGTCCCAAAGTTGATGTTTTGTAAGATCCGTGTCTTTTTCCTACTTTATTTCCTATGTTATATCCTGTACACTGCACAGTTAGGGGATTGAAGTAAGAGAAAAGAAATGAAAGTGTTTCTATGAATTGCAAAAATATTATTTAAATGTAAACTCTGGTAATTTACTCAACTTCCCTGAGCCTCAGTTTTCTCACCTGTAAAATGGGGTGATCAGAACACATTTCCCAAGGCTGCTATAAACTGTAAATGAGACCTTATGGTCACATATGAAAGCATCTGGAACAATGGCTAGTATGGACTATGTGTTCAACCAATATTTGCTTCCTCTGGATATGATGTGGCCCAATTACAGGTAGAAAATGTAAAGGTCAGGTGCCAATTAGACAGTGCTGGGGTCACACACTGAAGCCATTACTTATGTGCTACCTGACCTTTGATAAGTCCCTGAGTATCAGTTTCTCCATCTGTAAAATGGAGGAAATGACAACACTCACCTCATGGCATTACAGTGGGAAATAAATAGGGACTGTGTCTGGCAGTTAGAAACGGCTCAGCAGATGATAGATATTCATCAGTTTTATTTAAAAAGTCACAACCAATTCAAAATACTTGATTTTCATAAACATGCCATCATAACAGAAAACTATCATATCTGAGCACATAATTAGCTCTAATTTGAGCAGCACTGAGACTAACTAGTAGAAACCCTGGCTCATTAAAGAGCCACTTGGAAAACAGAACTCTATACATTTTTCACCTCTTTAACCATGAGATGGTCTTACAAAAATTACTTGTTTCTAACCCCCGTGACTCCCGCAAAAGTAAAAAGTCTTCAAGTAGGACAGCAAACACGAAAAAATCCAAGTGGATAAAGAACCAGCAAAACTCAGTATTACTTTATAAACCTTTCAGGTATCATTAAAAAAAAAAAAAAAAAAAGGTCTTTTTATTATACTGGAAAAGAGATAGTTTCAAAGAAGCTTTCAGATGTTCAGAAATTAAAATAAAAATCACTTTGGAACTACGCCATGCTGAGGGTACCTACCCTACCACTGTGCAGCTCCACTCCATAGAAGTCGAGGGTCCGTGCTATGTTGATAAAGCAAGATTCCGCTTCTGACTGCTTCAGCCCACTGCAAAGGCAGACAGAAGATGCAGAGTTCACCCAGTAAACAGAATCTTAACCCCGATTTTTAAAATTAGTAAAAATCTAAAACTATTGAAACCATTGCTCTAAGGTTATTAAATGCCTTATGTTATTCATCTTAAACAATCAAACCCCAAATGCTAGCAAACCACGTTTTTCTTCTTGTCCACTGAATACGACTTCATCTAGCGCTCTCGTTCCTCTATTAAAAACTACCTCACATTTAGTAGGTTCTCAATATTCAGAGATAAAGCCTGTCACCTTCTGGAATTCCCACCCTACCTTTTCCAGGTCCCTAAAGTAGTACGTGCTCTTTAGGTCTTTCTGCCTTTATCTATCCTTTTAGCAGCAGCCTCAAACTTCCAAACGTCACTGTACTATTTTAGGATGCTGGCTCCTGCCTGGACAGCAATTCTAGGAGAGGATTGGCAGTGCCTTTTTGAAGGGACACTGGTTGCTTAGGCCTTTGTTTCTATGGCCTTCCTGAGAATGTAGGGTCCCCTGAGACCTGGCCTTCTCAGTCAGCGTGGCCCTTATTTGACCTGGACTGAATGGAGCCACTGCAGCTTTAAGTGAAAGGAGGCAAGGGAAGAGGAGGCCAGAATCGGGCGAATCTGCTGGAGTGGAGGCTTGGCCCGAGGCAGCTGCGGAAGGGTGGTGCTCCCTTCTGGAAGGAAGGTGGTTTTCCCAACTGAACCCAGAGAGGACGAGGATTCACCCAGCCTGTCAGCACCTATGTCTGTCTGCCTGTCTATTCAAAACCACCTGAAGGAACAGCTCGTTTCATTAAATATGGGAACCTGTTAAACGGTTTGCCTGGTAGGGTCAATCTGTGGGGCAGTCAGATTTAAAATGGGCATTTCCTCCAGGAACTAACGGATTTCAATGACATCCTGAAAAAGAACGCAGCAAATTATCCTGAACTCTCATAGGATTTCACACTTTACAGAAATGCTCGTAATGCCAGATATATTTGCCATCATAAGGGCTCAAAGGTTCACAAACCCCCGACATCTTGAAAGAGGATTCATAAGCAAAAGCAAGAGAAGACAACATCAAACCCAAAAGGGGACACGAGGTCTGACAGTGCCCGACCTGAGTTCCCAAAGTAGGTCACCCGCCCCTCCTCTCACCTGTGCTGCTCATGGAGCGCCTCCACCTTCGCTAAAAAGTCCTCATTCTGATCCGGTATGAACTGACTATCAGAAAGATAGCCCGGAGGATGAATGGAAGAATCATGGTCTCCAAAATGAGCTATCAAGACAGAACGAGGGGAAAGCACCTTTTCAACGTGGTCTGTATTTACAAGCACCTGTAGCATCAACAGAGAAGATTTCTCAATCAAATGACTCCTTCTCTGTCTCAAGGGCAGGGGTTGGGGAAATCTTTGGTCATGCTTCATAGTCAGTCTCAGGAGGGAAGGAGAGGAGTGAGGTAGTTGCTTAGGTGAATTTCATCCCAAAGTTGAAAAGTCAGATGCAAGGGTATCTTTCTTTACATCTACTCAGCCTGCGGCTCACCCTCCTCAACTGCCACCACACACAAGGGCTGCTCTTTGAGATCTGCGCTGTAATGAAGGGATCTGTGTCCTCCTTACACTGTTCCTTGAGGGCTGGGAGTGGGTCAGACTCATCTTTCGGGCCTTGTGCCCAGGCACGGCACATAGTAGCTGCTCGGGTGTTTGGAACTCACCTGCAGAGAGGCTACTGCAAAGTTCAGTTTTGGAAGGGGAAAAGGGCAGAAAGCCAAGTGACCTACACATACAGACTTGGTCATGGGTGGACCACAGGCCATGAAGGCCAGCCAAATGTGGCTAAGCTGTGAACAGGAGTGTCGAGGCCATATGAGGTAAGCACAAGTGTGGCTTACAGGTGAGTTTGTGCATGGTGAAGTGTACGACAATGCATTTACAGGAAGTAGTTTAGATGCCCCGACGCTGGGTCCCTGATGAAGAAAGCCCAAGAAAGCCTTAGAATCGCCTCATCCAAACTCTGCATGTTGAAGGAGAACGTGAGGTCCAGAGATGAGAAGGGACCTACCCCTATCACAGAGCTATTTTTCAGCAGTCAAGACCAGAACCTGGCTAGCGCTCCCACCATTCTACCAGCCTGCCTGCCACGCCTGCGGGCTACTGCTGGCCATTTGCGGATGACAGTGGTCATGTCCCCAGACGACAACCAAATGCTGCAAATGACCTTCTTGAGCCTCAAGGCAGAGTCCTGTTAAATTTTACACTGTTGGTTGCATCAGCTCATGGAGATCTTCTTGGATCTTGACTTGGTCATCCATCATATTAACGAACAGTCCTAACCCCTGTGCCTTTCTGCAAACATGAATAGCAAGGTTCTCTTTTTAGTCAAGTCACTGACAAATGTCTGAACTTAACACAAGACCACCAGTGAACCTCCCTGTAGTGTGGTTGTCCCTGGAAATCTTAAGTCGGCTACTCTGCAATGAGCTGTGTTAACCACTAGGGGGAAACAAAGTTAAACAGTCTTTGGAAACCATCTGCAAAGCACAGGGTGGTTTCCACGTTGTATTCAATGAACAATGACATTATCCCACTAGATGCTCTTGATAACCTAGCGACAGGCCTTACTTTTATCCCCATTAAACAGATAAGGAAATGGAGACTCAAGGAAGGAACCTGCCCACTGCTGCTCAGGCTGGTAACTTGGAGCCTAGACCCTGATCACAGTTCATCTTCTTTATCTACTTACCATACAACACGCCCTGAACTCCAGAGTAACACGCTTTTCTGTTTGTGGGGAAGCAACACATGAGAAAGCTAATTATAGCAGAAAGAAAAGGAAATAAACACTTATGTGGGAAATACCTTGTCTTTTAAGTCCCATACATTCTTCTGGCTAATATTTTATACTTTGCAGGACAGAGTGTATGTCTCAGGTACTCAAATATACGGCATATCAAGCTGTTCTGTTGGGAAAGCCCTTATTTGCTAATCATCTAACTCCAACTTGATCTTGGAGGCTCTTCTTAAGGGGTCATCACTAGGAAGCTTTTCTACACTACCTACCCCTGCACCCTCCTTCCCCCTCCAAGGAGAACAAAGTGCATCCTCTGTGCTCATCCTCACTGCCAGCATCAGTTGGTCCATATCTGCCTGCCCACCAGGCTGCAGACCCTTTGCAGAGAGCAGCTGTGCTCTATCTGTGCAGCCTGAGGCTACTGCAGAATCCACACGTGGCAGACGCTCAGAGGCCATTATAGAACAAATATGTATTTTCAAAAACTTCATTCCTGGGGACTTCCCTGGTGGCGCAGTGATTAAGAATCTGCCTGCAAATGCAGGGGACACGGGTTTGATCCCTCGTCTGGGAAGATCCCACATGCTGCGGAGCAACTAAGTCCGTGCGCCACAACTACTGAGCCTGCGCCACAACTACTGAGCCTGCGCCACAACTACTGAAGCCCATACGCCTAGAGCCCGTGCTCCGTGACAAAGAGAAGCCACCTCGATAAAAAGCCCGCGCACCTCAACGAAGAGTAGCCCCCACTCGCCACAACTGGAGAAAGCCCATGTGCAGCAACAAAAGACCCAGTGCAGCCAAAAAAAAATAAAAACAACTTCACTCTTGGGACTTCCCTGATGGCGCAGTGGTTAAGAATCCGCCTGCCAATGCAGGGGACACAGGTTCGATTCCTGGTCTGGGAAGATCCCACATGCCGCGGAGCAACTAAGCCTGTGCGCCACAACTACTTGAAGCCCGTGTGCCTAGAGCCCGTGCTCCGCAACAAAGAGAAGTCACCGCAATGAGAAGCCTGCACACCGCAACGAAGAGTAGCCCCCGCTCGCCGCAACTAGAGAAAGCCCACACGCAGCAATGAAGACTCAACACAGCCAAAAATAACTAATAAATAAATAAATTTATTTTAAAAAACCCTTCATTCTTTGACCCTCATAGACCTTGACAGGTCACCAGCAATCTTCCACCATCAAGTGCTTTCAGGTTCTTTACTCACAGATCACTTTACTTTTTATCTGGTAAGAAAATGTGCTTTGTTTTGGCTTCACTGGCTACTGGTAGGCTTGTCTTCATATCAGATGTCCCTCTGGGACAATGTGGCAAACCGTATCAGATAAAATTTAGGTTTACTCTTATTTTTCTTTTTTTTTACTTTTTGGCCACGCCCTGTGGCATGTGGGCTCTTAGTTCCCTCACCATGGATCAAACTACCGCCCCCTGCATTGGAAGCACGGCGTCTTAACCACTGGACCGCCAGGTAAGTCCCTAGGCTTAATCTTTGATCCAGCTATTTCATATCCAAGAATTAATCTTATAGAAATATATGCACAGAAGTATGGAAAAGTGTGTGTAGGTATATGTTTGAGGGTGGAGGAATAAGAAACTTCTACTTAAAACTGCTCGCCTGACAACCTATGATATTATTAGCGTGATAGTCACACTAATGTTTCTACTGCAGCTAGTCTGGACTTTTTAGGTGCTCATAACTTCCTTTAGCCCCCATTCTATCGGTCCTTTGCAGAGGGAAACCTGACTATTGAAGCTTAGGAATTTTATTTGGTACTCTGAATAGTTTGTTTACAACAGGCCGTTCTTTAGACAGCTTTCTTCTGGGCACAAAATATAGTACGAGTTAAACAACACTTGCCACGAGCCAGGCATATGCTAAGAGCTTTAAGTATATTTCATCTTCACTCAAACCTATGATTAGATATTATTATCACCTCCACGTGACCGATGAAGCTGAGGCCTGAAGAGGCTCAAGGTCAGGTAGGTATAAGTGGAAGAGACAAGACCCAGGTACTGTGGCTTCAGCCTGTGCTCTCGCTGACTCAGTTAACAGCGATGGTCCACTAGAGAGTTGCTACTTATCACCTTCAGAGGTGATACTTGAACCAAGCAGTCATATTCCAAGTTGTCATAATCGCCATCGTCACCTCCATCTTACATGTGAAAAAACTGAGATTCAGAGAGGTAACACCATGTTAGAAGCAGAGGGAGAGCCAGATTTAAATGGAGTCTGCATCCAAAGCTATGTCCTTTCTAGTGTTCCTGGCCTTCAAACCTGAAGCTTTAGATATGAGCACCAAACTTGCTCTGAGATGTAGGAAAACTCGCTCTCCCCAGCTGATCAGCCTGGCAGCGATGGAGTCCACTGGGTCTAGTGGCTACTAAGAATACAGCTGACTGGTGACCGTGCCATTTCCTACATGGATGCGACACGGCCGGGCCTGTTCCAGATATATTATAGGGAGAGGGGAACTTTCAGATCCACCCAAGCTCGTCACTGTGCCATCTCTTCTGAGTCTCCCATTGGGGAGAAGGAGATGTAGGTTATACAGGGAGATGAACACTGGGTCTTGTCTTACTAGTGAGCAGGGCCACTGCTAAAGGTCTCTCTTCTACTTCCGGGTATCATGCAGCCACCTTGCCCTTCACCCCTCCCATGTCTGTTCTTTGCTCCTGGGGAACAGGCAGGCTTAAGGCCACATCAGGAATCCCTGTCAGCATTCTCTTGCTATTTTGCCTCTTCTGAGACCAAAGCAGAGGGAGGAGTTCAGCCAGTGCCTGCCAAGACCAGTCCACCCAGCTCTCTTAACTCCCCACCATGCAGTCGGCCAAGAGGGGAACGAGCCCAGGTGGCGTGGGGCTCACAGGAAGTCTTGAGCAGCTCTGCACGAGTTCTAGTTGGTTACTGCACTGGCCTCACGCAGCTAGTTAACTATAAATTGATATTTTACCTTCCATCTGGCTATGCACCCTGTCCTCGGACACATCCGGCATCTACCACGGGGCCTCACGTGGAACATATTCTAATAATATTTTGGTGACTGAAGAAGTGGATTCTTACTTCAGCATACACAGGCCTTGATGGAAAATTCCATCTGGACTTTCCATCCCACATGGCAGCCACTAGCCACACAGAGCTATTGAGCACTTGAAATGTGGCTAGTCCAAGTTGAGATGTGCTGGAAGTGTAAAATCTGGACTGGTTTTCAAAGACTTAGTATGAAAAAAATGTAAAATATCAAAATTTTTACATACTAAAATAATATTTTAGATATATTAATACAATGTATTTCATCTTACTTTAACATGGCTACCAGAAAGCTTAAAGTTACACATGAAGCTCCCATTGTATTTCTATTGGGCACTGCTGCTCCAGGCCAATATATAAGCCGTCGCTCTACTGAAACTAAAAATAAACTTCTAGGATCCCAGCAGTGTTTCAGAGGAGCACCAAGCCAGTAGCAGGAGTGACCTCCAGCCAATTCCTGAACCTGTCCGGGTCTTAGTTTCCACATCTATAAGAAGTGACTGGTAGAAGTATCTGCCCCACCGGGATTTTGTTATAGAGTCAAATCCAATTGTGAGTGAAGGCTCTGGAAAATGTAACGTGCGATAGGTATCTTCTGTTTTCTGGGCTCCTCTGGGAGGAAACCCCACTTTCCCTAATCCAACAACCCTGAGCTGGAGGAGAGCCTAAGTCAGGTTGAAAGTGGAAATATCTGGACAGCCAGAGATATGCTGCCCAACAGGATTCCTGGGGAAGGGACTCGGTCAAACAGGATAGGCCAGTGAGTTTCTTAATATACCAGTCAGAACAAGCTGTCCATCTGCGAAATGCTCCTTTGTGACTTACACTGTACTGCATAGGATGCTAGAACCACCGCTGAGTTAAGAGGGCAGGTTAACCTGTCAGAAGAAAAACATATTAGGAAAGTCACCAGAACCCACAACAGCCCAAAACACTTATTGATTATGGGTAATACATGTCTTTTTCTTGGATTAACCATTAAAAAAAATCATGAATAATAACAAAGAATTTTAGGATACTCAATCTCAAAAAGATAAAAGTAACACACTAAAGAGTCTTTGAAATTAAAAGAGAATTTTTCCATGTTTAAAATAATATATATTAATACAAATACCAGGAGGCTAAAGGTTTAATGTTGGCCAGGGTTTGGCTGGTCAAGAAAGGTCAGGCTCATATCACTAAGAGACAAAGTGAGAAAAGTGTACTCTTAGATCAATGGGCAGCCAGCCTTTGTCTCTTTCTGGTAAAGACGTGAGACTTCTCATAGGGCTAACTGAATTCCTGAGTTCTGCTGACTCTGATTCCTGATTACCTGCTTTCTAGAAGGATGACATCCTCTTAGAAGGGAAAAACAGAAAAGTATTCTGAATTTTAAAACTCCTGTGAGCTTTGAATTACTTCATTAGTTACAGTGACTTAAGATTCCTAAATCTATTCACCCTCCTGAAACTTCCCATCTAGAGGGAACGGTCTGCTACCCCTCAGTTTTCCTGCCATCCACTAGAAATCCACGAACCCAAGGTTGGACTTGTTTTCCTTCTTTCCTCTTAAGCTCACCGCCCTCCCAAACACCCTGTTTCAGCCAATGACGCCATCTCTGTCATAGTCCAAATCATCCTGGTTGCTCCCTTCTCTCCATTCAGCTACAGATTTCACGGTCTGCCTAGGAGCTCAGCCAGCAGATCTGGGGCAGGAATCACTGCCAGGTGGAGGAACACATGAACAGAAGCAGGAGTGAGGGCTTGCAGGGTTGGGGGGGGGGACCCAGATTTTAAAAGCATTCTTCCCAGCAACCTTGTGGAAAGTGGAGAAAACATGCAGTTTCCATGGCAGCCCATGAAGTTCTCAAGATATGAGTCACCCCCAGCTCTCTGACTCATCTGGTTGGCTCACCAGCGTTTCCCTTCTGGTCAGCTGTGCTGTGTGCTGGTCCTGAAGCTGCATATAAATATGAAGGTAGCCTTCCCTATCTGAGGGGCCCCATCTTCCAAGTAACCATGTGTTCTTGCTAGAATTTCTAAATGCAGATATGTCTAGGGATGCTTGCTATATATTCGATCATCTGGAGACCCAGAGGGCCCAAAGGAAGAGCAAACATCAGCATTCACTTTCCTACCAAGATGGGCTTCAATGAAATCTAAGCTGGTGTCCTTGCTACAGGAAGAGCAGGTGAATGGGATTCAGGGAAAAGCTTAGGAGAGTGGCTAAGGGGGTTCAGTCTAGATGGAAGAAACAATCCTATGAGTAAGTCAGGAAGAACAACATTTCCAAAGAATGGTGTAAATAAAACCTAAAGAACACCATGTTCTTTGACAGGTTTCTTCCTTATTCTCCAGGCTTTAGGGTCTCCACCTGTCAGACAAGATCACCTATCTCTTCAGGGAGGAGGGGATGAACAAGACCTTTCAAACCCGGGAGAAACGCTAACTAGATCCACTGAATCTGTCAAGAGATCCACGGCTACTAAGGGCTGCATGCCACCCTGACAGCCCACCACCCCCAGAGAGATGAGGGCCTGACAAGGATGTCAGGGATCTGACAAGGACGTGGCCCTCAACAGGTTTCTACTGATTCACACAAAACAAGGGGCATAAGAACAAATGAAGACGACCAATTTCTAATACTTGGAGAGCTAGACTGGAAGCTCCCGAGGTAGGGGTAGTGGGCCCAGCCTCACTGGACCAGCACAGTCAGTGCCCATCTCGTAACACGTGCTATTTGCAAAATACGTGTGGGGAAAACAAGTCAGTGTGTAGAAAAGAAAGACACAACTAGTGCTATCACCACAGAAGGCAGCCTGGACCCAGGACAGGGGTGGGTAATTTCAACCTAGAGTTACCCTGAAATATAAGAAGGCTGCCTCAGGAAAGCCCCTCATCCTCTTCTAGCCTTTTTTATAGATTCTGTTCCTGCCAAATCCCTCCTGCTTAAAACCCTCAACAGCGCTCCTCTGCCTGGTGGACCCAAGACGCAGGTCTCTGACAGGAAGAGCCCTCTCTCTCTCTGTTCTGCTGTAGGCCCCCAGCATGTGGTCTCCAATTGGGACTGTGCGGGGGGAGGCGATGTCCTCTCTGCCCAGTGAGATTTAACTCCTCACTTCTCCACCAACTCCAACTCATCACAGCAATCCACGCTCTTCACAAAGCTCACACCGGCATCTCCTTCTCCTAAAACCTATGATGGCTGTGGTCTCCACCGCCCATATTGGTCCCAATTGCTTCACGAGCTTCTGTCTCATTTCCCCAACCAGACTGCCAGGTCCCTCATGGAAGCACAGTGGAGGCTTCTGAAGACCCTCCTCAGTAAAAGGAAAGAGGGGGTGGGGGGGATGAGAGTAAGACGTGGCTGTTCCCACCCGTTTACCTGCTGCAGTGTCTCCTGTAAGTCAAGAAAGGACTCTGGATTTGGAGAAGGTGGCTCAGGGACCACTGGCTTGGAATTTCTCCTCCCTTCCTGAGCCTCTCAGATACTTTGCAGCCACGGAGGTGGTCCTGATGCACAAGAAGTGCTGAAGCACGGACGGTGCTCCTGTCTTCCAGCCAAGTTCCCCAGAGAGAAAACGAGTCACCTCTGGGTATAAGGGGCTCAGAGGGGACCTGAACTGGGCTTGATCTGCTTTCCCGGATGAAGCCCATTGTACATTCGGGATCTCTCCTTCCCTCCCTTTAAAGTTTCTCAGGTCTTTACCAGAAAGATAACTGTACCTTCTGTAATACAATTGAAACAACATGAAATGAGGTTGGTCAATCCTCAACGTCTCCCGATCCAGACCAAGCTAGAAACAGATCTCCCAAGCAGGATGCTGCTTTCAACATCCATTCTTTGTTTACATTTCATTTGTTACCAGAAATGTACGCTCATTAGATTAAACCCAGGAATTTCAGTAGTCTGGGGCGACTGACAGGAAAAGAAGAATGCGAAAGTCTCATTACCTTCCTTCACAAATATCCATCTTCAGTTGTAAGAAATACAAATGCCTATGAAATAATTGTTTTCATTAATTCACAATACTCAAAATAAGCCAAAAACAAAAATTGATGAGTCAAGGACAAGACCTGCACATGTGAAAAACAAAACACACACAGACGTATTTTTGTCTCAAGTATCAGGCGCTGTTTAGCACACTGCAAAGCTACGCCCCTTCTGTAACGATGGCTCGTGAGGCTGCTTTAGTCTCAGTGGGTAGTGGCGGGGGGCATTTCCAGCCGGCCTCCCGCCCGCACATGCTGTCTTGGGATGGCTGAGCAAGGATGGACGGGGTGAGAGCAGCCCAAACAACCAGCTGCTGCTGCTGCCAATGAGCGCCCCCGGCCTGGACCTTCCCAGTCAAACTCGGGGTAGCTGAGAGCACCAGGACCCACGGGCAGCCCCCCGCACACCGAGGGGCTGCTGTTCTGAACATCTGCACACCTATGTTCCCTCTGTGTGAACTTACTGAGAGGTGGAGCATCTAGGAAGACACCTCCTTGGTTGGGCTGCAAACACCCAGCTGGGCTTTTTCCTGTGTCCCAGGAAGTGTGGATGCCCGAGCAAAAGCACAGACATCAGTCATCTACAGGCTGCCAGGCCTCCCGGGTGAATCCTACACTTGTCTGTGAGTTCCCAGCAATGTCGCTTCAAAACCCGGGACTTGATTTGTGGGCAGAACTTGGTAAGTTCTTGGCTAGTCACAGGACCCTCCACCCAGGGAGCAGGAATCACAAGGCATCAGCAGTGCTGTGCAGGCCGGGAAGGGCCCTGGAGACCGTTATATTTAGGGACACGGCATACATGTGACACTTGACCTCTGGCTCCCACTCTCTGTTAAAAGGCTGGATTCACACGAGATAGACATTCCAGCATCTAGCCAAGATGACAAAAGGGAAAATTCTTGAAATCCAATACAGATGCAGCAGAAGTGTTCAGGGCCAGGAGAGAGAATTTCGGCAATTTAAACAAACCAGTCTCAATATTCCTTCTAATTTCTATGTTTAAAGGTTAAGGGTGCCAGTGTTTTGAGATGTGAATGCGTCACATGGTATTACAACCCTGTATTTGCACAGTTCTGGGCTGTGTGTGGTACTTCATAACTTATCGCCTCATTTCAACCTCGTAAGAACTCTGCGGTGGGTACCGCTACCTCCATTTTTTACTGATGAGGATACGGATGCCGTACGGGTTATGTGGGGTCAGTTATGTCTTATTTCAAGCTGGACACGCATGCTATGAAAACAATCTGATTATGCTACAAATTTCTTCTGCGTCTAATGACTAAAAAGCTTAGGCTCCATCTCCTAACTCTGATATTACTTTGTAATTATCACCAACTACTCCTACCGTGTTGAATGCCAGAGCATCGAGAGATGGTGTGACATACATTTGCTGATTCTCTCTTATTCCAATTTGGAATCTCTATCTTTTCCACCTAGGAGAACACAATTGGTCCTTTCTAGTTTGTTCCTATATTTATCCAAGCTGAAATTCAACTGGAATTAAGTGTTCTCTCCTCCTATAATGCTACTGAGAGAAAGAAGAGAAGGAACAGAATTACAGATAATCCAGTGGTAAATCTGGACTTTCACTGACGAGCGCAGCTAAGCGGAAGGTCTTCCTCGGGATGTAAAGGAGAACGGGAACCTGGAGACCCCTGGTCATCAAATGCTACTCTGTCATATATTCAGCAACGTTTCTGAGTCAACCCCAGGACATCATACACAAAGAGATCAGAATAGTGGACTGATGCCCAAACTTAGGAGACCTCCTAGGAATCCTGAGAGAGCCTGATTCTGAGACTGCCCGTATATGAAAGTCTGTTTAGAACGGTCTAAATTTATCAGAAACAGCCACTGTGGAGGCTCATAATCAAGGAGATGGTTAGCAATTAGAATAGAGGAAGTCATTTAAAAGAGATGCTTATGTGCCTGACTTCAGGAATGTTAACGCTCATTTCTGGAGTGCACCCCAATCCATGACCTCAACTTCAGAAAAAAGCAATAAATGCCTCCCTGCCTAGATCCTTAGTAAACAAACAGCAAAGAACAAACACCACCTCTATACTCCTCCTTTGACCCTTGAGAGCGAAATTTCTTTAAAGGGGAACTTATTTTTGCATAGGCTACAGAGCTGGGGCTTTAAAAAGATACTATGTATAATACTGTACATCAACTATACCTCAAAAAAAAAAAAAGACACTAAGTGCCAGGAATATAGGCAAAACTCTTCATTAAAGTAAAAACAAAACAAAACTTTTTTGAATTAATGGTGGAAGCCTGGCCCAGCCTAAGAAGAAGATCTGGCGGTCCTGGCTATCCCCCAGCTCTGTAGGAGCCACAGGGGTGGCTGCTGTCATGACTCCTGCTGTGTTAAGAGAAATCTGTTACCCACATCCCGGAAGGTGACAGCTACACTGTACTCCACACTGCGGGGACCACCCATCTTACCATGGGAGGTTGAGCAGTGGGGTTGAGTGTCAGTCTGGAACTAGTGACTTTTAGGAGGGACACGGACAAACCGAATTTTATCTGGAACTTAGGTAAGAACAAAATTTAGTCTATTATTTGTCTTCAGACAAAATCTGCCTCTCTGTAGTCTCCACCCACTGGCCGTAATGCTACCACGGAGCACATCTAATTCCCCCTTTCCCATGACAGCCCTTGGAAGATCTGAAAGCAGCCCTCATTTCTCCGAGCCTTCTCTCCATCCTGAGCTCCCTACCTTTCCTCAGATGTCCCTCAAATGACAGGGGGGCTCAGCAGAAAGAAGCTTTCCTGTGGGGTATGGAAGTAGCGTCCAATGACCGAGAGGGGCCCTGGAGAAGGGCTCCCGGGTTAGGCTGGTGTGAGTGATCCCTTCACTAAGGGACTCTGGCAGCCGCAACCCTAGGGCGGCAGCATCTCAGGGAGGACACAGGGCAATGAGGGACGACCACTGGTTTAGGCAGTGCAGGTCACACTTGGGGTGGGAACCCTTCAGTGGGTAATAAAATCAATTTAATGAGCCTCAAGTGACATTTTAAAAGAAGAAAATAGAAAACTTAAGAGTGCTTTGCAGTTACTATTGTTTCATGAAATGCCTGCTTCAGTAATTTACATATATCTGTGTAATGCACTACAAAGCAAAATATATTTTTTATTGTGGGGTTATGATTACAAAAAGAACACCACTGGTTAAAAACACACACACAAATTTATATATATATATATATATATATATATATATATATATAGACACACACACACACACACACACATAAAATCCATCATGACATTTTTTAAAGCATCCCTTGATGGGATCATTTCAAACATATTCTCATAGATCATGTCACCACTTTGCATCCACCGGCTTATGAGTTGACCTGTTGACTTGAGTGTCCTACACTCCCCCTTAGTCCACCAGCATGAAAAGCTGTTATGAGGAAAACTCAAGGCATCACGTGTATGTCCTGTGGTTACCCAATGAGTCATGCAGGACATCTTATACCCGCTTAAAATTTAACCTAATAGTAAACACAAGTCAAATCTCCAACGTCTTCTATTGTAGAGGGAAGAGGTGTACAAAGAAGACAAAATAGTAATAGGCTAATATTTGGCCTTTAAACACATTAAAAGTTAAAATGTGATCATGTGATTACCATTTTTTTAAAAAAAAAGGAAAAAACGAAAGAGCACTTTATGTCCAAGTTAATGTCTCCTCCTTGGTGACGGTCTCATGGCCACAATGGGCACAGGATAGGATTCAATAATCCTGAACATTCATTGCTTTTTTTTCTGGTGGAAGAGTTTCCCTCCCTAAGAAAAACAAACGTTTCAATAATAGAAGGGCTGGCTGTTGCCCTGGGGGGAGGGGAAGGAGAGGCCCAGGGGAGCTTGCAGAGTCCATGTTCAAACAGCAACAACTTTCCTGTGCCTGCCCCTCCATTCCAAACACAGGTCCCCATCCAGAAAGCCCACGTGCCAGCTCAGCACCAGGGCCAGGACCTGCGCCAAGCCTGGAGGGGTAAACAAGGCTCACAGCCCTCTGGCCCTTATCTGTTTCACGGATTGCCTGAGCCACAGATTCACGGAGGCGGAGGAAAGACACTGACCCGGCCTCCTCTCCTTTGCAGCTCCTACCAACAGGGGATCTGATAGAAAGTTCTCAGTTCAGAGACCTCTCATTCTCCTAAAGAGCTCAATCCTAGCCCCTCAGAGACACTGTGCTGTTTGACAGGTAGATGACTGTTTTACAAAGTTCCTGGTCGCAGTAGCGGAAAATAACTGCGTTCTCTGAACACAGGTGCTCAACATGCAGGGGCAGCTGGACGGAAGGGGAAGGTAGGAGGTGGTGGATGGGAGCGTGCTGGGAACGGCACCAAATCAGGAGGCTCAAGATGAAAATGAATTCGCCGATTAAAATTTCAATACATGTACCCCCCAATTTTTACTGGGATCGTAACTGTTGGTGCAGTTATACCCAAGTGAAGTATCTGGCCACAGTGATAAATTAAAGAGCACATTTTCAGTCGTTACTCATTTTTATATACTAAATAGAAAACTTAAAAAAAAATGTTATTACCTGGTTTGTTCTTGCTGCAGTGTGTTGGGATCAGGTATAAAAAATCTTACTCGAAAATGCAGGGTACAGGGGATACCTCCTACAACATTTTTCAAAAACAAATTAAATTTTCCCTTTAAAAAGTCAATGTATGTAAGCGGCTACTCTCCCATAAGTGATGCATTTTTCACTAGACCACAGCTTTTTCCATCAATAAAAGGACTAATTTCAAAAAAGGAGTGCATACGTTAGTTAAGTGTTCAGAAATCTCCCAGTCTACAAGAAGTAAAATATTTTTGCAACATTATCATAAAATGAGGAATCATCTAATTCCTATTACACGTTTAACTTAGGGATGTGTTCAAACAATGCACTCCATTATCTGTATTAGGAACTTTAAAAATCCTTAAATCAACAGATTATACAAAACTCACAAAGAAGTTATCTCCCACATATATAATGATTTCATACTTTTCAAATGTTTTCACGTACACTCTTGAATTTGAATACCGCCATGACTATAAGTAAGCTAGGCTGCTGTCCACTGCACTGTGTAACAGGTTAGCCACCAGGCTTGGAGATGTAACTTGCCTTGGGTCACACAGCCAACGATAACACCAGACTTATAGCACTGAGTCTTTTGATTCTGCATTTTAAAATCATTTTTATACTGCAAAATATTTCATGCTTTTAATGCAAAGTGAATTCTAAAAATGATTAATACAGTAGCAAATATTACACAGCTAATATACTCCAATATGGCTTTCTGCAACAACGCCAAGAGTCCATTTGCTTGCAAGGATAAAATTAGCCCATTTCTTTTGCGGGATGTGGGAACAGGAGAAGATCAGATTGTGTTGCTAAGATCCCATGCTCTTCTTCACATCAATTTCTCTCCTCTCCATCACTCAGTATATATTCACGGGCCCTTTCCAGCACTTTCTGGCTCTGTGAAACTCAAGCTTTTCCCACCCTGCTTCCCTCACTGATATCCTCTACATTAGTTGACTATGGGCTCCACTCTCCCTTCTCAGTAGTACCCTCTGTCTTTATCTCTGGATTGTATCAAAGACTCTAATGGTGTGTGTGCACCTATGAACGTACCTGTGTACAGGTACCTGGGTACCTGTGGGTGGTTCTGTAACTCTGGGTGCATGTGAGGCCCTGCACGTCGGCCAGGTTTGGGGCATAAGGCACATAAAGGGGAACAGAGAGCGTGATGTTGGAAAACCAGGTGAAGGGTGCAGTGAGGTGTGGTTCGAAAACCCACCTAACTGGGAATTAACCTACAGCACTGGGATACACTCACATGTTATGTCTGTGACACTATTCACCCATGCCTTTGTTTCCTGTGAATGGAAATGTGCTGTTGAAAAAGACTGTGTGTGTGTGTGTGTGTGTGTGTGTGTGTGTGTGTCTTTCCCATCCTGGCTCTCACACTGGGCTGAAAGAGGCCATCCTTCTTCCCCTTTCTTTCCTATAAAATGAAATGTGGAATTCCTTTGCTCTTAGCTGTCTTCTTTCACCTCTCCCTTTCTTGCCCATATTTGGTGAGGACCCTTGGGGGCTGACCTGGAAGCATCTCTGCTAACTCAGAAGTCAGACAGGGAGAAGTCAGCTTACTCACGTCTCTTGGACCACCTGGAATCCAGGTACCAGATGTTACAGGTACGCTGAGGATTGGAGGAGAGAAATGGGCCACCGATACACTAATACCTAGTGTTCAACCAACATGGGAAGGTCACACCCACCTTTTAACTGCTTCCTGATGGGTTTGCTTGCTTCAAGCCATCTCTGTTGGGTAAGAAAACATAAGATATAAAACCAAACGCAGCGGTGGGGGGGGCAGCACGTCTTCAAGGGAGGGTACTCACAGGAGGGTCCACTGAGTCATCACCGTGCTGCAAACCAAAATACTCCTTTTCCGTCACGCCCAAGTAGTTGTAAGCCATATCCAGGAGGACTTGACCAGTATCTTGTTTCTAGGGGAAAAAAATGTCCAGTGGGCAAAATTTAAAAAAAAATTAAGAACTGGTGTTTAAGTCTTTATTGCAGGCAAGAAGGTGTTAAAACACGCAGAGAGATTTCATGCACACAGGTACCCTACAATAAGAAATATTAATAAGAATTTAATAAATTCCAAATTAAGAAGCCCCACGGAACATATGGAAAGTAGGGCTAAGATAAATATGATTTAAGAGAATGAGATAAATTTAATTTTCTAAGATTTCTTCCTTCCTCTTAGCTGAGATTCCCAAGTGATCATGTCTAAATTGGAAAACTCAGGTATCCCAATGACAGTAAACTCTCCGTGACCTACCCACGGATTATCCACAGCAAAATGTTAATCCTCAGGCGCCATGCAAGTATACATAGGGAGGAAAACTCTATAACAGCATGAAGGAAGACAGCTAAGAATACGCAAATGCCATTGGAAATACCCTCCAAGTGACCTGGCAAGGGACACTGGAGGATTATCTGCTTCCCTACTCCCCGGCATCCGAGGTGAGAAGCCAGCGGAGACTTTCAACCACACTTCACGTCCAGAGCAGGACTCGGACACCTTCGCCACTCAGTGTTTTCAGACCGGGCACAGTGATGGGCGTGGGGACAGAGCCATAACACGTGTCCCTTTCCTGCCCTCCTGGAGAGGCCAGCCGTGCAAGCAGCGACCATAACCCGGTGTGTCAAGTGCCAAAGAACACTCGGGGCACAGTGAACACACACAGGACAACACAAATGGGTGACTCAACCTGGGGACAAGGGAAAGCAGTCCCTGACCTGGTTCTGGGAGGCTGACAGGGCTGAATGCCACGCCCTCCCTCCAGGCGCAGGAGCTAAGAAAAGGCATCAAAGCGGACGGCGCAGCACAAAGGCACAGGGGTGGGGAATCGCGAATTCTCCTTTAACAGGCAGACTTCTTGGGAATCCTTTGAACCAAACCATTTAACTTAAGGGCAATGTGAGTCAGAAAGAGACCATGTATAGAACCAGCAAAGGCAGCTTTTTTGAGCACCTGATAGCAGATGATGTACCTGAAAACAGGTCACCATGACCAGGATGAGGAGAATTAGATAACTGTCACTCCCTCCTGCAGCCGCTTCTCTGGGACAGTCTCACTTATCTGGCCCACAGTGTGGGAACACAAGGCACCGCCTGTATCCTGAACACATCCCCCTTCCTGCCCCAGGGCCCTGGTTCCCGCTGCTTCCTCCACTTCCCAGGTCACCTCCCATCCCAGGGGAATCAGGACAGTGTGGAAAAGATGACCTGGTCCACATACTCTAAATCATGAGATATTCTCCCTCCAAATTACGAGATACTCTTGATGCAAAGAGCTATCTGCTCCCCTTGTTGAAATTATTATTTGTATGATTTTATATTATGTTTAATATATGTTATTAATAACTTTAATCTATTGGGCATCTACAAGGAGCCTGCCACGGTATTCTGCACTTTTTATATATGATCTTCAGTCTTCGCAGCCATGTCACATAGCTGTCAACACCATCCCCTGTGCTGATGAGCAAACAGAGGCCTCAGAGGCTCCGTGCCCTGTGCTGTCAGCCGACGGATGGCCTGACTGCCTGACTCAGGAGGGTCTGACGCCAGAGTCTGCACGTTACCAGCACACTGCCACTCTCCCTTCTGGAGTGCATAATTCATCCATTCCAGTATCTGCACAACTCACCGGGTTCTCAAAAGGAATTGAAACAAGATACATTTTTGATAAGAACAGCCCTCCCGGCCTGGCGCCTGCCCCACAAGAGGTCATCTCGGCTACATCAGGTCACTGTCCATGAGAGCCTCGCTCTCTGGGCGGAGCTAAGAACAGCCAACGTCCAGGTCAGCTTCCCCGAGGATGGCCGCTCCTGGTCATAAGACGACCTGGGCTGAAGGATCTGAATGCGACAGCGCAAATGACCCCCAAGAGCAGAAACATATAAAGTGACGGAGATTCGAAGTTGCAATCAGGCCCTCAAATTGAAGTTCAGTGTGAGTCAGCCTTGACCAGGCTGCTGGAAGCTTGGGGGGCAGCACAGGCAGCAGTGACAATAACAACGGCATTTGTAACTGAAGATGACTGGGTGCCCACTGAACGCCAGGCACGTGATCATCACTCTGGGCAGATGCCGTCCGCATTCTCCTCTACAGGGCTCATCGCTCCTCCTCTTTAGAATACATTCTTACCTGGGATTTTCACTCCCTCTTGGCCTCCCCTTATCGCCCTGGACAGTCCTGCTTGCTCCTCATCCCCCCAACCGTTGAACACCGAACCTCATGCGTATCTTCTCTCTATTCACTTCTCAAGTGATCCTGAGGTACCACATCTACCCTGGTAAGACCCACATATGTATCCCAGCCTAAACCCTTCCCTTAAACTCCTCTTTTGTATACCTAGTGCCATTTCTACGCAGACGAGTAACAGGCACCTCAAACTCACCACGTCCGAAACAGAACCAGTTATTTCTGCCCCCAAACCTGCTTGTTTTGCAGGCTTTCCCATTTCTATAAATTGCAGCTCCATCTTGCCCACTGCTCAGGCCAAAAACCTTGGGAGTCACCTTGAGGCCTCTTTCACATCCAAGATCCCACTGGTTCCACCTTTAAAGTATTTCCAGACTTGGTTTACTCTTAGCCGCATTAACTGCCCTGTCCAATCGTCATGGTCTCTCCCACAGACTAACAGTCTCAGCCCTTGCCCCACCCCCTCCCCAGTTTAATGTCGACTGAGCATCCAGAGTGATACTTGAGTCAGATCACGTCAGGTCTCTGCCTAAACTCACCAATGCAGAGCAGAGCCAGTGCTCAGAACGACCTACAAGGCTCTACACAATCCCCCTATCCCCCTCAAGAGGAAGAAAGGTACGTTAAAAAAGCAACAAAACAGGGCTTCCCTGGTGGCGCAGTGGTTGAGAGTCTGCCTGCCGATGCAGGTGGGGACGCGGGTTCGTGCCCCGGTCCGGGAAGATCCCACATACCACGGAGCAGCTGGGCCCGTGAGCCATGGCCGCTGAGCCTGCGCGTCCGGAGCCTGTGCTCCGCAACGGGAGAGGCCACAGCAGTGAGAGGCCCGCGTACCGCAAAAAACAAACAAACAAAAAACACACCTATTTTATTACCAAAAAAGTTGGGTTTTTTCTCCAGACTTAAGTGGAAAAGAGGAAAAAATTAACTATTTGCACCAAAATGTTCTGCTGTGACATAGGAAAATGACCAAGTACAGTGTTATATTCCATCCTTCTTATCGGTGTTTTTTCTGTCTGTACCATCTGCTGTGTTCATTTCTCCAAACTCACGTCCACCTTGATGTGGGAGTAGGGGATAATTTTGTCGAAAGGCACATTGGTGCATGTGTGTGTCTGCTAGCTCACTTGTCCTTCACAATATTTTACAATATTAAAGAAAATCTCTTGAAACGGCTGTTAGGAAAAACAAAACAAAACAACCCATCACCTGTTAACTCTCTGACCTCATCGCCTCCTCCCCTCCTCCTTCCTCATTACACTCCAGATGCACTGGCTTCTAGCCTGTTCTGCAACCACACTAAGGGAAGGGGACCCCACCTCAGGGCCTTTGCTCTGCTGTTTCTTCTACCTGGAACGCGCTTCCTCCTGAGAACCACACAGTTCCTCCCCTTACTTCCTTTAGGTCACCTCTGAAATGTCACTGTATGAGTGAGGTCCTCCTGAATTGCTTCTATAAAATGACAAATGACAACCCCACCCCTTGCCCTGTCCTTAACTTTCCACCTTCCTTATCCCGATTTTTCTTCTAAGTACATGATACCGCCTGACATAGTACACATTTGTTTATGGTCTGTTTCCTCCCTCTAGGATGTAAGCTTTAAAAGGGCAGGGATTTTGCTCTGTTTTGTTCACTGCTGTATTCTCTGTACCCAGAACAAAGCCTGGCATGTAGTAGGTAAGCTCAGTAAACATGTGCTGAATAAACATTCATGTTCTTGTCAGGAAGAAGATATATGACTGAGGAATAGCTCCAAGACAGACAACATAAATTTTAACAAAGGAGCCATGTCTGAACTAAGCTGTCAGTTTACAGCAACTGGAAGAGACCTTCGGGGCCCCTACCGAGCAGCCCCTGTGCAGCGACTTCATGCACATGCCCTCTTCTCTTGCCTGGTCAGCCATCAACGTCCACAGTGACCTGGGGTCAGCAGGAGGCAAACTCATGGGTGGGGGAAGACCCCAGCAGGGACCACTTTTTGTCACCCTTCAAATTCTTGTGGCCTTCTAACATCCCCGAGTTGTTCTCCGGTACCCTCTCTTCTCTTTCTGACGCCTTCCATTGCACACTGAATTTTCCAGGCTGGGGCAGATGCTGGCAGCCAATCTGGGGTCGGAGGTGACCCCCTTAGAACCGGTCAGAGGATGGGAGAGACAGGCAAAGGTCACGAACGCCCAGTGGTGATTGGGGAGGGGCGAGGCAGCAGGGACGGCTACTGGTTAGGCATCTTACTGCTGATGTAGGACCGGAGACCCCGTTTCTAGCCCTGCCTCTGCTTGAGGTGGGACAAGCCAGGCCCTCCCTGAGCCCTGCCATCTGGGAGGCTAACCATCTCACTACCCTCCAGAAAGGACCCACCATTTACCATTTGCACATTGAATGAGTACCTGCTGTGAGGCAGGTACAGGGGAAACGACACTATTGCCATTCTCCAGGAGCTCACGGTTTAAAGAGTGACATATAACCTGATAATTACAACTACTATTCATGCAATGTGACAGGGGCCCTAATAAAGCACACAGAGGGCACCATTATTGGAGAATCAGCCCAGGAAGTCAAAGACGTCACAGAAGCAGTAACATCTAAGACTCACACAGTTCACAAAGAAGAGGGGGGAAGACACGCCTGGTAGAGGTAAGAATATGGACAAAGTTTTTAAGGATATTTCTAGTTCAATCTCAACAGACAAGATCTGAGACCTCAAGCTTTTAATTTAAAATTCTTTCTCTTCATTTTATAAACCAACAGATGAAAAGTATTTCTTAGGGGCATTAATTCAGAAAAAATTAAATTTGGAGAACTCACATTAACTTTAAAGGTCTGTACCAAGCCATCTAGAAAGCAGACGCTGCAGATGACTTCGGCTCGAGTTTTCTCTTTGGGTAATTCTGAGGTGCGTATGTTATTAATTCTTCCACCGAACGCACGTAACCGGGAGGTCATAACTATCGTTGAATAACCTGTAACAGAAGACACACCTGGTTAGCTCTGATGTGCAAATTACCAGTTCCATGTGAACATACCTCCCATTCCATCCATCCCTCACCTGTCTGCCTTGACCCTCACAAAACTGTCTGAAGAGCTCAGATAAACGAGAGCCAGATGACGGACCATGTTTCCATCTGAGTTTCGACTTCTAAGCAGCTTTAAACAATATTTATTGCTCAATTATAACACGTTCAGAGAATTATATGGCTTATTTTTGTCTGATTATCTCCCTGGTCTAAATCTTCTAAATTTATATTTCCCAGGTTTTAAATTTGTTAATGTTTTACAACTTTATATATTTGTGTATTACACCTCTAAGGTTTTACAGAACTAAATGTGATGCAAAAATGATTTAAAATATGAAGATATTTATTGATCAATTAGACTACATTAAGAACATCTATTCATTAAAAGACTATTTAAAAAAAAAAAGACCCACAGAGATGTTTGTAATCTATAACTACAAAGAATATATAAAGAGCTACTACAAATCAAAAAGAGAAAAAACAAACAACTGGGTAGAAAACGGGAACATTAGCTGTCAAAGGAATGCAAACTGAAACCTCAAAGCAACAGAACCACACCCCCACCAGAATGGCTGTGATGAAATCCAACAAAACCGAGGGTTGGCCATGGTGTGGAGTAACTGGAACTCTCAGGCACTGCTAGTGAGGATGTAAATTAGTGCAGCTACTTTGGAAAACTGTTTGGCAGTATCTACGAGAGCTGAACATATGCACATTCTGTGAAATAATTCCACTCTTAGGCATATTCCCAACAGAAAAGTATACATTTATCCATTAGAAGACATGCATAAGAATTTTCATAACAGCTCCAAATTGTAAAAGACCCAACAGAACGAATAAACTGTGTTGGAGTCCCACCATGCATGACTACACAGCAAAGGATATAAATGAACTACTGTGACACACAACACGAATTCCTCTAGCGTTGTGTTGAGCAAAAGAGTCCAAGACTCAACAGATGACCTGTATAGTGTGATTCCATCTACATAAAGTTCAGAATAGGCAAGACTAATCAACAGAAGACAGGACAGCAGTTACCTCCGCATGTAGTGACTGGGGGGTGTCCAGGGGTCTTCTGGGATGCTTATAATTCCATCTCTTAATTGGGGTGCTAATAACACTGGTGTACTCACTTTGTGAAAATCCACCAACCTCTACCCTTATGATTTGTGCTCTTCTTTTGTATGTATATTTCAACAAAGTTTACTTTAAAAATACATGAACGGAGAGGGAATTAGAGAGCAGTTTAAAAATCTGAGCGTGGTATATTAGGAAACAGTAATGAAAGCGGTTTTATCAATGAACGCAATTGTGAAGTGTTAGACTAACAGACTAAAGCGGTATGCAACCGAGCACATGGTCACTTCGTGCCGGCGGGAGGGACAAGGGTCCAGGCCAGCTCCTCAGCTTAGGAATGGAGGTGTCAGTCTGACAAGATTGGGTGGACGAGCAGATAAAGATGAAGGACTTAAGAGCAATTTAATGTTCTTTTAAACATTAATTCTCTGTCAACCTTCTATGATGAGCCGGGCCTTTGCACATGCTGTTCCTTCTGCCTGGGAAGCTCTTTCTGCTTTTCTTCACCAGAGAACTCCTACTCAGGCCTCAGTGCTTGGCACAAGGATCACCTCCTCAGAGAAGCCTTCCCTGGCGTCCCTAACGACTCATACATTTGTTACAGGCTCTCTACAGTGCTCATCATAATTTCACATTTATAACTGATGATGTATTTAATATCTGCTTCTGCCGCTGGAAGCTGAGCTTCACGAGGGCAGGAACTGGGTCTGGGTTTGCTCACTGCATCTCCGATACCTAGCTCTGGTAGGCAGTCAGTAAATATCTGAATGAGTCAATGAATAAGATGAAATATGAAGCCAAGACTGATAGTCTGGAAAAAAAATAGTACAACCTGATAGACAAACTTGGGTTGGTGGGAACAGGCAGGACAAAAGGATGGGATGAGAGTGGAGGCTTCAATTAGAACACAGAGTGGTGGTGTCCCACAGACCGATGCCCCTCACACTGTAACGTGCACACAGATCACTTGGGGATCTTGTTAAGATGCAACCTTGAACGCAAGCAGGTCTGGGTGGGGCCTGAGAACCTGCATTTCTCAGACCCCTGGGTGATGCCGAAGCTGCTGACCCAGGGTCCACGCTGTGAAGGGCAGTCACACACAGCCAGAAAAGCAGCACCAATACGTCAGGGCAGGGCCAGAGATCAAGATCCAGAAATCAGAAGCAAGGAAGGTATGAGGACAAAGCTGCCTAGAGGTCCGAGGAGAGACGAGCCTCAGGGAACCACAGAAGCACAGCTTAGCTGCAGGCAGTGAAAACACAGAGGGGATGAAAGCTATGTAGAAGGTACACCCAGGACAGAAGAGCACCCTTGGTCCCTAACCCTATTTCAGAAGCTCCAAGAAAACCTCCCTGCTTCTGCAGATGGGGAGAGGAAACCTCAAATATTAATAAAAAAGATTCCTGGGACTGGCAGTGGAAGGGAACTTGTTGTCACTTACAAAATTCCACCCACGCCACCACCCCCACTTTGCCCTTTCCAAGGAAAATGTCATCAGAATAGGGATGCATTTTCTGAGTAAGACCAAAAGTTATCAAAAGACAACAAATGTGTTCATAATGCTTTAACTACACTGAATTTGAAATGTCACATTTATTCTTCAGTCCTTGTCTAAAGAATTTCGGGTGGGTTATAAAATTTTTTTAAAAGATATAATAGGACAATTTCAAGTGTGGTTCTTAGTGGGAGGTGCACATCAGAATTACCTGGAGAGCTTTCAGAAAATATGCCTGTCCCTGCCCCACCCACAGATGGTGATTCAGCATTCTGGGGTGTGGTGTAGAATGACACTCCTTTTGGGAAGCCCTCTAAGGAAGGGCCAGAGAAGTGGAGCGGGTTTTCAGGGAACCTCAGGGTGGTGTTTCAGCTGGTGGGACTTAGAACACAGTCAACCCTCCATATCCAAGGGGTCCACGTCCTTGGACTCAACCAACCACGGATCGAAACTATTCAGGAAAAAAAAATCCCAGAAAGTTGGAAAAAGCAAAACTTGAATTTGCCATGAGCCTACAACTACTTACATAGCATTTATGTCATACTTACAACTATTTACTTAGCATTTACACTGCATTATAATTAATCTAGAGATGATTTAAAGTATGTGCATAGGTTATATGCAAATACTATGCCACTATATATAAGGGACTTAAGCATCCTTAGATTTTCGTGTCCAAGGTTGGCAGGGGGGCGGGGCCTGGAACCAAGCCCCTTCAGATAACTGAGGGACAACTGTATAGGTTCCGCAAAATCTGAGCCATTCAGAGGGTATACGTGCAAGACTTGGGCAGTTGCTCAGAGCAGCTAAAACTGAGAGCAAATCACATCACAACCTGGACAGAAAAAAAACCAAGGGTGATTTCAAACAGGAGCCTCCAAATGAAAGTCACGTGGGCTGACACGGCAAAGGCAGGGCTGATTTTCACGCTGCTCTCACCTGAGCAGCTCTGTGTCCAGTGCCAGCATGTGTACCCGTGGGAACTTACTAACTTAACCAGGGTTAATGGTGTTCCCAGTGAGATCCTGTAGCCATCTGCTGACAGACTCAAGTAGACCAGCAACCCAGAAGAGACCTACTTTTTCCTCCTCACATGATCACTGATTGTTACATAAAGGGCTTGGGACCCAACAACATCATAATTTGGTTATTTCACATCATAATTTGGTTATTTCATGAAAGTTGCAGAAACTTTCTCCCCACAATTATTCCCAAAGCAAACCTGAATGAAAGCGAGCCTGACGCTGCATGACCACATAATTGAGTCATGTGGTGTTTTCCGATTGTCTTGAAATTTTATCTTAAACAATCCGGTCAGGACAATGGATGATGACTAACAAGCCCTGTTTCCTGTACCGTGGCAATTAGGGAACTTGAGGTTTCTATGGCTTCCTTTATAAGCCTCTTAATTCTAAACAAAGCTACAACCCAACCAGGAACACACTGGCCTCTCCAACCACAGATGATTTCATCTGCAGCTGATGCACTTTACAACGTGGAAGTCCAGCTGGTTCTTTGCGTTAAGAAACAAACAAACAAACAAACACAGCAGTTACAGCTTTAGAATCTGTTTTGCACAATAACAAGAGGCTCTACTGTGACTGTAGTTTTTAACAAAGATTATACTTGCAAAACATTACAGACCTAGGCAATATCTCAGTGCAATGGGATGGTGGGAGCCCACTACATGCCACGAGCCACAGGATCACCATGTGTAAATACCTACACAGTGTGACACATACCACTCAATAGAAAGCATTTTTAAACAATCTGCTGTGTACTGACTTATGATTTTAAATCCATGCTGTGAAAGCTTGTTTCAGACAAAATGTGGTTTGAACTTGTTTGGAATAGCCTGTTTTGATGAACTGGCTTTGAAGTTGGCTATTAGGACTTTCTTATCCAACTCTCGGACCTGTGGTGGACAGGACCATCATGTCACTGACACTGCAGTAACAGCTTGGTGGCCATCACATGGTGGACTAAACACGAAGAGGTTGACCAGCAACTCAAGAGTGTTCGGCCTGGGCAAAGCTACTCTTCGCTGATCTAAATAGCTCTCCAAAGGTCTTGAGACACCTGCTCCTGCCAGGCCCAGGCTACTTTTGGTCAACAGCGATGTTAAACAGTGCAGCAGTCTCAGGAAGAAAAGGGACATCTGTTCCTGCCTTGGCGAGGCTACTCCTCATAGGCAGTGGTGCCAGCCACGTAACGGTTCCTGGAATAATAACCTTCGGACCAGTCCACCCTGCCTGGCAACACTGGTGCAATCGCCCATAAGCTACATGCCCCAGAGGTGAGGGACCTAAACCAGCAGCTTTTGGTTGGAAGGATGAACTCTACGAGAACCACCTCCTAGAAAGGGACATCTCAACTAAACTTGGGATTTTTCTTTCATCTCCCCATTGCCTGGAACAACAGTGTAATCACTGTGCCGTTGGTTTGCAGTATGTTCTTTCTTTCTTGGCTTATTAAGAGACATCATCCGTATGAATGAAAAAACGTTGCTTGCCCTATCAGTGAACAAAGGATGTTGCAGCCATCAAGCCACTACAGCTGCCCCTGAAGGCGAGCCCTGAGGGAACTCAGGATGGAGGCAAACGGGGCTGCCCACTGCCAGGCCCTCAGCCACTGCAGCCACCCTCAACGGGTGCACCCAATGGTTAGGGAACTCTGGATGGGAAAGAACTGGATACTGGCCCTAAAGAGCTAAGGTGCACATCAAAGGAATGGTTTCAATGAGCCCGGACTCTTGCATCTTCCCATACATAGAAAAGCGCTAAATTCCTTAATTTGAGATATCTGGTTTTCTTTAATGAACAGTTTGAAGTTCCGAATACTTGGTCACTGCTGAAAAAACTCCCTATATATCCTGCTCCTCCCTTACCTCTTCAGAACAGTCCCTCAGGGCTATCTGAGAGGCTGCCTGCTGGGCTCGAAGTCCTCAGAAAGTCTGCCAAATAAAACATAATGCTCAACTTTTAGGTTGTGCATATTTTTTTCAGTCAACATCCTGTATGCTATTGGCTTGTGACCTATTAAAAATTATAATTCCCACAGTGAACACATGATAAATAAATTATCCATAAAGACAGCCTCAGTCTCTGAGCATAATTTGCCCAAACTAACAAACAAACAAAAACAATGCTAAGCTTCCAGTGCCATCAGGTGCTGACTGTAGATTCTGGATTTTGTAGCGCAATCCTGATTTCAAATACTTACAGATATTCTGTACTAGTGTTTCTCGCAGTTGTTGTAGATGTGCTACACCTGTCAGCTACTTTACCAACTCAATGGACCCTGAAGCAGGAGCCCATTGCCCGGGGCATGGGTGCCCTCCTGGTCAGGGTTGGCTCACAAGGCTTCTATCACTTGCCCTGGAGCCCGAGACAGGGAGGAAGTGATGCTTTGTATCCTGAGGGTCTACAGGCTGACCTGGGGACCTTTGTTTTTTTCACAAGCCAATGAACCACAGGCAGGAAGAAGGGAGAGTAGTAGTCTTCTCCACTGGAGAAGAAAGTCAGAAAGCAACCCAACTCCATTTTGATCATTTCAAAAAGAAGTGTTAACGTTATTTCATACCCTTGTTTTTAAGAATAAGAGCTAGATCTCTAACTCAAGAGTGCAAAAGTTTCAGTTAGGAAAAAAAGAAAAGACAACAAAAAGAAGAAAGCAGTCCTGATTTTAAAACACCTGATGTGTGAGCAGACCACACAAATGAGCCACAGCTGGCTCCCTACGGGAATCAACCTGAACCATCCTCAAGCTGACCTAGGCCAATGCTACCACCTAGTGACCACCAGAGGAACACACTTCACCTCCTAGCATGACTTTCTGCTTTCCTCCCTCTTCCTCAAGGGAAACACGGATAGTTATGCTTTCTCGTTTATCATCCGCGTGTCAGCTCATTTTAAAAGTCTCCCAGAATATATAAGGCCTTCTCTGTCTCCCAATTCCCTCCCTTTCCGTAGTGAACTCAGGAGAGCGTGCTTCCCCTTTTCTGGCTATTTATGAGCCCCAACGGATGTCTGATCAGCAGAAGACTGATCTCTAGATGGAAAAGTAATAAACATTCATATACCATCAGCCATGCTAGGCGGCGGACTCAGATTATGAGCTTCTCAAATACCAGTATGTAACGTATTTAAGATAAATGTTTTATTTGTTTAGCTGCTAATACCAATATTGCTTCCTCCTCCTTTTCGCTGTAAACACAGCAGCTGGGCTGCATCACGGGCTAACCGAGTCTGGGCTGGGGTGGGGCCAGCAGGGGCCTTAATAATCACTCGCATCACTCCCGACCACGCCGCATACCGACAGGAAAACCACCACTTTCCAGTGCTTGGCCGCACCTCCCACGAGGCCAGCTTCTAAGTTCCAATCTGTTCTTAACCTGGGCCTAAGTGTTCCTTACACCCTGCTGAAGTAAGTAATTAGGGCGTATTCCCTCCTAAAGATAAAACTTACAAACACCTGGATGGGGATTTATCATTTATCAAGCACTAGATCAAGATTAGATCAAACTGCAAGAATGTATACTTAATATTTAAGTTGCTGAAACAGAAACAGTGATTAAAAGGAGACTCTTTTTAACCAGAGACTTAAATTAAACTTTAGTGTACTTAAGAATCATCTGGGGAGCTTGTTAAAATACAGATTCTTGGGCTTCCCTGGTGGCGCAGTGGTTGAGAATCCGCCTGCCGATGCAAGGAACCTGAGTTCGTGCCCCGGTCCGGGAAGATCCCACATGCCGCGGAGCGGTTGGGCCCATGAGCCATGGCTGCTGAGCCTGCGCGTCTGGAGCCTGTGCTCCGCAACGGGAGAGGCCACAACAGTGAGAGGCCGTCGTACCGCAAAAAAAAAAAAAAAAAAAATACAGATTCTTGGGTACCACCCACAGAGATTCTGGTTTAGTAAGAACCCAGGAGACTGCATTTTAAAACTTGCAAAATTTTTTGAGCTTAGAGAAAAGCTGCAAGAAAAATGAAACTCCTGTACATCCCCACTGGCCTGGATTCAACTTAACATTTTGTCACATATGCTTTCTCTCTCTCCCCTGCACATACACACACCACACCCCCAAAGCTTTCTAATGAACACTTGAAAGTTGTAGATATCATGCCCCTTTACCTCTAAATATTTTAGCAGGTATCTCCCAGGAACAAGGACATTTCATAACCACAGTACAATTATCAAATTGAGGAAATTTAACATCAATAAAGCACTTATAGTCCATGCTAAAATTTTGAAAATTGTTCTGATGATGTCCCTTTATTTCTTTCCTCTTGATCCAAGATCCCAACCAGGACCTTGCCTTGCTTTAGTTGTCAGGTAGAAACTGCATCTGTAATAAGCATCCCAAGGGGACACTGATGCAGGGTGTCTGAGCACCAAGGCAGTGGAAAATTCTTAATCAGATACTTCCTTTCAGTTTTGACCATCTGTGCTTAGAGTCAGGGGCTTGGTTAGGTCAGCACCCCATGTCAGTTTTCCCGTCTATATTACAAGTCGCTTCCCAGAGCCAAAGAGGGTTGTCTATAGCTTAGCTGCCCCATCACTCAGTCTGGGGAAGCACTTCCTTAAGGCAATGTTGAAATAACAGACTCCAGTCTATATGCTGGTGCTGGAATTAGTGCTGTGGTCATAACAGAGGAAGAAAGCAACATGAAAATAAATTCAGTTCAGAAAGGATTCTATCATGTGATATTTTCTAACCAGACGTCTCCCTTTGTTCAAATTAGTTCACGTCTCTCACAGACAGCAATTCTTAACAATTCATAATATCCAAGTTATAAAAAAAGACCAGACTGCCTTCTGTTATGCACACTCTCATAAGTGGGTGACAGTCAACTACCACTGTCTTAAGGAAGAAGAGAAAAAGGTATACATGCATTTTGTATGATTAGCTTTGCAAATGTTAATAAAACTCACTCCAACTAATTAAAAACCGGTGATTTTAGTTCATCTGTGACATGCCCATATCTTAAAAAAACGATTTCACTTTATTAATTTTACATTATGTGCAGTTGATAATCATATTACCATACAACTGGTACATGGAATTTAATATTCACCATGACTATAATTTTTGTAAATTTATCAACACTACCTTCTGCCATTTTTTTCCTCGCTTACTTGGCTTTAATTTCCAAAGTACAACACTGCATAATAATACAAAGATAAATACACTAACTTATTTTAAAAACTAGTTTAGAATGTAAACATAATCACTACTGAATACTTACTAAATTAGAAAAATCTATTCATTAAGGGAGGCATTTTCATGTTGCTAATTCAATGGTAAAGCCAATAAACTAATTTGTCCTGGGCCTATACACCGAAGAAATTTTAAATAACATCTTTAAAGCTTTAAGCCTGCTAATTAATACAATAATCACAGCTGACAATGGAAGTACTGGTGCACAAGACTTATTTTTAATTTGGGTATGCATATATAAAAGTATTTAATGCCTTTTATTTAGAAAAAATGCTTCCATGAATGCATTCATGAGTTTTTAACTCTGACTTCACATTATTCACCGCATGGGAGAAAATGCTCACACAAGTCTCCTTAACCCCACAGCTTAATACCCAAATTATCCTGCAATTATTAATCCTTCTTTTTCTAGTTCAGTTTTATTTTTTAATTGAAGTATAGTTGATTTACAATGTTGTGCTAGTTTCAGGTGTACAGCACAGTGATTCAGTAATACATATATATATACACACACACACATATACACACACACACACACACACACACATTCTTTTTCAGGTTCTTTTCTCATATAGGTTATTACAAAAATTGAGTAGAGTTACCTGTGCTATATATACAGTAGGTCCTTGTTGTTTATTTTATATATAGCAGTGTATATATGTTAATCCCAACCTCCTAATTTAGCCCTCCCCCACCCCTGCGATTATTAATCCTAATACTCCAGAAGTACCATGTTGGGATCAAATCCTTTACTCCATAGAGCCGGTAACTTGCCCAGGGAGTGGACCTCCAACCGGTAGCCCCTGAGAAGCAGGGTGGGGTAATCTGTAGGATCAGTTGTGTTCCAATGAGACCTGTAATTAGCGCCCTTATTCTCGTACAACTTCAAAATGTCAAATAGTTTTCTTATTATGGAGTTGGGTTTATTTATAGGCTCGACACCATGACACTTGCAAAACTAACCAAAGAAAAGTTATACTTGATACCGGGAGGATAACAAGAAGTAGTTTTAAGCTCCCTGAAGGGCAAGACTAAGAATGCTGTGGGAGCTGCAGGCATTTCGGGACAGAGGTGATGTTGCTATAAAGAGAAACCAACCTCTGACGACGACCCGCGAGCTGAGTGTCCAGGGCTGTGATGAGAAGCCGCCTAGCACCTCAAACACAGGGTTTGCTCCTAGGCGACCAGAGAATACGTTCGACCTGTGAGGACGTTAAATGACGTCATCACATTCTTTCCTTTCCTCTTTCTTGAAGTACCACCGAGGAAAAATGCACAAATCCCAAGTGTGAGAGTGCTGCTCTCAAGAAGGCTGGAGCAGCTGCCTCACACCCCTTCCAAACATGATGCCCCTCCCGGGGACCAGTCTCCCAAATGTTAACACCATTTTCATGAGATTTTTTAAATGAGATTTTTAGAAGTTTAAAGAAAATGTTTAGGGAAAGGTTACCATGGTGTAGTGTTAAACCACGTATCTCACAGGACCCAAGCCTTCTGCAGCCGCCTCTCCACGCACGTGGACGCTTCACTGGGGAGAAATGAGAAGGGCTGTGTCCCAGTCTCCCCACCCCGAGCATGTCTGAACAGTGACTGGTCAACTCCCCCGTTACGTACCACATCAGTGAACCCAGAAACTTCAGAGGCCAGCAAGCCCGCCTCTTGCTGGAAGAAGAGAGGGGACATCTGCCAGCTGTTGAGGGGCTGAACCAAACCACGCTGGGGGAGAAGACTTGTGGGACCTACCACCAGACAAGCTGTCAACAGCCTCCAAGCCAAATCCCTGCATGGGACTAGGACCACAGTTTCACAGACCCATCCATCTTGTTTATGATTCCTTCCAGCTTTTGTTATTACTTCGGCAGGAGTTCCGTACCTTTTACTCACTCAGTATTTACTTACTGGGCACCTGCTCTGGGCCAGGCCGAGGGAGTAGGGTGAGGGAAGGCACAGATGCCTGGAGTTTCGAGTTCTAAGGGGGATGAAAGCCCAGGGTGCCAGGGGAACAGCAGGAAGGCTCCCGACCCAAGCCAGGCAGGCTGGGGTGGGTGGCGGGACCAGCACACAAAGGCTCCATGGGGAAGCCTGCAGGATAAAGGGAAACTAGCCGGGTAGAAGCAGTGGCAGTCCAGAAACTGCACACTACATGTGCAAAGGCCAGGAGGGGAAATACACGCACGTTTTAGGAACCCCACAGAAACAGATTTATTAGTCAGAGTGTCTGAGGAATAACTGAAATCCTAGAGAAATCTGAGGGAGGAGACTAGGTTCTTCAAATATCCAGGATGTCACACAGAAGGGGAATTAGGATATGGTGTGAGGCTGTGGGAAGGTCAGCCTCAGTGGAATCAAGCAGAAATGTGGACTGGAACCCCAGCTTACACTTACCAGCTGTGTGAACTTAACAGAGATCACTCACCCTCCCCGAGACTCAGTGTCCTTATCTATAGAAAGGTGGAAATTCTGTTTTCCAAGGTTGTTTTAAGCACTGAAGGTAACATATGTGCATACTAACTGGCACTAGCAGGGCCCGATCAACGGTACTTATTACTACCACCAAGATTAGACTGACTGTTTCAGACCCCAAGGGTTCAATAGGTGGAAGATGGAAGGAAAAAACAAAACAAAACAAAAAAACCAGAAGGAAGACCTTTTGAACACTCAGGGCTGCACAAATACGAAAGGGACTGCCTTGGGAGAGAGGGAGCTCCCCGTCACTAGAGGTGATCAAGCAGAGGAGGTGGATATGGCCCTTGGTGAGTAAGTTGCAGAGGGCAGGCTGGCACTGGAAGGGGTAGGAGAGATGAGCTTCCAGCTTCCAGGACCAAGATTCTATTATGACTTCTGTTTCGACAGTGCCAAAACCCACTCAAAGTGGCACTGTCCAAAACTGGATTTCTTAAATGGATTTCTCATGGGAAATAATTCTAAATGGATACCTCCATCTTGGGAAAAAAACTAAAATGGCCCATCAAACTATGAAGTAGAGGGTAAAACAATATGAAGACAAAAAGCAGTATGTAAAGCTAAAATATTGAGCAGTTTCTACCTAAAATTAAGCAACCCGTCTCTTCTCATTCTCCCTTTGAATAGTTCCACTGGGCCCCAAACAGACTGGAAAACAGGATAGAATAAATTTACTCTTACAGGGACATGAATCCAGTTGCATCAACTTTACAAAAATACTGTGCTAATATTTGCCTTTGGGGCACAGACACACCCATTTGGGTGTCAGTCCATAATATTTCTATCTTAGGCTCCAGCCCCCACCCCTTTACAGCCAAAAGCAGCAGGAGCCTTCAGAAAAGAAAACAGCCAAAGTCACTTTGAAAGGTTTGAGATGTGCTAATCGCAGCACATCCCAGCCAAGAAGCTGGAATCTCACAACTGGACCTTCCTGCCAGCTCTGCTCTTGCCAAGGAGTCTGAAGCCAGCAGCAGCCTGGCCAGAGAAACCCAATCCTCACCACCAGCAGCCCTCACCATAATTTTATCTCAAGGAAGCACAGAAAAATACTCCCCCCCCCCACCCCCGCGCCAGCACCGCCCTATTTGTCTGTAATCAGCGAAGTGACCTGGGAAGTTACTACTCCATTTCTTTTTAGCTCGGTTTCCCAGCTTAGAGCCCTCTAAGTCGCCTTCCAGCTTTAAAATCCTCTGCCTGTAAAGTTTTAATCCGAGGGGCCATCTCAGGTTATATTAGGTACAGTGACCCTACTGGTTGCCGGCAGGTCTAGAGACCAAGATAAAAACGTATTTTTACGTAGCCTAGTCTGATTTCCAGGGCTTTGACTTGGAGGTGGGCGGGGGTGGGAATGGGGTCAGAAAATTAATTAAAAGAAACCACATTAACTCCAAAAAAAAAGAAAGAAAGAAAAGACTTATAAAGGCGTGCCAAAATGCTAATCAGAATAGTATTTAGGAATAATGAAATGAAAATAATATATCTTATTGCTGCCTTTATTTATTTGTACTGAGACCTTCCACATGCTGGGAGCTGGGAATACAGACATACAACCCATTCTTTAATCTCAAGAAGTCCTCAAGCCACTTGACCAGGGACACCACTGCCTGGGGGCCCTGGGTGGCCAGGGGTCTCAGCAGGCCAGGGCCGACTGGAGGTCTGAAGGAATAAACCAGACTTGGGTTCCAGTCTCTGCTCTGCCTCTCCCAAGCTGATAGGACCCTGGACAAATTAACTTTCAAAGTCTGTTTCATCATCTGTAAGTAATTCTGAGGAGCGGCAATCTCGTCTCTAACCCCGTGGAGTCCCTGGCCCACGGCAGACACGTAATACCAGCTACTCTGAGGACTGCCCCTGCATGACGGCCCCTCCCACCCCCCTCCGTCTTAGTCCCTGGGCCGTTCCCATTCCCAGGCTTCCTATCCTGGGGTGCAACCAAGGTTCCTACAGCTGTCCGCACTTCACAGAAGGTAGATGAGACTCAGAGAACCCTGCCCAAGTCACACAGTCAGCCGCCAAACGGGGTGAGGGTCCCAAGCTCAGTTCAGGGCATCACACACCTCCCCACTGAGCTCCCCGTCCTGCATGACCGGAGGAAGGTGAACTACAGGTGATTCACTGGAGGGAAAAGGCTCCACTTAATCACTATTGTTTCTGCAATTTACTGACTCCAGGTATGTTCTTACCCTTTGAGATAATCTTCATCAACCCTCCCCACAGCTCGCATTTTGGTAAATTTCCTCTTAGGGAGGAAATGGTCCAGAAAAACCCTTTTTGCCTTTAACTCTGCAACATCAGAAACCTGAGTAATGACCGGGTATTTATTACCATCTTCCCTCTGTTCTAAAATGACAACAGGTGTTTCAGAAGAGTTATTTTAAAGGAACAGTACATCCAAAGTACCCTTTGATTGTGAAGATCGTGATTTCAGAGAAGTTAAAACATGGAACACGAATCTTTCAGAATTGTGGAAACATAGTAAGTGACTTCCTCTCACTTCTACAAAAGGCGTAGGCTGGAGTGAGTGCACGGACCGTCTAAAGGCCCTTCCAGCTCGACAAGCAGCCACCCTGAGTTAATTATTAACCGCGGGAGAGCAGGGTGGGCCACCTCATTTCCTGAGGCCAGGCCCTGGGTTTGGCCTGGGCCTCTCCTACCCCGTGACTAACAGCTCTCCTTCCAGGGAGATCCCGAGAGTGGCCGGCCAGCCCCCTTCCACGGCACCTACCTCCAAGGATCTCAGAACTTGGAGGACTCCTGATGCAGGCCCAGGCGCACTGCAGCCCCCAGGAGACTGGGTTTCTCAATGAACTTGAGCTCAACCAGACCCTTGCCCGCTCACTTTTGGGGCACACATGTTGGCTCCAAGCAACAGATCTCATGGGGGCAGCCACGAGGTGGGGGGAAGTGATAAATGGGGGCGGGGGGGGCAGCTAGATCCTGAGTGTGGCAGGAGAGTGGGTCTCCAGGAGGATCCAGGACCACCTCACAACATCCAAACCTTGAAGTTCTTTCATACGGCGAAGGGAAGTGCTTGGGCAGCGCAGAACCTACCTACCTACCTCCATGGCTGTGAAAAAAACAAGTTGGCTCTGAGCACCGGAAGGCAGCTAACCCTGGAGGGAAGGAGAAGCGGGCGGCTCAGCAGACCAGCTGCTACGACACACTCATGTCACATAACACCAACAGCGCTGTCTTGTTTCGGGAGGGTTTTAGTTTGCTTTTTACGCTGTACTCGTCATGTCTATATAATCATACAGCCTACTCTTTCCCATCATTGCCCAATGAAACATTTGTCCAGGTATTTCAAACACTTCACTGGCATTTTTTGTTACAGTTTTATAGTATTCCACCAAGTGGAACCATAACCATGGCTAGGTGCTCAGATGACTTCTAATTAGGAGGGCTCAGACTTCCAAAAAGGACCCACAGTAAACGAGAGTAGGGAAGAAGGAGCAAGTGATCAAGGGCAGGCATGAATGTCAGGAAGTTGGGCCCAGATGAGCCCTGCTTTAGGGAGGAAAAAAACCCCCAGCCACCAAAGATGCATGGCCACAGGGTGACAGGAAGTGGCTAGACCACCAACCTGACAAAAAAAGGCAGAACAGATGAGCAGATAATTAATGATAATTTGGGCAAAACCAACAGATTTACTGTTGTCTTTTCTACCAGGTAGAACAATCCTTTTACACTGGGAAGGATGGAATGAAAGGGGACGGGAAGGCATCTCCTGACCACCCATGACCCACCAGAGACTACACGTGTCATCTCGTCCAGCTCTCACATCAGAAGAGGGATTCAGGCTAAAGACAGCAAGGATCATGCCCGAGGTGACCCGGCACAGAGCGGAACCCAGACCCAGTGGCTCCTGACAAAGTTGTACTCCCCCCAGACACAGCACTACCTGCTCTGGTCTTTTTTTTAAACTGTGGTTAAACAGAACATAAAATTTGCCGCTTCAACCATTTTTAAGTGTACAATTCAGTGGCATTAATTATATTCACGATGTTATGCAACCAACACCACGATCTATTCCCCGAACTCTTCCATTACTCCAAACAGGAACTCTGCACCCATGAAGCAATAATTCCCTACTCCCTCCCCCAACCTCTGGCAACCTCTAATCTACTTTCTATGAATTTGCCTATTCTAGGTATTTCATAAGTGGGCTTAGCATAATGTTTAAGGTTCATCCGTGCTGTAGCATGTATAAGAACTGCATTCCTGTTCAAGGCTGAATAATATTCCATTGTATGGAGAGACCACATTTTGTTTATCCATTCATCTGTGGACACTTGAGCTGGTTCCACCATTTGGCTGTTGTAAATAGTGCTGCAATGACATTTCTGTCTAAACATCTACTTTTGGGTATATACCTAGGAGTGGAATTGCCGGGTCATACAGGAATTCTATGTTTGGCCTTTTGAAGGGCCACCAAACTGCTTTCTACAGAGGCTGCACCATTTTACATTCCTACTAGCCATATAAGAGGGTTCCAATTTCTCCACATCCTTACCTATACTTTTGATAATAGCCATCCTAATAGATGTCACGTGATAGCTCACTGTGGTTTTAATTTGCATTTTCCTAATGACTACTGATGTTAAGCAACTTTTCATGTGCTTATTGGCCATTTGTAGATCTTCAGAGAAATGTCTATTCAAGTCCTCTGCCCATTTGGAAATTGGGTTGTTTATCTTAATTTGGATTAGTTATAGGAGTTCATTATATATTCTTAATGTTAAACCTTTACCAGATAGGATTTGCAAATATTTTCTCCCATTATGTAGGCTGTCTTTTCACTTTTTTGATGTCTTTAGAGACACAAAGGTTTTTAATTTTGATGAAGTCAATTTATCTATTTTTCTTTTGTTGCTTGTGCTTTGGTGTCATATCCAGGAATCCACTGCTAACTCCAAGGTCATGAAGGTTTATCCCTGTTTTTTCTCAAGAGTTCCATGGCTTTAGCTCTTATATTTAGGGCACTGATCCATTTTGACTTAATTTTTGTTTATGGCAAGAGGTAGGAGGCACCCTGGTCTTTCTGACCAGGGTCCCTCCCCACCATGAACCTCTGGCAGAGCTAGCATTGCTGCACTAGACTGTGAACTTCATGAAGGCAGGGTCTGGGTCTTTTAAAGACCACGACCCGGTGCCTGGTACCCAGCAGGTGCTCAATAATTAACTGTGGGATAAATGGACAGTTGAGTGGATAAACCACTTGGTGGGGGGGAGTACCCTCCATCCCCCACCTGCTTCTCGTCACTACTATAAGACCACCCACAGCTGGCTGAAAGACTTATCTGTAACAAAGTAAACCTGATCGGCCATCCATACTAAGAAGTAAATACGTATCAACAATTGCACTTACATACTCTTATTAGTTCAACTAAAACAATCCAAGATCTAACCAGCACTTAACTGAGAACAGGACAGAGGGTCTCAGCCCTGGAAAGCTCAATACGCCCTTACCAGTTTCCTAGTTCAAGTCCTTCATCGCACAGAGGAGGAAACCAAAGGGCTGACGGAGCCAGTGACTTCCCAAAGCCTGGGCTTCCACTCCCAGAGCTTTCCCACCAAACACAGGCCTGCGTGATCACCCACTGGAAATCCAAGAAAGGCACCAGGTTAGCCTCAACTGTTCCAGATGGTCCTCTGGCTCCAAAACCTGCCAATGGAAAAATGAACTCCGGGTCCTGGATCTCATTCTGCTACACGAGGGCCCCCTCACTGTCTGCCTCCCGTAGCACGTCACCTGCTCACTCTCTGCTCCAGCCACATTGCCCCTGCCCTGTACCCAGTTGTTACAAGCTCGTTCCCACCTCCGGTGTTCGCAGTTGCTGTTCCCTCTGCTTGGAACTCCCTTCTCTCAGACATCCTCCACCTGGCTCGCTCTAAGTGTCTTAGAGCGAGCCAGGTGTCTTATCAGTGAGGCCGTCCAGACCTCTCACTGCGCCCTTCTCCTTAGCGTTTATCACCGCTAGACATATCAAGTATGTTCACTGACTGTTTCCTCCCAATTCCCACGTTCCTACCTCACACTAGAATGGAAGTTCCTTAAAGGCAGGGACTTTGTTGTTAACTGCTGTGCCCCTAGCACCCGGAGCAGTGCCTAGCAAGCCTGAGTATCTGCGAATGACATGGATAAAAGGACAAAATGGGAGCATCACACTCAGTACTTCCATGTCCCTAAGCGTGACAGTGGGGAAGGCAGGCAGCTCCAGACCCGCGCGTGAGCACTGCCTGAACCCCGCGGCCACAGAGCGCTGCCTGTCCCGGGCTCCTGGGCAGGCAGAGCTGGGACATCACGTGCCATCAAACTTCCCACACGTCCCAGCCAAGCCCAAGATGCCGGCAGCCGCTACGGTGCTGGCCTGGCCACAGAAAATGGAGTCTCTCCTCACAGGCACTTAATAAATGCTTGTGAGATACACACACATGCACTGAGTGAACAGCTAGTGTGCACAAGGCTGACACCTGCACTCCTAGAAGGCTCGTGTCAGCACTCCTAACAGCATATCATTCCAACAATGCTGGGAGGTGGTTTGACCAGTAATTCCATTTCTAGGAACCTACTGTCAGGATACATCCATACATGAAAGTTTTATTTGCAAAGATCTTCCTCCAGAGACATAACATTGAAAATTACACCAAAAAAGCCAATTTCCAAGTTTAGACGGCCAGTTAAGTAAATCATAAAACAGCCACGGATATCCATGAAGACTTCATAATGACATGGAAAACGTTAGAATATTAAGTAAAAAAGGCTGGTTACAAAAGTGTACCTACAGTGTGACCACAACTATAAGTCATTGTATAAAGTATGAAGGAACTCACAAGACCGTGGAAACTGTTAGTCTGTCTATTCTTTCAAATTTTCTGTAGTGCCTAAGTTTTCCATGAGCAAGAAAGAGTTCAAAAATCAAACTGATAGAACTTAAAATGCTGTCACCCGATACCTCATTCGAGCCGAGGGTGTGTAACTGCTTAAACCTCCCTCCCGTGACACCTGGTCACCTCCTCGCCCCTTTCTGCCTTCACCTGACCCTGCTTCTTCCTCTTCCTCCCGCTTGCCCCCAGCGCCTGGTACCCGCAGCCCTCCCCACCCTGCCCCAGCCCTGGCCCCGCTGCCATACCTGTCACTCCTCCCCCAGAAACCCCGCTCCCAGGCTGGGCTGCCCCACCTGACACTCCCCTGGCCCACGGACCCACGTTGTAGCCTGACTCCTCTGCCTCCCAGCTGTGTGACTGTGGGCAAGTTGCTGAACCTCTCTGAGACTCCATTTCCTTCTCAGCAAAATAAGGTTGACCCCAACTCACAGGGGTCTGAGGTTCAGGGAGTTAGACCCCCGCCTCAGGGGGCCCTTCCTTCCATGGCTGAGGTTCAACATGCCAACAGCTGTGTCTCTAGCCCCTGCCACACAATGGGCCTCAACCTGCTGGCTCCACCCAGCCTTGGGAAGCGCTGCTTATGGCACGCCGATGCACAGGGAGAGATTTCTTAATCCTCCATTTGCATAAATCTGGACACCTGCCCTCTCCTGAAGGAAGTGGAAAATCAGGTTTGCTCTGGGTTCCTGGATCAAACCAGTGGTTTCTTGGCTGAAATTCCCATCCTCCCGTTGAAGCCTCCACCACTCCAGAAAACCCACAGCCCATCTCTCACAACGGATGCCCCAATCCAGATCCCCAGCACTCATCCTTTCCGAGTCCCTGTTCTATCTTCCGAAGACGGTCCTGGCACGTTTAGCTGAGGTCCTGCTGACGGCTTACACCATCTTCTCCCATCCACACCACCACTCTCCCAGGCACCTGACTCAGTGCTTGGTACCCCCGCTCTTTCAGCCACAGGGCTTTATGTGTTCTTCCTGCGTGAACACTCTGAGCTCACTCCCTATGATGCCACAGACATTTAATGAGCCCCAGCTGTGGCCAGGCTCCACGGCAGGTGCTGGGGTTCAGAGGTGAGGAAGAGACTGTCTCAGAGAGAGATGCAGGAATAATCAAATCATCACCTTCCAGTGTGGGGAGTGCTTCTGTTAAGTCAGGTGTGTGCCACTGGCTGCTGGGGCTTTGTCTAGGGTATGACCACAGCTCATCCTCGAGCCCATGCAAACAGCTTTTAAGGGGATTCTAATGGCAAAACTACACCTTGAAGGATGGAGTATCAAACGGCAAAATCAAATCACCCAACGTTTATCCCCAAACCTGCAGGGGCTCCTGCTGCCCCTTGTCCATCACCCACAGTCTGATTCCCGTCTAACCCTCCACACCCCAGACGCCTGGGTGCACGTGCTCCACGGGGCTGGGGAGACGGCCACGCAGCTGAGCTTACTTCACTTCCTCCATATGCTCTTCTCCATGAGCCTCGCCACCATGTGTCATATTCCTGACCAATGCCACTCACGGTGGTGTCCAGACTGGCAGCACTGTTATCAACCCAGGTGCCCGTTAGGAATGCGCAATCTCACGCCCGGCCCCAGGCCTACGGTATCCTGTTCGCCTGCACATTAAAGCCTGAGAGGTCCTGCTCGCCGACCCATTTCAACTCCCCCAGGCCTTCAGCTTTCCTCCTTTCACTCTGTTGCCAGCTGCCAACTCTTGGTGTCTTCAACATCCACGCAGTGAGCTGACACACCACCCCCAGGGGGTCCACCCCACAACGGCATCACTCTGGCCCCACCCTGCCCAGGGCAGCATGCATGGGTCACAGCCCTCTCCATCTGAGACCGGGGCTCCACCTGGGGACAAGTGCCACGCTACGGTCCTTCTGACAAGCTCACTGAGAGGGACAGATGGCAGGCAGTGACGGACCACCAGTACTTCCTGAGTAATCACCATGTGCCACTGGGAGAAGCCCTTGTCATCCTGGAATCTTCACCCAGCCTCGTGAGGCGGGGACGCCTGTCATCCCCACTGTGGAAACGAGGACATCAAAACGCCAGGAGGCTCGCTGGGGTCACGGAGTTAGTGAGAGGGGGTCCGGAGACAGCTCCAGCTTACAACTTGCACCAAGAGATAACAGTGCACACCACAGGGCTCAGGAGGAGGTGGTACACCTATTTTAACGGGGAACAGTCCTTTGGCCAGACCTAGAAACGAGGGGGAAAGTCACAGAACAGTGGGAGAGGCAAGCAGGGGCCAGATCATGAAGCCCTTCAACGATGGACTAAATTGCTGAGACTAATGGGACAGCAGGAGCAGTGAAGCTTTTGGAGCAGGCTGGCCCCCAACGCCTACCCCCTTCCCTGACATCCACCCCCTCCCCTCACTCATGAACCTGATCCTTCACCACTTGAGACATGCTTCTCCGACCCTCCTGAAGCAGCCAATGCAGTCAGAGCCCCCCAAGTTTGCTCGGCTCCATTGCCTGCCCTCCCCTCCCCTCCACTCCCCTCCCCCTCCCCTCCCCTCCCCCTTCCCCTCCCCTCCCCCTTCCCTCCTCTCTCCTCCCCTCCCCCTCCCTTCTCCTCCCCTCCCCTCCTCTCCCCTCCCCCTCCCTTCTCCTCCCCTCCCCTCCCCCCACTCCCTTCCCCTCCCCTCCCCCCCACTCCCTTCCCCTCCCCTCCCCTCCCTTCCCCTCCCCTCCCTTCCCCTGCCCTCTCCAGGAGGAAGCCCAGCACCAGGGGACACGTCCACCAGCAGTTTTCTCCCAAGCGGCTCCTCCACAGCAAAACCCTATTAAAAGTCACGAAACAGGCCTCAACAAGGCCAGCTGCCAAGAACCCTTTCCCTCCCCTCCTTTGACAGGGCTCCCTTCCAAGCCCAGTCTTCCCACATCAAATCACCAGTTTCCACCATCATCTCCAAGAGGAGGCCTCGACTTGCCTCCTTACCCTTCAGCCCACATCCTGAGGAGGCCCAGCAGGGCCCTGGGGATGGAGCTGAGGAAGAGAAGGTCTCTGCCCTGGGGATGCTCACAAGGGGGGGCCCGACCCCGAACATGTACCCCTTTAATGGGGAAACATTCTCAACCCCCCATATATTCATTCACCTGGACCTATATGGTAACTCTTAAGAAACTAAAGCCTTTCTTAGTCTTTGAAAATGTCTTTTAGTAGCAAATAGTCACTGCAACAAGGGAATCTGCCTTATGATCGAAAAAATTTAAGATTAACTTTGTATAAAACAGAAAACGTTAAAATTACAACACAAAAATTTTAAATTCCTGCATTATTTATAGACCAAAAACACTTTATTTGTGATACACACTTTGTCATACACAGATCTATTCTGGAGTCCAGCTACTCAACATGTGGTCTCTGGCCACAGTCTCAACACCACCTGGAGGGCCTGGTAGGGATGCAGAAGGCAGGGCCCACCCCCCAGGCCCCTCGAATCAGAATCTGCATGTTAGCACTAACGCTTGGGAAGCCCTGGCTTAGAGCATATCACCAGCAGGGTTAGGGGGAGAGACGGGGGAAAGCAACGCCGGAGGGAGCCAGGCGACATGGGACCCGCAGAGAAGAGGTGATCTTAGTGCTTCTGCAGGGAACACTTTCTGGCAACAACATGAAGCAGGTATAAATGTTAGGGACCCACTGGGGAGAGAGGCAAATGGGAGAAGTGTGTGAACCCACCCAGTTTTAGTGGGGGGAAGGAGGGGCAGGTTGGAGGAGGGGCTGAGGTGTGATGGGAGGGCTTTGTCCAGTGCAGCTGTAGGAGTGAAGGGAGACCCTGGGGTTTCTATGCTGGAAGACACGTCACTTACAGAGAGAACATTTTTAAGGAGGAAGGTGCAGAGCTCTGCTTTGGACATGCACATGCAGAAGAGGGACCTGGGGACGCTCAGGGGGAGATGTTCAGATGTGATACACACACAGAGATGACCAGGCTGGAGCAGACCTGTGAGCCCCTGATGATGGGATAAGGTGTGCTCACCCAGGAAGGCCTGCAGGACGACAGAACAGAGGGAAAAGGAGCCAGAGAGCAGAGGATGAGCCAGGGTGGGTGGGGAGGCAGGAGGGGAGCTGCATCACAGAAGCCCCAGCAGGGGGGCATCGGCACAAAGAGCAAATGGTCTGAGTGATGAAATGCCACTGACCTTGACAAGTGAGCGGTTCCTGGCCATCACAGCAAGGGCAGTGTTGCTCAAGGGGCAGGTGGGGAAGCCTGGGGACAATGGGCTGGGGGATGCAGGCGATAGATAAAGCTGAGACTGCTAGATAAATAAATGCCTAAACATCTCACCTGAGGTTGCAAGCCCCCTTTAATCAGAATTGTGTCCTTCGGTACACCCATGTTCATAGAAGCACTACTTGCAATAGCCAAAAGGTGGAAGCAACCTAGGCATCCATTGACAGATGACTGAATAACAAAACGTTGTATGTACGTTCAATGGAGCATTACTCAGCCTTAAAAAGGAAGAAAATTCTGACACATGTGACAACATGGATGAACCTGGAGGACATTATGCTAAGTGAAATAAGCCAATCACAAAACGGCAAGTACTGCATGATTCCAGTTATATGACGTACCTAGAGTAGACAAAATTATAGAGACAGAAAGTAGAGGGTGGCTGCCAGGGATGGGGTGGGGGGTCGGGGAGGGAATGGGGAGTTAGTATTCAGTGGGTAGAGTTTCAGTTTTGTAAGATGAAGAGAGTTCTGTGGATGCATGGTGGTGATGGTAGCACACAAGTGTGACTGTGCTTAATGCCACGGAACTGTATATACACTTAAAAATGGTTAAAATGGTAAGTTTTATGTTATGTGTATTTTACCACAAATAAAAAAAATATGTCTCTCTGGGACTTCCCTGGTGGCGCAGTGGTTAAGAATCCACCTGCCAATGCAGGGGACATGGGTTCGAGCCCTGGTCCGGGAAGATCCCACATGCTGCAGAGCAACTAAGCCCTTGAGCCACAACTACTGAAGCCCACATGCCCTAGAGCCCGCGCGCCACAACTACTGAGCCTGCGTGCCACAACTACTGAGCACACATGCCACAACTACTGAAGCCTGCACACCTAGAGCCCGTGCTCCACAACAAGAGAAGCCACCACATGAGAAGCTCGCCCACTGCAATGAAGAGTAGCCCCCGCTTGCCGCAACTAGAGAAAGCCCGCGCCCGGTAGCAAAGACCCAATGCAGCCAAAAAAAAACAAACAAAAAAAACCCTTAAAAAAACTGTCTTTCTTCCAGCATAGGTATAGAAAACCTGAACTTCTGGAATTGAATAGCATGTCTATGTCAAGAGAGGTGAGAGCCAATCTTTTTCTGCGACTGTAAACTATTCCGCCAGCAGGCTTGGCAGTGAAAGGAAGGGAGTGATGGGGCGGTGACCTAATGGTAAGGCCGGGCTGGGAGAAGGCTTTTTTTTTTTTTTTGGTGATGGGAGGACAGTTTTCAACTGGAAGTGGAGAGGTAAGCCAGAGCCAGAGACACTCATTTCTCAAACTGGAAGAAAGGAAGAAAGAGAAAATGAAGGAGGGAGGAGGAAAGGTGAGGAAGCTCCCTCCAGACGGCCCTGAGCATCCCAGGGCCACAGGTGGCGGGGTCATCTGGAGAGGGGAGGGCAACAGGTAGGAGACCCAGAGAGAGTGGAGAAGCTAGGCTGGCTGGCATGGGAGCAACAGGGAGGACAGAGGGCTGGTTGGGCAGCAAGGAGGGCCCAGCTGGCTGTAAAGCACAGAGCACACCATCTGGAACTATCACGAAGCCTGGGGCAGCGATCCTCAAAGGATGGTCCCCGGTCTCTGGACCAGCAGCATCACTGAGGAGCTTGTTAGAAATGCAAATTATGGGACTTCCCTGGCAGTCCAGTGGTTAAGACTCCAGGCTTCCACTGCAGGGGCCACAGGTTTGATCCCTGGTCGGGGAGCTAAAATCCCGCAGGCCATGTGGCCTGGCCAAAAAGTTTAAAAAAAGTGCTAAAAAAAAAAGAAATGCAAATTCTGAGGCCTCACCTGAGTCTGATTCAGACCCACTGACTCAGAAACTCTGCGGGTGGGGCATAGCAGCTTGTGTTTTAAAAGGCGATTCTGATGTGCTAAAGTTTGAGAAACAGTAGTACAGAATACAGAAACTCAATGGAAGGTATATATCATCTTCTTACATAAAAACGAAAAAAAAACAATCAGCCTAGCAGGGCTTCCCTGGTGGTGCAGTGGTTAAGAATCCACCTGCCAGTGCATGGGACATGGGTTTGAGCCCTGGTCCAGGAAGATCCCACATGCCGCGGAACAACTAAGCCTGTGCACCATAACTACTGAGCCTGTGCTCTAGAGCCCACGAGCCACAGCTACTGAGCCCGCATGCCACAACTACTGAAGTCCACATGCCTAGAGCCCGAGATCCACAACAAGAGAAGCCACCGCAATGAGAAGCCCGAGCACAGCAACGAACACTCAATGCAGCCAAAAATAAATTAATCAAAAAAAAAATCAGCCTAGCAACTTCTACATAAAAGAGCAAGAAATGCACAACTATTAATACTTTGATGCCAATACAGCTTATTTCTACAGTTAGACAAATGCCAAAAGATGTTAACAAAATGATAGAAATATACAGTGTATTTAATAAACTTCCTTAGATGATATCTAGAAAACACACCCAAGATCTGGGGGCTGGAAACTATATGATTCAGGTACCAGTCCCTGCTCTGTGACTATCTGTGTGCCCTGAGCATGCCTCAGTTTCCCCACCTGTAAAGAGAGGGAGCTGGAAAAGATTCTTCTGAGGTCCTTTCCAGTTCAGACACTGTGTGACCCTCTCTGTCCTGTAAAAGGTGACCTCAAACTCAATGCTTTTACATAGCTATGCCTGGGTGGGGTGGGGGAGAACATTTTTAACCAGTAAACATAGTATCACAGTTAACCAGAAAAATTTTCAAAGTTCAGTAAGTGCTAGTATCTTGCATTCTAATAACTAGAAATTCTAACTGGCTTTTCCCTTAAAGCCACCAATGCCTGGAGTTATAAAAACACTATACTGCACTGGACCATGTTCTTGAAGTCCACAGGACTAGGATGCCCCAGAAAATCTCTATACCTTCACATTTTCACCCTATAAAACAGGCATACCTCAGAGATACTGTGGGTTCCGTTCCAGAACACCGCAATAAAGCAAATATCGCAATAAAAAGAGTCACACACATTTTTTTGGTTTCCCAGTGCATATAAAAATTATGTTTGCACTATACTGTAGTTTATTAAGTGTATAACAGCATTATGTCTAAAAAACAATATACATACCTTAATTAAACATATTTTATTGCTAAAAAAAATGCTAACCATCATTTGAGCCTTCAGTGACTCATTACCTTTTGCCAGTAGAGTGTTTGAAATATTGCGAGAATGACCAAAAGGTGACACAGAGACCCGAAGTGAGCAAATGCTGTTGGAAAAATGGCACCGAGAGACCTGACTGATGCAGGGTTGCCATAAACCTTCAATGTAAAAAACACAGTATCTGCGAAGCCCAATACAATGAGGTATGCCTACACTTTTTAATCCAGGAAGGCAGAGTTCGTGTTTTTTGCTAGGCAGAAAATGAGTTAAGGAACTGGACTAATCAGACACCAGTGCCTGCCCCTGTGACCAAGTGTCAGGCATTCAATACTGCAACTCTAGGCTTCCTGATAAATGACCCTGTATTGGCCTTGTTACCAGACTCCCTAGATGCTGGTTTCCTGCCTGGTCTCTCTGCATCCAAGTCCTTCTCTGCACCTTCTAGTCATTCAATGCCCATCCTCTTGTGCCTGGGTCCCCAATGCCAGCTGCTTCCGTGCCTCTGCCAAAGACCAGCAACACGGTTCTGATCTCAGAACTAGGGCTGGAAGAGGAACCTGGGTGTCTGCGCACGAAAGACAGGTGGAAGTGTGAGCGTGGCGGGGGCCGGGTGGGAAAGATTAGGTCTAGGGAAACTCTGGTCTCCAGCCATACCTCACTTACACACCCTGGCTCTTAAATTCCATTAAAATTGGGTCAGTAGGAAGCACAGCTGGCCTGTTTTCCCCCCTGTGCATGTATCACAAACCCCATCCCCCCTCCTCCATCCAGCCTGGGTTTGGAAGTGATGTTCCAGGCTCTCTCAGTCCCTGTGGCAGGAAGGAACAGGTGAGGGGAGGGCTGAAACAAAGTGGATGTAGCAGGAGAAAGGCTGGGAGGGGCACACCAAGGGAGGTGCAACCACAGAGAGGACCAAAGCCACTAATATGGGCCTGGCAGGCAATGCCAGGGAGATGAGTTTCGCTTTGTCCAGGCAGAAAATTCCTACTGCTAGAGGGTTTTCTAGGCTGATCCCCAGGCACTGATCTCCAACTTCAAAGTCACCTTTGGGTAGAGTGACCACATATCCTGATTTGTCCAGGACAGCCCAAGTTGAAGTTACTTGACTAGATGCAATTATTAACAGCTCCTCATTTATTCTCAAAACGTTCTGGTTTGGATTAGAAATTCTAGTTACCTTATTCTTGGGCCCCTCGGCCTGGGAAGTCAGAGTTGCATTTGGAGAAGGCACTCAGTGTCAGGAGGAACGTGCAGGCTGAGTCTTGCCCCTCACCAAATGTTCTGTTCTCCACTCTAGCGTCCCTGCCAAGCCATGGCCCGGCGTCCGCTTGTATTCCTGCAGAGACAGCAGCTCACTATCCCTGGGGGAAGCCTCTCTTTTGTGGGGAAAGCTGTGTTATTAAAAAAGAATATCAGGGTAGATGAACGGACAAAGAAGATGTGGTGTATATATACAATGGAACATTACTCAGCCATAAAAAAGAATAAAACCTTGCCATTTGTGGGAACACGGATCTAGAGGAGGGGTCCGCAACCCCCGGGTTGCAGACCGATACTGGGCCGCGGCCTGTTAGGAACCAGGCAGCACAGAAGGAGGTGAGCAGTGGGTGAGCGAGGAAAGCTTCATCTGCCGCTCCCCACTGCTCCCCTTCGCTCCCCATCCCTCCCCATCGCTCCCCTTCACTCCCCATCGCTCCCCATCCCTCCCCATCGCTCCCCACTGCTCCCCTTCGCTCCCCACCCCTCCGCATCGCTCCCCATCCCTCCTCATTGCTCGCATTACCGCCTGAACCATTCCCACTGCCATCCATGGAAAAACTGTCTTCCACGAAACCCGTCCCTGGTGCCAAAAAGGTTGGGGACCACTGAACTAGAGGGTATTATGCTAAGTGAGGTAAGCCAGACAGAGAAAGACAAATACTGTATGACTTCACTTACATGTGAAATCTAAAAAAACAGAAGAACAAATGAAACAAAACAGAAATAGACTCATAGATACAGAGGACAAACAGATGGTTGCAGGGGGTGGGGGGATAGGTTGGGCAAACTAGGTGAAGGGATTAAGAAGTACAAACTTCCAGTTATAAAATACATAAGCCACAGGGATGTAATATACAGCTTAAGGAATGTAGACCACACTATGTAATAGCTTTGTATGGGGACAGATGGTTACTAGACTTATCGTGGTGATCATTTCATAATGTAGGCAAATGTCGAATCTCTACGTTGTTCACCTGAAACTGACATAATATTGTATGTCAACTATACTTCCAGTAAAAAATAAATGCATAAAAATTAAAGTAGCAAGATTCAAATCTATATACAGCAAGATGGCAACTAAATAACAACATTCTGGGCTTCCCTGGTGGCACAGGGGTTAAGAATCCGCCTGCCAATGCAAGGGGACACAGGTTCGAGGCCTGGGCCAGGAAGATCCCACGTGCTGTGGAGCAACTAAGCCTGTGCGCCACAACTACTGAGCCTGCGTGCCACAACTACTGAAGCCCGCATGCCTAGAGCCTGTGCTCCCCAACAAGAGAAGCCACTGCAATGAGAAGCCCGCGCACAGCAACGAAGAGTAGCCCCCACTCGCCGCAACTAGAGAAAGCCCGCGTGCAGCAACAAAGACCCAACGCAGCCAAAAATAAATTAAAAAAAACAAAAAAACCCAAAACATCCTTCTGCTGAAAGGAGTGGGAGTGGGGGAGACTAGACAACCTGCTGACTTTTTTCATTCAGCAAATGTTAACTGAGTGCATTTGATGTGTCAGGGGCATTGAAGACACATGGTGGGTTAAAACAGACTCAAACTGAGGAGAATTCTACCAAATAACTGGCCTGTATTCTCCAAAAATGTCAAGGTCACAAAAGACAAAGAAAGCCTGAGGAACTGCTCTAATTTAAAGGAGACTGAAGAGACATAAGCACCTGCAACGCACGATCTGGGGTTTTCTTTGCTACAAAGAACACTACCAAGACAACTGGCAAAGCCCGTAGGCCTGTAGATTAGATAACAGTACTGCAGCAATACTGATTTCTTGTTTAAAAAGTGTACCATGGTTATATAGGAGAATGTCCTTGGTTTTAGGAAATACACTGAAGTATTTAGGGGGAAAGGAAGACGCTATAAATGATCCTCAAATGGTTTAGGAAAAAAATGTACACCCAGACAGAAGAATAAAATAAATGTGATAAAACGGTAACATCTGACAAATCTGGGTGAAGCGTATATGGGAGTTCTCTGTTCTATTCTTGGAACTTCTCTGTAAGTCTGAATTAGGTCAAAATAAAAAGTTAAAAGAAAAAAAAGAAGTCTCAAAGAAAGTGTGTGTGTGGTGTGTGCATGTGTGTTTAAAGGAAGAGAGACCCTGATTTCACAGAGCTCACAGGGTAGCTGGGGAGACGGGTACTAATACAAATAATTACACTAATTAAGCACAAAATTGCAACTGTGAAAAGTGCTGTGAAAGGAGAGAGACCTGGGGGCCAGAATGTGAGCGTTTACAGCAGGCAGTTTTACCCACAGCAGGAAGGCGAAGGGAGGCATCTACAATCATGCAGCCAAGGCCCAAAGAATGAGTTAACTGGGCAGGAGGGGAGGAAGGTTCCAGGTTCTCACTGGCCCTGTGAGCAGAGAAAGCATGGGGACCAAAGCATGTACACCAGGGCCTGCAGGAGATGCCAACATTAGTTTTGTCTTTTATTCTAAAAGCAAAAGGAAGCAGCTTTGAAAGACCCCCTCGGCTGCAGCAGAGAACAGGCTGGCATGCGGAGTCCTCCATGGTGGTGATGGTGGTGGTGAGAGCTGCTTCCAGGAAGAACACCATGCAGGATTTTTCCATTGCTCCCTGACACCTTAATTTTCTACAGCAACCATGTATGAATTTGATAACCAGACCTGGGGAGGGAATGGTGGGGGGAGCAAAGCGAGCAAGACCTGAGCTCACGCTGTCATTATCTCCACTCTAGGCCCACCAGTGGTTCGGGTCAAGGGATGGCTGACAGAGCTGGTTGCTGCCTCTCCCACCAAGACCCTCAGGTCTAGACCGAGGCTGACTCACCTGAGGGAAGTAGCGTGCAGGGACCAGGTCTTCACACTCCTCTCTCTAAGTCAGACCAGTGCCTTTCGTCAACACAGCACCCAGCTGGCCACAGCCCCTTTCTGGTCCTGGACCCTGCCCCTTGGAACGTCCCTCTAGCCCTGTGAGCCGGGCCCTCAGCCCTGCTCTGGGAGCAGGCCATCACTCGCGACAGCCACTCTCAGCATCGAAGGCTAAACAAGGCGCTTGTCTGCGGGTCAGCGGCACAAACACAAAGGGAGGGGACCCTTTTCTGTGCCAAGTTCTACCTGAGTGGGTTTTCAGTCATTAGCTCCTTTAACGGAAACAGGTTCTATTATTATCCTCATTTTACAGTCAAGTATTCGCCTGGGGACAGACTTGAGTTCAAACCTTGGCTGTCCTCGTAGAGCAGTGTGCCCTTCCAGGAGTCATTTCATCTCTCTGAGCCTCAGTTTTCTCATCCCATCTGTAAACTGGGGCTGGTAAGTATTAGCAAGATTCTGGGGCTAGAAGGTACTATTTATTCCATTTTGAGGCTCCAAGAGGCTCAGTACAGAAAATTCAAACTACACATCGCTTAACTATTTACTAAAAGCTTGTGTATCCTGACAGTAAATCACGGGACCTGAATTTTCCAGGACTATCCCAATTTCAAATGTTCTGTTCTAACTTTCCACATAAACCATCGAAATGTCTCAAAAATTCCACTCTCAGTATCCAAACAACACCTCCCAGGCCTCCTCTTGCACAAAGACGCAGCACAAACATTCTTTCTCAGACTACAGAGCCCAGTCTTTGGTTCAGAAAATGTAGCCAGTGGAGCCCTGCTGGCCCCCTGAAGGAAACGGGGTCAGGGAGAAAAATCCGGGGCAGTCAGCACTCCATCAGGACTCTCAGACTTGGCTGCTTCCTGGCACATCGATGTAAACCGCAGCCAGGAGAAGCTGTATCACGATGAGAGCATCGTCCACAGAGGGACACAGACCGGGGACGTGAGCTCTGCCCCCACCTACCTACCCAGTGGCCAGTACTCAGGGAAGCAGCATGGCCAGAGGGTTGCTACAAAGATGAAAAGATTAATATTTGGAAAGCACTCAGAACATTGCCTGGAAGCTAGTAAGTGTCATATCAGTGTGTAATAACTAAAACCAGAGGCATCCCTGGCAGAAGGTGCTCATGCCTCGGAGACAGCACAGAGGCATCGCTCCTATGCAGGACAAACAAGGAGAATGGACACATACCCCGGGATGAGTGAGGCCAAGCCCCTGTACAGAGATGGGGGGTACCCTCACTATAGGAGGTGGGTCCTGCATTAGCCAAGATCAGGAGGCTGGGCCTGGGAAGAGTCACCATTCCTGAAATACGAGAGGTCTCTTCATGCCTCTGAGTCTTTGCATCTGTCATTCTGTCTGCCCCCTGAATACCATCTTTTTCTACCTTCAAGGCTGAATTCAAATGCCAACTACTCCAACGACCCTGATGCCCGTCAGAATGAATGGCTCTCTCCATTGGGGTCTCCTGCATCTAGCTCTATCCTCTTTTAAAGCAGTTGTCAGACACATAGACAGACAGCACATGCATGCCCACATGCGTGTACACACTCACACAGAAATGTCACCATGTCACTGTCTTCCCAACTCCACCATGAATCCTTCCAAGACGGGTTCAGCTTTCATCTCTGTAACCCTAGGGCCTGACACATAGTATAGGCTCAGTAAAGGTCTGAATCTGCTGTTACATCTGTGCTCACAGCTGATCTCCCCCTGGAGGCGGAAGGCTATTACAGGTGCATCATGCATGACCGGAAGCTATGGAGATGCAAGATCTCTGGGTCTCGGAACCCATGACCAGATGAGATTTCAGCCAGGGACCCACCAAGCACTCCCTTTTAGTTCCCCCTCAGGCGGATGAAAGGAGATGCCTGTGAGATCACAGTCTGCCGTTGCCAGGACCCAGACCTGGGCAGAGTGGACACTGACCTGGTCCGATCTTGTCTCTATTAGAGTTGGTCAGAAGAGCCCAGGCTTGGGAAGCTACACCAGCTGGCTGCCCCACACTCCCAGCCTGTCAACGCCAGGGGATTGCCCTCGGCATTCCAGCCCCTGCGAAGAGATGAAGAGGGTGGCCCTGCTTCCCAGGACCATTGTCTGAAGGAAGGAAGGTGAGCCCTGGGATTACGGTCAACAGGCACTCACCTACGGAGAGAGGGAAGGACCACAAATCGCAGGTTCCCCCCATCCCCCAACATGCCACAAACCCCGAGGTTGGTGGGGGGTGGGTAGGGTGCCTTGTCTTCCTGTTCCCTCCAGTCCCCAAAGTCCTCTGGTAGATTATGTCCATCCTAGAAAATGGAATTCCTCGTGTGCCTGGACCCGAAGTTCAGAAGGTCCCAGTTCGTCCCTCTAGCTCCTGGTCCCACACTACCTTTGCTAGCTGAGTTTCCTCAACTGTAAGAGGAGAGAGGGAGCACACTGAAATTAAACAATGCATGCAGAACCTCCCAGATCACAGTCAACAATCAAGGAGCTGGTCTCAATCCCCTGAGACCAATTACCAGCTTGGAAGCCCAACTTCTTTCAGAGATAAGATTCATCTCTGACCAGGTTCCTGACACTTGAATGGGAATGTTAAAAGCCACCAGAATACCTTCTCTATGATAAAATGTGGAAATGGAGGGCTCAAAAAAGGATGGTGAAGCAGTGTGGGATCCTGAATTGGACTCTGTGTTAACTTAGGTTCTTTCTCCCTCCCCAAGCTGTCCCTGACCTTGGCCTCCTGTGTGTCTGGCCTGGCCAAGACCTGCCCTCTCCTTGAGGAGAAGTTCTCCAGGCACCCCGGGTTCACTGGAGTCCACTGGCCCACTCTGCATCCCCACCCAGCACTGCATCTGCCATGTAGAAGCAGCTCAATAAATACTTGCTGAACGGAATGCCTCAGCCACTCCAGCCACTCTGAGATGCCTTCAGTAACCTGACCTTTTACGTTCCAGCTAATGTCTAATTTGCATATACGAGTTGGTTTTAGGAGACAGCAAATCACCAGGGACAAGGCAGGATCAATACAGAGTATTAGGCACGTTTTATTCTACTCTAATTCTCTGCACATTGGTATTCCATCAACTGTATGCAGGATTTATGGGAGCTTACTATAAACTAGAATATTTAACTAGAATGACCTACTCTCTGTCAGATAATAGCTTACTGTTGTTAATTTTCAACTAGCCAGAAAGGTTTCCAGCTTCCAATCTACTTTACATCTTGATTTAATCATCAGGAACGCCACCTATTTGAAAGTCTCAATACAATAAAGAGCAGCCTGATGCAGAAGGAAAAGACCTGTCCGTGGAACCAGATGACATGAGTTATATCCCAGCTACACCACGTACTGTGTAATTGACTGCTCAAAGCCTCAGTTTCCTCACCTGTAAAATGGGAATAACACCAGCCTCACAGGGGAGTTGTAAAAGTTAAATCAGTTGATGCACATGGATGTACTCTGTGCAGTTCTACAAGTCTATACAAAGGTTGGTTATTAGAGTAAAAACATAAGATGAACTTCTCAAACAACTCAGATAGGCTGATGACAGAAAGCATGGTGGTTCTAAAGGGGGGAGAAAGGGAAAATTTGCACCCTGCCCCCGCACAGGGAGGGACATCGGGAAGCATTTTTGGTTGGCACAACTGAGGGAAAGGGATTGCTACCGGAATCTACTGGGTGGAGACCAAAGACGCTGCTAAACATCCTACAACGCATAGAAAAGGCCCCACAACAAAGAATTACTGAACCCCAAATGTTAACATTGTGAAAGAAACCCTAATTTCAATAATCACTGAAAGCTGGGTTTGGGAGCTTTTTAGAACAGAAATCTTCCTAACTAGGCTTTACTTTCAAAGCATCATCTGCTTAAACACTTGCAAGATGGATCATCTTGCAAAACAGCTCTTTTGTAAGTCAAGCTGAACTGCCAACTTCTGGAGTTTCTGAATGTATAAAACTGCTTTTAAAGAAGGTGCTCTCCGATTACAATTCAGCTAAATTGTTTTTCCAAAGATTTCAGTAGAGGTTCTCCAGGGCACAAAGACAGGGTCTGTCAATCTGGCACTAGGCCCTGAAGATGCTTTCGTAATTCCAATTTCCTGGTGAAATGGGAGCCACGAGGGTCTCTAAACGAGTTAAATTCCCATCATGCCAACTGCTTGTTTGCTTTGGCCAGGCACGGTGCCAAACACCTCCACATAATTTATCCCACTTAATCCACCCAACAACCCAGTGAGGTGGGCATTATTACCGGCTGTTTGCAGGGGAGGAAAATGAAGATCAGAGAGGTTAGACAACTCGCCCCAAGGTCACCAGCTGGCCAAAAGGGAGCCCAACCTGAATGGAGGTCTCCAGTTTCCGAGTCACAAGCTCTTTCCACCACCTCGGAAAACCCAGGTGTCAAGTCTTCTCAACTTCCCATGAATTTTTAAGGCAACCTCAACTTCTCAGTAAGTTCAGGTTGCTGAAAACGGGAATTTCCGGGGGACTGGGCGCTCTCACATACACTCCCCCACTGCAGCTGTCTCATCGCAGGTACCTGATAAATTATTCCATATCATCCGTGGAACGGGGAGGATTTATTGGCGCTGGAGTTCGTGCCAGGCCCAGGAAATGCCATCTTTGAAAGCCGAGAGGCGAGTTCGCCCTGGGAGCCGAGAAGGTTTGGCCGCCGCGCTTGGCTGGCTCCACGCGGGCTGTGCGACCCCTCGGCGGCCGGGGCAGGGGCCGCGGTCGCGGCGGCGCTGGGCCCTCCCGGATCGCCGGCCGCTGGGCCCTCCCGGATCGCCGGGACCCAGCCCCACCCGGCCCGGCCTGCTCCCTCCCACCCGCGCCCCACCAGGTGAGCGCGGCCAGGGCGCCCCTCCCCGCCCCGACGAGGCGCCGGGAACCCGGGGCCGCCGCGTCCGCCAGCCCGCCCGCGCGTTCGCCGCGCGCCTGGGGAAGGGTGGGGGCGGGGCAGCGCCCAGCGCGACCCCGGCCCCCGGTGGCCCCATGCCCTGCCCCCAGCCCGCTGGGGTCGCGTCGGCCCGTACCTGCAGCATCTGGGGGCGCGGGGCGCCCAGGTAGGTCGCGCGTGCGGGCGGCGCAGAAGCTCGCTCGCGGCGCGACCTGGTCGCCGTCTGAGCATGCCCAGTGCCGCCCGCGGGCGGCTCCCGCCGGCCCGGCTGGCCGCGACGGGCCCGCGCGCCGGGCGGGGGGCGGGCTCCCGGAACGCCCTGCGGGACGCCCCCGCCCCCACCCGAGGCCGGTGTGCTCGGACGCGTCTCCCAGGGCCACCAGGGCTCTCTTGCCGAGTTCTGTGCAGCCCGGTGTCCCCTCGCGCATGCACGCAGGCATTCGTTCCATTACCATTTATTGGGCACCTACTGTGTGCCCAGCCCTAAGTGATTTTATGCCTAGGAATGTCGAGCAGCCGGCGATAAACAAATTTTTGACTTAAGGAGAAGTCTTGCCCAGCTGGGGTCCTGCTGACTCCCAGTGCAGTGCCCATCCCGTTCCTCTAGAAACTTCCTGGCTTGAACTTTCTTCCCAAGACTTATGGGCCCTTTACCTGATCTGGCTCCTGCATTCCTGCAGCCCCGTGAGCACCTTTCTGTCCATCAAACACTCAGAACTTGTCTAGCCTCAGGACATTTACACATGCTTTCCTCCTCTGTGTGGGACGTCTTTGCCCAGCTATTGCCGTGGCTGGAACCTTCTCATTGTACGTAGGTCCTCCTTCTCCGAGGCCTTCCCTGACCACCTTACTAAGTTAGCCCTCTGTTCCATGTCCTCACTTTATTTTCTACACATTTATCACTATCCATTAATTCATTCAACAAATAATTATTGATCACTTACTCTGATTCTTTACGTGTGGTGAATAGACAGAAATCTTGTCCCTTGCCAGAGTTTGGCGGAAGAGAGGCAGGCGATACACAATAAACATGCAAAAAAGCAAACTGCGTAGTAGAAGGTGATACGCTTTACGAGGGGAAAAGAAACTTGGGGTGGAGGGAGTGCAGTTTTCAATGACGTGGTCAGACATTTCAGCCACGCAGATAAATTGGGGAGAGCATTTCTGGCAGAGGGATCAGCCAGTGCAGATACTAAGGCGCAGGACTGCTTAGGAAATAGCAAGCAGGGCAAAGTAGCAGGAGATGAAGTCGGTAACTGCTTTTCCCCTGATTTGCTTACTTATTGTGTATTCACCTCTGGAATTTTAGCTCTGGGGCTGTAGCCCTGCCCGTCTTCACGACATTGTCCCAGCCCCTACGACAGCACCTGGCACAGTAGGTGCTCAAAAACAGTTTGTTGAATGAATATGTGAATGAAAGGATGGAGTGACGGCTGTAATCATCCTGTCCATACCAGATGCCTGAGGGTCCAAGGGCCCTGTGGGCCTAGGACCATTCGGCGGCAGCTGGCAGCACCTGGTGCTTCAGTTCGGTCCCTGCCCCCGAGTTGCGCCCCTGCACAGGGCGCCGCCCGAGCGTCTTGTCCGTGGAATTTCAACCGAGCCAGGGAGTCCCCGGAACAGGACCCGCCCGGACCCGCCCCCCGCCCCCGGACCTCCGGTCGCCAGCAAAACCTGGAGTTGCAGCGCTCTCCCGGCACCGTTGGGACGGCGGGGACTGCACTGGGCATGCTCGGAGCCGGGCGGGGCCCGAGAGCCCGGGAGGCGGAGCCTCCTGGCGGGGCGCGCGACACCTCCCGCGGAGCTCAGCTGGACCCTCAGCCCCTCAGTTCCCGCCCTCAGTTAGGCTGGGGTCTGGGGGCATTTTTTGTTTTCAAAGCCCAGTGGGAAAGCTGGGAATTCATAATCCGCGAAAGACGTTCTTCGTCCTCTCCCAGCCGCTGTGTGACCTGGGGTAAGAACCTTACCCCAAATGATATGAATACCTACCCCTGTGCTTCAAATACTATGAATACCTACCGTTTCGGTCTGGGCCCTGTGTGGGGAATGAATGAAATCAAGAACGTGAGCAGGTTTAGTCCACTTTAAAGATCCATTTTTTGGGTGCCTACCTCAATTATCGGTCATCCTCATACCAGTTTGTCAAGTGCTGAGATGAGGAAACTGCGGTTAATAAGCATGAGGATTCTTGGCGTTGTCCCAATTTGCCTTACGCTAGAAACTAGGCTGAAGCTACCTCTTCTTTATCCACAGTGAACACTCAGTAGCTTATACAGTGCTCAAATTCGAGCTAAAAAATATCTATACACCGACGGAAAAAGACCTAAATATTTTTTAAACCGTGCATTTCAACTCACCATAGCAGAAACAGGAACAAAAGGAAAGAATATTCCCCAAGCAAATAAATGTTCACAAACAGAGGAATGATTAATTAGATTATGCTATATTTGTTGAAATAATAACTATTTTACACTAAACTAAACCGTGTTGCAACAGGAGGAAACTTACAGTACAATGTTAGGTGAAAAAAGGCTGAAAATACAAATACCCTGTGTAATGGAAATATGGGAAAATGTAAATAGTCTGATTTTGGTGGGTAGTGAGGTTGGTTTTTCTTTTTAAGTTTATCTGTTACTGTCCCAGTGTTGTGTTTGCAATGATAAACATTTAAAGGATCAAATCAAAAATTCTTCAAGTTTTGTGTGTCTAATAATAACAGTAATAACTACTATTATCAAGCTCACGTGTGATCAGTATTTTACACATATTCTGTCTTTACTGCATACAGTCATTCTGCAGAGTGGGTGTTTTTAGGTCAGTTTTACAGAAAAGGAAGCGGTCTAGGAGCCTTTCACAGCTAGTAAGGGACAGGGTCAGGATTTGAATGCAAGTTGCACTGACCTCAAAGCCAGGGTCAATATTTATAATATTGCCTCTCTGCTTGCCATGTACCGATCATAAGAGAGACCGCATATTTCATTTTTTGTGTCTTTTGCCTTATTTTCTCTACCCTTTTGATATGTTTATATGCTGTAGATTACCTTTAAATGTTCTGGTCTCCTGTTACTGTTTTATTCTTGGGGCCAAAATGTTAAAGTTCATCCTTTTAAACTGTTGCACCTGGAGTGACAGGATGTTATTATCAGCAATGTCAGTTGATCTTATAAGCTCCCAAACCTTATGCAAATGAGACTTTTGGATGGACATATAATCTTCTTAGTCTATGTGGTTGAACCCAGCCAGATCTAGAGCAAATAGAGACCCAATGAGGAACAGGGCTGTCCCAAGTCTCAGATAATGAGGACCCACCTAGATTACTGTCCCTGGGCAATCATTTTGGAGGCAGAATCACAACATAAAGGCACCACATGGTCCATGGACTCCTCAGGACTCTGCTGTGATGAAAAAGTACAGACTTGATAGTGTGATGATGTTTGCAGAGAGAAAGCCAGGGCCCTAAAAGCAGCCCTCCTACTGCTGGTAAGCTAAAAAAAGTCAGGTCTCTCTTTCAATCATGCTGGTAGACTGTACCTGGCCCAGAAACCACTAAACAAACCACAGTAAACACAAAAAGCCAAAGAGAGTCATTTCATTGGAGAGGAAGACATACCACAAACCCAATATGCATCACTGGTAAGGCACAAATTCATTTAAGAGGGACAAGATTAACGACCGGACACAGTTACTAGTAGCATTCCCAGAAGCTGCCATTTGGGCAGAAAATCTGGTGCCAGGTTCTGCACCCAGGCAATTGGCTGAGGGCATTTCTAGGACGAGTTTCCTGGAAGAATCACTGCGATTGTCATTCATATCAAGACGCAGGAAGCCTGGGCACCACGTGGACTGTTTTCAATGATTTATGAGGCTGGGCTCCCAGCTGAGATGCTAATGCTCATCAATTATTTGTGCTGTTAACGCAAGCTCACGGATACATGGGCAAGTGGTGCTGTTATAATGACAAGTGAAAAGAATAGGATGTAAAATTATACGCATAGTATGGCTTCAACCGTGTGAATGACTAGGATATACCATATAAAATCGCCATTTCCTAGGTCAACAATGGTTGAATATTGGCAACTTCTGATATTTCCTCTTAATACATACACATAGAAAAAGGGCTAGGAAGAAATGCACCAAAATATTAATGGGGGCGGCTGTGTCTGAGTATTGCGTTTATAAGCAGAGAAACAAAGTACAGAAGGTATCTTTTACAAATCAGGGGAGTTTCAAGTCTTTGGGCATCTATTTCTCTGTACGTTTTTAGAGGTCCCTAACTCTTGTTTTACGGTAAGTGTGTTTCTTTTATTATCAGGAAAAATGAAACAAACTTGAAAGTTGGCAAGCCAAAGAAAGCGAGGCAGAGAGAGGGGAAATGACACTCAAACTGGGCGAAAACGTGAGAGGTTCCTTTCACAGAGACCTGTCTGTGCTTGTCCGGAGGTGGCAGATCGCGACAGGCTGTCTGTCCCTGGCCCAGGAGGGAGGGAGAGGAAGTGGTCAAGTCAGGAGCCTGTAGAGACGTGTTAGTCTGACTTGGGACCCCTCATCCCCTCAGCTTGCATTCTTGGAATTCTTGGACCACATAGATCTCACTTTGAGAAACACGAATTTTTAAGTGTAAAGTTTTAGCCATTAAAAAATGTCTTTCCATTGCAAATCATCACTGCCAAAAGAGGAGTTTTGTCTGGAAAACCGATGAGCAAATTGAGCATAAATACAAGAACAGAGATGAGGTGACTGTTGTTAATTCATTCATTCCTTCATCAAATATTTATTAAACACCTACTGTGTGTCAGGCACTGCTCTAAGTGCCTGGGAGACATCAGTGAACAAAACAACCATTTCTGCTCTTGTGGGCATGCATGCTAACAGGGCAAGCCAGACAATGAACAACACACATTATGAATAAGTGAATGTTGTTGTATGTGAAGAGACCAGGGGCAAGGGTGATAGGCACAGGGATGGAGGTGGGGTGAGTGGGGAGTTGCAATTTGAAATAGGACTGAGCAAGTGAATCACTCAAGCAAGGACCTGAAGGAGATGAGGGAATTATTCATGCAGATATCTGGGGGAAGAACCTTCTGGGCAGAGAGAATAACAGTAGAAATGCCCTTAAGGGAGCACGTCTGTAGTAAGGAGGCTGGTGGGGCAAGGGGCAGGCTGCAAGAGATGAAGCCAAAGAGGCACCAGGGGCCAGGACCTGAGGGCCCTCCACTTGTCACCCCCAGGAAGGACTCAGTCTTTCAGTCTGAGCCAGACGGAAGCCAAATGTGCTTGTCCACACACCAAAAGTTAAATGCTGTCCCTTTAAACTGTCCCTTTGAATATGGGAACTGAATTCATGCAGCAGCCCCCCATTGTAAGGGGGTCAGCCACAGAATCCAGATTATGCATATATTTTTAATAGTATCATCAAAATGGAAAGGTAACATTCAACAATTATCTCAGAGGGTTTTCAGACCTTCAAGAATACATGAGCGAACCCTCAGGGATACCCAGACCTGAGTTTTAAAAACACTCTTCTTGTGCACGTGATATAGATATGCCAGAAGACCAAAAGGACCATAATAGGCCATGGACCACCACATAGATTTGCTGCTGCATGTAAAATGGAAATGTTAGTCTAGGGACTTTTGAGATCTGACTCTGAAGTGAAGAGAAATGCAGAGAGTGAAAGTTGGCATCCTGAGCTGTGGCTGATAGTATTTAAGCAGTGGCCTTCCTTGAAAGGAGTGGTGTCATCTTACAAAACCCAGGGAGAATGGGTTTGTCAAGTCTCCCAACCACACCTTGAAGGTTCAAGTGCCCGAGAACAAAAGGAGAAAGAGAAAAACACCCAGGCAATGTAGAAGAGGCCACACACAGGTCATGGCTTTAAAAAAATCAGCAATGATAAAGGAAACACTCAGGGTTTCCTTAACAGATGATTCAAGGGAAAGGAGTCAGGAACAATAATGAAGGCAGCATTTTAAAAGTTTGATCCAGGAAACATATATCAAGTTCACCTTGGGAGAAGGGGTCCTTGTGAAAAAGCAGACTCCTGGCTTCAGGCCAGACCTGAATCTCTGATTGTGGAACCCAGGGACCTGCATTTTATAATTAACTATAAGAATCTTATGTACACTGAAGTTTTATAGCTTCTGTCCTACAGCCTCCAATGTGTGCACACCAAGAACATAGTCTGAGTAATAAACGAAAAGGATGGGAAATTTTACTAAGAGATGATCTTGTAGGTATCACTGATACTTTGATGAATGGGACTACGGACAAGAGCAGCTTCTTAAAGGAGGTGCGTATCTAGAGGAGCAGAGGGGAGGGAAAGAGATGTGGAGAGAGAGCATTCTCTTCAGGCAAATATGGACCCCCTAATAGAGAGCTCTCAGGCTCTCTGCTCTTGACCTTGGATCTCTGACTGCATGCATCTAACCATGCTCTCCTGGGGCTAAGAACAAGCTAACCATGGGACTGGAAGGAGGCAGTAACGGTGGCAGTCATAGTGGTGGTCATGTTTGCTTAGAGGAGTGGACCTTAAAACAAACACATTGAAGTATGTAGAGTACACACAAAACTGAAACAAGGAAGGTCGTTACCTCCCGAAGAGGAATTGGACAAGTGGGGCAAGAGAGGGACGGGTGTTTACTTTTTGCTAGAAACATTTGTGTACCTTCTGAATTATCTACTGTGGGACATATAACTTATTTCAAAGTAAACCAGTTCTCTCTGGAAAAAAAATAATGATGTGTGTACAATATATTTTAAAAATTGTTTTACATTTTTGATTCCCTCTCAATTTTGCTAACGAAGCACAGAGCATAGGTTACTTGACAAGTCACGGCTGTAAGTATGACCAGGGCCTGACAATGTATAGCTTGCTCCAAAGAAACAGCTGTAAGTCAAGAACTCTCACTCCTGTTTTGGAAACGCATGTGGCTGAGGAATGGAAGAGAAAAGAAGAGCTTTGGGTGAGGATGAACGAGAAGTTAAAGTCCTTTCAGTGACCTTCAGATCAAGAGTCATGCTTTCCTGACACAGCTGGTCACAAAGCGGTCAGAGAAAGAAGATGGGGAACTGCAACAACCCAGGCCTCGACTGAGTTGCATTCAGGAAAAGGCGGTCATCTGAAACCTCTCCTAGCTTGGCTGACCATTTCATCCCTGAGACGCTGGAAACCCGATCTGGGCCCGGCAGAAAACCGTGCTCCCACCCCCTGGTGACATTTCAAGAACGGGGGACGCTGTTCAGCCTGCCCCGTGCTCTGGTGACCTTCTAGCGTTGCATGGATGACACATCACAGGATTTCCTCAACTGCGCTCTGGCGTCCTGCTAGGATGTCTTTCTCATTTTTTCCATGGTACACATAGTCACTGCATCACAGTCCAAACAGACTATCCAGCGATGCCTCTGTAAACATGAGTCACATGTGAAGTTAAAGAAATCTGTGTTTGGTTAGAGACAGCAGAGCTCCTAAGGCGTATCAGCTTTGCATACAAGGTATGGGTTGAGGAGAGTCGTCTGATTTCCTGCCAAGATGCCCGAATGGTGCTTGGGGATTGACTTCGTGTGGCAGCCACCACAGCCGACACAGACGCCGCTCTTCTTCATCCTAAAACTCCCCTTCCAAGGTGAAGTTCTCCAGCTTCTGTCTGAGAAAACATTACTCTGTCTCCATTTTTCTCACCTCTGTGAGCTTCTCTCAGTTTGGTCTTTGTTGCCACCACCTTGTCCAGCCTTGATCATCCCAGTCCAAGCCCAAGCACAAACCTTGTTCTCGTTTCCCCTTGAAGAATGAAGGCCACCCATATCAACCTCCTGAAATGACTCATTCTCTCATCTCTGCCTGTTGAAATCCTGTCCATCCTTAACCGGTTTGCAGGGCAGAAATAGAGACACAGATGTAGAGAACAAACGTATGGACACCAAGAGGGGAAAGTGGCGGGGGTGTGTGTGTGATGAACTGGGAGATGGGGATTGACATATATACACTAATATGTATAAAATGGATAACTAATAAGAACCTGCTGTATAAAAAAATAAATTAAAAAAAAAAAGAAATCCTATCCATCCTTTAAGATCCTTCTTACCAGCTACCTCTTCCTGGATTATCCCAACTGGTTATGAGCTCTCTACCTCCTGTACCCCAGGAGTCATCTCATTTTGACTTGCATTTAGTTATACACGTGCATGTCCCTTTGGAAGGCTCTTGGAGAATCCCCTGAATGGGGCTAGAGATCTTCTGATTATGTGGGCTGTGACTATAATTTCTGAGCAAGGTATGCAAAGGGCTATGAGCCCCTTCTGAAAAATTGCTGGCCTTTCGGCAGTGAGCAAGAAGCGTTACATTGTATCTAAAGTCCTTCTGGAATTTCTTCCAGAATTTTGCATGCAAGCTTGATAATTAATTGACTAACAGAGGGATAGAAAAGAGACACAAATGGTTGTAGACAGGTAGATTAGGGAGCAATGTGATCAGTGGTGTCCCAGATAAGGTATAATTAATTAGTGATTAGATGTCACTATGACTCATTTTCTATGTGAAACAACTCAAGGATTTAGGACATCAACCCTGCCTCTTCACACCCGGGAGTCACCTAGTTGTGCTGGCAGAAGGGCTACAGGTCGAGGACCGCTTTGCTGTCTACCTGAGTTGCTGAGCTAGTTAATTCCATGAGCTCCATCTTTAGACATCAGGACCAGGAATAACAGAGTGAGTAAAATGCAACATAGAAATTACCAGGGAATAGAGTGGGGATGCTAAACCCCACTTAGTGTCTCATGGTTTCAATTTCATTGTGACCTAGAATCATAAACAGTCTCAAATATGGGAAGCTGGCCGATTTTGTCAGCACTTGTGACGATATTTCATCCTCCCACTGTAGGATGGATGCATTGAGGGCCGCCTTCATCTGTCTCTCAATCGTGTCCAGTCTGAGTAACCAGCTTTCTCTGACTGCATAGGCAGACTCAGGGGCCCCTCCTTCTGCATTTAGATTCCTCTAGATTCACACTGAACACATTATATACAATTGAGTAAGTCTGCTACCATCATTTCTTCTTATGCTGGGAGCCTAGAGAGAACCAGGAACCTACCAAGCGTGTGACGTGAGAGAAAACTAGTTGAAATTGGATTGCCTTATTGATATGTTCAAGTCAGCCCAAGTCCCTTGACTTCCCAAGGCCAGTGTATTATTTTCCATTACACTTCGTTCAGTGGCATTTAAAAAAATGTGCATAATATTAGCACGTATTTCAAATGCCAGTTCACAGGAGGGAACAATTTCCCAACAGTGTTATCTAGTTTCTTTTCAAGTTCACTGGGTTGAGGTCAGTCTTTGTAGTTAATATTGGGTTCCTGACCCAAACACAGCCTGTGCCAGTTATGAAGTCAGTTTTCCACGCTTTGGATAAAGAGGTGACCGTGGGAACATGTACTGCTCTGTCTCCAGCTTTGGCGGAGCCACTGAAAACCCAACCCAGCCTGGCTGTCCATGTCCCCGCACGGAAATGGGGACAGACAAGGACTGTCCAGCAGGAGGAAATGGACCCATTCTGCAAAGCCAGCCTTGGCATATGGAGCAAAGGAAAGTATCCTTCCCATTCAGGAGGAAAAAATATCTCTTTAGCTATTTATTAAGCAACACTAACACTGAAGTAATCTTTTTTTTTAAATTAATTAATTTATTTATTTTTGGCTGTGTTGGGTCTTCGTTGCTGCGTGCGGGCTTTCTCTAGTTGTGGTGAGCGGGGGCTACTCTTCATTGCGGTGCGCGAGTTTCTCATTGCGGTGGCTTCTCTTGTTTCAGAGCACGGGCTCTAGGCGCGCAGGCTTCCGTAGTTGTGGCACACGGGCTCAGTAGTTGTGGCTCGCGGGCTCTAGAGCGCAGGCTCAGTACTTGTGGCACACGGGCTTAGTTGTTCTGTGGCATGTGGGATCTTCCTGGACCAGGGATTGAACCTGTGTCCCCTGCATTGGCAGGCAGATTCCTAACCACTGTGCCACCAAGGAAGTCCCCTCACATAGATATTAAACTGGAGAACACAGGGAAAGAAGTGAGAAGGCACACAAAGAGATCCCAAGATCAAGAGACAGCCAGAGAGGGACTTGGCTGCTGGTCCAGTGGTTAGGACTCCACACTTTCACTGCCGTGGGCCTGGGTTCAATCCCTGGTCAGGGAACTAAGTTCTCGCGAGGTGTGTGGCACGGCCAAAAAAAATAATTTAAAAATTTTTTAAAAAAGAGAGACAACCAGAGAAACTGTGGTCAAGTGTTACATTAATGACCCCCAAAGAAGTGACTTCCTGGTGTCCTATACCTGTGTAGTCCTCTCCCACACTGAGGCTAAGCGAAAGTGACTTGATTTGGCTAATGGGACATCAGCAAACAGGTCACAAATAGATTTTTTTTTTAATTTTTATTATTTATTTATTTATTTTTGGCTGTGTTGGGTCTTCGTTTCTGTGCAAGGGCTTTCTCTAATTGCGGGCAAGCAGGGGCCACTCTTCATCACGGTGCGCGGGCCTCTTACTCTCGCGGCCTCTCTTGTTGCGGAGCACAGGCTCCAGACGTGCAGGCTCAGTAGTTGTGGCTCACGGGCCTAGTTGCTCTGCGGCATGTGGGATCTTCCCAGACCAGGGCTCGAACCCGTGTCCCCTGCATTGGCAGGCAGATTCTCAACCACTGCGCCACCAGAGAAGCCCCACAAGTAGATATTTAATAGGCACCTGCCACTGTGGCTGGCCCTCATGGAACCCTGGACTACCATGCCATTACCATTAAGAAGCCCGGGATAAAGGACTCCATGGAGAGAGGCCCAGTCAGGCCAGATTTGTCTCAGCTGAGCCCAGAGAAGACCAGTAGAAGAACCAGTCAGTCAACACCCTGAATCATGAGAAATTTAAAAAAAAAAAAAAATGCCATTTTCAGCCACTGAGTCTTGAGCGTGGTTTCTTACCAGCACGAGATAACTGGGGCCGCCACAACAGGAGCTCCTGCTGCCGAGGCCTCTGCCTTGTGACCTTTCTTTTCCAAACTGCTTTTATCCCTGGCTTGCCCGGGCCCAGCTGGGTGTCTATTCTGGGATTCTTTGAGATGTCCATCTCTCATATTGGCTCCTGTAGTCATACAGCAACCGTGCATTATGTTGAGGCCGTTGTCAAACCCCAGCATGCAAAGAGCTGAGTCAAGATGTGAGCGTCTTTAGGGGAGGGACATTGTGGGTCTTTCTCACCATTACGCTCCCATGCCTGGAATGGCATCTGTCACATAGTAAGAGATATCCATCAGTAAATGAACATGCAGATCTTGGGAGCTTGTTCAGAATATAAATTCCAGGGTCCCACCTCTGGAGATTCTGATTTGATAGGCCTGGGTCAGGTCCAGGAAACTGCATGGTAATTAAGCTACCTGAGTGATGCCAAGACGGGAGGCCTATGGAACACATTTTCACCGTTAAGGCCTCACGTTATTCTTGCAACCAAAAGAGGCCAAATGACCACTTTTCTAGGTGACTGTAAATCAGAGTCACCTGGGGAGCGAACACTCTTGGGCGAATCCAATGCAGCTGGTCCACAGACTGAAGGGCATTTGGAAATCACTGGCCCAACCAACACAGTTCTCCGCAAGTCATTTGACAGCCAAACACACTTCTCTCGTTCCTGAGAGCGGAGAAGACAGGCTTCCTTAGTTAGACATTCTCACGCTAATCTTTAAGACTTTTTGAAGAAAGGTTTTCATGATTATCGTGAGAAGTAGTTGTTAGGGACTCCTTCTAAATCTAATGGTCTCATATGTCAATGAGATATTGGGAACACCTCTGTCTCAAATACTGTGAGGGCTGGATGAGGTAAGATGCGTGAAGGCGTTTTCAAACTGAAAACACCATGCACATAATTTGTAAGCCTTTGACCATGCATGACTATGTCATGTAGGGGATTAAAAGGTTTAATCTACTTTTAGATAATCAATCAGGATTTATTATGAGTTACCTTGTTCTCCTAAGGAAGGGAAAGCCAGACTTTCAGGACCCCTGTGTAAAATGTTTCAGGGACAGAAAATCCTGGCTACATTTCTAATTCCTTCTCCTGGGGTTCAAAGCCAGGCACGATCTGAGTCCTGCATCACCTTGGCCTCTCCTTCCCCTTCCTCCTGCCCTCAAGTGTCAGCCCTTCCAAAATACTAATGCAGTCTGCTGGTTCACCTCTCTCACTAGCCCTGACTCAAGTTATGCTCTATGTCTGGAATGTTCTGTATAATTGTCCATCCCCATCCACCTGGACTTTTCATGAACCTTTGGTGTCTGTTACTATCTTCCACCCTCTAGTCAGACAGAATCGACCAGCCCCTGTTTTTAATGCCCACTGAACGTTTATCCAAGCTCCTGTATCCCTTGGTTGGGCTTACCTAAGCCTGGAAGTCTCTGCCCTTCTCCCACCCCGAGGGCAGGGACTTTTCCATATTAATCCCCTTGTCTCTGGCCCTGAACACAGTGCCTGGCACAGAGGAGGGACTAATAAATATGTGTTGATTTTATGAAAGCCGGGGGCTGTCTTTGGCAGGGTTTCAAGTTCTAGAGAAAGAAAGGCACTCATGCCTGGCAGAGGTCAAGTGTCTCTCTCTGAATCTGATTCCCTGCTGCTGTCCTTTGCCCTTTTCTCCTCCATACGGAGACTTAATGAAAACCAAACAACTCACCCCAAGCTGCTTTGCCTGATCTTTAGCTCGTGGGGATATCCAGCAGGTTTAGAAGAGTTTGCCCACGTGGGTATCATATGCAAATGTAGTACTTGATATAAATGAACAGATTAAGATATTCATGAGAAATCTCTTCTGAAGGCTAGTTCTGCATTTTTGGTGCCTACTAGATACCTCCAGCTAGATATCCCCGAAGCACTTCAAACTCAACACGTCCCAACCTAACAGATCAACTCCATCACACAAACCTGCGCCTTATCTACTGACCATCTGCCCATTGCCTGGGCGCCCAGCCCCAATGCGTCCCTGTCCTGTCATCTAAGAAAATGACATGTTCTCTCCATTCTACCCCCATGATAGTTCTCATATCCTTCCCAGACTCCTCCTTCCACTCCAGGACCTCCTTACCTCTCACCTGAGCTCCTATAAATAGCCTCCCAACTGGTCTCCAGCTTCCTCTCAGTTTTTTCTCGAAATCTGGTAACAGGTTCATCTTGCTAAAGCACAGATTTGAACAGGTTACTCCTCTGTTTGCGAACTTCCAACGGCTCCCCGGGGCCTGCCCACTGAATAAAGTCCAAACTCCTTGGTTGGCGCCCTGTACCATCTTTAACAACCCTGTCTAATCAGACGCCATCACTTGGGAAGTGAGGATGTAAGCAGGAGGCAGCAAGAGGCATCCTTCATTCAACAATTACTGATTAGCACCAACCATCTACCATGCGCTGTTCTAGGTTCTGGGAATACCGTCAAGTCCTGATTTTATAGAGCTTATTTGTGAGAAGACAAAAAACAAAGTCATTAATATGTGTTTTCAAGATGACCGCTATCCTGAAAAATGAGTGTGGTAGGTTGTATAGATTGAGATTGCATTGGCCCCCATTCTTCCCTCCTCCCTGCATCCAAACTTTCTGCCACGTGACCCAGAAGTTCCTTACACTAGAAGTAGCTGGGCTTCTCCCTGCTGAACTTCGGGCTGCGCCATGTGACTTGCTTTGACCAATGGGATGTTTGCAGGTGTGATGCAATCAGAGGCTTGCAGCAGACTTGTGTGGTCAAGCTTGTCCCTCTTGAACTTCTGCTTCTGCCATAAAAAGACTAACCCACGTAGACTGCTGGTCCCAGAAGAAGGAGGAAAATGTGAAGTACAACCAAACTGCAAATAAGCTGTTGTTGTTTTTAAGACACTGAGTTTTGGGGGGATGGTCTATTACTGGGGCAAAAGCTGACTGATCAAGGAACTTTAATTCTAACCTCCATGAGGTCTACTTGACACCCCTGCCTTGGAGGCACTGTTCCAGAGGGACTGGGCTGCTGCTAGGGGGGTTCTCATACTTCCTTACTTCCACGCAAGAAACCCTTCTATGCAGGCAGTATCTTAATCTAGCCCTTTCATCAGTATCTATGAAACCTGAGTATGTCTTTTCCTTGCAACCTGAAAAAGCCTAGGACAGTGTCTCCCCTACTATCGTGAGGTCCTCGAGGGGAGAGATTGTTCTTGATGGCTCTGGTGTAGCGCATGGTACACTCCACTAGTTGTGGAACCAGATGAAACTCCTGTCAAAATTAGTGGATTTAATGAAGCAGTCTGCCCTAGGTCTTCTCTTGGAAGATCTTTTTCTGTGCAAGAGACTATTATCCATTCAGTTTATCTATCTCCCCATCCACCCACTCATGGGGCTGGAAAGCACTCTGTCGGGCCCTGGGATATAAAGGCAAATTAGACATGACCGATCCTTGTCCTTATAGAGATCGCAGACTCATAGAAGAGACAGATAGACTATTCCCAGGGGGGTGAGATAAACTCTATCAGAAATGAGAGCAAGATACTGAGGGAGTATAGTCTGGTGGGTCAGAGAAGACTTCAGGGATAAGATGACACTTCAGATGACTTTGATAGGCAAGGAGGAACTGACCAGGTATAGAAGGGGGAGAACATTCCGGGGAGAAGGTGTGACGGTGCATGAACTTAAAGTCTATGATGAGGGTATGAGGGTGTGTGGGGCAGGGAGGGGGTGGGAAGTGGTGGGAAAGGAGGTAGAAACTGAGGCCTGGCCAGGTGCCAGAGCCTCGTGTGCTACGGTCGGGAGTCTGGACTAGGTGCCGAGGGCGCTGGGGAGCACGGAAGACTTTGAGCAGGGGTGTGACATGTTTGGATTTTGCGTATTTCAAAGACCCCCCCGGCAACAATGCCTTGGGAAGGGACAAGGAAGCTTGTTAGGTCATTGCAGTGATAAAGTGGGGGGGATGTAGATGACCTGAAATGCCGGCAGAAACCTACAGAAGGGGAGGGGTGGGAGGGTGAGGAGGCTGAATGGATGGACCTGGTGACGGGGGGCACGGGTCGGGGGGAAGGAGGTGTTGCAAATGACTCCCGGGTTTCTGCTTAAACAGCAGTACGGATGACGGCATACCACTCACAGAGGCTGAGAGCCTTGGGGTGGGGTGTGAGGATAGAAGATGAGTCCCCTTTGACCATGGGCGTAAGGGGCCACTGTGGGGCTACCAAGTGTATGTTTCCCAGGCAGCTATACACCCAAACTCAGGAGAGAGGTGTATTTGGGTGTCATGCATGTGACGGTGGTTGGAACCATGAGTTTGTTTGCTCTGTGGCCTGGTGCTTGAGCTGATGCTTGCAGAAGCGCTGAGGAGTCATCCCCACATGGTAGGCAGGTTTTGGAAGCCCCCAAAGAATCCCTACATGGCATGTAAGACATTATCCTAGGGTGTTCAGGTGGGAAGCATCCTGGTTTACCTTTATGTTGCCCGAACCTCCACAGGGCCCAGACATTAGCACATGCTCAGGAATGCTGGATGAATGAATGAATGAATGAGGTTCCCCCGGTCCTTTGGAAGTCATAGATGGAGAACCAACCTCATTAGGCCCCATACCTGGGGTGATTCTGTAGGTTCAAGCTCTGAATTAACCAAGTTCAGCTTTCCCATAATTCCATACTTTCCAGAGGTCCTTAGGTGATTTCTAGAATCACTTGGGGAACTTCCTAAGAATGCAGATTCCCAGGCCCCGTGGATAGCTATTTTGATTTAGTAGGTCTGGGCTGCAGCCTAGGAATCTGCTCTTGAAACAAGCTCCTGAAGCCGTTCTGCTGTGGATGCAATGTGGACGGTATTTTGGGGAAAAATCCCTCGTGCTGCGTATTCCCCATTTCCCCATCCGGGTCTGCTCTCTACTTTCATTCACTCTGGTGTGCACCCAGGGAGGCTGCCCTGTGGGGCTTGTACCACCCGGACTCCTTTGGTCTCTGGCTTCCATTTGCTTTCAGCCAGTGGGGGGTGACAGCAGGGGGTGGGTGGGAGGAGCGAGGGTAGGCATCGATTCCCCCTCTGCCCCAAGCTGCGGTCTGGCACTGGCTGCATCCTCAGCTCTTGCTGAGCAGCGCCTCTCTGCCAGCTGCAGCTCTCGCCAAGCTCAGCTCCAGCTCCCTTCCTTCACCCCTTCAGGCCTAGGGGTAGTACTTCCCCCAGCACCTAGTCTCTGGGTGCTTCGCCATCTTGATTTCCTATATCCTCACCCAGACCTCGAAGTATTTTGTTCATTACGTGCTCTTCAGTTACCTCTTTGAGTGTGCCCTCTGCTTCCTGCCAAGACAGGAAAACAAAAACACTGACTGGAAAGAGGCAGGAACTCTGGGCCCAGTTCAGTTCAGTTCAGTTCAATTCAGCAAACATTTACTGAGCGAGGTCCTGTGAGTCCAGCTCTATATCAGGAGCTGAGGATGCAGAAATGACTCAGAGACAGTGCCTGCCTGCAGAGAGCTCACTGCCTAATGGGACGTAGAGCCCCAGAATACAGGGTGATGATGGTGTGACTCGGGGTCACGCTGGAAGTGCCGGAGGGGACCACTATGCCAGGAGTGGCAGACAACAGAGTCTTCCCAGAGGAGGTGACAGCATGGAATTTGGGTGGTCAGGAAAAGGATGAGAGAGAACAATTCAGGCAGAGATAGAATCACGAAGATGTGAATGGCAATGTCTGGGGTGGCTGCCTGGAGGAGGAATAGAGGCTGGGATCTTCATGCCCACTTTGCTGGAAGGCAGAGGGATGCCTCAGTCTTGAGATGTGGGCTGCTCCCCTGGCACAGGGGTTAGTCAGGGTGCCCCCGGCACTCCAGGTGGTTTGTGTGGGCTGGGGGGGGGGCCTCCCACCCTTTCCCAACTGCCATGGTTTGGGCTCCTTTCCTTTTAAAGCAGGTTTAATTCACCAACCTATCAAAGCTCCCCTTGCTTCCCTCAGATGGGTATTTGGGGAAAAAAGAGGGAGACTGGGTGGAGTATTGGGCCTGGGGTCCATGAGGTTAAGACAAAAGAAAAGCTCTGGCTGGATGTACAACAGACCACCCTGATTTCACAAACTATCTCCATTGACTTTAAAGGAAGATGAGTCTGGCAAACTCCTATTTATTTGTCAAAAGCCGAATGAGGGCTTCCCTGGTGGTGCAGTGGTTGAGAGTCTGCCTGCCGATGCAGGGCACACGGGTTCGTGCCCAGGTCCAGGAGGATCCCACATGCCACGGAGCGGCTGGGCCCGTGAGCCATGGCCGCTGAGCCTGCGCGTCCGGAGCCTGTGCTCCGCAACGGGAGAGGCCACAGCAGTGAGAGGCCCGCGTACCGCAAAAAAAAAAAAGCCGAATGAGATTTCACCTCCTCCAGGAAGACTTCCTGGAAGCCCCTTACTAGTGCTCCTTCTCTTGTTTTCATCATAGTCTCTGGTAATTTGTATGATCACCAGCGTATCTAGCCCACTTGACTACTAGATCCTCAAGTATAATACATGGGGCCTAGGGCATAGTAGAGCATCAGAAAATATTTGTTGAATTGACTTAAAAGGAATTCTTGCTGCACTAGGGGAAGTAATAATAACAGTGATATTATCAGCCCTTTGAGGAATGAGGAAACTAGCCCAGGGCAGTGAAGGAACTTGCTCATGATCACAAAGCCCATAAACAGGGCAGAATGGGGACTCGAAGCCAAACAAGTCTGTTGATTCCAAGGGCGGAAGGATACACCGCTGGGCTCCTCACCCACACGGGCACAGCAGGAGTGGCTGCCCAGTGCGGCCCAGCCAGGAGATTGAGAATAAGAATAAGAACCACTCCTTTCCAGGAATTGTTCAGAGCACTTCATCTGCATCAACTCACTTAACCCTGACAACAGCTGTGTGTGGTACGTGCGTGATCATGGCCCAATTTGACAGATTAGGATCCAGAGACTGGACGTGGTTAAGAAATGTATCCAGGGTCATACCAAGAAGGAGGCAGAGCTTACACTGAAACCCAGACTTATTCCAGAGCCCGTGCGTGCTCTGAACCATCATACTTCTCCAGGGAACGCGACACCAGCTTCAGATTTAGGAAGAAAGAGAAAACGTTTATATGTATTATATTTGTAAGAGAGTGATAAACTGAAATATGCCTCTACATCATGGCAAAAGAAAAAGAAAAAGAATAATGTTTCTAGAAGCATCCTTAAATTATACAAAATTACACACATTGTGAGCTTTGGAAAATTTAGAGCATCACAGAGTAAATTGCATGGGCCTGGTGGAATGGGCTTGTTCTGCTACTGAGCAGCTGTGTTGTCCTGGGCACATCTCTTCCCCTCTCTGGGCTTCATCTGTTTCCACATCTTCTTCCAGAGGCTCCATGAAGGTGTTTCGTTTTGGATTGCAAAAGCCATGGCAGTTTGTATCAAGCATAGTCTTTTAGCGCCCTCTACTGTCCAGTTACAGCACTGTCAGTGATGTGTGTTAGAGGGGAAGGAAAATCAGCCTGTGCTTGAAACAAATGGTGAGCAGTGAAGGGCAGCTACAGGGGAAGTCCATGATGTAAAGCAAAAGCCAGTCCTGTTCCAACCCATCAAAGACTTAGAAGTCCTGTTGATCCTGCCCGCACAATTTCAATTGTTTCCGACCTGCGTTTTCTTGAGTGCACATTCACATGCAGTCTGTACACCCACACACAGCACCGCCTCTATTTTCATAGCATCACATTGTATGGTAAGTGCCTGTTGACACATCTGTCTTTTTAAGCACGGGGCCTGCGGTTACTCGCCTTTATTTTCTCTCTCTGCCTCATGGGATAGTGTATGACACACAGGCCCTCAACTGGAGTTTACTGCATGGATGAACAGAGAGAGGAGGGAATGAATCAAGGAAAGAGAGAGCCCTCTGGGAAGAGGTTGAGGTGAGAGGAGCAGGGAGCATGGGAAGTTCTGAGTTAGGAACTAGTGTGCCTCAGGTTCAGCGAGGTTCCCTGCTGATCTCCTGTTGCACTGGCCTCTTTTCAAAGTCGGAGCGTGGAAGGGGTTTCATGAAGGGGACAAATGGAGGGCTTTGGGGGTATTGCTGGGGTGCTGGATCCATGGTGTGCTCATCTTGGGAAAATATATTGAGCTATACACTTGTGTTCACTTAAAATGTGCACATCTTTCTGAATGTATGTTGTACTTTGATGAAAAGCTTAGGTAAATCTAATTTGAGAGAGGGGTGGATACGTCTGCTTATGCCTTGCTCCAGAGGTAGAGGCAGGCTGCTGAGTTTCTTTCTAAGAGCTCACTCCATGTTCTGTCTTAGCGTCTGATGGCCCAGCTCTAGGGAAACCCATGTGACCAGACCCATTGGACTTCATCGCTGTTTGACACTCTTGCCCACTCCCTCTTTCTTGAGATATCTCCATCCCTTGGCTTCCAGGACTCGATGTTTTTGCTCTGTGTTTGGCTATAGCTCCGTCTCCTTTGTGGGCCTCTCTTCCAAGAACATTCTTTGAAGTTCCCAAGGGTTCTGTGCTGGGCTTGCCCTGTTTCTAACTGCAAATTCTCCCTGGATGATCTCATCCCCTCTCATGGCCAACCCTGTGTCGATGACTCACAAATACTTATCTCAAGCCCATCTCTCTCTCCTGAGCTGTGGACCACTTATCCAATTGTTTCTTTGACATCTTTGCTCAGACATCTCACCGGTAACTCCACGCACCTTGGGTGGTGTCCATTTCTCTCTGCACCCCTATCCAAAACCATGTTCCTCCTTATGTGTTCCTTATTTCAGTGAGTGGCTCCACCGTTTATCTGGGGGTTGGGCTTAATTCCCTGTGGAAGACTATATTATTGTTCAGCAAATCCTCACTCTCCCTTTCTTTCCATCTTGAAGCAGAGTATACTTCCATACCTCATTGACTTTGGGCTTGTCCGTGGGTCTTGCTTTGAATAAAGGAATGACCACATGGCCGTTCCCAATAGAGGCTCTAGTGGCACTGTGCTGGGAGCTGCCTGTGTTTCTCTTCCGCTGGTTCTCCTGCCACCTGTCACGAGGAGAGCAGGCCACAGATAGCTGCTGCAGCCTGGGTGCTTGAATGGCAGACATGTGGGGCAGACCTGAGCGACCTGGAGCCTAGAGCTGAGCCCAACTGAGTTAGGTTGAGTTCAGCTGACCCACAGACCCATGTGCAAGAAATAAATGTTTGTTACTGTAAGCCACTAAGATTTCTAGACTTTTCCAACTACTCACTCCCCACATTCGACCAAGACCTGTCAATTCTACCTCCTACCTTTGTCCTGATGCATCCAATGCGACCATTTCCCACTGCTGCACCCTACTCCAGGCTCTTCTCATCTCTTGCCTGGATGCTTGCAAGTCTTTTTGCTGGTTTCCTCACATTCGATCTTGTCCCCATTAGTCCCATCTCCACACCGCAGCAAAAGTGATCTTGCTAAAATTCAGGTCAGTTGTACCCCTTCTTTAGGCGTTTCAAGGGCTTGCCATCACATTTAGGAAACTGTCCACGTCCATGGCACTCAAGGCCCTTGACCCTGTGGACGCTGCCATCTCCCCCGCCCCTCACTCACCCCTTCTCCTCCATGCTCTGCCTACTCGCACCTCTTCCAGCTTCATGAGAGCCCCCTGCTCTTTCGTGCCCTGGGCCTTGGCCATGCCTTCCTCTCTGCCTGGACCACAGTCTATTTCCCTTGCCCAGCTGCACGTGGGTCGCACTTCTCATCCTTTATGGGTCAGCTTAGGAATGATTTCCTTTGGGGAGTCTCCTCTGATTCCCACTGTTCTGGATGAAATCCAACTTCTATTTGCTCCCATGGCACCCTGAGCTTTTCCTACCCAAACACATATCAAGCTATTTTCTCACTTTAATTTGCTTGTCTTTTCCACTGGACTTGAGCTCCCACAAACTCAGGGACTATATCGAAATTGTTCATCCTTACATTCCTAGTGTTTAAAAAGTTGCCTATGCTCATTCTTTCAGTTCAAATATTGTTTGTTGAATAAATATTATGGGAAAATAATATGAATGGGCTAAAGAAGTCCAAGATGGAAACAAAAACCACAGAAGGGACTCAGAGAACGTCTAGTCTCATTCTTTCGTTGTACAGATGGGGAAATGGAGGCTCAGAGAGGGCTTGACTACGCCAAGGACATGGAGGCTGTTAGAGGCAGAGCTGGAATTGGAAGGTTGTGATGGGACTGCCTGGGTTTTAGTTGTTGTCTGATCTGAGGAATTTAAATGGTAATTTAGGTTCTTAGGACCTGCAGTATTAGCATCACCTGGGAGTTTTTTAGATCAGGCCCTGCCCTAGCCATACTGAATCAGGATCTTCATTTTAACAAGATCTCCAGGGGCTTTGTAGATACAATAAAGTCTGAGAAACACTCATTTCAGTGACCAGGGGGACAGCTAATGTGGCTTAAAGGTCATTCCAATTCATGCAGGAAACCAGCTGGTACAGTGGGAAAGAAAACCCAGCCAAAATGTGGTGGCATTCAGTTCATGCTGTAAGTCAAAGGCCAAACGTGTGGGCCCCTCACCTTCCAAAGTTCCAGATAGTTTGGGAGTCCAGGACCTGGACCGATGAGGGAATAATGGTTCAACTTTAGGTGAGGTGAATGAAGGGTGCTTGCATAAAGGGAGACTCCCAGAAGCCTAGCTGACCAGCAGACCTGATGCTGCAAATTTCCAACTTTTGAACCTGTAAAATCTAAAAAGAAGTTTAATAAATATTTATTTATTTACACAAATAAGTCTCCCCATGCTGCTTGAGGTGACGGTGAAAGTGGTATACGCCTACCCTGCTAGTGACATTGTCAACAGGTGCAGGCTGTTTTGTAAACACTGCAGCAATATGTAGCAACAACTACAACATTGTTGATCTCCTTGGACCAAGTAATGCCATTCACAAGAAATAATCCTAAGGAGATAATTCAACAGAAGTGAAAATCTATATGCATGAAGATGTTTGCTACAGGTAACAGTGGAAAATACTAAATAAAAAAGGGGATGATTGATCAAATTAGAATATGGTATCTTCACGACCATTTAAGTTTAATTATAAAATAGCTACTATGTCTTACTTCATCTGCTTGGGTTACAGTGGTGGTTAACAGCCTGGTCTCTGGGTGTTTGATTCTGGCTCCACCATTTACTGTATGATCTTGGGCACGTTTACTTAAAATTTGCTTAATTTTTGCTTAATTTTAATTTTAATTTACTTAAAATTTACTTAAAGTTTACTTAAAACTTAACCGCTCTATGCCTCAGTTTCCTCATCTGTAAAATGGGGATAATAACAATACCTACTTCATAGGATTGTTGTAAGGATGGAATGATTTAATTTAATTAATTAAAGTGCCTGGAATAGCGCCTCTATAAATTTGTGTTACTATTATTTTTAAGAGTCAAATTAAATGGCCTGATACTCTCACTCCACCTGACACAGGAATGCTTTTCCTGCATCCTCAGGGCCTGACCTATGATAAGTCCAAGACCCCCGGGGATGTTCCCTCAGTCCTCCTTGGAATCAGCCTGGTTTTCCAGCCTTGTGGAGAGAAAACAAGAGAATTTGCTTGGCTGGCCTGCACATTGTATTCTTTGTGGCTCTGTTGCTGTTATGGTGTTGCTATTGAAACAGGTGATTCACGGGCCATCTTGAATTCTTCCTCCCTCAGCATTATGCTGGACTGTGATAACTCCACCCCGTATAGGCCTTTAGTACACACAGACACACACACACGTGCACACACACACAACCACCTTCTGTAAGCCACTCCCCCAGCGCACCTGAGTTCTGGTTGCTGAGGCTGAACAAGGTCCCTTTTTTCTTCTCCCAACCCCTTGGTCTGTTTACATTTAGTGCCCTAGAATGGCATACTTTTCAGCAGATAATCCTACTTGTTCCGATGATAATAATAGCTACCATTAATTGAAAGCCAGAAGTGTGCCGGCCAGGTGTTCTGCTGTATTTTTACAAACATCAGTCCTTAGAATGAAACTATGAGGCAGGTACCTAAGAGGTAAGTACCATTGTTTCTATCTTACTGGTAGAGCCTCTGAAGTACATAAGCAAGAAGTTTATGATAAATGGTAACTAAAAAAGTAAAAGGGAAATTGCATCACTACAATGCATAGAGTTGTGCAAAAATACGTCTGCACGTAGACAAAGCATTGAGAATATTTGCTGCGTAAGGGCCATAGGATTAGGTATGATTTTTTCATTTTAAGTAATTTCCTTTAGTGACAGTTGCTGTATAGCCTTTACAATTTGAAAAAAGCTACCCTCCATCTGCAAAAATGACTGCCTTTAGGCCAATAGTTCTCAGCTTTGATTGATCATGAGAATCACCTGGAGGGGCTTTTAAAAGTGACCCAATGCCTGGGCTCCACCATAGATGAATAAATCAGAATCTCTGGGGGTTGAGTCCAGGCAGTGGTATTTTAAGAGAGTCCTCCCATTGATTTTGTGTGCAACTAAGATTGAGGAACAGCTTCAGAGAGAAGCTTCACCTTCCACTCTCCTTCCAGAGAATCTAGCTGCCCCATATTCTGTGACCCGGTGCTAATTAACTCAAGCTTTTCCCTCTTCGCCCAGGAAAAAGCTAGCAATATGACTTTCCCCCCCAATCCTTTTAGCAGATGGGCACTGAGAAGAATCTTTGGGTGGCGGAAATATTCTGTATCTTGATTGTGGTGGTGGTTAGATGACTGTATACATTTGCCAAAACTCACTAAACTAGACTTAAAATTGGTGAATTTTATTATGTGTAAATTATACTTCATTAAGCCGGTGTTTAAAAAGGTATGAATATTGGAAAGGAAGAAGCAAATCATTATTCACAGAAATCAATATTCATATTGTGACTGATTAATTCTACTTCCTTGTGAATTAATTCTCTTTCTTTACATTGGTGCTCTTCTTCTCTAGTCCTGGCTTTCCTCAAATATTTGGCAATTCTTGGCTGCCTTCTCTTCTATGACTTTAGAAATGTCTAGTAAGCTTATGAAGGTTGTAGCTATGGTCCGAGTCCCTGCCTCCCATCGTTGTAGGGGTGACAGGCTGACTGCTGGCCCTTGTCATCTAGTATGGAGGTTCCTTCTCCTCCATCCCTTGAGTTTTCTAGGAAGCTGGGGCCTCAGAATCACACTCAATGCTTCCACCTGGGAAAGATGCTGCCATCTGTTTCTTGTTATAGGTGAAGGAGGGGGAAGGGCTATCAGATCTACCTGCTTCTCAAAGTGGTTCCCAATTATGGTCTTTGAACCAGCAGCCTCAGCATCACCTGGGAATGTATTAGAAATGCGAATTCTCAGGCCCTGTCTCAGATCAACTGAATCAGAAACTCTGGGGTAGGTTTCAATCTATACTTCAACCTGCCCTCCAGGTGGTTCTCAAGGTTGAGAACCACTGTCTTGCTGAGAACCCCAGTTAATTTCCTGGACAATCACTCTTTCCCTTCCCTGATCCCTTTTCACAGCAGGCACTCTTGCAAGTATTTCAAGCCGAGGTTTCTTCCTTCCTGTTCCACCTTCAGTCCAATTCCAATTGCTTTCTATCATTCAGAAGTTCCCCACACTTTCTGGTGGATTGGTAGCACCTATTCTTGCTTTCTAGTGTTCCAATGGATTTTTATTTTTATTTTTAATTGTGGTAAAAAGCATATAACCTATGTGCCATCCTCATCACTATCTCAAGAACTCTTTTCATCTTGCAAAACTGAAACTCTGTACCCATTAAACAACTCTCCATCGAATGGATTTTTAAAAAGCATATTTTTTTTCTGTCATTAAATGGAATTTTGGGTGTATATTGAGGTCAATGCATGTGCTCCGTATACCATCTTTCTAAAAAAATTGTGGTTAAATGTATATGACAAAATGTACCATCTCATCCATTTTTAGGTCTACAGTTCGGTGTCATTAAGTACATTCATATTGTTCTGCAAGATCACCACTATCCATCTCCAGAACTTTTTCATCTTCCCAAACTGAACTCTGTGCCCATTAAACACCAACTCCCCTTCCTCCCCTGCCAGCCCCTTGTAACCACCATCTATTTTCTGTCTCTATAAATTTGACTATTCTAAGTACCTCATATGAGTGGAATTATGTAGTATTTGTGCCTTTGTGACTGGCTTACTTCACTTAGAATAATGTCAAGTTTCAACCATGTTGTAGCATGTGTCAGAATTTCCTTCCTTTTTAAGGCTGAATAACGTTCTATTGTATGTATTCACCACATTTTGTTTATCTATTCATCGGTCAAGGTACACTTGAGCTGATTCCACTTTTTGGCTATTGTAATAATCCCGCTATGAACATGGGTGTACAAATATCTCTTCATGTCCCTGCTTTCCCTTTTTTGGAGCATATAGCCAAAAGTGGAATTGCTGGTGCATATGGTAATTCTAATTTTAATTTCTGGAGGAATTGCCATGCTGTTTTCCCTAGCATCTGCTCTATTTTATATTCCAACCAACAGTGCACAAGGGTTCCAATTTCTCCACGTCCTTCCAACACTTGTTATTTTCTTTTTTTTATCATAAATGGGTGTTGAATTTTGTCAGAAGCTTTTTCTGCATCTATTGACATTATCATATGGTTTTTATCCTTCAGTTTGTTAATATGGTTTATCATATTGATTGATTTGCGTATATTGAAGAATCCTTGCATTCCTGGGATAAACCCCACTTGATCACGGTGTATGAGCCTTTTAATGTGCTTTTGGATTGTTTGCTAGTATTTTGTTGAGGATTTTTGCATCTGTGTTCATCAGTGATATTGGCCCATAGGTTTCTTTTTTTGTGACATCTTTGTCTGGTTTTGATATCAGAATGAGTTTGGGAGTGTTCCTCCCTCTGCTATATTTTGGAAGAGTTTGAGAAGGATAGGTGTTAGCTCTTCTCTAAATGTTTGGTAGAGTTCGCCTGTGAAGCCATCTGGTCCTGGGCTTTTGTCTGTTGGAAGATTTTTAATCACAGTTTCAATTTCAGTGCTTGTGATGGGTCTGTTTATATTTTCTATTTCTTCCTGGTTCAGTGTCAGAAGGTTGTGCTTTTCTAAGAATCTGTGCATTTCTTCCAGGTTGTCCATTTTACTGGCATGTTGTTGCGGGTAGTAATCTCTCATGATCCTTTGTATTTCTGCAGTGTCAGTTGTTACTTCTTTTTCATTTCTAATTCTGTTGATTTGAGTCTTCTCCCTTTTTTTCTTGGTAAGTCTGGCTAATGGTTTATCAATTTTGTTTATCTTCTCAAAGAACCAGCTTTTAGTTTTATTGATCTTTGCTACTGTTTCCTTCATTTCTTTTTCATCTACTTCTGATCTGATCTTTATGATTTCTTTCCTTTTGCTAACTTTGGGGTTTTTTTGTTGTTGTTCTTCCTTCTCTAATTGCTTTAGGTGTAAGGTTAGGTTGTTTATTTTAGATTTTTCTTGTTTCTTGTGGTAGGATTGTATTGCTATAAACTTCCCTCTTAGAACTGCTTTTGCTGCATCCCATAGGTTTTGGGTCATTGTGTTTTCATTGTCATTTGTTTCTAGGTATTTTTTGATTTCTTTGATCTCTTCAGTGATCTCTTGGTTATTTAGTAGCGTATTGTTTAGCCTCCATGTGTTTGTATTTTTTACAGTTTTTTCGCTGTTATTGATATCTAGTCTCATAGTGTTGTGGTCGGAAAAGTTACTTGATATGATTTCAATCTTCTTAAATTTACCAAGGCTTGACTTGTGACCCAAGATATGGTCTATCCTGGAGAATGTTCCATGAGCACTTGAGAAGAAAGTATATTCTGTTGTTTTTGGATGGAATGTCCTGTAAATATCAATTAAGTCCATCTTGTTTAATGTGTCATTTAAGCTTGTGTTTCCTTATTTATTTTCATTTTGGATGATCTGGCCATTGGTGAAAGAGGGGTGTTAAAGTCCCCTACTATGATTGTGTTACTGTCAATTTCCCCTTTTACGGCTGTTAGCATTTGCCTTATGTGTTGAGGTGCTCTTATGTTGGGTGCATAAATATTTACAATTGTTATATCTTCTTGGATTGATTCCTTGATCATTATGTAGTGCCCTTCTTTGTTTCTTGTAATAGTCTTTATTTTAAAGTCTATTTTGTCTGATATGAGAATTGCTACTCCAGTTTTCTTTTGATTTCCATTTGCATGGAATATCTTTTTCCATCCCCTCACTTTCAGTCTGTATGTGTCCCTAGGTCTGAAGTGGGTCTCTTGTAGACAGCATATGTATGGGTCTTGTTTTTGTATCCATTCAGTGAGCCTGTGTCTTTTGGTTGGAGCATTTTAATCCATTTACATTTAAGGTAATTATCCATATGTATGTTCCTATTACCATTTTCTTAACTGTTTTGGGTGTGTTATTGTAGGTCTTTTCCTTCTCTAGTGTTTCCTGCCTAGAGAAGTTTCTTTAGCCTTTGTTGTAAAGCTGGTTTGGTGGTGCTGAATTCTCTTAGATTTTGCTTGTCTGAAAAGCTTTTGATTTCTCCATTGAATCTGAATGAAATCCTTGCTGGGTAGGGTAATCTTTGTTGTAGATTTTTCTCTTTCATCACTTTAAGTATATCCTGCCACTCCCTTCTGGCCTGCAGAGTTTCTGCTGAAAAATCAGCTGATAACCTTATGGGGATTCCTTTATATGTTATTTTTTATTTTTCCCTTGCTGCTTTTTTTTTTTTTTTTTTTTTTTTTTTGTGGTACGCGGGCCTTTCACTGTTGTGGCCTCTCCCGTTGCGGAGCACAGGCTCCGGACGCGCAGGCTCAGCGGCCATGGGTCACGGGCCCAGCCGCTCCGCGGCATATGGGATCTTCCCGGACCGGGGCACGAACCCGTGTCCCCTGCACCGGCAGGCGGACTCTCAACCACTGTGCCACCAGGGAAGCCCACCCTTGCTGCTTTTAATATTTTTTCTTTGAATTTAATTTTTGTTAGTTTGATTAATATGTGTCTTGGTGTGTTTCTCCTAGGGTTTATCTTGTATGGGACTGTCTGTGCTTCCTGGACTTGGGTGACACTTTCATTTCCCATGTTAAGGAAGTTTTCCACTATAATCTCTTCAAATATTTTCTCAGACCCTTTCTTTTTCTCTTCTTCTTCTGGGACCCCTATAATTTGAATGTTGGTGAGTTTAATGTTGTCCCAGAGGTCTCTGAGACTGTCCTCAATTCTTTTCATTCTTTTTTCTTTATTCTGCTCCCTGGCAGTTATTTCCATCATTTTATCTTCCAGCTCACTTATCTGTTCTTCTGCCTCACTTATTCTGTTATTGCTTCCTTCTAGAGTATTTTTCATTTCAGTGATTGTGTTGTTCATCACTGTTTGTTTGCTCTTTAGTTCTTCTAGGTCCTTGTTAAATGTTTCTTGTATTTTCTCCATTCTGTTTCCAAGATTTTGGATCATCTTTACTCTCATTACTCTGAATTCTTTTTCAGGTAGGTTGCCTATTTCATCTTCATTTATTTGGTCTTGTAGGTTTTTACCTTGCTCCTTCATCTGTAACAAATTTTTTTGTTGTTTCTTTTTTTTTTTTTTTTTTTTTTGATGGGTGGTGCTGTGTTCCTATCTTACTGGTTGTTTGGCCTGAGACATCCAGCACTGGAGTTTTCAGGCAGTTGGATAGAGCTGGGTCTTGGTGCTGAGATGAGGACCTCTGGGAGGCCTCACTCCGAATGATATTCCCTGGGGTCTGAGGTTCTTTTAGTCCAGTGGTTTGGACTCGGACCTCCCACCACAGGAGCTCGGGCCTGACCTCCAGCCTGGGAACCAAGATCCTGCAAGCTTTGTGGCTCAGTAAAAAAAAAAAAAAAAGAAAGAAAGAAAGTAAAAAGAGCAGTACAATATCAAAGAATATAAAACAAAATAAAATTAGAAAGATAAAAAATATATTAGGAAAAATAAAGCTATAACTGAAACAATTGCAACAAGGGAAAATAAAACCACAGCAGGAAAAAAAAGGGGGGGGGGGTTGGGGAACAAGCCAGAAGGAGAGATCACTAACCAAGTATAAAGAATAAAATAAAATTAGAAAAATAGAAGATTTATTAGGAAAAATAAAAATAAAAAAGAATCAACAACAATGAGTCAACAAGGTAAAACAGAACCCCAATCTAAAAGACGAAAAAAGAAAAGAAAAAAAAAGCCTTGGCTCTTGGGGCGGAGTTTAGGTGGGGGGTGGAACTCAGGCAGGGGTGGGGTTTTGGGTGGGGCGGGACCTAAGGGGGTAGGGGGAGTGACATTTGAGTGTGGGGCGGGCCTAGGCCAGGCATGTTCAAGCATGGGGCGGGCCTGTGCTGAGGACCTACTCCGGGAAAGGGTGAGGCAGCACGTGGAATGGAGGGCCTCTGGAGTGTGGAGTGCCGGAGTTTGGAGGTAGGGCCCTGAGTGGAGTTTAGGCCAAGCACGGTTGGAGGGGGTCTCAGAGGGTGTCTCCGAGTGTAGAGGTGGGGCCCTGGGTGGGGGTGTAGGGGCGGGGCTTGGGCTCTGCACAGCAGGAGGGAGGTTCTGAGGGTAGAGGATTAGGCCCGGGGGCCCAACAGACTCCCTGGTGCCTAAGTGGACAGGGAAAGCGCTGGCCCCGTTCCCTTCTGTTCCTTCGTGCCCCTCCCCCACCATCTCCCCCAGGGTCTCCCCTGTCCCTGCTGGACCCCTAACTGTGGGTGGGTCCCATTGGGGGTAGGAATTCCTTCCCTCCCCCAGCTGCCCCTCAGGGGTGCCAGTCCAGAGGTCCGGCCTTTACTTTTGATCCCCCTTCCCTCCCTCCCTCCCACTCCCTCAGGACCCACGCGGCTGGAGGGGGTCTCAGTGGGCAGAGGATTAGGCCCAGGATCTGAGCAGGCTCCTGGGGGCCCGAGTGGGCAGGGGAAACCTGGCCACGCTCCCTTTGGATCCTCTGCCCTCCCAGTGGTCCCCCAAATTCCCCCTTCGGATGTGAGATCTCTTCCCTCCCCCAGCTGCCCCTGTGGAAGTGGAGGTGGGTGCCAGTCCCGTCCCGCCTCCACTTCTCCTCCCCCATCACTCCCCCCAAGTCCCACGTCCTACCGGTCCCTGGGGGTTCCTTCCATCCCCTTAGGTGTCTGTGGTCCCCCCTTGGTGCCCAGTAGGTGCCCCAGTTGTGAGGAGACGCGAATTCCACGTCCTCCTAGTATGCCATCTTGACTCCGCCCCCTCTTTTATTTTTTTTATGGTAGCCATCCTAATGGATGTGAAGTGGTATTCCATTGTGGTTTTGATTTTCTTTTTTTTTTTTTTAATTAATTAATTATTTATTTTTGGCTGCGTTTGGTCTTTGTTGCTGAATGGGGGCTATTCTTCATGGCGGTGCGTGGGCTTCTCATCACAGTGGCTTCTCTTTATTGCGGAGCCCCGGCTCTGGGCGCGCGGGCTGCTGTAGTTGTGGCACATGGGCTCATTAATTGTGGCTTGTGGGCTCTAGAGCCAGGCTCAGTAGTTGTGACGCACAGGCTTAGTTGTTGTGCAGCATGTGGGATCTTCCCGGACCAGGGCTTGAACCTGTGTTCCCTGCCTTGGCAGGCGGATTCTTAGCCATTGCGCCACCAGGGAAGTCCCCTGTGGTTTTAATTTTCATTTTCCTAATTATTAGTGATGTTGAGCATCTTTTCATGTGCTTATTGGCCGTTTGTATATCTTCTTTGGAGAAATATCTATTCTAGTACTTTGTCCATTTTTGAATCAGGTTTTTTTTTTTGGTCCCCAAGTTTTAGTAGTTCTTTATATATTCTGTATATTAATGCCTTATCAGATATGTAATTTGCAAATATTTTCTCCCATTCTGTTGGTTGCCTTTTCACTGTGTTAATAGTCCTTTATTGCACAAAATTTTTTCATTTTGATGCAGTCCAATTTGTCTATGTTTTCTTTTGCTGCTTGTGCCTTTGATGTCTTATCCAAGAAAATCAGAGGCAAATCCAGTGTCATGAAGCCTGTTTTCTTCTCTCTATGCCATCTTGATCTAGCCTCTAATAGCGGTTTCTATTTGTCTGCTAGTTAAACATAAATATCTATCTTTCCCCCACCCTGCCCTCGTCATGAGCATGACTGTTTAAAATCTGGCAATTTTGCTATCAATCCACAATATAGATACAGCTGCTCTCTGATGAAAGGCTAAGACAAGCTGGAGTAAGTTCTGAATGACCTTGATCTTAACCCTCATCACAGTGAAAGGGACTGGTGAAGAGTAGAGTAGGTGTTTTTGGAATCAAAAGGGCCTCACCCCAAATCTGCCTGCCTCTGCCACTGCTAGCTGGGTGGTTTGGGGCAAGTTCTGCCTCTTTGAGCTTCAGTTTTTATTTTATTGTTTATGTTTAAAATGAGGATAATAATACCTACCTTGAGGTGCAGTTGTGGGAATGACAGATAATGTGTATACATATCTGGCTCTTGGAAGCTGGAAGCCCTAATTATTAATTATTGCTGTGTTAGACTTGGTTGTCACCCAGTACATCTCCTCTACTTGACCACTAGCCCGTGAGCACCTCCAGGGACCAGTGTAGCACATCTTCAGTTCTGGATCCCAACACTTGGTCCCAAGCCTAGTCAGTGGTAGGACCTCTGTAGGCCTTTGTTGAGTGAATGATTTGGAAGGTGAAAAAACATTCCCTTGCCGCCAGCCTGAAAGCCACATCCCTGTCATGGCATATGGGTGTGAACTTGTGAGTCTGAGGATTCACGTGAAACACATTCTTGCTCTTGGAATGTATTTCTTTCCACATATGGATGCCAAACGATGTCCAACTTTTCCTCTCTCCTCTTCACTGCTACTGTTTTTTGTCTACTTTCCAGGTGAAACTGATCCTGCATCCCAGAGGGAATTTTGGAAGAGGTTTCTGTGGAGGTGAAAACCAAGTGCCTGAATGGTTTTATTGCTGAAAGTCCTGAGTCTGGGAAACCTCTCAGTCTTGGAGTTTCCCTCAGAATGAAAAACAAGGGGAAGCTGACTGGCAGGTACACGGACAAGACAGAGATCTTTTGAATTCCCAACTTGATCAAAGTTTGGTTTGATAGATTCTGTACGGTTTGGTTAGGGTACATTGAATTTGGTAGTTAGAAGAGTACGGAGCAGGTCAGATTTTTGTTCTGGTTCCATTCAGATTTTTATTCTCTGTGCAGAGTAATACCATTGGCAACTTTAAAAAAGTTACAGCGTGCAGTATGTCTTGACATGCTGAAGTGGCCAACATTGAGACTGAGGAAATACATGTATTAATTTTGGATCATAGTTACTTTTCTGAGCGTATTTTTGGACTGCAGTTTGCTGTCATCAACACCAAATCTTCCTCGGTGAAGTATTTTCTCAAAGACAAGTCTTTATGAGTAATCATCAGAGAAAGGAAGCAGGTTAATTTTACTTTGAAAACTCTGTTGGGTGCCAAAGCTGGTAGGATGTGCAAAAATACAGGCTTGAACTGTTTCAGAAATGGATTTTAAAAGAATTGTGGCTAATATTTTTCATCCCAGTGACTATTTCTGAGTTCAAATTTAGTGGAAGATGCTTATGATTACTTAATAGAAACATGTCAGACAGGTATTTTATATCCTGGTACGTTCTTTATGCTCTCTCACTGGGCCAGCAGACTCCATATATCTCGTTCCCACGGTCTAGACCCTCCCTAGTGTTGTCAGCCCACCACTGACAACGTCCAGTTTAAAACACAGATCTGAGTAAGTCATCCTCCTGCTTAAAAATCCTCACTAGCTATCCCACTTCTCCCAGGATAAAGTCCGAAGACATCCCAGGCTTGTGTGAGCTGATCCTCCGTTGAGCCTATAAGCTTGCTTCCTGGCCCTTTCATAGCCTTTTTAGAACCCTTCCCTTATTCACATAACAAAAAATTAGCCATTTCAATCTAAACAAGTTAGTGGCATTTAGTACACTTACAATGTTGTGCAACCACCGCTATGATCCAGTTTCAGAATATTTTCATCACCCCCAAAGGAAGCCACGTACACATTAAGTAGTCACTCCCTATTGCCCTTCCCCCAGCCCCTGGCAACCACCAACCTACTTTCTGTGTCCCTGGACTTACCTGTTCTGGACATTTCATATGTACAGAATCATTGTGTGGAATATTGAATGGAATCATGTATAATATATGACCTGTGTGTCTAGTTTCTTTTATATAATACAATATTTTTGAGGTTCCTTTGCATGGTGACAGTACAGTATTAGAAATTCATGCCTTTCTATGTTTGAATAATATTCTATTGTATAGATATAGCACATTCATCTGATGGTAGACATTTGGATTGTTTCCATTTTTTGGTTATTATGACTAGTGCATGCACGTATGTATATTTGCTTGAGTACCTGTTTTCAATTCTTTTGGATATATAGCTAGGAGTGGAATTGCTGGGTCATATAGTATTTCTATGTTTAATGTAGAAGAATTGCCAGACTGTTTTCTTCCCTTTTCTCTCATGTTTCTATAATACAATATATTCGAGAAAATTTCTACTGTAGTACAGTTATAAGATACCTTCAGTTATGACAGGCTGTATATGTATCTGACAGCAGGGATTAGGTCTTATTTCTTTGTGAATCTCCAATACCCGGTACAGGGCTGCACAGAGAAGGTACTCAAAAAGTGTTTGTAGAATTGGATTGACTATAGAGGGGTAATATGCAGTTTTATCCTTGAGGAAGATGTGGTGTATGTGGTAAGGCTGTGAATATGAGTGATGGGCTAAGTGGAGATAGGGGGTGGGTGACGTGAAGAAGACCCTCCCAACTTCTTTGGACAAAGGGAAAGGAAGACCAGTGTGGTAGAACTAGTTATCCATAGACCTGGCTTCTATTGCTGGTTTGCCTTTAACTAACTCATTATAATTTTCCGAGAAGTTCAATTCTCCTCTTTGTCAAATGAAAAGATTGAATATTTTAGTGATATTCCATTTTTGGGGGTTTGTTTTAAGCAACGGGAACTGTTTTATTCATATGAACTCACTGGTGGAAGCCCAGTATGCCTTGGTGGGGGGAAGGGCAGAGTGCAGAGCAGGGCACAGACCAGAACACAGGGCAGCCCCTATCCCTGCAGCCCCAAGACCTTGGCAGGACTCTGAGACTCAAGGTCCCAGCACATTCAGTAGCTCTGAGAGACCTCTGTTCTAGAAAGATCAAGGAAGCATGAATGCACACAAGTACATATTATTCTGCAAAAAAAGAATTTTTTCCAAGAAATAGAGGGGAGCTTAAGGATTGAGACAGCAACTTCAATGGGAAAAGAACAAAAGATCTGATGAAAAATTACAGTGAGTAGTACATTTGGTTAAAAAGGGGGTCCCCAACCTCCTTCTCACCTCCTCATACTTAAAAAGAAAAGATGTTACAGGTTGACTTCATGAACAGAATTGTCAAACGTTTGTACTCTCCTAACTGAATGGATTCCCGCTCCATGAGAGCACTTCCTCTGCAAATGTCCTGCCTGGTATCATAGCTGAATGTGTCGTTGGGCAGGCCTGGTCTGGTCCTTACTTTCTGTGTTTCCTTTTTTTTTTTTTTCTCTCTCTCTCTCCTGGCAAAATGTCTTGAAAACATGACATTTACACTCCACCCTCATGTTATCTTTTCTCTCTAGTTCTTTGCTTTCGAACTAGCCTTGAACATCGTGAGGGTTAGCTGAGGCCCCCAGACCGCTTCCTGGCACGCCTATGGCATCAACAGGCCATAACCTTTCTCTCCACCGGATTGCTGCTGATGCTAGGCTTGCTTTGGTCTTGTTCAATTTTTTTATTTCTGCTGAAGCTCATTTTTAGGCAACACTTCTGAAAACATACTGCCTGAACCTCAAAATCTCTTCTATTTATTCAGGTTGAGGCACAGACGTTATTCAGGCACTGAGACCGAAGTTGGTTTACACGGATGTCTGAATTAGCCCCCAAACCATGTTGTTTTTATTGTGAATATCCCTACATGTCATCATAGAAACATAGTTCAAACAGTGTAACTGCAAACAGTATTCACATTCCACTATTAACCCTCTTGTTCATTTTTTTTTTTCATTTTTATGTGAGGCTCTTCTGGAAATTCTACAACTTCTTTTAAAACAGATTTTCTGGACAATGAGTGTCCCTTTTGGAGGTAGAGCCCTATTATAAAAATAGAAAGGAAATTCAGTTTCAATATCCCTCTGATTTTACTTGCTTAACAGTTGCTTTCACTCCAAAATGGGCATGAACGTAAACACTGCAGTATTTTCACCATTTCTTTAAATGCTTTTTAAGAAAGGGAACTTACAGTTTTCCGGAGGATACCTGTATGACGTTAATCTCTCTCGCTCCGCCATGATGCTGTGGGACTAGTGGAGGATTGGATGCCGTAATCCTTTAAATAGCACTTCAAAAATGATTTAGAAAAGCTAAAGTCTGTCTTGTAAACCCCAGAACTTGTCTCAGATCTTGCCTTGATCAACTTCCAAAGTATAATGCAACGTGATTATGTTCCTCTGGGGAAACCTGTGAAACAGGTCTTTGAGCTCCATTGGATGTGTCAGAGTTTTAATTGATTCTTTACCATGTCTCTGCCCCCCCAATAGTAGTGCTAAGGACAGGACGTGTTTTATGGGAACAGTCACCCAGAGCTTAATTTGTTGTTGCGTAGTAGACAAGACTATTTCCCAATGAAATTAAATCTGTTTTGTGCCCTGAGAGTTTCTTCCTGATCAAGTGTGGTCTGCTGATTATTGAGAGTGCAAACCTTGATAGCCTCCAATTAGCGCTGATACGATTCCAGGGAAAACTTACTCCCTGTTCCTTGCCAGTTATAGAAAAACATTTTGGTTGAAAAGAGGTGTGCCACAGAACTCTGTTCCTTGAGTTCATTTACTTTTCTCTTGCTTCTTGGATCACAAGACAGGGGTGAGCCACACGCCCTTATTACAAGCCATATAAAGTACCTCACATATATTATCTCATTTTGTCCTCATGATAACGTTGCAAAGAGGGCAGGCAAGTATCACTGTGCCCATTTTACAGGTAAGAAAACTGAGTCCCAAATAGCTTTGCAACTTACTTAAGGAACCACCAGTAATAAGCACCAAGTAAGGACTAGAAAGCAGATACTCTTTTTAGTAATTACCCTCTTTCTTGGACAGTAGCCAAGACTGCTCTACCTAGAGCTTACTGCAGTGGAATTTCTGCCCCCCAACACAATTCGTTTATTCATTCAATCAACAAACACTTGCAGTGAGTATGAATTTGGGACCTCAAAATTCAGATCTGCAAAACAAAGGTAGATTTATTTTTAAACTTCAAGTAAATTCTCTCTTGGGTCCTCATTCCTCCTGGTGGCAGAAACTTGTCAATTCTAGGTTTTCTCTGCCAGCTCAGGGAATTTCCCCCTCCTCCCTTTTCTTCTGTAGTTGTATATAAGTTCAGGCCATTGGAAGGTTTGTGTGTGTGTGTGTGTGTGTGTGTGTGTGTGTGTGAGTGTGTGACAGTGTGTGTGTTATGGAGATGGTAGATGCATATGGCCTTCGGGGGTCTTGTTACTCTGATTGCTGTTGAAATGTGTGGCCCATCTGGTCTTGCAACATTTGGAAGTATTTGGTAAATACTAGCACTTATTGCTATGTGATTTTTTAAAAACCCTGCTCTTGAGGCATCTGTAGAACTGCTGGCTTGCCTTCTTTCATCTAGCTTCTGTGTCCTCCTTGTAAGTATGAGAGACACTTGACTGCCCTCCTGAGCTACTCTGAGGATTTGGGGGAATTTCATAGGACTGTCTCAGGCCTCTTGGTCTAGCCTTGTCATATGTCTTTTTTATTCAAAGCTTCTCTCTCCTACCCTATTGTGTGTGGGAGTGGGGAGAGGAGACTGTTTTCCCACCTCCTCAGGTATCACCTTGTGTGAGGCATAGATCTCCTCTACCCCTGGATCTACCGAACCAACCTGGGGTGTATCTCATTTCCCTGACTACACACATATCCCCTCACCCTGGCCTTACCCAAGGGAAGGAGGGAGGGTGGGGTGAGGGGCATAAACAGGGACATTCTCCATCATCCAAGTGTCTGCTCTGCTGTCCAATGCTCTCCTCTAGAGCAGGTAAATTTTACTTCCTCTGGGTCAGGGGGTGGGATGGAGGTGGGGAGGAAGGATTAGCCCAGCAAGTATTCATCCAAATTTATTATCTCTGCCAGGAGCTCAGCTTTTGAAGGTCAAAAGCTATGAGTTAACTATTTTTATTCTCTCTTCCTTGAAGCAGTAAAGGTGGAATGTCTTAGCTGTCTAAGCTGGGGGACGAGCAATGGGGTACACATAACTCTGTGTGTGTGTGTGTGTGTGTGTGTGTGTGTGTGTGTGTGTGTGTGTGAGAGAGAGAGAGAGAGAGAGAGAGAGAGAGAGAAGCTGTTAATGCCTCATAATATTACCCTGAGTTTTGTCATTTTTGCCTAACATGTTCCAGATTCTCTGCCAGATGGGGAATATAGAGGTGAGCAGGCTATATCCCTTGCCTAAGATGTTTACAGCCTAGTGAGAAAGGCAGAGACAAGGAGGTTGGCCCTAAGACGAGATGCAGGCTGAGAGTGGTGTGCGCTATTTAAACCAGCGTAGTGTGCTGGCTGATTGGAAAGATGTATAAGGTGCCACTGGTACCCTTTCTCAAAGACCCAAGCAAAGACTTTACAATTCTACAGTTTCCCTGTTATCCAAGCTATTTGGTGCTCACCACTTTGGGTAACTGATCTGAACTAAGATGTAAGTGGAAAGCAAAAGGAAAATTAATAGTAAAACAATTATAATTTTGTATCTATGATCTCACAGGACCTTCTCCACCTCCGTGAGAGCTTGTAGGGTTATCTCCACGTGGCCCATATACAGCCAGGGTTACTTAATAGCATCTTCTAGGTACCACTGCAAGCTGAGAAACATTAATTTGGCATTATGAAATAATTTGACGCCGGACCCAGCTTCCGGTTCTGGTGGGCATTTGTCTGTTGGCTGTTGTGCTACGTGTCTTTGGCTTGTGAGCGGATGGTGGGCAGGCATCATGGATCAGGTAATGCAGTTCGTTGAGCCAAGTTGGCAGTTTGTGAAGGACTCAATTCGGCTGGTTAAAAGATTCACCAAACCTGATAGAAAAGAATTCCAGAAGATTGCCATGGCAACAGCAATAGTATTTGCTATAATGGGATTCACTGGCTTTTTTGTGAAATTGATCCATATTCCTATTAATAACATCATTGTTGGTGGCTGAATACCTTTGTAGAAAAGTGTTTTTCATCTTGTGGATTGGTGAACAAGTAAGGATTTGAGACACTCATGGAGTAAAAATTTGCCTATATGTTTTGTGTTTTTCTTTCATTTTTTTCTTCCAAGATGTTTTCTATTTGTAAATTAAAATAATTTCAAAATATATAAAAAGCAGTAATTTCAACTTTTACTTCTGTTTCTCAAAAAAGCCTAAAAGAGAGTATGTTCATTACATAGAGCAAATTCCCTCCTCTTCTTTCATCTTCTCTTTTCTCCTTCTCTGTCTTCCTCTTCCCTTCCTATTTGTCCTATCTATCTGTCTGTCTATCTATCTATCTATCTACCTATCTATCCATCCATCCAGCTATCCATCTATCATCATCTATCATCCATTCATCTGTCTCATGGCCAGCTTTGCTCTTTTCCCAGTCCAAATTCCCACCCCAGATCTCTCAACCTGAGCTGGCATAGTCTTTAGGAAAAAAAATAAACATTTTCAACCATTTCCTGTTTTACTTTCCTCTCTTGCTCTTTCTCCTTTTCTTTTTCCTCTCCTTCCAGTCTAGTAGCAACCTGTCATTTTAAATACAAATCTAAATATTACTTTAGCTACATATTATAGATCTAGAAAAAAGTCTGGTGAAGACAGAACCATCCTTAGCGCACTGGGGGTGGAGGTCGGGGTGATGGGTTGATGGGAGAGGCAGAGGGAGAGCCAAGGAAGCAAAGACCGTTTTCCTTAGTGGATGGAGAAGGTGATGTATTATTATTTGCAAGTCTATATTTTTGATCCCTGTCAAACTCTTTTACAGATGGAGAAACTGAGGCCTGGAGAATAAAATAAGCTGCCCAAGGTCGCACAGCTGGTAAGTGACAGAGCTGTGGTTTAAATCCAGATCTTTGACATTAAGTGTTCTTCCTACTCACAAGTGGAGTGAATTCCCGGTTTCTCCCATAATTCAAATGAGAGGAAAATTCAAATAACAAAGATTCTCTCCCCACCCCTCAAAAGTAGTAATGGAGAGGACAGTTAATGGAAAAAAGATGCCAGGTCTAGCATGAGAACTATGGTTTGTTGTTTCCTTGATATGGAGATGGTAATGGCCACCCACTGCCAGAAGGGAGGCAAGAACCAGGAGAGGCAACAAGATGGAGGGAGCTGAAGGCCTTGTGAATTAACAGTATTGGAATTACATGGGTTCCAAAGTTTGTGTTTTAAGTGTCAGCCACAGGGAAACCTGAGAGATCTGGGTTACTGCTGAAGAAAAATATGTTACACAGTGAGAATAGAAAAACCCAGTACTGTTTCCTGATTACTGTATTGTATAGTACATGGACCTTTTAAAAACATTAAAACGTATAGCAGAAAGCGAGCAGCCCATGTAATACCCCAACTCACACACCCATAAAAGTCATAAGAAAATCTTCATATTTTTTCTATACAAATACTAATATGGTGGTAAAATAGCAGGATATCATTCACAATCTGTATGAAATCTTGCAATCATATAGGTTCCTTTACCTGTACCCCTTTATGTTATAGGTATTGTGGTGATTACATCTACATACATTGAAAACCCCATCAGACAACTCTGTCATTACTGCTTTAAACAGTCATACGTATTTTAAGGAGCTTAAGAGATGAAAATTAGTATCCATTTACTCAGATTTTTACCATTTTTGTTGTTTTTCTTTCATTCTTAAAGTTGCAAGTTTCTCTCTGGTATCAGTTTCCTTTTGCCTAAAGAATTTCCTTTAGCATGTATTTTAGAATCTGTCTACTGGTTACAAATTCTCTTAGATTTCCTTCATTTGAGAATGTCTTTATTTCACCACTTTCATTCCTGTAAGATATTTTCACTGGATATAGACTTCTGGGTTGACACTTGTTTTCTTTCAGCACTTTTAAAGATGTTCAACTGTCTTCTGGACTCCATGGTTTATGATGAGAAATCAGTAGTCATTTGAATTATCTTTCCTCTAAAAATAATGTGTTGTTTTCCTCTAGACTCTTTCAAGATTTTAAACTATTTTTTTCTTGGTACTTAATAGTTTTATTATGATGTGTCTGGGCATGGTTTTCTTTGACTTTATCTTGATTGGGCTTTACTGAGTTTCTTAGATCTGTAAATTGATGTCTTTCACCAAATTTGGGAAATTTGGGCCCTTATTTCTTCAAATGTTTTTATGTACCAATATCTATTATTCTGGGACGCCAATGGCATGAATGTTAAACATTTTGATCTTGTCCCACAGATCTCCATGGCTCTATTCATTGTTTTTCAGTCTTTAGTCCCTCTATTATTTAGATTGGATAATTCCTATTCATCTGTTTTCAAGTTCACTGACTCTTACCTCTATCATGTCCATTCTGCTATTGAGTCCATCTAGTAAATCTTTTATTTCAGATTATATATTTTTCAGTTTTAAAATGTCCCTTTTAAAATAGTTTCTATTTCTCTGCTGAGAATGTTTATCTTTTCATTCATTTCAAGACTATTCTCCTTTATCTTATGGACCATCGTTATGATAACTACTTTAACATCTTTGCCTGATAATTCCAACATCTGGATCATCTAGGAGTTGGCATCTTTTGTCTTTTCCCTTGAAATTTTCTTCTTTTGTGTATGCTGGGTAATTTTGGATTGTATTCTGAACATTTAAAATATTACGTCATGAGACTCTGTGACCTATTAAAATCCTCCGGCAAATGTTGATATTTATGTTTCAGCAGACCTTATTAGGTTCAGACTGCAAAATCTGTATCCCCTTCTGTGGGTGACTTTTCCAATGATAGTTTTCAAACTGTTGCTATGGTGTTTTGGGTCTGTCCCATGTTTGTGCTACTTAGGGGTGAATCTGAGACTTGAGTGGTGGTTTAAATCATACTTCAGTTCTCAAAGACTTTTCCATGGTGCTTTGTATCTGTCTTGTGCATTCACAGCTCAGAGTCAAGTCTGGGCCTTGTGTAGGTTTATACACAGAATTAGAAAATTCCTTTTTCTGGCTCTTTCCTCTCCAGGATTCTTCTCTGTGATCTAGCCCATAGAGGACTCATGATCCTCTGCTCAGAAAGATGGGGTTTTACTTAGGGTTTTATCTGTCTGTATCCTTTCTGCTATAGCACCCCTCCATGACTGGGACCCACCCTCAGGGCAAAGAAGCAAGAGAAAAAAAGAGAAAAAGAAAACAGGGATTCCTCACATACTTCTGGGAGTGCAGGGGCCTCTTTCCCCAATTATCCTCGTCAGAGAAACAGAGTTCCTATTGGAGTTTCAGCTGCCTGCACTGCCACCACACAGTTCCATGACTGGGGCTTGTCTTCAGGTCAAACCTGGGGAGCTCATCCCTGGACAGGTTGCTGCTGTAATTGTTTACTTCCCTTCTTGTCTCTTCTGTTTACTTTTCAGAGTCCTCAGGTAGTTGCTTTTTATATCTTGTACATTGTTTTTAGTTGTAATTAGAGAGAGGTAGGCTATTGTGGGCTTCATCCATCTTGTGTGGCACCAGAAATTCTTATAATCCTTTTAAAGTTTCATCTTTTTACTTTTAAATCTTTGCTCCTTCTGGAATTAATTTTGATGTAAGGAGTAATGTACACTCTTATTGTTGTTATTATTATTATCCTAGGAAATCTTTGGTAGGTGAATAAATCAGAAGCCGTAGTGGAAAGACCATGGGATTAGCAGTTGCATCAGTCTGGGTTCAAATGACTCCATCACTTACAAGTTCGTGACCTTGGGCATAACCTCCCTAATCTCAGCTTCCTCATCAGTACAGTAGGGATAATGACTAGTATCTGTTTCACAGAGTTGCTGTGAATAGTAAATGAGATAATGCTAGTGAATTATTTTGCATGGGGTCTGGCACTTAGTAGGGGAATTAATAAATGTCAGTTATCGTGGCTATGATGATGGTGATAAGTATTGTTGTCATATAAGTAACAAGACAAAGTCATTACACTTGAGAGTCAGGTGCACTGAAGGCTTAGGGGGACGTTACTTAGTCACAGTACATATGTCAAATCATATAGAAAGCTGCTCTCTGTCCCAGAACATGTGTGAGGTCTGAATCAGTGACATGGATTTGAGTTTGTAGGATAAGGAAATGTGACTGGGAGATGGAGAATGTTGTAGGTAACACATTCATAGCTCCCTCAGTTAATGTTTGTAGACAAGGAAAATGAAGAATCCTACATTTTAGAAAATGGTGTTTTTCAAATTGGAATCAGAATCATCTGGTCTACTTGTTAAGATTCAGATTCTTGGGCCCCACTCCTGACCTAAGAAATTAGAACTGTGGGCAGGGCCTGGGAATATGCATTTAGCAGGCTCCCCAGGTAATTCTTTTTTTAAAATAAATAAACAAAGAAACAATTAATTAATTAATTATTTTATGGCTGCGTTGGCTCTTCGTTGCTGTGCGCAGGCTTTCTCTAGTTGCAGCGAGTGGGGGCTACTCTTTGTTGCTGTGTGTGGGCTTCTCATTGCAGTGGCTTCTCTTGCTGAGGAACACGGGCTCTAGGCACGTGGGCTTCAGTAGTTGCAGCATGCAGGCTCAGTAGTTGTGGCTCATGGGCTCTGGAGTGCAGGCTCAGTAGTTGTGGCACACGGGCTTAGTTGCTCCACAGCACGTGGGATCTTCCCAGACCAGGGCTCGAACCTGTGTCCCCTGCATTGGCAGGTGGTTTCTTAACCACCGCACCACCGGGGAAGTCCCAATGAAGATGTTTCTGGATGAGATTAACATTTGAATCAGTAGACTGAATAAAGCAGATTGCCCTCCCCAAAGTGGTGGGCATTATCTAATCTGCTGAAAGCCTGAACGGAACAAAAATGTGGAGTAAGGGAGAATTTGCTCTCTCTGCCTGACTCTCTTCAAACTGGGGCATCTGTTTTCTCCTGCTTTTGGGCTCAAACTCAAACCACAACTTACACCACTGGTTTTCCTGGTTCTCAGGCCTTCAGACTCAGATTAGAACCATACCATTGGCCCTCCTGGGTCCCCATCTTGTCAACTGCAGATCTTGGGGCTTCTCAGCCTCCACAGTTGTATGAGCCTTAATAATAACTCTCCTTATATATGTGTGTATATGTGCTTTTAACTATATGTACTTTTATATATATTTAAATATATATCTATATTTATGTAATATATTTTATATGCTGCATATATATTTATATGTACTGTGTGTGTGTGTATATATGTATATATACACATATGTATGTGTAGTGTGTTTCTCTGGAGAGCCCTGCCTAATGCATCTTCCTCCCTAGTTCCTCTGTGTCTTCCTGGTCCGTCACCTCCCTCCGTGCCCAAGTCCCTTGCTTTGTCCCCTCAGTCACAGCAACCTGGTTGTCAGTAATGCTCTCCCTGTCCTATCACTCACCTGCTTAGATTTCCATGACTCCCTGTGGCCTTCAGGAGGAAGTCCCAGCTTTCCTACGCCAGCCCAGGGAGGTTTCTTTTTTTTTTTTTTTAAGATTTTGTTTTTTTTTGACGTGGACCATTTTTAAAGTCTTTATTGAATCTGTTACAATATTGCTTCTGTTTCATGTTTTGGTTTTTTGGCTGTGAGGCATGTGGGATCTTAGCTCCCTGACCAGGGATCGAACCCGCACCCCCTGCACTGGAAGGCGAAGTCTTAACCACTGGACCGCCAGGGAAGTCTCCCGGGGAGCTTTCTTACCAACCACTCCAGCCGCCGCTCCCGTCACCTGCACTCAGCTGTCCCTGACTCTCGGCCCTGATTTGCGGCAGCAACTTAAAACTGCCTATATTTCCTGCTTCATGTTTCCCTGCTGTTGCTCATGCTGTCCCTGCTGCCTGGGATGCCCTCACACTCCAGACGTGTCGGTTTACCTGCCAACTCCAGTTTATCCTTTACGACTCCACTCAGTCACCACCCCCTCCAGAAGAGTCCCTGACCCAACTTAGCCTGCGTTAGCTGCTCCTCCTGTTGTTCCCGTGTTTCCCCCTGTTGTTTCTCTTATCAGATGTGTTATCATTACCTCGTGTGTGTCTGTCTTCCTCACTGGGTTGTAAGCTTCTTACCTTATTTAACTTTGTACTCCCAGACCCTAAAATGTAACTGGTACTAAATATAAGTTTGTTGAATGAACAAAACCAAGTTTTTGTAGAAGGGCCTCTTTAGTACCAGCTGTCAAACTCTTCTCATACCACCTACCCCAGTGGCTCAAATCCAAGTGGTTTCCACCTCGATCTCTGCTTATCACTCTTACTGCTGCCTTGTACTTAGTTTGGACTTTGGCTTGTGGTGCTTATTTCCTGTCTCTGCATTCTCACTTTTACTGATCTTCTGGTTTGGACTTCCGTGTCTTACCCTTTCCAGTAAACCAATGATCTCCTGTCGTCTGGGGCTACTTGAACTGCAAGACCCAGCCTTCTCCGTCTCATCCATCTTGTCACCTCAAACACCCCCCTACCCCTGTCATCTTCAAATTCCATGTTACACTTCCTAGATATTAAATATTATTATACATTTTATTTTATAATAAAACCATGAGAAAAATGTCCTTCATAACAAAATAACAACAAATCTGTGCATTTAGTGTGGTTATGTGAGATTTACAAGGTGCTTTCACACAATTTATTTCATTAAATCCTCATAACAACCTCGTATAGTGGGTTATTATCCCCATTTTACAGATGAGGAAACTGAGGCTCAGAGTAGTTAAATGAACTGCTTGAGATCTCATAGACAGAGAGTGACAGAGCATGGACCTTAGATGAGATCCTTTGACTCCAGAGCTTTGAACTCTTTGGAGTTCACTGTGGCATTAAAAGATGAGCTATAGCTGATGAAAAACAGATATATCTGATTGTAAGCTTGAAAACATGCCCTCTCCAAATCCATCTTCTATACTACTGTTAGCATAATTTAAAAAAACCTTAAATTCAGGTCAGATTTCTTCCCTATTACAATCCTTCAGTGGACCTTGGTTCCTCATCCAGTTACCTGGGGTTCTGTTGAACCCCTGACCTCAGTCTTACCCTATGTTTTAGCAATCTCTACCAATTGCCTTGCTCTAAAGACCAATGGTGGTCCATGCCTTGGTGTTCCTTGACCTCATTTCCCACCTATAGTGCATCTGCCTTTTGCCTGGCCAGTACCTCCTTCCTTTCTAGCTCAGGTATCACCTCTACTCTGGACTCAACAGCCCCACCCCGCCATCCTCACTCTCCCTACTACCTCCTTCACAGTGTCATGGAGTGAGTCACACGCTTTTGTTCCAACACCTCTAACCATTTGTGGTATTGTTTTCATTATCTGTCTGCCTCCCTCTGAAGACCTTTATATTCCTTCAGGTTACAAATAAGGCCCAAGGGCTTCCCTGGTGGCGCAGTGATTGGGAGTCCGCCTGTTGAGGCAGGGGACGCGGGTTCGTGCCCCGGTCCGGGGGGATCCCACATGCCGGGGAGTGGCTGGGCCCGTGAGCCATGGCCACTGAGCCTGCGCGTCCGGAGCCTGTGCTCCGCAACGGGAGAGGCCACAACAGTGAGAGGCCCGCACCGCAAAAGTAAAATAAAATAAAATAAAATACGGCATTGTTTCTTATCATCAAAAAAAAAATTTTTTAAAAACAAAAACAAACAAGGCCCAAGTTCTTCTGTGTTTACAGACGCAGCACATAGCACAAGTCCAGCACAGAGTAAAAGACAGTGGATGTTTATAGAATGGATAGACAGATGGCTAGTTGGAAGGATGGATGGATTCACTTTTAGAAGGAGGGGCGGACAGCTGGATGGTTGGGTGGATGGATGGATGGACGCATGCACTAGTGAACTTCAGGTTGCCCTTTCAAATCCAGGTCTTCCTCTTCCTCTCTATTTTCTCCAGTGGCAAAGTAATTAAACGTTTTTAGTGGAATATAGAATATAGGATTAACTTCTTTCCCCCTTAGAATAGTATACTCATTGAGCTGTAGAGGAAATACAAGGTCACCTCTATCAGCCCCCTGCCTTCAGACCTGTCAATGGGCCAGTCATTTTACTCTTAGATTGTATTAATAACATTCCAGTTGGTAGAAGGAACCCCTTATACTGAGCACAAGTACACCTCCCTGAAACTACTGCACTTGGGTCCAGTTCTGGCTTTTTGAACCAATATAAATGAGTAATCCCTCTTTCACGGGGTAGATTTCAACACATGAGATCATGGCCTGCCTTATTCAAGACTCTGCTGCAAGTGACAGAAAACTCAGTTTAAACCAGGTAAATAAAAAAGAACAGTTATTGCCTCCTATGAGCCAACTGCAGAATGGCAAGGATGGAGCTGTCCCCACAGTTGACTGGCCCCAGGCACTCCATCTCTCCATTTCTCGGCTTGTCTTCTATTTGTGTTTTGCTCCATTATTTCAACTTCTTCCAGATGGCTGGGAATCCAAGTACCACCATCTCTACAAACACATCCTTTAACTTACAATCCAAGGGAGAAAAGGCAGAAACCCTAGGACAGGGCTTTGATTGGTCTGGTTCAGGTCACATGTCTGTCCCTGTGGCTAGAAGTCAGGGTACTGCAGTTGAAACTGAAACCATGCACCTCAGATCGGGACTTGAACCCATGCGGCCGGGACTCGAACCCGCCCAAAACCCACAGTCTTCCAACTGAGATCACACGCCTGGTTTCAGGACTTAATGAATTTCAGCTTCTTGATGTCTCATTGCAGAAAGAATTCACTGAGGGGCAAAGTGATAGGTAAGAAGTGGATTTATTTAGAGAGAAACACACTCCACAGACAGAGTGTGGGCCACCTCAGAAGGTGAGAAAGGCACCAGGGTATGGGGTTGTCAGTTTTTACAGGAGTGGGTCATTTCATAGGCTAATGAGTGGGGAGAGTATTCCAGTTATTTTAGGAAGGGGCGGGGATTTCCAGGAGTTGGGCCACCGCCCACTTTTTCATCCTTACGATAGGTCTTGGAACTGTCATGGCGCCTGTGGGTGTGTCATTTAGCTTGCTGTTGTGAGAGTATACTGAGGCTCAAGGTCTAGTGGAAGTTGACTTGTCTGCCATCTTGGACCCATTTGGTTCTAATAAGTTTATGTCATGTCCTTGGGCTATGTCATTCTTTCAGAGGTTGTGCCCTGCCTCCTTCCCTCCTGTTTCAAAACCCCCCTCCAGAATCACAAGGAATAGGAAAGGAGCAGGTCCTCTACAAAGCAAGGGAAATAGTTACCAGAATAAGGAGGCAAAGGATTCTGGTTCGACCAAAATAGGACATCAGCCACACCCTGCATTCCTCTTACCTTTATACCTTAAGATTTTGAAATTTGAGATTTGAGTGCATCCCAGACCATCCTAGGACCCCCCTGGATATGCTCAAGTCTGTCAGTATCCCACTCACAATGTGACCCTCTTCCCCCAGTGGAATCCTGAGGAACGCACTCTTCCTCGAGTGATCTGATCTGCACAGGACACAGCAGATTCCTTGGGTTCCTTGTTCTGAACATGACCATCCCAGTGCCAGGCGTATAGTGCATACTCCAGAAATAATGAGTGCATAAAAAGATAACCATGATTCTCAAGCCAGTCCTGCCTAAACATTTCTCCCAAAGGCAAATAAGGCAGCTGTTTTGCAATTGGTAAAATATAGCAAAAGAGACACAACCAGTTGCTCTGAGAATAAGGGAGCGTGTGGAGGCTATGGCTGGGACACCTCACCAGGTGCGCCTGGCACCCCTGCTTGGAGGGAGGGCTCTGTCCTCCTCTAAACTTTCAGTTCACTGGAATGAGCTGTTCCTCCCCAAAGGCAGCAACACAGGAAGATGAAGATATTTACAGAATAAAAACAAAACCCTAAAAACTGCATGTCCTTTTCCTGCCTTAGGACTTTAGCTTCAAGGGACAGAAAATTCAAAATGGCAGTGACCTAAATGTGAAAGACTGTCATTTAAACCAAGTACAGGGGTAAGAGGTCAAGGCTGGAATGGCAGCTCCACGGTCCCTGGGGACCCAGATTTGCTCTTGTTTTTCCACCATCTTGTTAGTCCCAAGTTCCCACCATCATGCCACCATTCTAACAGAAAGCAGGAGGGAATAGAGGAAGGAAGAGGGTGAAGGTATGCTCCAGCAGTCTCAAGATTTCCAGAAAGCGCCCTTAACACTTCCATTTACATCTCATGGTTGGAACTTAGCTCTAGCTATGAGCGAGGCTGGGAAGTAAGGTTTTTATTCCAAGCAGCTTTGTACTCTGTTAAAGCCAAGGGCTCTGTCAGTATGTAAGAGACAGGAAATGGATGCTGGAATGGGCAGCCGGGATCTCTGTCAACGCTGCCAGGAAGGAAAAGCTGATTCTACAGTGTGAAGGCAAAAGCAGGAAAATTAGAACGTGCCCTGCTGTGGTCTGGGCTACAGTCCTGGTAGGGATTTTGGAGAGGAAGACTTCAGTCCCTCAGTCACGTTGCCAGAGCATCTTCCGTGAAATTAACCAGACCAGATTCAGGATGTGATCTTGGTTTCCTGTAACTAAACTCCCAAGCATGATATGCAAGGCATTCTGCACCTGCCCAGTTCTACCTCCTTCGTGTAGCAGCAACCTGCCACTCTCCTGCGCTAGGACCACACCCAGCTCCCTGTCATTTCTAAACATGCTCAGACCAGTTTAGTTCCCCTCCCTCCACACGTGCAGTTCCTGGTGCCTGGAAAGCACTTTCTTCCCCTCCTTGCATGAAAACTCCCAAACACTGAGCTTTCGAGTTGAAGCTCACAAGGACCTCCTCCACGGGTCCCACCATTCCCTCCTTTGTGATTGCTAGAAGCCTTCCTCAGATTTCCTTTGCTTTCTCTGTATGTGTTTTCCTCATCACCGACCACCCTATTTAAAACAGCAGCCCCCATTTCCCTCTAGACCCTTATCCTGCTTTATTTTTCTTTGTAGCAATTAATACCACCTAACATTTTAGGTATTCATTTTTTTCCATATGTTATTGTCAGTCTCCTCCCACTAGAAAGTAATGTTTCCAAACTCCTGGAAGATATTTAGCTTAGGGATTTCATGGAAAAATGGGGAGGAGGAGTTTCTTGGGATTCTCCAAATCATGTTATTCCTCTAAAAGATCTAAAAAATATTTTTTCATAACTTTACTTGTTTTAAAATGATAATGAGTGACTCAAATAATAAACAGGGCTTCCCTGGTGGCACAGTGGTTGAGAGTCCGCCTGCCGATGCAGGGGACACGGGTTCGTGCCCCAGTCCGGGAAGATCCCACATGCCGCGGAGCGGCTGGGCCCGTGAGCCATGGCCGCTGAGCCTGCGCGTCCGGAGCCTGTGCTCCGCAACGGGAGAGGCCACAACAGCGAGAGGCCCGCGTACCGCAAATAATAATAATAATAATAATAAACAGGGAATCAGTTTTTCTGTGATACAATTATGCCAAAATTTCAGAGATGTTCTGTTTAAAAACCTGACGTATTAAACAAATACAAGTTTTGTGAACCATGAACCAATGTGTTGTGATGAGACTCCATATTTCAACAACATACAAAAATGATTTCTACCTGATATTTTTGATAAAAGATTAAAAGAGAACATTAACACAAATTAAATACTTATTTATTCGTTATATGACAAATATTCCAGGTATAAAAATGTTTTCATATTGCATTGATTTGGTTAAGAGTCCAGAAGCATCTTTAAGTTGGGTACATGTTCCTTCATACATGCTCATTTCCTTAGTAATGAAAATATTATTTGAGCTGCCTACTTTGTTCAGCTCAAATATTGCCTCAGAGAGGCCTCCTTGGGCTGCATGGTTCAAAGCAGTAGCGCCCCACCCCTGTCTTCTCTTTCTCCATTCCTCCCTTACCAATAGGAGGTAAGTTCTAAGAAAAGAGGAGTGACCATTTGTAAGTTGCAACCAGGCCCTCAAAACTCTACAAGTTCAATGTGAGTCCACACTGCAAGTGGGCCAACCCTTAAAATATTAGCAGTAGCAATAGTAATAACAGAGCTATTTCTTTTTAGCTGTACCAGGCGTCGTTTAAGTTTTTAAAATTAATGGTTTCTACGGGAGTAGATAGGATTATTATCCTTCGTTTTATTGAGAAGGTCCCAGAGAGGATAAATGACGTGCTCAAGGTCACGCAGCTAGTGAGTAGGAGAGCACGTGCCTCCAAATTACATGCTCTTCACTCTGACATCTTACTGCCTCCAGAGCAATTTTATTCTACATACAACATGGTGTATGTTTCCAGGGGAAAGCTAGGTACGTACTCACTGCCTCTTCTCTGTGTTAGTTAAACCACACAGAAGAGGGGTGTGTTTGGTTTTGGGATCCACTAACTGGAGCCCTTGGAGAGAGGGTCCAGAAATAAACCATGAAAGGTGGGGCTGAGAGCCTGATGATGCTTGACCTGGGATGGAGAAAGCGTGTGATTGCTTCCCTACTTTCTTTAGGTCCTTGCTCAGGTCAGAGAGATGCTGTTTCTGATCACCATTTAAAATGGCAACCCCTAGGGCTTCCCTGGTGGCGCAGTGGTTGAGAGTCCGCCTGCCGATGCAGGGGACGTGGGTTCGTGCCCCGGTCCGGGAAGATCCCACATGCCGCGGAGCGGCTGGGCCCGTGAGCCATGGCCGCTGAGCCTGCGCGTCCAGAGCCTGTGCTCCGCAACGGGAGAGGCCACAACAGTGAGAGGCCCGTACCGCAAGAAAACAAACAAAATAAATAAATAAAATGGCAACCCCATCACCCTGGTCCTTCTCCTGTTTAATTTTTCATCATAGCCCTTATTACCACCTGACATTTTCTGACACATTTATTATTGACCAAAGTCATTGTCTATCTCCCCCACTAGAGAGTAAACTCCATGAGTCCAAGGATTCTGTCTAGTACCATCTTTCCAGGGATGAGAACCGAGCCTGGTACAAAGTAGACATTCAATGTATTTGTTGAGTGAATAAATAAAATATGAGTCCCCAAATATTTTCATTTGTTGACATACTATTCTCTTCCTTGTCCAGGAGTAGATTCAATTAGTATATACCTAGAGTAATATCACAGTGAGAATTTTATATCCTAAAATTTCCACTGATATTGAGCTAGGCATATTTTTCTTTTTGCTGAATTTAAACTTTACCCTCCTCCTTCTTCTCCTATCTCCACTCTCCCAAAGGCAATTAATATTAAAAGTCTATCCTCCCACATCTTTCTCCCATATAATCATGTACCTGTATGACATGCACATGTAAGTTTTTTCATCGTTTTACAAATGGATATATTATATATCTCTTCCATTCTGCCTTTCTCACCTATGTATGCAAGTATATACTTAAAGATATACTTACATACATAGATATACTTCTATATCTATGAAGATATAGAATAAACATTTAAAAAGCCCACAACATACTTCATGGTATAACTGTTTCAGCAATGTATACATTTCTTATGGACAGGTATTTCAATTGTTTTCCGTTTGTTGCCATTTCTATCAGTCCTGCAATTTGCATTCTTATATGTATATTCTTTTGACTCTGTGTTTTATTTCTATTTGTTATATTTTATAAAGTGGGATTTCTGGAGTATTAAGGTGTGCAGTCAGAATGGATTTGCTAGATTACTTCCCCAAAGAGCTATAGCAATACACATTTCTGTCAGCAAAGGCCAAGAATGCCCTTTTCTCTCTGCAACCTTGTGTGGGGAAATAAACCTTCTCTGGATTTCTCAGTGCTCCTGTAAAATGCTCTAGCCTCCTGAGACAGAGAAATGTATTTGGTATAAAGACAGAATGTTTGCCTTCGCTTCTCCTAGGCACGTTTTGCTTTTCGTACACTGTGAGAATTAGATCTATAGCCATTTGCTAATTCCTCTAATCCAAAAGGATAACAAAATTTCTCTTATCTCCCCAAATGGGACAAATGACTATAATCTGGACTAGATCCCTAGGTTAAGCTTCCAAAGTGTCAGGAATACTGGATCACTATTTCCCTAGTGTTTACGTTTCAAAAGGGATGAAGCCCGAACCTTGGAGCCATCTCTTGGTAAAAGCCTGAGACACGTACCGGGCTTAGCTGGCCCCTGGAGAGAGATTTTTACATTCCAAAAGGTCAGAGTGAGCATCCAGGATCCTTCCTATCTCTTCTCCAAAGGGCAAAGGTTTTTCTCTCTCCTTCCCAGAGAGGAGGGAGGTGGCTGCCTCTCTCCTGTATACAAATGGAGGAAATACTTTTTTCCATCCCTTGTCTATGGAATGAAACCTGCCACTCACAAGAGAATTTTTATCAGCCCTCACAGCATTACCTGTGGGTCTAGGAGTCAGAGACTGACACTGCACTTTACTCTGACTGTTGATCTGGTTACATCAATAAAGAACTCTTTTCTCTGACCCAAGTGCTCATGCTTCTGCAGCATATATATATATACATATATATATATATATACATATATATATACACACACACACATATATATATGTATGTATGTGTATATATATATATATGTGTATATATATATATATATATATATATAAAACAAAAACTGTGCAAGTGGGAAAACATTCCAGACCCTTCACAGTTTTGACACAGCATCCTGCCAGCACTGGGAATGTTCATTCTTTTTCACCTTTGCCAATCTAATGGGTGAAAACTGTCTTCTCACAGTCTTCTATTTTCCCTTCTATCGGTGAAATTGAACATATTCCATTTTAGACATTTCCGTTACCTCGCGTGTGCATCTGTGTGAGAATTGCCTTTTCATAAATTCTGCCCTTTTCCCAAAGTTTTCCTTGAAATCTTTCTTATCAGTTTGTATGGGCTGTTTTTATGGTAATAGAATAGCTCTGAATATAGGCTGACAGTGGCTCTCCAGCAAATGTTTTGCAAATACTTTTTCTTTCAGTCAACCTTTCAGCACGGTATTTGTCCTCATCCTGCAATTCTTCCTGCATGCTTTGTCTGCTTTCTGTGTGCTGTCTAACAGGAAGAGGGTCCTTAATGCCTACTACTTGCAGGTCCAAATGCTAAAGCGAGTGCCAACCTCTTAGTTGGTGAGAAAGGGGCTAGAGTCACATGGAGAGAGGGTCCTTCCTGAGGGGCTTACTGTAGGGAGGATGTGTCCATTGAAAACCTCCTGTCTGACCCTGAGTCTGCTATGGAGGAGGAAACCTGGAGAAAAAGACACAGTTTCTCTGCTAGAGACGCTACTCCCGAAAAGGGAGATCATGGTGGGGATGTCCCAACAGCTGGTCCCTGCAGCTTGGGGCTTGGGATGCACACTCCACCCTGGGTTAGGAAGCACTTCGGCATCCTGACTCCTACTTTATCATGGGTCACCGGGCAGGCAGTCAGAAAGCAGAGCCTGTCCCCTCTCCTCACTCCCCTGGAGTCAGGGGGTAGGTGCCCAGAAGAGCAAGCTGAGCAGGACCCACAGCCAGTGGTGCCAGCAGGCTGCGTTTGGACCAGAAATGAACAGGATGCGAAATGGGGCTGAAACCGCTGAGGCAGAGACCGGGGGAGCGGGGCCCAGTCGCCATGCTGGATGCTGAGAGCGGGAGATGGATGACGACGAGGCCCTGGGTATCCTTGGGGAGTGTGGTTCGAAACGTAGAGGAGGCACAGCCGAAACGCCACTTGGGGCCAACAGGCAGCCTGCCGGGCACATTCCTTCAGTAAAGTTTGTTTCTAAAAAGAAACCACATGGTAGCTGATGAGGTTTCTCTTCCAGATGTAAGCTCTGAGTGTACAGAAGTCAAGAGGAACCCAGGGCTTTATGAAAAATGGATATTCCTCGCCCTTATTAAAACTTCCAGAAGCTAATAAAGACCCAGTTTCTAGGGACAGTTGGCCGGGACGCAGCTTGGGGGCCAGGAGGGCACGCCGACTCCCGAGAAATGTCGGCAACATCCACGGTGAGGCTGAGGGAATCTGCCCCTCGCCTGGGCTGTGGCTGGGGACTCGCCCACTGCCATTTTCCTGTTGGACCGCCAGTACACGTGTGGGGAGGCCTGGCTGCACGGTCTCCGAAATCTCATTCTTTCCATGTGTCTCGTTGGCGAGGTTTCCTGCCACCCTCCTGGAGACTGGACAGAGCTGGCAGCAAGAAAAGAAAGACAAGTCAGGGTCATGCTGCTCTAAAGAGGCATTTGGGGTTATTTTCATGAAGGGATGGGGTAGCCGTGAGGGTGGTGGGCCGGGCAGTAACTTTGCCTCTTGCCCAGATGTATAAATGGGAAGCATCAGACTACAGGCTGTCCAGCAGAACTTGCCATGAGGGTGGAAACAGTCCATATCTGCACTCTCAGATAAGCACACGTGGCTCGTGGGCACCTGGAGTGTGACTATTAGAACTGAGAAAGTGGATTTTTAAGTTTACTTGATTCTAATTAAAACTTGAACATAAGTAGCTAGCGTAGTGGCTAGTGGCTATGCTATCGGACGGCTCAGCACTAGAGCATGGGGGTCAGGAGTCTGGGCTCTAGAATGAGACAGAGAATCTTTTCCCTCACTTCCTAGCCCTGTGAACTTGGAGAAGCAACTTAACCTCTTGGTGCTTCCCTCTCCTTTTATCTAAGCTGAGGTTGGTGGTACCAACCTCTCAGCCTTAATGGGGGTGTTGACTATTCAAATACGGAAACACTAAACAAACACGTTCAAATAATTGTCACAGTCCTGAGAATCCACACCTGTCAGTCGAGGTGGAGCTGCCAGGAATTTTCAGGAGACGTAGGAGGCAGAAAGGGAAGGGATGCTTTCTGAGAAATGGGCTTGGAGAGAGTTCAGTTAATGAACTTCTATCTCTGGTGCTTCAGGGTTCCTGGCTGGTGAAGAGTGTTTCAAGAGGCTTTCCTGGGAGGTGACAAACTTAGGACGCTCCCCTCTGGGTGGGCTTTGTGTCTGAGAGTTGTCTCCAGGGCCAAGTCCTGAGCTGCTCAAGACTTTGACACATTCTAATGAGACCTCAGGGGGCAGCAGGAGTGGAGTGGTGTTGGAATCCATGTCCAGAGTCTTGCTTGAGAGAAAGGAGAGGTGATACCAGAGGCTGGGGAAACTTTTTCCCAAGATTGTAGTGTTGTCCTCAGGACCGGAAGGAGAAGTCAATCCAGACAACTTGCCTTTGGTCTAAAGCTACCCTAAGGCATCGGTGACGGTACTAGTCTAGGAAGAGGGTAGGTACAGAGGAGCCAAAAGCCTGGGAAGATGGCAAGGTCAAGTCCCATTTTCCTGTCTTTTGCTGGGAACTTTTTTATTAGTTAAAAAAATTTTTGTTTTTAATTAATTAATTAATTTACTTATTTTTGGCTGCTTTGTGTCTTTGTTGCTGTGCACAGGCTTTCTCTAGATGCAGAGAGTGGGGGCTACTCTTTGTGGTGGCTTCTCTTGTTGCGGAACACGGGCTCCAGGTGCGCGGGCTTCAGTAGTTGTGGCACGTGGGCTCTAGAGTGCAGGCTCAGTAGTTGTGGCGCACGGGCTTAGTTGCTCCGCGGCATGTGGGAATCTTCCCGGACCAGGGCTCGAACCTGTGTTCCCTGCACTGGCAGGCAGGTTCTTAACCACTGCGCCACCAGCGAAATCCTTTGCAGGGAACCTAGAAGCAAACTTCCAGCCTGGCTTATCAAGGAAAGTTTCAGGGTGAGGACAGGATTTCACAGCTAAGTGTTTTCTTAAATTCCACAAGTCAACTCCACACCTTTGCCTGCAGGTGACCTTTAGTGTGTTCCTAAGGGCTGGGAGCTGTGTTAGGCCTTGGTGACTGGGTGACACAATGATGTCACTTGCCTTCTGTAATGTTGTGATTTATAATAAGAAATATATACTTGGTCTTCTTCCTCAAAGCTGTCTCTGGCACAGAGCTCCCCATACCCTTGGAATTTCCTAATTGGTGAGAGCAATGAAGATGTCTTTTGTTATGTTAATGAGGCGACCTTTGGAAAGCTTCTAAGGGTGGGGATTGGTTGGCAACCACCTGGTTGGAACTCTCAGTCCACCCCCCACCCCCCATCGGCCTATGAAGCCTCCGTAAAACCCCTAAGGATGGGGTTCAGAAAGCTTCTGGGTTGGTGATTTGGGGAGAGTGGTGCACTTGGGGAGAGCAGGAAGCTCCGAGCCCTTTCCCCCCACCTTGTACTATGCGTCTCTTCCATCTGGCTGTTCCTGAGTTATATCCTTTTATAATAAACCAGTTGTCTAGTAAGTAAAATGTTCCTCTGAGTTATATGAGCTACTCTAGCAAATTAATCAAACCCAAGGAGGGGTTGTGGGAAGCTCCCATCTATAGCTGGTCAGTCAGAAGCACAGGTGACAACCTGGACTTGTGATTGGTGTCTCAGGTGGGGAAGTGGGGGGTTAGTCTTGTAGGACTGAGCCCTTAACCTGTGGGATCCGATGCCATCTCCGGGTCGATAGTGTCAGCGTTGAGTTGAATTGTAGAACACTTAGCTGGTGCCAGACAGTTGCCTGGTGTAGGGAAAAAACCCACATGTTGGAACTGGGTGACAGAGTTGGACCTCCTAACTGGACTCCTGCTTCCAAGCCCCTCCATCGCCTCTCTGTCCAGCACACCTTGTGAGTTTGGTCTTCCCGGCAGCCCATTTCCCTCACGGTGCAGCCCTGTTCCTTACTACCTCCTCTCACTCCCACTCTAGGCCCACTCTGCTCTCCTGCTCAGTTCCCACAGGGTCCTCAGCTACATCTCATGCCTCTAGCCTCTCGCCTTTGGTCCTCATTCAGTATAATCTTCCATCTGTTCTCTGCCAGGAATGTCCTTCTTATCCAAATCCTGCCCATTGGCTTAAGGCTCTCTGCTCCTGAAATCTCTTCTACTGCCCTCGCTCCCATCCCCTCTCCTTACGTGGACTTTCTCAGCGCTTACATTTTGACCCTACACCGATCAGTAGGGCATTTGGTTCTGAATAAGGGAGTACCTCATTTGTCTCGCTGTCATAAAATCCTGCTCCTCCGGGCTTCCCTGGTGGCGCAGTGGTTGAGAGTCCGCCTGCCGATGCAGGGAACGCGGGTTCGTGCCCTGGGCCGGGAAGATCCCACATGCCGCGGAGCGGCTGGGCCCGTGAGCCATGGCCGCTGAGCCTGCGCGTCCGGAGCCTGTGCTCCGCAACAGGAGAGGCCACAACAGCGAGAGGCCCGCGTACCGCAAAAAACAAAACAAAACAAAACAAAATCCTGCTTCTCCACTACCCACTCCACGCTCCCACCAACTCTAGCCTCCCGGAAGGGCTCTGGGACCCTGTGGAATGGGTGCAGCCTCTTCTCAGGAAAGAGCTTAAGACTTTTCTCCCACATGCTCATACAAATACCCCAGAGAAGCCCCCAAGATTTATGCGGGGGGACGGGGAATCGGAGCACAGTCAGAGTTGAGGCAGGAGGCTCCGAAAGCCCCCGTCTGCCTCGCTAGATCCTCAGCAGGACTCTACAGGGCATTAAGCCCAGGTGATGCCATCAGGATCAAAGCCCAGTTGCAGTACCTGGCAAACAGGGTCATTACCGTCATGCATCAGGATGCCAAAGATGGATCAGAAATGGCAATGTGGGGCTTCCCTGGTGGCGCAGTGGTTGAGAATCTGCCTGCTAATGCAGGGGACACGGGTTCGAGCCCTGGTCTGGGAGGATCCCACATTCCGCGGAGTGGCTAGGCCCGTGAGCCACAGCTGCTGAGCCTGCGTGTCTGGAGCCTGTGCTCCACAACAAGAGAGGCCGTGATGGTGAGAGGCCCCCGCACCGCGATGAGGAGTGGCCCCTGCTTGCCACAACTAGAGAAAGCCCTCGCACAGAGGCGAAGACCCAACACAGCAAAAATAAATAAATTAATTAATAAACTCCTACCCCCAACATCTTCTTTTAAAAAAATAAATAAAATGCTTAAAAAAAATGGCAATGTGCTTCAACTGAATGACTAGTTTCCTCTGTTCTCTGGTAGTAACTTACTACCAGGTTAAGCTGTTTCTTGAGACGCTCTTGGACCTGAAGGTTAGGACCACATTGTCAACTCAGAGGATACTTGACTGTCTGTGTATTAATAGCAGAGTATGTGTCTCAGTTGTCAAAATGTTGTACCCACAGCATAAGGGCTACAAGGAAAGGTTCCCCTCTGATTTATAATTAATGTCTCAAGGTAGTGGTGGGAATAATAATTAGAACAACAGACTTGGGTTCAAATCTTTCTGCTATTAGACTCAAAGTCTAAAAGCCTCAGTTTCCTTATCTGTGAAACGGGGATAATAATGGTAACTACCTTATAGAATGTTGTGGGGATTAAGTGAAATCATGCATTTCAAACACTTAGCGCAGTTCCTGGGACAATGTAAGTGTTCAATAAGTGTTAGCCATGATTGATATTATGTGAAGAGTCTTGTCATAAGATAAATCTGTAGTAACAGAAGACAGACATTTTTTAGGTTTTAGTAGTAAGTACATGAAGGGTACCTGGGTAGAAGTCTGTGAAGTTTTGGCTTTCTTGCTACGGCAGAAGTGAAGTGAGCCAAGGACACTGGTGGAATGTGACCCGGGGGTCTTGCTTTAGGACAGATGACCTGAGCATCACTTCTGGTTGCCCAAGTTTTGAGTTGCCTCTTGATGCTAATGGCATTGTGATGAGCTAAGCGTACACCGATGAAGTAAATAGTAATTGGGGTTGAGCACCTGTGGCTCATCAGCTCCCCCTAGAGGAAGGAGTGGGGTGGTGCTGGAAGGGGTTGCCAGGGGCCACTTGCTGATACCACATGGGCCGAGTGTGAGCTCTGGATCAGGGACATCTTGGATCTGGAGTTTGAAAGCCTCTTGCGCATGTATCTGCCTGTAATCTCTCTTCCAGGCGTGGTGAGACTTGTGAAAATAAACCCCAGCCCCTAGTCTGTCCTGCTTGCCGTGCCAGGGCGGGAAGAACACTCTGGATTGGGGGATAGTGGTAGTCGTTGCTCCGGGGGCTTCTGTGAGGGGGCTTAGGTCGCCGGTGAGTGTGGCCGTCTGCTGCCCTGTTGCACGCCCTGCCCTCTGCTGCTTCTAAAGAGGGCAAAGCCTGCCTGTGTGGGTGGGAAAGGTATTATTACTGGGGCTGTTGTGGTTATTGCTGCCACCACCACCAGTTACACAGGTGGAAAAGGGTATTGGTTGGGTCAGAAAACTGTCCTCGAGTACTCAGATTCCTCTACTTAGATCAGAGAAGGAAAGAGAAAAGAAAAAAGACACTAATGGGCCCTAAGAGACCAGAATGAACACTGAAGTGCATTTTGTCAGAAACAAAGGCCAGAGAAGGCAGTGAGATGTCCAGGGCTGCCATCCTCCTGGCAAGATACAACCCTTCCCCTGACCCCTAAGGCCATTTTTGGTGGCTGACTACGTGGTAGAGATCCTGCAGGTGCGGTCTGCACATTGTCCTGTGTAATCCTTGGGACAAACCCACGATGAAGGGGTCATTGTACCTCTTTTACAGTTAAGGCAAAGGAGCCTCTAAGACCTTAAGAGATTTGTCCGCTTTGATAGAGCTAGCAAATGGGAGAGTGAAATTTGAACTTGGTTCTGACTAGATCTAAAGTTTTCCAATTCATAACTTGGATGTTGCTTCCCAGGGCTCCATTTTCCTTCTCAGTAAAATGGGGGCGTGAAACTGGTTCTAAGGCCATCCTTCTAACGCCAGTGACCACAGGTGGCCATCAATAATTGAAAAAGGGAAAGTATAGGAAAGAATCCGGTTTGGTGAAACAGCAGTTCTGTCTGAGTAGAGTGATCCAGTCAAGAGGTGTGTCCCAGGGGCTGGCAGGGGGCACAGGCAACTTTGGGAGGAGAGTTCTGAGAAGGTAGGGATTGAGACACATAGAGTCTGTCTTCCTCAGGCCATTTGGGTCCCCTGGGAAGGACATTAAAGATGCTGTCCTTTCTTGTGCCACTCTGCCCTTTCTCCTAGCCATGAACCCTGGGCTCTCGCTCTTTCTTCCTCCCTAGGAAACAGGTGGGCCTGTCTACCTAGCTTTGGGCCACCAGACTGGACTCTCAGCTCTCAAAACTATGTTTTCCTTACCACTGGTTGCTTCTCCTTTTATGCCTCTTCACCACAGGCCCAGCATCAGCACTGGGGGGTTCCTGGAAAAGTGGCTGGAGACTTCATCCCCTTGTCTGTGTCACCAGGCAACTCTTGCTTCTCTGGGAACTATTGTGAATGACCCAAGTACAAAAGTGTAAATCAAAGCCTCCTGATGCTTTGAGAGCTTCACACTTTCTCTGAACTGGCAACATCAGCAGCTCTGTCTGCACCCACTGCACCAGGATGACTGTTAGGATTCAAACTGTCACCAGAGCTCCAGCAGACAGGATTCTCTGACCTCACCCATGATGCCAGAACATTCCATGGTCCAGCTCAGACTCATATCCAGCAACTGTAAGACCCTCCAAGACAGTTTCTTTTTTGCAGTAAAACCCCCCATGGATGTGCACTCATGAATCAATTTTATTAATGTATAATTTACAGATTAAAATGCATCTATTTTACCTGTGCATTTGGTGACTTTTGACGTATTTATACACCTGTATAATCAGCATCATGATCAATATAGAGAACATTTACATCATCCTAAAATGTTCCCTGTTCCCTTTCTCATTTTTCCATCCCTGGTCCTAGACATCCACTGACCTGCTTTCCGTCTTGATAGATTTATCTTTTTTATAGTTTCATATAAATGAAATCTTCCAGTATGTAGTCTTCTATGTCTGGCTTCTTTCACTCAGCACAAAAATGTTGAGATTCATCCATGCGATCGCATGTATCATAGGTCATTTCTTTTTCTTTCTTTTTTTTTTTTAGTAACTTGCAGGTTTTATCAAAATGAATTTAAAAAACAAAAAGAAAGAAAGAAAAGCAAAGGGTAACACAACCCCATATCCCAAAACTTTCTAGATATTTTAGTGCAAGAAATGCCATATCACTGAAGAACTTGAGGATTATCATGAAATCCTAGCAAAAAATGTAATCACCTCAGAAGTGGTAATAAAAAAGAGAAACAACCAGAGAGGCACACATTGTTATTTATTTATTTATGTTTTTGAATTTTATTTTATTTTTTTATACAGCAGGTTCTTATTAGTTATCTATTTTGGTTTTTTTTAAAGGATTTTTATACTATATTAAAAAACCACAAAATAAAAAAGGGATCAGTCGATGTATATCTTAGAAGTCCTTCCAGAGTCTCTGTACCCACAGCCATGCAGGCTGCCTGTCGCCTTGCTCTCCGCTGCTCAGTCTGCGGCTTATTGAAGGATCGCTGGAGATGACTCAGGCTCTAGTTCTTGCAGTCACACTTGTTCTGCCAAATCCAAGACCCTGAATTTATCCAAATTGTAGAAACATGCTTTGACCACCCGTCCACCAAAATACCTCCCATTCAGATCAAAAAGAGCTTTAATTGCTGATTCAACCCTCTCAAATTCTAAAAATATTCATACTGCTTCATCATTAGGGGCACCAGGAATTTCAAATATCACACATTTTCCAGCTTAGCCATATTTTTCACACTCTTCCTTGGTTTCAACTTCCAAGTCTTCATCTACCTCTCCTGCACCTACCATGTTCCTTAGTAGGACCACTTTAGTAGGACACTTATGTATTTCAGTTAATGGATTTGAATCCCACTTCCTGGTTGCATCTTTCTCAGTGGCGTCGCCCACGATGATCTTGCCTCCCCGCTTGCTGGTCTTCTCCCCTGACAGCGCTGTGCTCAAGCCCTGCTCGTGCTTCCCAAGACCCTGGCCTTCCCGGAAGCCGTACTTCTGCATGATTTTATGTGCTACTGTGCCACCCATGTTGGGGAGGAAGGAGTTGCCGGGGCCGGTCGGGGATCTGGGTCTGTCTTCTTCCTCGTACACTGGGGGAGGGATAGCAGCTTTGGAAGACGGTGAGCGAGGTCTTGAATCCTCGGCATAAGGAAAGTCTCGGAGTAACTCTTTGTGTTTCTCTACAAGAGAAGTGGGTGGTGGAATGGCAGCTCCGCCTCTACTTCTCTTCTTCCTCTCTGGCTCATAATCTTCATCTAAATCAGAATCTGAATCTGGTCGCCTAGAAAACCCCCTAGCTTCATGTCTGTCTTTACGCCTCTTTTCTCTCTCTTCTATTTCTGTCTTTCCAGCTCCCGCTGTCTCTGTTGCTCCTCTCTTTGGCGCTTCACTACTTTCTCATAATCGTTAGGAAACATGGGATCATATTCATCAGCTAGGGGTATCAAAACTTCTCCTGCAGTGGGAACCGGATCCGTGAGGCCCGCTGCCGCGAGCGGCGCGGTGTCCACAATCTGCCTCTGGTCTGAAGAGGCACCTCGCTTCGGGTTGATTACCGGGTCGAGGACTGTACTTTGTTTTGTCCTCTGGCTCTTCGCCTGAGTGACAGCTGCCTTCTTCACCTGGAGCTGAGACTACGGAAGTGTGAAGTTTTGGGACCAGGCTGCTGTTTTTGAGTCACTGGTCTCCACTCCCAGGTCATCGTACAGGGACATCTCAGTTTAATGCCGGCCCGCCCGGCCGACGCTCCCAGGCCGCGGCGGCGCACCGGGGCCGAGGCGGCGCGGACTCGACGGGCTGGGCGCTGGGTGTCAGCCCCAGACGGCCGGACCTCTCCGGCGCCAACCCCTACGCTGAGTCCGCGGGGCCCCCGGCGGCGCCGTCATTTCTTTTTTTTTTTTTTAATTGAGGTATAGTTGATGTACAATGTTATGTAAGTTACAGGTGTATAACAATGTTTCATAATTTTTAAAGGTTATACGCCACTTACAGTTATTATAAAATATTGGCTCTATTCCCTGTGTTGTACAATATGTCCCTGTAGCTTATTTCTTTTATACGCAGTAGTTTGGTACCTCTTAATCCCCTACCTATATGTTGCCCCTCCCCTCTTCCCTCTCTCCACTGGTAGCCGCTAGTTTGTTCTCTATATCTGTGAATCTTGTTTTTGTTATGTTCACTAGTTTGTTATATTTTTTTAGATTCCACATGTAAGTGGTAGCATACAGTATTTGTCTTTCTCTGTCTGATATTTCACTTAGCATAATTTCCTCCAAGTCCATCTATGTTGTTAAAGGTCATTTTTATTATTGCCGAGTAGTTTCAGTTGTAAGGATATACGTCAATTTGTTTATCCATTCCCCTGTTAATGGACAGTTGGATGGTTTCTAGTTTTTGACTACTATGAATAAAATTGCTATAACATTTACATACTAATCTTTGTGTAGACATGTGTTTTAATTTCTTTTGGGTAGCAGCCAGGAGTGGAATTGCTGAGTCTGTGGTACATATGTGCTTAACTTTATAAGAAATTTGTGTTAGGTTTTGTCAGATACTTTTTTTTGCATCTATTGAGCAAATCATGTGGATTTTCCTCTTTGATTGTTAATATGGTGAAATACAATAATTGAAATTCAAACGTTAAATATTCAAACACTTGATCCATGCTGATTAACCCTTTCTATACATTGCCTGACTTGATTTCTTAAAATTTTGTTACAGATTTTTGCAATCATATTATGAAGGATGTTGGTCTCAGTTTTTCATTTCTTTGCAATGTGTTTGCCTGGCTTAGGTATCAAGATAATGTTGGTCTCATAAAATGACTTGGGAAGTGTTCTCTCTTCCTCTGTTCTCTGGTAGAATTGGTATTATTTCTTCCTTAAATGCTTGATAGAATTTATCAGTAAAGATATCTGTGTCTGGAAGTTTCTTTGTTAGAAGGTTTTAAATTACAAATTGATTTTTTTTTCTTCTATTTTTTGGCCATGCCACGCAGCATGCGGGATCTTAGTTCCCCAACCAGGGGTCGAACCCATGCCCCCTGCAGTGGAAGCGAGGTGTCTTAACCATTGGACTGCCAGGGAATCCCACAAATCAGTTTTCTTTAACAGATATTGAGATACTCAGATTTCCTATTTCTTCTTGAGTCAGTTTTATTAATTTCTATCTTTCAAGACATTTGTCTATTTCATCTAAGTTGCTGAGTTTATTGGCAAACATCTTTTCACAGTCTTCTCTTATTGTCCCTTTAATGACTTTAAAGTTAGTAGTGATGTTCCCGCTATCATTTCTGCTATTGGTAATTGTGTTTTTTTTTCTTTTTAACTTGATCAGTCTGGCTAAGGGTTTGTCAAATTTGTTGATATTTTGTTTGTTTGACCATATTCTATTTCATTGATTTCTGTTTACTTTGGTGAAAGTTTAGACAATTAATCTTAGACATTTCTTGTTCTTGTCTTGTTTTATTGTTAACTTTTTAAATGTATAGAAATGTATACCGTAGGAAGTGAGAATTTCCCATAACCCATTCCCCCCGGAGGTAACTGCCTTTCTACCAATGTGCTGATCACCAAAGACATACTAAAGGACTTGACATCCCACTAATCCACCACATGCCTTTGAACATGGGTGCCTTTGCTCCTGACATTCCTTCAGAAAGGAATACTCTCCCCAACATTCTCCACCTGGTGAATTCATAGTTATTAAGGTCCATCTCAAATACCACGTCCTCCTTGAAATTTCCTTCAGTTCTTCCAGAGTTCATTCTCTTCTCTGTGTACCACTGGACTCTGCATGATTGTACTATATTGATCATTGGAAGGGTAGAATTTGAATATGGTCCATTTGTCCCAAAGTCCACACTTTCGTGTGCTATGCTGCTTCCTTGGCATTTTTCTATTGGATTTTAGAGCAGTTTTCTATAATTCTTGACTTACTATACTCTTTCTGTTTGTTTGTTTTAATTGAGGTATAATTCACGTTACATAAAATTCTCCTTTTTAAGGTGCACAATTATTACAGGATTTTAATCTCAAATTTCTTTATGGAAAGAATTATATTCATCTTAGTATTTCCAGTTCCTGGTACAGCACTTAACACTCAATATAAGATATTCAGTAAATGTTTCCTGAATTAAGAAAATAAGTGTTTACCATATGTTCTCTGCTGGTATTTCTCAAATTCAGTGTGTATACCAATCACCCAGGGAGACTGTTAAAGTGCAGATTCTGATTTGGAAGTGGAATCTGAGATCTAAACTTCTAACAAGCTTTTTAGATGATGCCTGTGCTGCTGATCTGAGGACCACACTTTGTTCTATTTGTTTGTTTTTTATTTTATTTATTTATTTTTTTAATGTTTTTATTGGAGTGTAATTGCTTTACAATGGTGTGTTAGTTTCTGCTTTATAACAAAGCGAATCAGTTATACATATACATATGTTTCCATATCTCTTCCCTCTTACGTCTCCCCACCTCCCACCCTCCCTATCCCACCCCTCTAGGTGGTCACAAAGCACCGAGCTGATCTCCCTGTGCTATGCGGCTGCTTCCCACTAGCTATCTGTTTTACATTTGGTAGTGGATATATGTCCATGCCACTCTCTCACTTTGTCACAGCTTATGCTTCCCCCTCCCCGTGTCCTCAAGTCCATTCTCTAGTAGGTCTGCGTCTTTATTTCTGTCTTGCCCCTAGGTTCTTCATGACATTTTTTTCCCCTTAAATTCCATATATATGTGTTAGCATACGGTATTTGTCTTTCTCTTTCTGACTTACTTCACTCTGTATGATGGACTCTAGGTCTACCCACCTCATTACAAATAGCTCAATTTCGTTTCTTTTTATGGCTGAGTAATATTCCATTGTATATATGTGCCACATCTTCTTTAGCCATTCATCTGTTGATGGACATTTAGGTTGCTTCCATGTCCTGGCTATTATGAATAGAGTTGCAATGAACATTTTGGTACATGACTCTTTTTGAATTATGGTTTTCTCAGGGTATATGCCCAGTACTGGGATTGCTGGGTTATATGGTAGTTTCTATTTTTAGTTTTTTAAGGAACCTCCATACTGTTCTCCATAGTGGCTGTATCAACTTACATTCCCACCAACAGTGCAAGAGGGTTCCCTTTTCTCCACACCCTCTCCAGCATTTATTGTTTCTAGATTTTGTGATGATGGCCATTCTGACTGGTGTGAGGTGATATCTCATGGTAGTTTTGATTTGCATTTCTCTAATGATTAGTGATGTTGAGCATTCTTTCATGTGTTTGTTGGCAATCTGTATATCTTCTTTGGAGAAATGTCTATTTAGGTCTTCTGCCCATTTGTGGATTGGGTTGTTTGTTTTTTTGATATTGAGCTGCATGAGCTGCTTGTATATTTTGGAGATTAATCCTTTGTCAGTTGCTTCGTTTGCAAATATTTTCTCCCATTCTGAGGTTTGTCTTTTCGTCTTGTTTATGGTTTCCTTTGCTGTACAAAAGCTTTTAAGTTTCATTAGGTCCCATTTGTTTATTTTTGTTTTTATTTCCATTTCTCTAGGAGGTGGGTCAAAAAGGATCTTGCTGTGATTTATGTCATAGAGTGTTCTGCCTATGTTTTCCTCTAAGAGTCTGATAGTGTCTGGCCTTACATTTAGGTCTTTAATCCATTTTGAGTTTATTTTTGTGTATGGTGTTAGGGAGTGTTCTAATTTCATTCTTTTACATGTAGCTGTCCAGTTTTTTTTTATGGTTTTTATTCATCAATTTGATAATATGGTGTATCACATTGATTGATTTGTGTACATTGAAGAATCCTTGCATCCCTGGGATAAATCCCACTTGATCGTGGTGTATGATCCTTTTAATGTGTTGTTGGATTCTGTTAGCTCTTCTCTAAATGTTTGATAGAATTCGCCTGTGAAGCCATCTGGTCCTGGGCTTTTGTTTGTTGGAAGATTTTTAATCACAGTTTCAATTTCAGTGCTTGTGATTGGTCTGTTCGTATTTTCTATTTCTTCCTGCTTCAGTTTCGGAAGGTTGTGCATTTCTCAGAATTTTTCAATTCCTTCTAGGTTAGGACCACACTTTGAATTGCAACGCTCTAAGGTACCTTCTCTCTAGAGTAAAGGTAGTTCTCCTGAACGTACGCAAGGGGGCGCAATGGGCCAACATTTCTACTGCTATTTATAACAAAGTAGTGAATGAATTCCTGTGACATGCTTTTTGGCAGCTGTTTTGCTAATTATTATTTATTTCATGGAACAGGCACAGTAGATAGCTCAGTATACTAAAAATAGACTTTCCTTTAAGCCATGTGTTTTGAAGAATTTGCCACGATTATGCGCATAGAAACTGGAAACCCTCACAATCTGTTATTAGAAGTGTCAAATAAGAATAGCACTAAAAAATTATTAGATATGAGAGATCTGAAAGATGTGAAAATGATAATAATAGTGATAATAAAAGTAATAATGATAATATCAGTCATTTATCGATACCTATTAAGTGTGTAGTATTGTACTAGCTGTCTCACATGAATGGTTTCATTTAATCCTCACAACCACCCCATGAAATAAGGTAATATTGCCCTCATTTTACAGGTAAGAAAATCGATGCTTAGAGAAATTAAATAAAATGCCCAAGCTCTGGAAGTCATAATTGGAAGGGTAGAATTTGAACATGCTCCATCTTTTTCTTTTTTAATTAATTAATTTATTTTTTGAATTTTATTTTTTTTTTATACAGCAGGTTCTTATTAGTTATCTATTTTATACACATCACTGTATACCTGTCAATCCCAATCTCCCAATTCATCACACCGCCACCACCACCCCACCTCCCAGCCACTTTCCCCACTTGATGTCCATACGTTTGTTCTCTACATCTGTGTCTCTCTTTCTGCCCTGAACATGCTCCATCTTTTTCCAAAGTTCACACTCCTGTGTGCTGTGCTGCTTCCTCAGAATTTTCTTTTCCTTTTTTGTGGGGGGAGGATTTTCTTTTGGTGTTTAGAGCAGTGATCTATGATTCTTGATTTGCCATATGCTTTTAAAAATTTGAGATATGATTCCTATGGTATAAAGTTCACCCTTCATTGGTTTTTAGTATCATAAATACAAGGTTGTGCAACTATTGTCATATCTAATTCCGGAATATTTTTGTCACCCCCTAAGAGAAATCCATACTCATTAGCAGTCTCTCCTCATTTTCCCCTTCCACAGCCCCTGAAAACCACTAATTTACCTTCTATCCCTATGAATTTGTCTATTCCAGGCATTTCACATAAGTGTAAATCATGCAACTCGTGGCCTTTTGTGTCTGGCTTTTTTCACAGAGCATAATGTTTTCGGAGTTCATCCATATTGTAGCATATATCAGTCCTTCCTTTTTATTGTCTGAACAATATTCCAAAGTATAGACATACCACATTTTGTTTATTCATTTATCAATGGATAGACATTTGGGTTGTTTCCATTTTATAGCAATTATGAATAATGCTGCTATGAACATTTAGATATACATTTTTGGACAAACATAAATTTTCAATTCTCTTGGGTAAATACCAGAGAGTGGAATTGCTGGATTATATGTTAACTCTATGTTCAGCTTCTTGAGGGACTTCTAGATGGTTTTCCTCAGTAGCTGCACCATTTTATATTCCCACCAGCAGTTTCCTCCATATAATTGTCGTTGTTGATTTACCATGATTTGGTGATCATGAATTAATTGAAGGGGAGATAATCAAATTCTCAAACATGTTTCAAAATGAGATGCCTTTTAATTTTTTAAAGTGATGAGTGGGCTCCTGCCTACTGCTGTGGAAAGAACACTGAACTGGGCTTCTTCATTAACTATCGTTCTCTATGATTAACTGTGTGACCCATATTATGATCTAGTCCTTCAGACTCTCAGCTGTAGATCTGGGATAATAAAACCTGCTTTGCTTCCCTGGTGGTACTGGCATGAAGTTAAAACCAAATAGCTAAGGCAGAAGAAAGCACTTTCACAAATGAAAGAGTTGCCAAAATTAATGAAGTTTAAGCACCAGTGCCCCTCTTTTGCCTTGGCCCTTTCAAGGCCCCGGTCTCTGGCCACTCTGTAACCCTTCTCCTCTAGTGGCACTGGGGTGGCACTGGAGTGGACAAGGACATGCTGAGTCACAGCTAAAGGTAAGTTCAGCTGGGCTCTATGGGACTTGTTTCTAATAAGGCGAATCCTAGGTATCAAGAAAGTCATGGCAGTATCTTCGTTTATTCAACAACCAACTGTATTGCATCTAGTACCTGTACTAAGTGCTGGGAATACAATTTTTTTTTTTTTTTTTTTGGGTTCGCGGACCTCTCACTGTTGTGGCCTCTTCCGTTGCGGAGCACAGGCTTCGGACGCACAAGCTCAGTGGCCATGGCTCACGGGCCTAACCACTCCGCGGCATGTTGGATCTTCCCGGACCAGGACACGAACCCGTGTCCCCTGCATCGGCAGGCGGACTCTCAACCACTGCACCGCCAGGGAAGCCCAAGGGAATACAATTTTTAAAAAGGGTAGTTGGAATTTAATATAGCCTTCTGGGACACCAATTGACAGAGCACACTTATTGATAAAATAAGCAAATATAGAAGAATTACATAACATGAATAATAAGCCTGAAAAAATAGATACATATCACATATATCCAACAAATAGAATATGTACTTTTTTTATACGTGCAACATTATGTTTCTGCCTCTGTATACGCTGCACTGTGCTCACCACCAAAAGTATAGTTTCCATCTGTCACCATTCAGTTGATCCCCTTTACCTGTTTCACCCTCCCCCCACTCCCCTTCCCCTCTGCTAACCACTACTCTTTTCTCTGTATTTATTTGTTTGTTTTTATCTGGTTTGGTCCATTCATTTATTTAAAACCATGTTTTATATTCTACATATGTGTGAAATCATATGGTATTTGTCTTTCTCCGTCTGACTTATTTTACTTAGCATAATACCCAGAAGGTCCATCCACTTTGTTCAAATGGCAAGATTTCATCTTTCTTTTATGGCTGAGTAGTATTCCATTGTGTGTGTATGTATATATACACACACTTCTTTATTCACTCATACATTGATGGGCACTTAGGTTGTTTTCATACCTTGGCTATTGTAAATAATGCTTCAATGAACATAGGGGTGCAAGTATCTTTTCAATTAGTGTTTTCATATTCTTTAGATAAATACCCAGAAGTGAGATAGCTGGATGATATAGTAGTTCTGTTCTTAATTTTTTGAGGCACCTCTTTACTGTTCTCCGTAGTGGCTGCACTAATTTACGTTCCCACCAACAGTGTGTGAGGGCTCCCTTTTCTCCACATCGTCTCCAACATTTTTTATATCTTGCCTTTTTGATAATAACCATAGAATATGTACATTTGGATTGTACCTTGTATATTTATTAATATTGGCCATGTTCTAGGCCACAGAAAAAGATCAATTTATTCCAAAGATTATTTTATTCAGTATCATGCAGACTGTGTTCTGTAATTATAATGCAATAAAATTAGAAATCAATAACAATAAAAGAGTTAAAAAACTTTCCTTTTTCTGGAAACCAACAAACAACAAAAACAAATCAAAACCAAAAATAGTCCCCCAAATCCTTGGGTTAAAAAGATCATCATATGTCAGAATGCATGAGGCACAAAGTAGTATTTAGAGGGAAAAATTATAGTTTGAACAAATTTATTAGAAAGCAGGACCATTTGAAGGAAAATAAACAAAGCATTCAACAAGAATAGTTTGAAGAAGACAACTGAGCAAACTCTACTCATGGGGTTCTGACTTATATGTACACAGGATGCTGAGTGAGCCCAGTGGAGGTGCATCTAACCTGCGGGGATCACATGTGAGCTGTGTGATGGAGTATAAGGAATCAGATTAAGATATCTGGGAAAAGCAAAGAGCAAGTGCGCTGAGGTGAGAAGCAGCCAGTGGTTATGCCCCACTGCAGGGAACGGTTCCTATGGAGAGGGGGTCAGAGAGGAGGCAAGGGTTATGTCAGACCATGAAAGCTTTGTTGTGAAATAAAAGGAAGGCATAACACATTTTTTAAAATAAAAGGATGATGATTTCAAATAAGAGTTTGAGCTCCAGGGTCAGATGATGCTGAGTTTGAATCTCACTTATGCAAACTGTGGGGTTCTAGCTGTGTGCTCATGGGCCAGCCATTTAACCTCTGCAAGCCTCAATGTCCTCATCTTTAAGTAATAATAATAGCTACCTGATAAGCGTATTGGTGTATAAAGCACTTAGCACAGTGCCTGACATAGACTTAGGATTCATCTGTTGTTCCAGTGTAATTGTTCATAGCACACCCTTTCATGATCAAAAGTGTCTCTGTCTGGACTTCCCTGGTGGCGCAGTGGTTGAGAGTCCGCCTGCCGATGCAGGGGACGCGGGTTCGTGCCCCGGTCTGGGAGGATCCCACATGCCACAGAGCGACTAGGCCCGTGAGCGATGGCCGCTGAGCCTGCGCGTCCGGAGCCTGTGCTCCGCAGCGGGAGAGGCCACAACAGTGAGAGGCCCGCGTACCACAAAAAAAAAAAAAAAAAATAGTGTCTCTGGCTGATAAATTATATGGTCACATCAAGTTGGCACTCAGTATGTCACCTCTATGTGTGTGTGTGATGATCTTTAGAAAGATCATCCTGGATGCACATTGGAGCCTGGATTTGAAGGACACTAGACTAAAGACAGAGGGGTCACTTAGGAGGGACCTGAACCAGGCAGGTGAGGACAGACTGGAGAGTTCCAGAAGAGAGGTGTATTTTTTAAAAAGGACACAGCTTTTATACAACTGGTGACTACTAAGATGCTTCTAGGCCTCATTAATATTCCTGACTTAGAGGACCAAGTGGGTGGTGACAGGAAATTCACCCCAGTGGGTCCAACAGAAGGAAGCACATATTCGGGATGCAGGCATGTGGGATGGTGAGTTTTGGACGCGTCAACTTTAAAGACGTCTGGGGGATTGCAGCATGGAGGGGATCATTAGAGAGTCAGAAAGCAGAATCTGAAGTTCAGGGAGAGGCCAGGTCTGGAGATGGAAATATGGGTCTTACCTGTATGTGTGAGCAAACGAGATGACTCAGGGAGAGAAGTGAAAAGTGGGATGAGATGAGGGCTGAAGAGCAAGCCCCGAGGAACACTGCCAGGTAGACGTCCATGAAGGATGCTGTTGCCCGGGAGCTTGGGAAAGCCGGGAGAAATAAGGGTCAGAGCAGACAACGAGGGCAGAGTCTCAAGGTGCAGTGAGCTGTCAGTGGCATCAGTTCTATGGAGAAGTTGGATATGAGGAGGGCACAGAGGTGCCATCGGGTTCTGCCTGTGACGTCATGGCTGCTTTGGGAAGAAAGTTTCTGAGGAGTGGTGGGGTGGAAGCCGATTGCAGAAAGTTTAGTTTGAATGGATGGCAGCTCAGGAGGAATGAAGAGTTAAGTTGTACTTATAACATTTCTCAGACTCGTAGATTCAAGTCAAATCCATAATTCTGATAATTAAAAGAATCCCTTAGTTCTGGCATAATTCTTGTGGCTGACGAATGAGCACCCCTAGTTGCTGCTCATTGTGTGCTGATATCGTGCCGGACACCCTGGCCACAGTGTCTGGTGTGACAATCCGAGCGAGGGGATGAGGAAGGTGTCCCTTGACAAATGCAGAAACTGAAGTTCAGAGGCTCTACGTGACCTGCTCAATGTCACACAACTACCCAGTCCCAGAACTGCAAATCACACTCATCTCTGATCCACCCCAAGTCCAGTTCATTCCTCTGAACCTCAACTCCAACCTCAGAACCTTCCCTCTTTTTTTAAACTGTCTGAAAAAGAAATTCAAAAACCCCTACTACATAGTAACCACTTTTAAACATAAAAATGCAGAAAGTTCTCATAGCTGCTGATGGAACCCATCACCTGTTCGTCACGGTATAACCTGGGGACCTCAGAAATGTGAAAAGCATTAAAAAAAATCACTGTGCTTTCTTGTGCTGAAAGGGAACAGTGGAAAATGACCTGTCTTTCCTACCTGAGCCCCCACCCCCCGCTTTAGGGGAAACAAGGAAACTTTGTGTATCTTTCAGTCCCAGAAAAGGGGGGCCTTGTCTGTGAGTAAAATAGCAAGTTTCATCTTAACCTTCAAGAATGATGTCTTTTCATGTCTTCATGGGGTACCTGAAGCCCTGCCAACCTCATGAGTGAGAAACCAGACCCACTCACCCTGGCCTGTCCACACCAGTCCCCACCACATCGGAGGCTCTTTCAGGGGTGTGAGTGCACCCTTGTCCTTGGGGAGCCATTCATATGTTATTCTCTACAGCACATGCGTGCTCTGTACAGCCTTTTCTATGTATGGAACACTTCATAATATGGTCCCAAAGGCACTGCTTAAAAAATATAAAGAAGAGTAAGACTAATATTTTCAAGAGAAAAAAAAATCTTTTTTTTTTTAAATAGATCTTTATTGGAGTATAACTGCGTCACAATACTGTGTTATTTTCTGTTGTACAACAACGTGAATCAGCCATATGCATACATATATCCCCATATCCCCTCCCTCTTGCGTCTCCCTCCCACCTTTCCTATCCCACCCCTCTAGGTCGTTGCAAAGCCCCGAGCTGATCTCCCTGTGCTATGCAGCTGCTTCCCACTAGCCATCCATTTTACATTTGGTAGTGTATATATGTCTATGCCACTCTCTCACTTTGCCCCAGCTTCCCCTTCCCCCACCCGTGTCTTCAGATCTATTCTCTATGTCTATGTCTTTATTCCTGCCTTGCCACTAGGTTCATCAGTACCATTTTTTTTTTTTTAGATTCCATATATATGCATTAGCGTGTGGCATTTGTTTTTCTCTTTCTGACTTACTTCACTCTGTATGACAGTCTCTAGGTCCATCCACCTCACTACAAGTAACTCAATTTTATTTCTTTTTATGGCTGAGTATATATGTATATACACATATATTCCATTGTATATATGTGCCACATCTTTATCCATTCATCTGTCAATGGACATTTAGGTTGCTTCTATGTCCTGGCTATTGTAAATAGTGCTGCAATGAACATTGTGTTACATGACTCTTTTTGAATTATGGTTTTCTCAGGGTATATGCCCAGTAGTGAGATTGCTGGGTCATATGTTAGTCTATTTTTATTTTATTTTATTTTATTTTTTGCGGTACGTGGGCCTCTCACTGCTGTGGCCTCTCTCGTTTTGGAGCACAGGCTCCAGATGCACAGGCCCAGCGGCCATGGCCCACGGGCCCAGCCGCCCCGCGGCATGTGGGATCTTGCCGGACTGGGGCACGAACCAGTGTCCCCTGCATCGGCAGGCGGATCCTCAACCACTGCGCCACCAGGGAAGCCCCTATTTTTAGTTTTTTAAGGAACCTCCATACTGTTCTGCATAGTGGCTGTATCAATTTACATTCACAATCAGCAGTGCAGGAGGGTTTCTTTTTCACCATACCCTTTCCAGCATTTACTGTTTCTAGATTTTTTGATAATGGCCATTCTGTGAAGTGATACCTCATTGTAGTTTTGATTTGCATTTCTCTAATAATTAGGGATGTTGAGCAGCTTTTCATGTGCCTCTTGGCCATCTGTATGTCTTCTTTAGTGAAATATCTATTTAGGTCTTCCACCCATTTTTTAATTGGATTGTTTTTTTTTTTTGGATATTGAGCTCCATGAGCTGTTTGTATATTTTGGAGATTAATCCTTTGTCCGTCGTTTCATTTGCAAATATTTTCTCCCATTCTGAGGGTTGTCTTTTTGTCTTGTTTATGGCTTCCTTTGCTGTGCAAAAGCTTTTAAGTTTAATTAGCTCCCATTTGTTTATTTTTGTTTTTATTTTCATTACTCTATTAGGAGGTAGGTCAAAAAAGATCTTGCTGTGGTTTATGTCATAGAGTGTTTTTCCTATGTTTTCCTCTAAGAGTTTGATGATGTCTGGCCTTACATTTAGGTCTTTAATCCATTTGGAGTTTATTTTTGTGTGTGGTGTTAGGGAGGGTTCTAATTTCATTCTTTTACGTGTAGCTGTCCAGTTTTCTCAGCACGACTTACTGAAGAGGCTGTCTTTTCTGCATTGTATGTTCTTGCCTTCTTTGTCAAATTAGGTGACCATGTGTGTGTGGGTTTATCTCTGGGCTTTCTATCCTGTACCATGGATCTATATTTATGTTGTGCCAGTACCATATTGTCTTGATTACTGTAGCTTTGTGGTGTAGTTTGAAGTTGGGGAACCTGATTCCTCCAGCTCCGTTTTTCTTTCCCAAGATTGCTTTGGCTATTCGGGGTCTTTTGAGTTTCCATACGAACTGTAAAATTTTTTGTTCTAATTCTGTGAAGAATGCCATTGGTAGTTGGACAGGGATTGCATTGAATCTGTAGGTTGCTTTGGGTAGTATAGGCATTTTCACAATGTTGATTCTTCCAATCCAAGAACATGGTATATTTCTCCATCTGTTTGTGTCATCTTTGATTTCTTTCATCCGTGTTTTATAGTTTTCTGAGTACAAGTCTTTCACCTCCTTAGGCAGGTTTATTCCTAGGTATTTTATTCTTCTTGTTGCAGTGGTAAATGGGATTGATTCCGTAATTTCTCTTTCCAATTTTTCATTGTTAGTTTATAGGAATGCCAGAAATTTCTGTGCATTAATTTTGTATCCTGCAACCTTACCAAATTCATTGATTAATTCTAGTAGTTTTCTGGTGGCACCTTTAGGATTTTCTATGCATAGTATCATGTCATCTGCAAACAGTGACAGCTTTACTTCTTCTTTTCCAATTTGTATTCCTTTTATTTCTTTTTCTTCTCTGATTGCTGTGACTAGGACTTCCAAAACTATGTTGAATAAGAGTGGTGAGAGTGCACGTCCTTGTCTTGTTCCTGATCTTAGTGGAAATGCTTTCAGTTTTTCACCATTGAGTATGATGCTTGCTGTGGGTTTGTCGTATATGGCCTATATTACATTGAAGTAGGTTCCCTCTATGCCCATTTTCTGGAGAGTTTTTATCATAAGTGGGTGTTGAATTTTGTCAAAAGCTTTTTCTGCACCCATTGAGATGATTATATGTTTTTTTTTCTTAATTTGTTAACATGGTGTATCACATTGATTGATTTGCATATATTGAAGAATCCTTGCATCCCTGAGATAAATACCACTTGATCATGGTGTATGATCCTTTTAATATGTTGTTGGATTCTGTTTGCTAGTATTTTGTTCAGGATTTTTGCATCTATGTTCATCAGTGATATTGGTCTATAATTTTCTTTTTTTGTGATATCTTTGTCTGGTTTTGGTATCAGGGTGATGGTGGCTTCGTAGAATGAATTTGGGAGTGTTCCTCCCTCTGCAATTTTTTGGAAGAGTTTGAGAAGGATCGGTGTTAGCTCTTATCTAAATGTTTGATAGAATTCGTCTGTGCATCCATCTGGTCCTGGACTTTTGTTTGTTGGAAGATTTAAATTACAGTTTCAATTTCATTACTTGTGATAGGTCTGTTTATATTTTCTAATTCTTTTTTTTTTTTTTTTTTTTTTGTGGTACGCAGGCCTCTCAGTGTTGTGGCCTCTCCCATTATGAAGCACAGGCTCTGGACGCGCAGGTTCAGCGGCCATGGCTCACAGGCCCAGCCGCTCCATGGCATGTGGGATCTTCCCGGACCGGGGCATGAACCCGTGTCCCCTGCATCGGCAGGCGGACTCTCAACCACTGCGCCACCAGGGAAGCCCCTATATTTTCTAATTCTTCCTGGTTCAGTCTTGGGAAATTGCACCATGCCAAGAATTTATCCATTTTTTCGTGGTTGTCCATTTTATTGGCATATAGTCATTTGTAGTAGTCTCTTATAATCCTTTGTATTTCTGCAGTGTCAGTTGTGATTTCTCTTTTTTCATTTGTAATTTTATTGATTTGTGTCCTCTCCCTTTTCTTCTTGATGAATCTGGCTAAGTGTTTATCAGTTTTGTTTGTCTTCGCAAAGAACTAGCTTTTAGTTTTATTATTTGCTATTGTTTGCTTCATTTCTTTTTCATTTATTTCTGATGTGATCTTTATGATTTCTTTCCTTCTACTGACTTTGGGTTTTGTTTGTTCTTCTTTCTCTAGTTACTTTAGGTGTAGGGTTAGATTGTTTACGTGAGATCTTTCTTGTTTCTTCAGGTGAGATTGAATTGCTATAAAATTCCCTCTTAGAACTGCTTTTCCTGTGTCATGTGGGTTTTGGGTCATCGTGTTTTTATTGTCATTTGTTTCTATGTATTTTTTGATTTCTTCTTTGATTTCTTCAGTGATCTCTTGGTTATTTAGTATTGCACTGTTTAGGCTCTATGTATTTGTGTTTTTTACAGATTTTTCCTGTAATTGATTTCCAGTCTCATAGTGTTGTGGTCAGAAAAGATGCTTGATACAATTTCAATTTTCTTAAATTTTCCGAGGCTTGATTTGTGACCCAAGATATGATCTGTTCTGGAGAATGTTCCATGTGCACTTGAGAAGAAAGTGTATTCTGCCACTTTCGGGTGGAATGTTCTATAAATATCAATTAAATCTATCTGGTCAATTGTGTCATTTAAAGCTTGTGTTTCCTTATTTATTTTCTGTTTGGATGATCCGTCCATTGATATAAGTGGGGTGTTAAGTCCCCTACTGTTATTGTGTTAGTGTTGATTTCCCCTTTCATGGTTGTTTGCATTTGCCTTATGTATTGAGGTGCTCCTATTTTGGGTGCATAAACATTTATAATTGTTATATCTTCTTCTTGGATTGATCCCTTGATCATTATGTAGTGTTCTTCCTTATCGCTTATAACGGTCTTTATTTTAAAGTGTATTTTATCTGGTATGAGTATTTCTACTCCAGCTTTCCTTTTTTAAAAAAAAAATTTATTTATTTTATTATTTTTGGCTGCATTGGGTCTTTGTTGCTGCGTGCGGGCTTTCTCTAGTTGTGGCGAGCAGGGGCTACTCTTCGTTGCGGTGCGTGGGCTTCTCATTGCAGTGGCATCTCTTGTTGTGGAGCACGGGCTCTAGGCACATGGGCTTCAGTAGTTGTAGCACATGGGCTCAGTAGTTGTGGCGCATGGGCTTAGTTGCTTCATGGCATGTGGGATCTTCCCGGACCAGGGCATGAACCTGTGTCCCCTGCAGTGGCAGGCGGATTCTTAACCACTGCGCCACCAGGGAAGCCCTCCAACTTTCTTTTGATTTCCATTTGCATGGAATATCTTTTTCCATCCCTTCACTTTCAGTCTGTATGTGTTCCTAGGTCTGAAGTGGGTCTCTTGTAAACAGCATATATATGGGTCTTGTTTTTGTATCCATTCAGCCAGTCTGTGTCTTTTGGTTGGGGCATTTAATCCATTTACAGTCAAGGTTATTATTAGTATATATGTTCCTATTACCATTTTCTTAATTGTTTTGGGTTTGTTTTTGTGGGTCTTTTTCTTCTCTTGTGTTTCCCACCTAGAGAAGTTTCTTTAGCATTTGTTGTAAAGCTGGTTTGGTGGTGCTGAATTCTCTTAGCTTTTGCTTGTCTGAAAAGCTTTTGATTTCTCCATCAAATCTGAATGAAATCCTTGCTGTGTAGACTAATCTTGGTTGTACGTTTTTATCTTTATCACTTTAAGTATATCCTGCCACTCCCTTCTGGCCTGCAGAGTTTCTGCTGAAAAATCAGCTGATAACCTTATGGGGATTCCTTTGTATGTTATTGTTTTTCCTTGCTGCTTTTAATATTTTTTCTTTGAATTTAATTTTTGTTAGTTTGATTAATATGTGTCTTGGTGTGTTTCTCCTAGGGTTTATCTTGTATGGGACTGTCTGTGCTTCCTGGACTTGGGTGACTCTTTCCTTTCCCACGTTAAGGAAGTTTTCCACTATAATCTCTTCAAATATTTTCTCAGACCCTTTCTTTTTCTCTTCTTCTTCTGGGACCCCTATAATTCAAATGTTGGTGCGTTTAGTGTTGCCCCAGAGGTCTCTGGGATTGTCTTCAATTCTTTTCATTCTTTTTCCTTTATTCTGCTCCTTGGCAGTTATTTCCACCATTTTTTTTTCCAGCTCACTAATTCGTTCTTCTGCCTCAGTTATTCTGTTATTGCTTCCTTCTAGAGTATTTTTCATTTCTGTTATTGTGTTGTTCATCTCTGTTTGTTTGTTCTTTAGTTCTTGTAGATCTTTGTTAAACATTTCTTGTATCTTCTCAATCTGTGCTTCCGTTCTATTTCTGAGATTCTGGATCATCTCTACTGTCATTACTATGTATTCTTTTTCAGGTAGATTGCCTATTTCCTCTTCGTTTATTTGGTGTTTTAGGTTTTTACCTTGCTTTTTCACCTGTGACATGTGTTTTTGCCATCCCTTTTTTTTTTTTTTTTTTTTTTGATGAGTGGGATTGTGTTCTTTTCTTACTGGTTGTTTGGCCTGAGGCTTCCAGTGCTGGAGTTTGTAGATGAGGACCTCCAGGAGATCTCACTCTGATGAATATCCCTTGGGGTCTGAGGTTTTCTGTCAGTCCAGTGGTTCGGACTCGGAGCTCTGACCGCAGGAGCTTCGGCCTGACCTCCGGCTCATGGACTAAGATTCAGCAGGCCAAGCAGGGGGGGCAAAAAAAAAAAAAAAAGGAGGACAATAACAAAGTAAAAAATAAAATTAGACTAGGAAACTAACATATGTTAGAAAGAATATAAAACTAAAAATATAGATGCAACAACAACTGGAAGGTGAAACAGAACCACAACAGTAAAAAAGAGGAGGAGAAAAAAAAGACAAAGGTAGAAAAAGCCTTGGCTGTGGAGGGTGGGGCCTAAGCAGGGGTGGGGTTTGGGTGGTGGGCGGGGCCTATGCTTAGGACCCTCAGGGCTGGAAAAGGCCCTGGGGGGTGTGGGGTGTGGGGCTTAGGCTAAATGGAACAGAAGGGGCCCAGGCATGCCTCCCACCTCTGGTCTCAAAGGGCGGGGTAACCCACCTGGGAGCCCAGCAGGCTTCCTGGGCGGGAGTGATCAGGGCCAATGCTCTCCGCCCCTCTCCTACTCCTCCGGTCCTGAAGGTCCCCTCCTGCCTGCCTCTCCTGCTCTCCCCTGGCCTCCCTCCTATGCCTGCAGGACCACTGTGGTCCCCGGGGTGGGGGTGGGGGGTTTGGAGGGCGGGGGACCCGGCCTGGGAGCCCAGTAGGCTTCCCAGGCCGAGTGGGCAGGGAAAACCCCCTCCACGCCTCCCGCCTGCCTCTCCTGTTCTCTCCCAACCTCCCACCTATGCCACAGGACCAATGCGACCCGGAGGGGGCCTCTGAGGGCGTAGGACCCAGCCGAAGCTGGGTAGACTTCCCCGGCCGATTGGGCGGGGGGAATGCTGGGCGCACTCCCCCCTGATCTGAGCCCCCAAGGGTCCCACCAGGCGTGGGAACCCCTCCGCCCTTTCGGCCACCCCTCAGGGGAGCCGGTACTGTCTGGCCTCCACTTCTCTTCCCCACTCTGTCCCCACAAGTCCTACAAGTTTGCTTGGGCGTTCCTCCCATCTCCTTGGGCATAGAGGTCCCCTACCAGCATCCAGCAGGTGCCCTAGTTGTGGGGCGACACGAACTCCGTGTCTTCCCACACCACCATCTTGACTCCGCCCCCACCCCGAAAAAAATTTGCATAAAGCAATGGATAAATAAAATGGGTAATACATTTAATGGCATACTTGGCAGTTAAAAGAGTGGGCGAGACCTGTTTGAATCTGGAGGAAGCTCAAAAATACATGATTTTGTGAAAATAAAACATTGCAAAATGATATGCACAGCGTGATATTTATCTACATGTAAAAATAATATTTATCTACATGTAAAAATAATAAACACTCGGGCTTCCCTGGTGGCGCAGTGGTTGGGAGTCCGCCTGCCGATGCAGGGGATGTGGGTTCGTGCTCCGGTCCGGGAGGATCCCGCGTGCCGCGGAGCGGCTGGGCCCGTGGGCCATGGCCGCTGAGCCTGCACGTCCGGAGCCTGTGCTCCGCGATGGGAGGGGCCGCAGCGGTGAGAGGCCCGCGTACTGCAGAAAAAAAACAAAAACAAAATAATAAACACTCTATAGATTTTCAGTGGATATAGTCATATGTAAAATTACATATTAAGGATATTATACCAATCTTGTAGTTGCGGTTACTTTGGTGCCAGGGAGGTGGTGGGTGTTGAAGGAATGGGGATGAGTGGATGAGGAGGAGGGCTTCAGCTTGATCTATAACAGCTGTTCAAAAGTGTGGTCCGAGGATCCATAAAAATCCCCGTGACCCCTTCAGGAGTTCTTCGGAGTCAAACTATTTTCATAATAGCATGAAGATGTCCTTTGCCTATTTCATGGTGTTGACATTTGCACTGATGGTGCAAAACCAATGGTGTGTAGAACTACGGGGTCCTTAGCAGGAATCAGAGAGTCATCATTGTATCCCGGGCTGCCACTCATTTGAAGTGAAAAAATAAACCTGCCAGTTTCACTTAAGATTGACCCGAGGAAGTGGTAAAAAAATTATTAATTTTATTAGATCTTGGCCTCTGTGTTCATTTAAAAAATATTCTAAGGGCTGAAGTATATATGAAGTATCTTTGCTGCATTCGCGATATGATGGTTGTCTTGAGTAAAAGCACTAGTGTGTTTGAGTTGAGAGTGCAATTAATCCATTATTTTTCACGGAACACCATATTTGTTTGCAAGAATGACTGACAGACAAACTGTGCCTATTCAGACTAGGGTATTTGGCAGATATTTTCCTGAAAATGAACAAAACGAGCCTGTTACTTCAAGGAAAACAAGTGACAGTTATTTGTTTCCCATGATAAAAGTACAAGTTTTCAAGCAAAAATTAGAATTTTGGAAAACTTGTTTCTGCCACCATGAACTTGACAGCTTCTCGACACTTAAAAAGTTTTCTGATGAGACTGGTAGTCAGCAAACAGGATTTTTTAAAAATTTTAATTTTATATTGGGGAATAGTTGATTTTCAATGTTGTGTTAGTTTCAGTCATACAGCAAAGTGATTCAGTTATGCATATACATATATCTATTCTTTTTCAGATTGTTTTCCCATAAAGGTTATTGCAGGATATTGAGTAGAGTCACCTGTGCTATACAGTAAGTCCTTGTTGATTATCTATTTTATGTGTAGTAGTGTGTATATGTTAATACCAACCTCCTAATTTATCCCTCCTCCCACCCCACCATTCCCCTTTGGTAACCATAAGTTTGTTTTCTCTGTCTGTAAATCTGTTTCTGATTTGCAAATAAGTTCATTTATATCTTTTGTTTTTTACATTCTACATATAAATGATATACGATATTTGTCTTTCTCTTTCTGACTTATTTCACTTAGTATGATAATCTCCAGGTCCATTCATGTTGCTGCAAATGGCATTATTTCATTTTTTTATGGTTGAGTAATATTCCTTTGTATATGTACCATATCTTCTGTATCCATTCATCTGTCAATAGACACTTAGGTTGCTTCCATGTCTTGGCTATTGTAAATAGTGCTGCAGTGAACATTGGGGTGCATGTATCTTTTCGAATTATGGAACAAACAGGATTGTATGATATTGTGTAATAAAACAAGCCAACCTTTGGAAGATCTGCATAAGCCAGTGAACCAATATTTTGCAAAAGACCAATGCATTTTGTTACAAGATCATTTTATTCGTTTTTCTGCATTTTCAACTCTAAAAAAACTATTTGCTGTAAGGTGTTTATCTTAAAATAAACCTAGATTACTAGAACTAAAGTTATTTAGGTGGTGGGACAGCAATTCACAACATATATAGCTTATAGCCCCAAAGAACTTGTACTTACCTTTCTCTCCCAATTATGTTATACTTCATCTTCCTTTTCCCCCAGCTTTCTCCTTTCCCATTTCCCTCTTTTTTCCCCATGCCCCCAAGTCAAAATGACAAATGAAGCCAAGAGTTGTTGATGTTGCCCGTGTGGGTGTGTGTGTTTGTGATGGATTGGAGGGTATCAAATAATTGCTGTTTTTGTTTATGTTCCATATGTTGCCGTTAATACAGTCCCTTTCCTCTGTCTTGCTATTAAGAGAGAAACTTGGAAGTCAGAGAAAAGACATTTGAGTGTGGATCCTTTGTCCCAAATGTCTTAGTTAGAGGCATTTGGAGGTAATACATGGAGATCTTTTGAAATAAGCAAGAAAAGAGGCAAATATATCTCTAGAGGAATAAGACCGAGGTTATTGTTTCTCAAGGAGCGGGGCCAGCATCAAAGTAGCGGGAGAACATACATCCTTCATATTGCCTAGCTGGGAGTCCTGAGAAGGGTAATGAATTCTTGTGGTCCCAAGTCATGTTAGTTAGCCTTCTGGCGTTTTAGGGAGAAACTGGTCGCAGCATGGCAGGTATAATCGAAGCATCCACGATCCCCTGCCTCCTCCTAACTCAGAACTGAAGCCCACCGCCTCTCCCCCACCGAGGGGAGTCAGCAGAAGCGCGAGCTTGAGTTCATCCCCGTGAGCTTATCGTGATTGACATTTGGGCCCAAGCACAACAAAGTCAACCTTCTGGGCAGGACCCATGTCTGAAGCAGCATCTCCAACCACTTCTCAGGGACCTATTTTGTCGCCCTTGTGGTGTTAATATCTGCCACAATTGATGTCTGTTGAACACTTACTGTGCACCTGAGTGCGAATCGTTTTCTTTCTTTCTACAACATTGCTCTGAGGTTATCATCCTGTGGCCAGGGATTGGCTGGCTTCCTGCCGTTGGGCACACAGCTAAACTCGATTTCCCAAACTCCTTGGCAGTTAAGCCTGGTGGTAGGACTGAGTCTTTGGTCAAAGACTTGCTAGTGAAGGAAGGTCTCGTGTGTTGCTTTCCGGCCTGGCCTGCATACCACCCGCACATCTCTGACCCTTTGTGTTCTTTTCTCCTCTATCTTGTGAAGACAAGCATGGTGATGTTGGGATATAAACTGGAAGGCGTCTGGCTTTTGAATCATATCTTGGAGGTCAACCACTGCTCGGTAACACCCGGTTTGGACTTCAAGAGAACAAAAATAAACTTTTATTGTGTTAAGCCAGTGAGATTTTTGGGGTTTACATACAGCAGCTTGTGTTCCTCACACGAATACTCATCCCCATTTTAGACGTGAAAAACCTGAGCCTTGGAACATTTTGTTTGTCCACAGTCTCACAACTAGCAAGTAGATCTGTGTAAGCTTGAATTATGTATGTTTATTTCTTTGGGAGTGAAGTGGCAAGAATCTCAGTCAGGTAGTAGTTGGAAGTATGTATGTGTGTGTGAGAGGGTAGCGTACAGTTCCACCAGTGTTTGGGGCTGTGTGGTTCCCAAGATCCCACTTGATCTCAAGCAAGAATGAGAAACGTGAGTTTCAGGACCATCCTGTTCCCTAGTCAAGGGATCGAGGGCTCCACCATGTACTTCTGCTTCTAAGCATTGCTGAGCAAGAAGCAGTGACCCCCAAAGTGACTGAAACTTCGCCCCCAGTGTGGCTGCTGCCATGTGGCTGACTGACAAGATCCCAGCCCTTATCTGGGCTGCAGAGGGCCTGGCCACGATGATGCCGACCTACGGGGGAATGTAACTCTGTAAGATGTCAGCTTTCCCAGGGATATCAGTTTCGGGAGGCTGGCAGGATGTGGAGGGAAAACAATCTCAGGCTGGCTTCCCTTGCTCAGGGCGATACCTCCCCTCCCCCATCATGTGGAATTTCCACTGGAGCAGGCAGAAAACAAGCCACCCCCCACCGCTGCACTTCTCAGCCAATGTACCAAGGCCGGCTGACCTTCTTCCTCATAACTGCATCCCCAGGGAATTGCCTGTTGATGAAGCCCATGCAGTGGTGGGGTTCATGTCTGTCTCCCAAGCACACACCCATCCTGCTACTGTTTGTGAATTCAGGAACTAACTGTTAGAATGTTGGTGCTCAAACAGAGCAGTTATTTGGGCTCATGTGCCCATTTGAGGGTTGTCTTAGTTTTCTGACTGAGGCCAGAGAGAAGTGACTTGATGGAGGTTGTATAACTTTTTTTTTTTTGAGGTCATATAACTTGCTGGTGGCATATTTGAGCCCCTACTAGATGCTGAGCATTACCTCGTATTGTGTTGCCAACAGACTCCGAGACTTTAAGGCTTTGGTGCAAGAAATTTATTGGATAACGCGAGCACACGGGTAAGGGAGTGAAAGAGGCAGGACTGGGCAGAAGGACTTGAACTGTGATTTAGTTGCAGCAGAGACACCAGTTGATCCCACGGGGAGCAGTGAAACTGAGGTGGCCCTTCAGAGATGTTCCAAATTGAGGCAAGAGGGTTGAGAGTTTGTACTCCCTGCCTGGACCAGTCGTGGCATGCTGGCTGCCCCCAGGGAGGGGTCATGACCTCAGGTGAGGCAGCTCCCTTTGGCAGAGGGCAGTTTCCAGGGAGGGGCTGTGTCATGAGCTGGGGGAATGAGTGTCCCAGTCCTGGGTCCCACAGGGAATCTGGATGGAAGACCCCAGCACTTGCTATACTCGTTTACATGCACAATAATGCTGAGGTTTAAGATAACAGAAATTGAAGTTTAGGAAAAAGGTGTCACTGAGGTCACATAGCCACTAAGTGAATTAGAAAAATGTAGGTCTCTGGTTTCAGACTTTCAGCTTGAAAGCTCAAAGTGGCTGAAAGGCACGACAGAGGACAGACAAGGTTGATCTTGAGACTGGGGGACTTCCAGTGCAGGGAAGTGGCCCTAGTGGGATGCCTGGCCAGGGCTGGGTTGACCCCTGAAGCGTGTGCTGGATGGAGGGGGAGAGAAAAGTTGGTGGGGCCAGGGGCAGAGGAGGGGAAGAACTTGGCAACAGGGGCAAAGGATAGGAGGAGAAAGCTTGGTGCTGGATTCCAGAAAGCCTGGGCTCCCAGGAAGGGCTAAGGAAGTCCTGTAAACACTGAAGTCCCATTTCCCTGCTGGTTTTTTTTTTTTTTAACGTCTTTATTGGAGTATAATTGCTTTACAATGGTGTGTTAGTTTCTGCTGTATAACAAAGTGAATCAGCTATATGTATACATATATCCCCATATCCCCTCCCTCTTGCATCTCCCTCCCCCACTCCCTATCCCACCCCTCTAGGTGGTCACAAAGCACCTAGATATCTCCCTGTGCTATGCCGCCACTTCCCACTAGCTGTCTGTTTTACATTTGGTAGTGTATGTATGTCAGTGCCACTCTGTCACTTCATCCCAGCTTACCCTTCCCCCTCCCCATGTCGAGGCCTTGGGGGCAGCAGTGGGTGAGGTGGAGAGGAGGGGCCACGCTACTAGTTCCGAGGCCTGAAGGAGGGCACCTCCTCCCCAACCAGCAGACCCTCGTGCCCCTCCCCCCGCCTCTGGGATGTAAATGCCTTAGGTGATTGGTAATATATGAGCAGGTGGTCCTAATACCTGGGAGGCATATATTCTACCAGGAAAAATTGTGAAAGACTTTGAAATGGGCCTAAAAGACTACTGGGTGTGTTGTCTGATGCACCCTTCCTGGTTATCTGCACCTTTCGTTGCCTTTGAGCTATTTTGTAACTCTGTCTTGGGTGGAAAACTGATAGTAATGCAAATTGCCCATAGAAATGCAAATGAATTTTGTCCAGTGGAGATGCAGTTGGTTATCTCAGGGTGGATATTGACTAGTTTTGCATTTATTTATAAATTCCTTTCAGCATTCCGGATTGCCTTGTTAATGTATGCTCTTGAATGCTCCTTTGATCTGGTTGTAACACCTTACTGGTTCTCTTATCAAAGAGTTAAATAAACCTTTGACACGTGCTCATTTTAAAAAAAAAGGAAAAATAAATCCAGGTCCCCTTTCTCTCAACCGAGTTGCCCTAAAACCAGGGAACGTTAAGCTGTACTCTGCAGAGCCCTCTTAGAGCCCACAGGAAGGGAGCTACACTGAGAGGACCGAAGGGACCCAGCACCCTCATGCCAATCAGAGAAGCTCTGCTTTGGTCTACTTTTGTCGCCCCCCCTCACCTCCCAGACACACGGGGTTGGGGGACATCCACATAACATTTCATTGGAACCAAGATGTTATGGGTTGAATTCCTTCCCCCACCCCGTACCCCTCCCTGACCCCAGCCAAAGATGTTTAAGTGCTAATACCCAGTACCTGTGAATGTGACCTTATTTGGAAATAGCGGTTTTTGCAGATGGTCAAGTTGGGATGATGTCATTAGGGTGGGCCTTAATCCAGTATGACTGTGTTTTTATAAAAAAGGGGGAATTCGGACACAGGGATGGACACACACACGGGGGAACACCATGTGAAAAAGAAGACAGAGATCGGGATGATGCACTTATAAGCTGAGGAATGTCAGGTATTTCCAGCAAACCACCAGGAGGGTGAGAGAAGCAGAAGATGTCCTCCCGCACAGCCCTCAGAGTGAACCAGCCCTGCGCCACCTTGATCTTGGACTTCTAGCCTCCAGAAATGTGAGGCAATAAGTTTCCGTTGTTTAAGCCACTCAGTTTGTGGCACTTTGTTATGGCAGCCCTAGGAAACAAATACACCAGGCTTCCACAGCTGCATGCGGTGTAAACCACTGGATTTTGGCTCGCTAACCCTCTCTTCGCCATGAGAAGTGGAATTAGGACTGAAGAGTGTTACAAGGCTTCAGGTACCTTAAATACAGCCACCATTCAAGTGGGGAGGCATCCCATCTTTTTGGTTGTAAATCTTCTCCAGGACAATGTAAAATCCAAAATAGCACGCCCAGCTGCAATTGGACATTGTGTAATTACAGTTCTCCTGTTTGTTGTAGGCAAAAGCAGAGACCCTCCCAGTGTCTGAACAAAAGGGACAGACCGTTGCCTGAATGGCACCCAGTTCCTGCATCCTCAGTTTCCCAATCAGAACCGTCATTGGTTGCACTTAATTAAGCTGTCTTCCCAGCCTCCTGGCATCCGACAGGTTCCCATCGTAATTACTAAGGTTTCCAAGCAGGGCTGGCTTTCCTGCGCCTCTGCACGCTCTCCTGGCAGGCAGGGGTGGTTTGGACTGTGATGAGATCTTGGCTTTTCCCGCAGCATATACTGGAATAAACACTGATTGATTTTGAATATTATTTTAGCGAAACCTTGGTTTATCCAATTTTTCAGCAAGAATTTGACTACCAAAGAGAACACACCCAGGGCTTGAAGGGGGAGTGACCACGTGCCTTGCAAGGGGGTCTCCGGCAGTTCTCTAGGTTGCTGGGGGCAGTTGGTGACGGGGCAAGTGGGTAGTGAACCTGGGGAATCAACCTCATGGTTCTCTTGGGCTGAAGTTGTCTGCTGGTCAATTCTCCTCTCTGCTTAGTGATCCACTTGGTGCCTATCAGAAGCCCTTGCCTCGCCTGCATTCCCCAGATTGATTAAGCATTTTCCTCTGATGGAGATCTGATCAGGTGTTTTCCTGCAAAGGTTCAAGTCGATGCCCCAAGCTGGTTGATGAGGAGGGCGACAGAGGTGAAACAGGAATAGAGAATGATGATTCTGCTCTGCATCTTCCTTGCTTATTACAGTGAACTTGGCACAGCTTCCCTACGATGATCAGACCTCATTTCCCACCCTCCCTCTCTTTTTTTCCTCCCATAGTCTTCTCTTTAGGTTTAGAGTTTTCCACTTCATCTACACCCTCCCCATAGGAAAAAACCCACACAGTCCCATCCTGTGTCCTGTGAATCTGACACCTTGGTCTTTAGCTGGAAGTTAATGAAGACTCCTCAGGGTGCCCCGGGGTGTGTCTTGTGTGAGTTCTTTCATTGAGTCCTTTTGTCGCTTCTGATGTTCTGCCCATGGACTTCTCTCTTGCCTTCAGAGGAGTCTCCTGGTCCCTTGCGACTTCATAAAGTGGTTTGTCACCTCTGCCGTGTCTGTGAGTGTCCACAGTGACATCCACAGCAAGCAGTCAGCCTCCTAAGGCTGCCAGAGCTGCCAACTCTCCAGATATACCTTGCGTTGTCACTGCACCGCCTGGTGTCGTCAATTCTGGGCACGATTCAAGAGGAGGATTCCTCCCCAATATGTGCCATGCTTTGCCTGTGGTCTCATTTTCAGTTCAGGTTTCCACTACAAAGCAAATACGTGCTGGGCTGGCTCAGCCCCAAGCCCACCCCAAGGCCAATGCCAGCACACAGGGGACAGGCTAGTGACGTCTTCTTGTTGGGGTCTGGAGCCTTGTCTGTGGAGTCCTGTGACGGCAGGGATAAGGTGAACTGAAATGACAGAGAGCCCTGGCTCCATTGTAGACCTGTCTCCATCACGTGGCTGCTCTTCTCATGACAAAAGAGGTCATATACAAGGTGTTTGCTTTTCCTGGTACAAAGCACAAGCTATTCTTTGAGCCCTTCTGACACTGCAGACTTAATGGTGCCTGTTGCCTGGTGGCTGCTTGTAAATGTTTATCCAGAAATTCACAAGGCCAAATATGTCTCGTCAATTGTGTTCTCAGAGCAGAAACTTCCATGGCGTTTCTCCTGTTAACTAAGAAGCTTCCAGAACAGATAGACCTATCTCTAAGTGAATTGAGCAGAAGCAGTAGGTTAGACTGGCAAAGCCAAAATCACAGTTCAAGAAGCCATCCAACAGGAACTGATGTGTTTTGGGGGGAGCTGGAGAGCTACTCTGAATGAGATTTTCTCCTGTGTTAAAAATCATTCCTTTAGCAAAGTTAACTAATGAAATCTAATCACTGTAATAAAATACACAAGCAAAGAAACAAACAAAAAATCATTCCTGACCTACTGTACAGCATGGGGAACTCTACTCAATATTCTGTAATAACCTACATGGGAAAAGAATCTGAAAAAGAATGGATATATGTATATGTATAATTGAATCACTTTGCTGTACACCTGAAACTAACACAACATTGGACCATCATAGCTGAGCCTAGCCTGCCTTAAACATGCTCAGAACACTTGCATTAGCCCACAGTTGGGCAGAATCACCTAACACAAAGCCTCTTTTATAATAAAGTTTTGAATATCTCATGTAATTTCCTGAATACTACGCCCAAAGTGAAAAACAGAACGGTTGTATGGCTATAGAATGGTTGTAAAGTGTATCAGATGTTTACTCTTGTGATCACGTGGCTGACTGGGAGCTGAGGCTCGCTGCTGCTGCCCAGCATCACGAGGAAGGATTGTACCATATATCACTAGCCCAAGAGAAGATCAAAATCCAGAGTCCATTTTCTACTGAGAGGAGAAAAGGTTGTTTCACACCATTGTAAAGTTGAAAAATTGTTAATGGAACAGTCATTTGAATGGCATTGCTAATGCATAGTGGTCAATGTCCCATCAGAAGACAGAAACTACAGCTGTTCTTATATTTTTTTAAAACACCAACCTGGTCCTGGTGGGTGGAGTATGGGGTCTCCCAGAAAGGGAAGCTGGATGTGGCCGGAGCCCTGAGGGTGCACTTTGACACTTTAGGTATGTGTATGTGTGAATAGGTCTGGGTCCAGGTGTAGGGGCAGGAAGAAGATGAACGGGATTTGAAACAGACCAGCATCATGGTGCAGACGTCTCCTTCCCTCTCGCCAGGTCAGTATGTGGCGTTTCCAGTTTCCATCTGATGCCCCAGACAGCCCTTTGCAGCTCCTGCATGGCGTGCGGGGCTCCAGTCTATCTTCTCTTTTTGCAAGAACGTGAGGCTTTGCTGTTTGTCCCTGAGTTTCTCAACCACTTGAGTCCAGGTCCAGCTCTTATCCTTCCGTGAACCACTTGGCTTTAGTTTTTGCCCCTGAGTTGAGCTGTGCATATCTCCCCTTTATCATGTCTGTGGATTTTCTTTCTTGCTTTCCAGTTAATCTAGGTATATAATAAAGTTCCTTATTTGGGTGGGTGGGGGACTTGTGTGGTGTTTTACCCTGGATTTTTACGTACTTGTGGCTGAGGTGGGTAGGTCATTCCGTGACAGGTGAGTTTGTCGTGGTGACCTAAGTGCCCTGGAGAGTTCTGACAGGGTGAGAGTGAGAGAGAGGTACAAAGGGTATGTGAAGATGTTTGGCTGGGGACTAAGAATGTTGTCTTCTATCTGCCCCTGGTAATGATTTGAATTGTTTTAAATTACTCTTGTTCATCTGTGGTTTATTTTATTATAATTCCACAGACAAATGGAGTCACACGGGCTCCAGTTATATTTGAAATATGACTTCAGGTTTCTAATGATGGTGATTGTGAATTTATTCATCTCAGTGCTTGCCGTATAGTAGATCCTCAATCCATATCTGTGGAGCAGGTGTATGTACAAGTAAATGAATGAATGGGTGACAGTTTACTAGGACAAAAATCTTACAATTGGGGTCTTCCATCCTCAATAATTTGACAGCTCTGATGACTTGAGGAGGTGCTGTGACATTGACCAGCAGCCGCAAATTAAGTTAATAAACAATGGCTTTCCTGACAGAGGGGGACACATGGGAAATGTGAAAAGCAAAACTAGAAAGAGAATGCTTGAAGGAAAACATTTCTCCAAGGAAGCGACAAATTGAAGGTGACTTTAAAAAATAAAAGGAAAGGCATTGATGACCTTATGGTAGAAAGGCTTTATTGTCTCTGTGGAGAAAAATCAATGAGAATTTTAGAGTGAAAAGAGAGGACTCGTGGGTTTCTCAGCTCACGCTTTGTACCAGGTGTAGTGGCGGCTTTGCCTCAGGGGAAGCTTTTATAGCCTCAGGAGGAAGGAGGCTTCCAGGAGCAGGGCACAGTCCTGATGGGCTGAATGGCGGGAACAGGAAACTGACTCAGAAAGGATTTATACTTTGGTGATGTAGGGAAAGGAAAGTGGACCCAGTAAGAGAGATCATTGGTTCAAAAAAGGAGGAAGAACTTAATAATCACATTAAGTTGATGAGAACAAGTAGCAGAGAGGCAGGTGTGAGAACAGAAGCTAAATCAATGGCAGTTATCAGTGACATGGGATCAGAGAGGAAGCCCCGGACAATGGGCAAATAATACTGGACCACACTTGGGAGGAGAGTGGGGACAGGAAGCTTGGGAGGAGGAGACCCCAGGGTGCATAAAAGGAGGAGAGTGATAGGGTCACAGCTTGGCCCTGAGGCTGTGGACAAAGAAGGCAGAATGATTCCGATCTGTTCCTCCATCCTCTCTCTTTTAAGGATATGGTATTCCAACTGGAAAGAGTAGAACAAAGAGCATGTAGAAGGGAACTGCAACCAAATACCGGTTAAGGAAACAGGGAGAACCAGGCCCAGATGAACTATATTCCAGAGATTCAAAGAGCTAGAGCTGTATGAAGCTGTTGTCAATAATCTATGAGTAATTATAGAAAATAGGTGTTGTCCAGCAGCTTGGAGTTGAGTTGTCCTACTCCATTTGGGAAGCTGTAACAAAATACCACAGGCTGAGTGGCTTACAAACAACAAAAAATTATTTCTCACCGTTCTAGAGGCTGGGAATCCAAGATGAAGGTGGCAGCAGATTGAGTGTCTGGTGAGGACCCTCTTCCGAGTTCATAGATGGCTATTTTCACTGTGTCCTCACGTGGCCGAAGGGGACAAAGAACTCTCTGGAGTCTCTTTTATAAGGGTATTAATCCCTTTCATGAGGCTCTACCCTCATTACCTAATCACCTCCCAGAAGCCTTGCCTCCAAATACCGTCATATTGGGGATTAGGTTTCAACATAGAATTTTGGGGGAACACAAATGTTTAGTCTATAGCATGAGTTAACACAATTTCCAGCAAGCCACCACTGGCCCATATGGAGCCTTTGTGTGGTTTAGCAAAAGGCACCTCTTCCTCAAGATACTTTGCTTCCACCTGTTGGAAAATTATAACAATATAATTTTTAAAGAATAGGACACTTTATGGCCTTCTGCCAGAACAATTTTTACAATATTTAATGCTCAAATTTACAGTATCTACCTTGTATGTGGTCCCTCCTTATACGTGACACTCTTAAGCATATATCACCTGTACCCCTTGCACAGTCTCTGATTTCAGGAGAGAAAAATGGTAGGTTACAGAAATTATAGAACAGGAGCATGGTATGATCCTTGGAAAAATTGAAGGACACTCAACTATTTTACTTGGAAACATTTAGAAAATAATGTGGTGATCAGTAGAACTCATCAGGAATGTTGATTAATGGAGAAAAGGTAATTTGATAGACTAGTCTGTTAAAATTATATGTAATAGGGAGAACCTGTACATAACCCTTGAGTCTGAAAATAGCGCCACAAGTGTAGGATGGGGGAAAGATGTAGTTTAACAGAAGCATGTGTGAAAAGAATCTGCCGGGAATCTCAACATAAATAACTGATGAGAAGCGATCCCGATACAAAATTTTGGGGTCCTAGGCCCCATCAGTAAACGTATTAGAATGACAGAGATTAGGGCCCCTTGCTATTTTTTCAGCTCACACCAGGATTTTACATTGGGTTCTGGGTTCCACACATGAAGACAGATATACCTAAACTGGAAGAAATTCAAATGTTTGTCTAGGAAAGTGAGAAAAAATGGAAAATACGTTGTTTGTGTAGCAGTCTAAGGAATTGGTGGCATTAGCTGTGAGATAGGAAAAATTACTTGTAATTTATAACTTTCCCATTGAATGGCTGTGGTTGAACATTCTTTTGTTTGCTGAAAGCAAGTCTTCCTGGGAATAATAACTTTGGCATTCTGGGATTCTAGAAGAAAGCTAGAGACCAAACAGAGGGCAGTCAACGGAAAAGATTTTTGGGAGGAAGCATGTGCAGGATGGCAACCAGTGGGGAGTGAAAGCCTCTCTCCAGCACATCAGTAAAATCTTTGGTAAAGTTTATGTTGCTCACTGTGGGTTGTGGAAGGTATTTGTTGCTGCAGGCAGGCTGGGATGAAGTGTTGAGTCCTGCTTCAAGGTGGGCTAGGTCACCTTGGAAAAGAGAATTTTCATAGGGAAGGTTACGGTTGCGAAAGGCTGTAAATTGAAAAAATTACTAGCAGTTGCTTTCTTAACTCTCTTTTAATCTACAACAATTCCCCTCCACCCCCTTTGTCAGACCATTCATTTGTGGAAGTCATATGGTCATTTCTCCTGCAGAATTTCCTCCATTCTGGACTTGGCTAGTTGCTTCTTGTGGAGTTTAACTTGTTTTTCTATCCCTCTACCTCCCATACTTTCTCTAGACCTGTAGCTATGTCTGGAGACTTGATTAGATTCAGGTTCAATTATTTTGGCAAGAATAATTTATACATTTTGCTGTATACTACCTATACCTCACATTGATGCATGCCATGTTCCATTCTTTTCCATTTTTGTGTGATGCTAAGATGATCAGTAGGTTTAAGAGTTGTCAGTCTGATCCATCCGTTAAAAATTTCCCATCAACTCAATGATTTAACATCCACCAATGATTGTTGTCTAGATGCATTCTTTCATTAGGGGTTGCAAGGTGGTCTTTTAAATTCTATCATGCCTTCTGCACGTATTATCTGAAGTTATCCTATAAAGAACAACTTACTCATCAACTATTTGGTTATGCTGAAATACAGTCATAGAGGAAAATCAAGATAAATGCTCAATTCTTGCCTTTTATCAACTTTCAGAATAGTGAGTTGATATCCTAGCAACCTCTAAAAGTGACTAATGCTTATTACTGTTGTTATTTTAAATGATTGTATAACCCAGGCAGTACTCTTAGATGATCTCCTTCTTCCTCTAATTCTTGACAGACATTCCCTGGGGTGGTGCAATCTTTGTTCACCACATTTCCATTGTTTATTCCTTCATAAAGCAGTTCAGGTCTTATTGAGAGTGTTAAATGAGATGATGTGTTTAAGGCTCTTAACACAGGACCTGGCAGGTAGTAAGCATTAGAAATATGGAAACTGTTATTATGAAAAGATTCTTGAAGCAGACTTTCACCTCATCGATACACCCAGACAAATGAGAATCCCTGCCAAACATCAGTACCTCCTCCCTGCCAGACCCTTGGGGATTCAGCCTGCTCAGTCCTGCATCAGAATTCAGTGGTAGCTTGATTCATCAGAACATCAGGCAGCTGGGCCCTTTAAGCCTGTCCCGAAGAGAAGGTACTTCTCCCCACTTCCTATATCACTGATAGTGTTTCTTTTTTTTTTGCGGTACGCAGGCCTCTCACTGTTGTGGCCTCTCCCGCTGAGGAGCACAGGCTCAGTGGCCATGGCTCACGAGCCCAGCCGCTCCGCGGCATGTGGGATCTTCCCGGACCGGGGCACGAACCCGTGTCCCCTGCATCGGCAGGCGGACTCTCAACCACTGCGCCACCAGGGAAGCCCGATAGTGTTTCTTAATGCTGAAGTTATTTATCTTATCTTTCTTTCTTTCAACATATATGTTTTGGTGGACTTTTGCATGAAAATGAAAGCTATTTCTCATGGTTGTGGCATTCTTGCCCCTCCTGACTCACTCTCCATCCTTTACCGTGCTCCGTGCCAGGAGGCTGTCTTCATCAGTGGGCTTCTTTGCCCTCTGGCTTCTGGTTGGACTGTGCCAATGGCAGGCACAGGCAGGGGACTTGGAGTGAGGTGATGTTTTTTTAAGCAGCTCCCTCCCTGTCAGGTTACTGTATATGGCTGTAGCCCTACTGTGGGCTGCAGCTCCTGTCTGGCAGCTCTTTTCATATGTTCTCTCTAGTTTCTGGCATGTGCTCATTCTCCATCAGGTAACAGCCCCCCAGCATTTCAAGGCACCAGGTAGTGCACCATCCATTGGTTGCTTTTCCCCTTGACTTTGTAAATAGTACCTTTATTAAACTCTGCTGAAATTTCCCAATGTAAGTGAGCAAACTGTGTCCTGCTGAGTGGTAGGTACAAAACTGTTTATGTTAGTAAAAGATCAGAAACAACCTAAAATAATCACAAATTATAGGGGATTAGTTTACCAAATTATGGTGTAGCTATACGACACAAGAATATGTAGCCATCTGAATTCAAGTTTTTGAAAATATACTTAATGACAAATGAAAATACTCATGGTATAATATTCAGGATCACCCAATTTTATAAAATAAAGTGTGTGTCTATGTGTGTGAGTACGTAGAAAAAGGATTAAGTTCCTTTAACTTAACATTAAGTTCTGTGTAGGATTGTGGTTGATTTTAACTAAATTCATGCTTCTTAACGTTTCCCAAATTAAAAAATAAAAAGGTAGAGTTTTGTAAGAATAAAATCAACACATTTCATTATTTCTATATTATTTAAATCAGTTTTCTGCTTAATGTCATGAATGGCAATTATAGCAATACCAAAAGAATTACTTTGGGGCAGATGCTTTTTCCTATTCGTATATTGATTTGATGTTTGTAATCTGCTTTAAATCACTTCAGCATAGAGGTGTGTGTGTGTGAATATGTTTGTGTGTGTGTGTGTGTGTGTTACTCTGAGCTGCTCTCTAGGGGCTGTCAGTTGCCCGAATCAACAATTCACACCCTAGGAGTGATCAGCTAGCACTTAATCAGAAAGGCCAGGCCCTAAAGGCAGCTGCTACAGCATTTGTCTATATCTCAATCACCACCAGAGACTTTATTAGTCAACATAATGAATGTCAGAAATGAGTTTTCATGGATGAAATTTATGTCTTGTTAATCTGCATAACAGATGTTAGGAGTAGGCTCTTCTCAGTGACATTAAAGGGTCTCCAGCTATGTGAGTTGGCTATTGCCTAGCATACTTTAGAGATGGCTGCCACCCTTGCAAGTCTTACAGCCTGATCCCTTGGGGATGGCACCTGAGGTCTGGTCCTTACTTAAGTAGTTCTATGTTGATGCAGAGTGGAATGATTCTGGTTGCTTTCTGTGGACAATTAGGGCGACAGAATCCTGCCTCTGGAACATTGTGACATCTGCCTCTGGTTAATGTTCCATGCAAGGTGGAATCAGAGCATCTAAAAACCAAAAGAGGTTATTTGATCTGTTTTGTGCTTACTTACTATTAAAGTTTGTTTAGTTGGTATCTGTCCATGTGGCAGAATTTGATCTGAGACTTGCTTTCATAAAAACCTGGTAGCAAGGGTGTGGAGGTGAGCTACTTTTTGGTTTGGCCAAGACAAGAACCTGAGAGTCTTGGATGACCAAAGTAGCATTACATCCATTTACAACATAGAGAACTTGGACTCCAAGGCATGTGTTGGAATACGGTGAGTTACAAAGACCTACTTGAGGATGGAATTAGGGTAAAATACTCTTTGGCCAGTTGAAATACCTAAAGAGTATGCAGCAGAATATGTTCCCCCAAAGCCAAAAAGTTTGTGTATTGCTGTCCATTGTGCCCTCTGCCTTCGTAGTCCTGGGACTCACCTGCTCCTAAGACCAGGATGTTGCAGGTAGAGAACAGATCAGAGCCCCGGAAGGTGGGCATGACCCTCCCAGGTCAGAGGAGGAGGAGAATGGTTATGAAAATAATTTCAGGACTGAAAGAGAAATAGTGGCCCCTTCCAAGCACCGTTGGGTATCTCCAGGAGACAGCACATAGATGTAAGTCACCCAAGGTCTCAATGCCTCTCCAGGTTAAGAAATAAGGCATCAGTAGTTGTGGGCATGTTGAATGTATTTGCCTACTGAGATTGCGTAGGATTTCTCAGAGTCATCTACAGTCTCTCTACCTTTGTAAAGTGCATCAATTATGAATTCAAATATAAATAGTATTTTCATTTACTAAAATTCCACTGTTCTAAACCTATTGAGGCAGCTGGATAATGTTGCCTATATAACTAAATGAGGTTAATTCATTTAGCATTTGATGATATATTTTATGGGCTAGCTTAACCCGATAAACCTTTTAGATGCAGTTCTGTTCCAAAAGGCATCAAGTGACCAGCTTATTGAATAAGCAGAACTTTACTTTTTTTTTTAATATATAAATAAATAAATAAATAAATAAATTTATGGCTGCATTGGGTCTTCGTTGCCGCATGCCGGCTTTCTCTAGCTGCAGCGAGCAGGGGCTACTCTTTGTTGCAGTGCGTGGGCTTCTTATAGCGGTGGCTTTTCTTGTTGTGGAGCATGGGCTCTAGGTGTGTGGGCTTCAGTAGTTTTCGCACTCCGGCTCAGTAGTTGTGGCTCGTGGGCTCTAGAGCGCAGGCTCAGTAGTTGTGGTGCATGGGCTTAGTTGCTCTGCAGCATGTGGGATCTTCCCGGACCAGGGCTCGAACCCATGTCCCCTGCATTGGCAGGCAGATTTTCAACCACTGTGCCACCAGGGAAGCCCAGGACTTTACTTTTTCTCTAAACTTCTCTTGTTGACTTGTCTTTCCCTTCCCCTGGATGAAAGTCTGGGCAGTTCCCATAGCTTTTCCAATCACTCACTCGCAGGTTAACACATTGTCTAATTAGTAAGTCCAGTCTGGTTGAATAGCAAACTTCAATCTTCCATCCCATTTAAAGTCTCTCCTCTCCCACAGTGTGGACCCTTGTCAGGTGGAGACTACCAGTGGGGAAGGAGGCGTGGTTGGACTCTTCACTAGTCCTCACTCTTCTACTCCTTCTCCTCGACTCTGCGGCTTTGGCTTCTCCAGGGTTAGGGCTAGAGAGGGAGAGGAAGAAGAGGCAGAAGATGCCTGCCTTGACTTACAAGGTAGATCACAATGTACTTGTAATCTACATTGGTGCCCTCTGGGCGGAGCCAGTGGACAAAGGCCAATTCCTCCTCTATAGGGCTTTCTCTTGGGTTCGTTGGAGCTATCCTTCCTGGGACCCTCCTATTTTGGTTACTTGGTATGGCACTTTCCTGGACAGTCCCTGACCCTCGGTGGCTCCCTCCACACCCCTTCTGGGGGGATCATCTAACCTTCCTCCCTTCTGAGGGATCCATATCTAACACCTGGGATGCATGTATGCATCTTTGCCCCTCCACACTCTTCAAGTGTGGGCCAATTGCAATGCAGCCCTCTTAACTGTACCACCAATGGCCTCTCCAGCCAGCCAGCCTCTCACATTTTGACAATTTCAGGTATAGGTCAGCTCCGGACTCTGTCTTCCAATCACCAGAGTATATCTATCAAACTCTGAGACTTGAAACCCATCCTCCTAAGGCTTTAGGTGAGAACAACTTCCCCCTTCCTTCCCATTTCCCAGTGGGAATGGAGGGGAAATGCCACAGCACACCAAGTCTTTTTCTTAAAAAACTCCCCACTTCCCAATCTCTGTGACAAATCCCTAAACCTGTCCCAGTGTGAGGAGTGAAGGACTGCAGAGCCTGCCTCACGTTTCTAAGCTCATCCTACATAGGTGGTCTTGTCCTATTGTACTCAGCTGCAAGGAGAGGGAAAGGCATGTTTAACATCCCGTAACTCTAACTACCCACACCCAGAGGCAGTTCTATTGAAAATGAAACATTCCAGAGGAGTCATGATAATTAAGACTTCTACTGCAGTAGAAGTAAGCGGGTCATGCCTGCTCTCAAAATCTACCAGGACAACATCATCACATTCACTGTGAGTCAGTCTGAAGAATTTGGAGACTTCAGTCACGAACATTAACTACTTAGTGTTACTTAGCTTTGGGAAAGTCCCTGGAGGACCTCCATTTTGCATCAACTGCCAACTGGTTTCTGTCCATATTCCAGGCAAAGTTGGAGCTACACCAACCATCTCCAGATTCTCTCTATCTCGCTGAGACCCATATCAGGACGGAACAGGCAGTTCATGGAATAGTCTTCATAGGACTATGATCTAATTCCGTGGGTTTCATTGAAGGTCAGTATAATGAGCGACCATTTACAATTTCCTTTTAGCCATACTAGAAACGTCAGGAAAAAAGCAAATCTAATGGAGAAATTACCAACTACCTTTAATCTTCCATGTTCAATCTTCACAACATGGAAGTTGTGAGGTAAAGCTGGAAATTCTAGAGAAAGAAAGTAGAGTCCAGAAACACCAACACTGCCTTACGACTCCTGTGATAGCAAGAGAAATGTGTTAACAGGGGACACAACGGAAAATTACAGGTCATTGTTGTGCCTCATTTGGGGACAAATCCTATTGCAAATAGCTAGCAGAACAAATTTTCTGGAAATTGTAATAATTGCATCTGGGCTAGAATGGAAGAAGAAACAATTGGGACTATTTCGTTTAAATGCCAAGAAAAAGAACAATTTTAATAGCAGTAAAAAGTAGCCTCTGACTAAAACATTCTCCCTGTTCCCCCAGCGTCCCTCAAAATCTTCACAGTCTAGAGCAGTGTTTCTCAACCTTTTATTCATTATAACCCAATAAGGAGCTTTTTCAGATATTTTTTTCCTCATCTCCTCCTCCCATGAAAATTTAATACCATAAACATAATCTAATTATGTTTATGTAAATATAAAAGTATATGTATACTTACCATCTATATCTATATCTACATCTATATCTATGTGTGTGTTTTATACATAAAAAGAGTAAGATTTTTTCACCTATATTAATTTCCCAGGACTGCCATAAGAAAGTACCATAAACTTGGTGACTTAACACAGATTTATTCTTTTATGGATCTGAAGACTAGAAGTCCAAAATCCAAGTGTTGACAGGGCTGTGTTCCTCCTGAGGATCTAGAGGAGACTCCTTCCTTCCTGCTTCAGCTCTGGTAGCCCCAGGCATGCCCTGGCTTGTGGTTGCATAACTGCAATCTCTGCCTGAGTCTTCACATGGCCTTCCTCTCTCTGTGTCTGTCCTCTTCTATCTCTTATAAGGACACTCTCATTGGATTGGAGTCCACCCTCATTCAGAATGAGCTCATCTCATGCCTTACCTTAATTATATCTGCAAAGACCCTATTTCTAATAAGGACATATTCTGAGGTTCTAGGTGGACATGAATTTTGGGAGATGATATTTAACCCACTACAGATCCCAAGAACCAAATTTGGTCCCCTTGGGGATGACATCATCCTTGCTGAGAATACCATAACCTAGAGAATAAATGGTATTCAAAGCACTCCAGAATCTAAATCCAACTTACTTGGAGAAGTGAATGCTGTCAACTCTCTGAAAGGATCCCCTGACCAGTCCTCTGCTGGTGACTTTTGTAGTTGTCTGCAGAGGGATGCCATGGTCCCCGGAGGAAAGTCACAGCACTGTCAGTCCATCTGCCCTCCTGCACCCCTCACCCAGCTGCTGAAAGGGTGCTTTAACTTCTGTCATCCTCCACTGCATCCTCTGTAAAGTGGAGAGAATCAGAGTACAGTATCTACTTCCTAGAGTTAATTTTGGCTTTAATTGAGGTCATGCACGAAGAGGGGTTCGCTCAGTGTCTACCATAGAAAATGTGCTCAATCAATGATTAGCAGTTATTTTTATTATCATTCTTTTTCCCCACTGTGTACCCCCTGAAAGATGGTGTTCCCAGTCCTTCCCCTTGACAGTTTCATGATCTGATTCCTCTCTCTAGTGATGAGGCTTCCTTTTTAGCTGTCTCTCCCATTTAATGAGAGCGCATCTGATCTTTTCCAAGCTTCAGCTTTTATTTCCCATCAGGAAATCATGAAAATGCTTTTTGTTGGCTCACAAAGCTTGCCTTGATATAAGTTGGGGAACCATGCACAGGGGAGGGCCAACCATCAATGTAGTGAGCCAACTATGTCATGAAAAAACTGGGTGCACTGGTCAGCCCTGGTACACTCCTCGGGGGAAGGGGGGTTCTTCTCTGTGACTTCTCTTCTAGAAAGGTAAGGAACCTATTCATTCGCTTTTCTGGGAAAATATTTTATTATGTCATATGCTTGTGAATAATTTGCATTTCGGGGCATTCATCTCTGCATATTTCTAACTTTAGGCTTTTTATCTTTGTCTTTATCCTGTGGCTAAAACTCTATGGCAGAAATAAAGGTGGAATGGGTGCCCTTGACTCCATCAGCCTCAGAGGGACCTCTGTCAAATGGTCCCACTCACATGACAGGAAACTCTATCCTGTGGTTTTGATTTTATCTGACAAGTAAGTTGAGATTTGTATTCACAGTTCCATGTTTTTCCTCCATGTTGCACCACGAGTTCTTGGTCATATAGGATTGTGCTTATGATCATTTAAACACTCTTTGTTTTACATACCCTTTGGCAGAGCTAAGCGTTTGTGGGGACTTGAATGATATTGGGGATCGTTGCTTGAAGGACATGCTGATTTTTTCCTCTTCTAGATAATCTATCATATATCCTTGAGTCAAACTAGATCACAGAGACCCAGGAAGGTGGGCTGCACTGTTCTGACAGCGGGCAAAGTTAACTTTGCTGAATTGCTTCTTGATTTGATGCCTTCAGCCTATATAGGGGTCCTCATGGACCCATCCCTAGGAAGCTTCTTATTCTGTTGGTTGAAGAGCAAGGCTGAGGGTGTCATGCTTTCCTTCCATGGTGTCCTCTTGGAAAAATGCTTATCTTCACTACTAAGAAGATCAGTACTTCTCTTGAATGACAGCTCTGTTTTTTGCCTCATGGATGTTGGGAACTGTATATATGATCATGTTTCTTTTCTTGTGTTGGATGCTGCAAAGCTTAGAACCAGTAGGTGGTTCATCATACCCAGACTGAGGACTGCCTCACTCCAAGCTCATTCCTATCCCTTTCCTTGTAGTCTTTTTTCTTCTGCACTATTTAAAATTTGTGCTCTTTTATTGTATTTTAGTTTTCCTTGTAAGATCCCTTTTATCCTTTTTGGAATAAAGTAGGAAACACATTTTTTAAGTAAATATTTATCTGAGAGAAGAATTAAACTAATTTTGTATGATCCCAATGGGCAAACTGAGGATTCCTTCTTTTTTTCTATCCTTTCCTGCCCTCCCTCCCTCCTTCCCTCCCTTCCTTCCTTCCTTCTTTCCTATCACTCAAATATTTAACATGTCAACTAACTATGAGGAACTGAAATAGGAGACTTAGGGAGATAGAGGAGGCAGCTTCTAGCTGTTTAAGAAATGACTTTATAACGCGCAGTCCTGCCCAAAGATAAACAATTACCACTTGTACCAGAACTTCATAATTTACAAAGTGCTTCTGCCCACATGTGACCTTGTTTTACCTTCACAGCACTGCTCAATTGTAGGGATTATTATCTTCATTGATCAAGAACCCGAGCTTTAACAAGAATCTTGGCCAAGGTAACTTAGCTGCTAAATGGGGGAGGTAAGAATGGCTTCCTGATTTTCTGGTTTCAAATCCTTGTTTGCCCTTTTCATGACCTGAGACACCCCACCACTTATCCCCCCTCCATTCGCCGTGCGGTGGGCATACCCTCTCAGTCTGAATGTGTCCCCTTTCACTCTGACGTCATTTTTACCCAGAATGTGAATTCACAATTCACAATTCACATAGTATCAGTGTTGTTTTTATTCTCTGTGATTTAAAAGCCAACAGAGGGACTTCCCTGGTGGTGCAGTGGTTAAGAATCTGACTGCCAATGCAGGGGACATGGGTTCAAGCCCTGGTCCGGGAAGATCCCACATGCCACGGAGCCACTAAGCCCATGTGCCACAACTACTGAGCCTGCGCTCTAGAACCCGCAAGCCACAACTACTGAGCCCGAGTGCTACAACTACTGAAGTCCATGCGCCTAGAAACCGTGCTCCACAATAAGAGAAGCCACCGCAATGAGAAGCCCGTGCACTGCAATGAAGACCCAATGCAGCCAACAAATAAATAAATAAATAAAATAAAAAATAAAAGCCAACAGAGATATGCCGAATATGTTTCTGCTTTCATGCTTCAAAGTTTTGCTTCAGGAGATAGCATCTTCCGTACAGGGGCCACATGAATGCTGGTTAGAAAACAGGTGGGTCCCTGTGCCAGTCATTCAGTGCTCTATCAGATTCGGCAGAGCGTTTTTGAGTCACCACATGCCACCACCTCCACGTGGGGAGGTGGCTCTAGATTGCTCTTCACGTGCACGCATATTGTGTGTTATCTTAGGGAGAGCAGAACGGTACCTTCTGGAACAAAGCTAGGGCTTATCACAGTATGCCCCACCAGCAGCTATTAAGGTACTTTCTTCTCCAAACCCAAAAGTTGGGGATTATTATTATTATTATTATTTTTGGTGAGGGGGGCCTCCTCACCATGTCCCTATTTAGCATGAAAAAGTAAACATTTCTAGGTTACTAATTTATTTAAAGGAGTATTGAGTCATCCCTTGTTATCCTTCCTTAAGCTTATTTTATCTTGTTGAAATTTCTCCAAACTTACGGCTTATGGATGGCACACTTCCTTAACTTCCAGAGAGATGCAACTGCCCCCATTTTTATGGTTCTTTGGTCATTTCCATAAGGTCATTGCATGTAAGCCCTTGCATGGAGTGTATCAGGCAGGGTAAGTCAGGTTGTGCTGTGGTAACAATACACCTCAATTAAACAAAGGTTTATTCCCTGCCTGGGTCCATGATGTGTCAGCTGGGGGCTCTTCTCCTCATTGGCTTTACTCTGGGACCAAGACTGATGGCGTAGCTACCACCTAAATGGCAGAGGGAAAGAGTGTCTCCACTTGTGCATTGGACTCCAAAACTTCAGCCCACCAAAGCGAATCACTCAGCTACACCTCACTTCAAGGAGTAGGAAAAATCAAACCCACCATGTGGAGAACCCAAAATATTTGGTGCAGTGAGTTAGATCCTTGTGCTACATGTTAATCTTATCTGGAAATGTCAGCATTTATCCTTTAGGCAAAAACCAGGGGAACTTTTTTAAAAAATTAATTAATTTATTTATTTTTGGCTGCGTTGGGTCTCTGCTGCTCCTCGTGGGCTTTCTCTAGTTGTGGCGATGGGGGCTACTCTTCGTTGCAGTGCGCGGGTTCTAGGTGTGTGGGCTTCCGTAGTTGTGACACACGGGCTTCCGTAGTTGTGGATCGCGGGCTCTAGAGCGCAGGCTCAGTAGTAGTGGCGCACGGGCTTAGTTGCTCCACGGCATGTGGGAACTTCCCGGACCAGGGCTTGAACCCCTGTCCCCTGCATTGGCAGGCAGATTCTTAACCACTGCAACACCAGGGAAGCCCATAAACCAGGTAAACTTTTTTTTTTTTTACATCTTTATTGGAGTATAATTGCTTTACAATGGTGTGTTAGTTTCTGCTTTATAACAAAGTGAATCAGTTATACATATACATATGTTCTCATATCTCCTCCCTCTTGCGTCTCCCTCCCTCCCACCCTCCCTATCCCACCCATCCAGGTGGTCACAAAGCACCAAGCTGATCTCCCTGTGCTATGCGGCTGCTTCCCACTAGCTATCTATTTTACGTTTGGTAGTGTATATATGTCCATGCCACTCTCTCACTTTGTCACAGCTTACCCTTCCCCCTCCCCATATCCTCAAGTCCATTCTCTAGTAGGTCTGTGTCTTTATTCCCATCTTACCCCTAGGTTCTTCATGACCTTTTTTTTTTCTTCTTAGATTCCATATATATGTGTGAGCATACAGTATTTCTTTTTCTCTTTCTGACTTACTTCACTCTGTATGACAGACTCTAGGTCCATCCACCTAACTACAAATAACTCAATTTCGTTTCTTTTTATGGCTGAGTAATATTCCATTGTATATATGTGCCACATTTTCTTTAACCATTCATCTGTTGATGGACACTTAGGTTGCTTCCATGTCCTGGCTGTTGTAAATAGGGCTGCAATGAACATTTTGGTACATGACTCTTTTTGAATTTTGGTTTTCTCAGGGTATATGCCCAGTAGTGGGATTGCTGGGTCATATGGTAGTTTTATTTTTAGTTTTTTAAGGAACCTCCATACTGTTTTCCATAGTGGCTGTACCAATTCACATTCCCACCAGCAGTGCAAGAGTGTTCCCTTTTCTCCACACCCTCTCCAGCATTTATTGTTTCTAGATTTTGTGATGATGGCCATTCTGACTGGTGTGAGATGATATCTCATGGTAGTTTTGATTTGCATTTCTCTAATGATTAGTGATGTTGAGCATTCTTTCATGTGTTTGTTGGCAATTTGTATATCTTCTTTGGAGAAATGTGTATTTAGGTCTTCTACCCATTTTTGGATTGGGTTGTTTGTTTTTTTGTTATTGAGCTGTATGAGCTCCTTATAAATTTTGGAGATTAATCCTTTGTCAGTTGCTTCGTTTGCAAATATTTTCTCCCATTCTGAGGGTTGTCTTTTTGTCTTGTTTATGGTTTCCTTTGCTGTGTAAAAGCTTCGAAGTTTCATTAGGTCCCATTTGTTTATTTTTATTTCCATTTCTCTAGGAGGTGGGTCAAAAAGGATCTTCCTGTGATTTATGTCATAGTGTTCTGCCTATGTTTTCCTCTAAAAGTTTGATAGTTTCTGGCCTTACATTTAGGTCTTTAATCCATTTTGAGCTTATTTTTGTCTATGGTGTTATGGAGTGTTCTAATCTCATACTTTTACATGTACCTGTCCAGTTTTCCCAGCACCACTTATTGAAGAGTCTGTCCTTTCTCCACTGTACATTCCTGCCTCCTTTATCAAAGATAAGGTGACCATATGTGCATGTGTTTATCTCAGGGCTTTCTATCGTGTTCCATTGATCTATATTTCTGTTTTTGTGCCAGTACCATACTGCCTTGATTACTGTAGCTTTGTAGTATAGTCTGAAGTCAGGGAGCCTGATTCCTCCAGCTCCATTTTTTGTTCTCAAGATTGCTTTGGCTATTCGGAGTCTTTTGCGTTTCCATACAAATTGTGAATTTTTTTTTTTTTTGCGGTACGTGGGCCTCTCACCGCTGTGGCCTCTCCCGTCGCGGAGCTCAGGCTCCGGACGCGCAGGCTCAGCAGCCATGGCTCACATGCCCAGCTGGTCCGCGGCACACGGGATCCTCCCAGACCCGGGCACAAACCCACGCCCCCTGCATCAGCAGGTGGACTCCCAACCACTGCGCCACCAGGGAAGCCCCAAATTGTGAAATTTTTTGTTCTAGTTCTGTGAAAAATGCCAGTGGTAGTTTGATAGGGATTGCATTGAATCTGTAGATTGCTTTGGGTAGTAGAGTCATCTTCACAATGTTGATTCTTCCAATCCAAGAATATGGTATATCTCTCCATCTATTTGTATCAGCTTTAATTTCTTTCATCAGTGTCTTATAGTCTTCTGCATACAGGTCTTTGTCTCCTTAGGTAGGTTTATTCCTAGGTCTATTATTCTTTTTGTTGCAATAGTAAATGGGAGTGTTTCCTTGATTTCACTTCCAGATTTCTCATCATTAGTGTATAGGAATGCAAGAGATTTCTCTGTGTTAATTTTGTATCCTGCTACTTTACCAAATTTATTGATTAGCTCTAGCAGTTTTCTGGTAGCATCTTTAGGATTCTCTATGTATAGTATCATGTCATCTACAAACAGTGACAGCTTTACTTCTTTTCCGATTTGGATTCCTTTTATTTCCTTTTCTTCTCTGATTGCTGTGGCTAAAACTTCCAAAACTATGTTGAATAAGAGTGTTGAGCGTGGGCAACCTTGTCTTGTTCCTGATCTTAGTGGAAATGCTTTCAGTTTTTCATCATTGAGCTGTGGGTGTCATATATGGCCTTTATTATGTTGAGGAAAGTTCCCTCTATGCCTACTTTCTGCAGGGTTTTTATCATAAATGGGTGTTGAATTTTGTCAAGAGCTTTCTCTGCATCTATTGAGATGATCATATGGTTTTTCTCCTTCTCTCTCAATTTGTTAATATGGTGTATCACGTTGATTGATTTGCGTATATTGAAGAATCCTTGCATTCCTAGAATAAACCCCACTTGATCATGGTGTATGATCCTTTTAATGTGCTGTTGGATTCTGTTTGCTAGTATTTTGTTGAGGATTTTTGTATCTATGTTCATCAGTGATATTTGCCTGTAGTTTTCTTTCTTTGTGACATCCTTGTCTTGTTTTTTTTGTTTGTTTGTTTCTTTTTTTGTCTGGTTTTGGTATCAGGGCGATGGTGGCCTCGTAGTATGAGTTTGGGAGTGTTCCTCCCTCTGCTATATTTTGGAAGAGTTTGAGAAGTATAGGTGTTAGCTCTTCTCTAAATGTTTGATAGAATTCGCCTGTGAAGCCATCTGGTCCTGGGCTTTTGTTTGTTGGAAGATTTTTAATCACAGTTTCAATTTCAGTGCTTGTGATTGGTCTGTTCATATTTTCTATTTCTTCCTGATTCAGTCTTGGCAGGTTGTGCATTTCTAAGAATTTGTCCATTTCTTCCAGGTTGTCCATTTTATTGGCATAGACTTGCTTGTAGTAATCTCTCATGATCTTTTGTATTTCCGCAGTGTCAGTTGTTACTTCTCCTTTTTCATTTCTAATTCTATTGATTTGAGTCTTCTTCCTTTTTGTCTTGATGAGTCTGGCTAATGGTTTATCAATTTTGTTTACCTTCTCAAAGAACCAGCTTTTAGTTTTATTGATCTTTGCTATCGTTTCCTTCATTTCTTTTTCATTTATTTCTGATCTGATCTTTATGATTTCTTTCCTTCTGCTAATTTTGGGGTTTTTTTGTTCTTCTTTCTCTAATTACTTTAGGTGCAAGGTTAGGTTGTATATTCGAGATGTTTCCTGTTTCTTAAGGTAGGATTGTATTGCTATAAACTTCCCTCTTATAACTGCTTTTGCTGCATCCCATAGGTTTTGGGTTGTTGTGTCTCCGTTGTCATTTGTTTCTAGGTATTTTTTGATTTCCTCTTTGATTTCTTCAGTGATCACTTTGTTATTAAGTAATGTATTGTTTAGCCTCCATGTGTTTGTATTTTTTACAGATCTTTTCCTGTAATTGATATCTAGTCTCATAGCGTTGTGGTCGGAAAAGACACTTGATACAATTTCAATTTTCTTAAATTTACCGAGGCTTGATTTGTGACCCAAGATATGATCTATCCTGGAGAATGTTCCATGAGCACTTGAGAAAAATGTGTATTCTGTTGTTTTTGGATGGAATGTCCTATAAATATCAACGAAGTCCATCTTGTTTAATGTATCATTTAAAGCTTGTGTTTCCTTATTTATTTTCTGTTTGGATGATCTGTCCATTGGTGAAAGTGGGGTGTTAAAGTCCCCTACTATGAATGTGTTTCTGTCGATCTCCCCTTTTATGGCTGTTAGTAGTTGCCTTATGTACTGAGGTACTCCTATGTTGGGTGCATAAATGTTTACAATTGTTATATCTTCTTCTTGGATCGATCCCTTGATCATTATGTAGTGTTCTTCTTTGTCTCTTCTAATAGTCTTTATTTTATTTTACTTTATTTATTTATTTATTTATTGCAGTATATGGGCCTCTTACTGTTGTGGCCCCTCCTGCCACGGAGCACAGGCTCCGGACGCGCAGGCTTAGCGGCCATGGCTCACGGGCCCAGCCGCTCCGCAGCATGTGGGATCCTCCCGGACCGGGGCATGAACCCACGTCCCCTGCATTGGCAGGTGGACTCCCAACCACTGCATCACCAGGGAAGCCCAATAGTCTTTATTTTAAAGTTTATTTTGTCTGATATGAGAATTTACTCCAGCTTTCTTTTGGTTTCCATTTGCATGGAATATCTTTTTCCATCCCCTTACTTTCAGTCTGTATGTGTCTCTAGGTCTGAAGTGGGTCTCTTTTAGACAGCATATATATGGGTCTTGTTTTTGTATCCATTCAACCAATCTGTGTCTTTTGGTGGGAGCGCTTAATCCATTTACATTTAAGGTAATTATCGATATGTATGTTCCTATTCCCATTTTCTTAATTGTTTTGGGTTTGTTATTGTAGGTCTTTTCCTTCTCTTGTGTTTCTTGCCTAGAGAAGTTCTTTTAGCATTTGTTGTAAAGCTGGTTTGGTGGTGCTGAACTCTCTCAGCTTTTGCTTGTTTGTAAAGGTTTTAATTTCTCCATCTAATCTGAATGAGATCCTTGCTAGGTAGAGTAATCTTGGTTGTAGGTTTTTCTCCTTCATCACTTTAAATATGTCCTGCCACTCCCTTCTGGCTTGCAGAGTTTCTGCTGAAAGATCAGCTGTTAACCTTATGGGGATTCCCTTGTGTGTTATTTGTTGTTTTTCCCTTGCTGCTTTTAATATGTTTTCTTTGTATTTAATTTTTGACAGTTTGATTAATATGTGTCTTGGCGTGTTTCTCCTTGGATTTATCCTGTATGGGACTCTCTGTGCTTCCTGGACTTGATTAACTATTTCCTTTCCCATATTAGGGAAGTTTTCAACTATAACCTTTTCAAATATTTTCTCAGTCCCTTTCTTTTTCTCTTCTTCTTCTGGAACCCCTATAATTCGGATGTTGGTGCGTTTAATGTTGTCCCAGAGGTCTCTGAGACTGTCCTCAGTTCTTTTCATTCTTTTTTCTTTATTCTGCTCTGCAGTAGTTATTTCCACTATTTTATCTTCCAGGTCACTTATCTGTTCTTCTGTCTCAGTTATTCTGTATTGATCCCTTCTAGAGTATTTTTTTTAGAGTATTTTTAATTTCAATTATTGTGTTGTTCATCGTTGCTTGTTTCATCTTTAATTCTTCTAGGTCCTTTTTAAATGTTTCTTGCAGTTTCTTTATTCTATTTCCAAGAGTTTGGATCATCTTTACTATCATTATTCTGAATTCTTTTTCAGGTAGACTGCCTATTGCCTCTTCATTTGTTAGGTCTGGTGGGTTTTTTTTTTTTTTTTTTGTGGTACGTGGGCCTCTCACTGTTGTGGCCTCTCCTGTTGCGGAGCACAGGCTCCGGACGCGCAGGCTCAGCGGCCATGGCTCACGGGCCAAGCCGCTCCGTGGCATGTGGGATCTTCCCAGACGGGGGCACAAACCCATGTTCCGTGCATCGGCAGGTGGACTCTAAACCACTGCGCCACCAGGGAAGCCCTGGTGGGTTTTTATCTTGCTCCTTCATCTGCTGTGTGTTTTTCTGGCTTCTCATTTTGCTTATCTTACTGTGTTTGGGGTCTCCTTTTTGCAGGCTGCAGGTTTGTAGTTCCCGTTGTTTTTGGTGTCTGTCCCCAGTGGGTAAAGTTGGTTCAGTGGGTTGTGTAGGCTTCCGGTGGAGCGGACTAGTGCCTGTGTTCTGGTGGATGAGGCTGGATCTTGTCTTTCTGGTGGGTAGGTCCACGTCTGGTGGTGTGTTTTGGGGTGTCTGTGGACTTATTATGATTTTAAGCAGCCTCTCTGCTAATGGGTGGGGTCATGTTCCTGTCTTGGTAGTTGTTTGGCATAGGGTGTCCAGCACTGTAGCTTGCTGGTCGTTGAGTGAACCTGGGTGCTGGTGTTGAGATGGAGATCTCTGGGAGATTTTCGCTGTTTGATATTATGTGGAGCTGGGAGGTCTCTTGTGGACCAGTGTCCTGAAGTTGGCTCTCCCACCTCAAAGGCACAGCACTGACTCCTGGCTGCAGCACCAAGAGCCTTTCATCCACACGGCCACCAAACGCCTGTAGTGCAGAGAATTTGGAAGCATCTAAATCATTGCCACTTACTATTCGAGCCTGCTCTCCGTCCTGGAGCTGCCATGGCCTCTGCAGGTCGCCGCTGTGACCACACGGCTGCTCACGGGTCCCTCCTCTCCCCCGACACCTCCCCCACCTCTGGGAGCCCGTGCTCACTGCTGCTCCCTCCTCCAACCAGGTAAACTTTTATTAGGGGTTTGGAATCTAGAGACTAAATCTGCCACTTACTGCCTGGTACTTTTGGATGAGTCCCTTATGCCTTCTGAGTCCAATTCCCTTTTCTTAATATTTAAGTAATAACCCCCTGGTCGGGCTACTTCCATAGGATTATTGGTGAATGTCAAGGAGATACTATATTTGAAAATATTTTGAAATGTGAAAAAAAGTTTCATAGATAAAGATTGTTCAGCTTATTGCCATGTCTTTTTTGGGTAGAATAATAATTCTAACTCATATCACTTAGATCAAAAATAAAATACAGGGCTTCCCTGGTGGCGCAGTGGTTGGGAGTCCGCCTGCCGATGCAGTGGATACAGGTTCGTGCCCCGGTCCGGGAAGATCCCACATGCCGTGGAGCGGCTGGGCCCGTGAGCCATGGCTGCTGAGCCTGTGCATCCAGAGCCCGTGCTCCGCAACGGGAGAGGCCACAACAGTGAGAGGCCCGTGTACCACAAAAAAATAAAATAAAATAAAATAAAATAAAATACACCCATTCTGAGGACAGGCACCTGTCTCTGAAAATGATTATATCAGTTCTACCGAAATGTCAAGAACCTTTTAAAATTAATATATAAGGCACTGGAGAAAAGGCCATGCCAAGGCAGCACCTGGCACAACTTCCCAATAGTTACCTTCATGTAACTACGAGTGTAGATGCGTAGGTTATTTTGTCTTTAGACACTTGTGGCAATACTTTCAGTCAGACCAAGCAGGATTATCTCTGCCTCTTGCCGGCCCTTTCTAAGTTGACAGGTAGAAAACTGATCATCAGAAAAGAGCACACAAAACTATAATACTAAAAAACAAAACAAACAAACAAAAAAACCTCTAATACTATAGATTGCAACTAGATGATAAGATTTCCTGGGCAGTCAAATGATTCCCGTTTTTCATGGCAGTTCATAATGATCTTCTTTCCTTGGGGCTCCCTAGAGGGGAGAATCAACCAGGTATGCTCTTAGGTTCAGGAGGGTGGCTTCCTTTATCTTGAATTTCACAGGACACTGTGGAATGTACGACTTTTAGGTCCCTCAAAGACCCCCTTCACTGGGCACATCTGGCCAAGTGGGTAGCACATTTGCCTCACAAAAACTGATCCTTTATTCTTGGCTTTTTTTTTTTTTTTCATTCACTAAACACTAATTAAACACCTGTTATGCACTGTGTTAGCTACCTAGCTAGTATGGATGTAAGATTAACGAGACTCAGTCTGCGTTTGAGCAATTCACAGTCTAGTGAAGGAGACAATTATATAGGCAACGGTGACTGTACAACATGTTAGAGATGCCCAGGAAGTGCAATGATATCCTGGCAGGTTAGAACAGGGGAGCCTCACTGTCTCTAGACGTCAGGGAAAGCTCCCAAGAGGAGCTAAAGTGCCAGTTGGGTCTTAAGGATGATTCAATGGCTGTCAATACAGAGCAAGAGAATTGGGGGCAGAGGAATAGCATATGTAAAGACCTAGAGGCTGGGAAGAGTTCCTGTTATGAAATTTGTATAACTGGGGGTCATGATGCTCTGCAGAGCCCCAGTTATAGGGGCATGTAGGACCAGCTCTGTGCCAGGGAGGCCTGGGTCTCCCTCAGAACCAATTCCTGTCATCCCAGGGGGTTAACCAAAGGTGTAACATATGTACATTACACGTTGGGTTGGAGCCCAGAGAGCCCTTCCAAGTTTCCCCCACTTCTTCCTTCTCTGCTCCTCTGCCTTCTGCCCGACCTCCCACTCCACCTCCCAAGGTTCTGGTTCCAACCAGCTGCTACCATGGTTGGCCAAGCCCAGGACACTCTGCCCCTTTGGTCTGAGGTCACTGCATCTTGGGGAAATAACAGTGGATCTTTGTATTCCTCAGAACGAGGCACCTACCAGACAGCTTCACCTCTCTCTTGTTAATACCCATTACCCTGAAAGCCTTAATTGTGATGCATGATTATGTTAAAAGACTTTCTTCCCATAAGGGAAGAGGACAGGAAGGAACAAAGCAGGTGAACAGTACCAAGAGCCACGCGTGTTCACTTTGCCTTCTGAGGAGAGGAAAAATCTCAGAGAGCAGCCATGTCTGTGTTTGCATCGCTCTCTGCTTTCTCCCCAATCTGCTGTTTTCATGGTTAGAAAAATAAGTCCTGCCCTTTGAGAGGGTGAAACGAGTTCAAGAGCTTCTTATCCAGCTCTCCCTTGATGACAACCTAATGGTTTTCATTAGATTTGTTTTCCAGGTTATATAAACCAACAGCTTTGAACGCTGACTTGGGGTAAGCAGAATAAACCAAAGAAAAAGCCAGTTAGAATGTACTGGTGAGGCATTTAGTCTTAGAAAAGAAAATGTGCAGTTGTTCTTTGTAATGGAGATTTGCTGATCTGATTCGAAAATCCCGGAAGCTAGCACTGCATTTTGAAATGGTGCATTGCTTGACATGAGGTTTAAGTTCATTTTGGAGCCAGTTCTTCACCTACCACCCCAGGTTCTTCCTGAAATGTCCTTGAAGCCTTCTTAAGAGCAGAAAGATGCTTTCACATTTTCTCCCCGAAAACCATTACATTTTCTTTCAGTGTAACACTTTATACAGTGATCAAATTATATGGTGACCATAACTGAAAAATATCTGTATACAAAATTCTTCCTACTCTGGCAGTGTTTATGGAAGGGACTGTTATGAAATAGCATGTAAAACATGGACCAGCTTAAAATGATTTTGCTTTTAAAAATAGGCCCTTCGCTATGGAGAACAGTATGGAGGTTCCTTAAAAAACTAAAAATAGAATTACCATATGACCCAGCAATACCACTACTGGGCATATACCCTGAGAAAACCATAATTCAAAGAGTCATGTACCAAAATGTTCATTGCAGCTCTATTTACAATAGCCAGGACATGGAAGCAACCTAAGTGTCCATCGACAGATGAATGGATAAAGAAGGTGTGGCACATATATACAATGGAATATTACTCAGCCATAAAAAGAAATGAAATTGAATTATTTGTAGTGAGGTGGATGGACCTACAGTCTGTCATACAGAGTGAAGTAAGTCAGAAAGAGAAAAACAAATACTGTATGCTAACACATATATATGGAATCTAAGAAAAAAAAAAGGTCATGAAGAACCTAGGGGTAAGACGGGAATAAAGACATAGACCTACTAGAGAATGGACTTGAGGGTATGGGGAGGGGGAAGGGTAAGCTGTGACAAAGTGAGAGAGTGGCATGGACATATACACACTACCAAACGTAAAATAGATAGCTAGTAGGAAGCAGCCACATAGCACAGGGAGATCAGCTTGGTGCTTTGTGACCACGTAGAGGGGTGGGATAGGGAGGGTGGGAGGGAGGGAGATGCAAGAGGGAGGAGATATGGGGACATATATATATGTATAACTGATTCACTTTGTTATAAAGCAGAAACTAACACACCATTGTAAAGCAGTTATACTCCAATAAAGCTGTTAAAAAAGAAAAATAAAAGGTTGGCAACCTCCCCTCAAAAAACCCCAAAAAACAAAAAATCAAAAAAAAAATAAAAATAAAAACAGGCTGTTGATTAATGAAACCTGAATGTATTTTGCAGAGACATCACTGCGCATGTGCAACACGGAAACCTGTGTCTCCAGGATGACCCCGGAACCAAGGATCTTCAGTCTACGGAATTCAAAGAATAGAAATGTTGCCACCAGAGCTCTTTACAAAGCAAGAACTCCTTCAGTGAGGAAAATCCAGCTTCCAGCAGCAAGAGTAGCTTGATTACCATACATGGACTGATTCAAGATAAGCCAGTCAGCTTCCAGGTTTGAAATTCTCCTAATTCCTTAAATTTCGCCCTGAACGTTGGATCTGGGAGACAGATTTGAGCTCTGCAGGTCGACCTCGCAATAAAGCTTTCTTTTCTCAAAAGCCGATGCCAGAGTATTGGCTTCTGTATGCCTTGGGCAGTGAGCTTTCGTTTGGTAACACTAATCTCTGGCACCCAGTAGGTTTCTAATTCCACCACTATGCCTGGCACATAGCAAGTGTTCAATAAATATTTGTTAAATAAATCTTATATAAAATCCCTGCTCAAAAACTTCCAATGGCTTCCTATAAACTTTCAACTTCTGCCTGACTTACATTTTAAGAATCATTCTGTGTAGTTTGGAGCTGAGAGTTTCGAAGAATATCTTTGTGTCTGTGACCCAAACTATGACCCAAGTTTATTCCCTCTAAATACTTAGAGTATCTACTAAGAGTAGGAAGGCTTCCCCACCTCATGTCCTCTTTAGCTTTTCCTTGAACCATTATTATGGTTTCTTATCTGGTCTCCTTGCCTCCTGACTCCCCCTCATTTTAATCATTCATAATCGCTCTCTCCTGACTTCAGGACTAGCCACATAGTTTGAAGGTCCCAGTGCAAGATGAAAAACGCAGGGCCCCTTATTCAAAATTACTTAAACTCTCAACACCTTGGCAGCAGGACATCACACCAAGCACAGGGCCCTTCTGTGCTCGGGGTCCCCGGTGACGGCAGAGTCTGCATATTCACGAAGCTGATCCTGCCTGAGTTCAACCCTTTTAAGGCACGGTTTCAGTCATGGTAAGTCCTTTTCAAAAACTTTCAGAGGTTCCATGTTGTCTAGAGTTGTAATTATAGGGACTTTTATCAGTTTTGATCCCAACCAACCTTCCCAGCTTTATCTCCTAGAATTCCTCTTTATACACCCTATACTTCTTCCAAATGGAACTACTTAATCTTGCCCAGAAGGTATCCCTTCCTACCTCTGTACCTTATTTGTACTGCTCCCATTACTTAGAAAGGCGAGCCTCGTTTCCCATCATCACAAATCCTATGTGAAATCTTTCCTGATCCTTTCATTAAAAAAATTTTTTTTTATTGAAGTATAGTTGATTTGCAATATTGTGTTAAGCTTCAGGTGGGATCCTTTCATCTTTTTTTTTTTTTTTTTTTTTTGCGGTACGCGGGCCTCTCACTGTTGGGGCCTCTCCCGTTGCGGAGCACAGGCTCCAGACGCACAGGCTCAGAGGCCATGGCTCACAGGCCCAGTCGCTCTGCGGCATGTGGGATCTTCCCAGACCGGGGCACGAACTCGTGTCCCCTGCATCGGGAGGCGGACTCTCAACCACTGCGCCACCTGGGAAGCCCCCTTTCATTTTTAAGAACTCTTTTCTCCCTCTGAATTTCTAATACCATTTTAGCAGAGTCCTCTTTTGTCCTTTCACTCTTTAATGAGCTCCAAGACTGTCTCTATGCTGTGGAAGGTACAAAGATGAACGCTATTTATTCTACTGATACTACTGTTAGGCTCTTTTATACTCTCGAGGGCGGGCTTTGCCTAGACTCACCTGTGTCTGGCCTTTTGTAGAGAAGGTGCTCATATACTTGTTGAATAAACCAGTGGTTACCAGTTGACTTTCAAGAAAAAGGCATACGTTCATTTGTCAGGCAAATATTTATTGAGTACCTACTCTATGTTAGACTTTCTTCTAAGAGCAGGTAATACAGGTATGAAAAAGGCAGACTGGTGCCTGCTTGCATGGAGATTATATTTTTATGGGTGGGAGGCAGGGAACAAACAAACCAGAAAAATAATAGCTGTTGCTAAGTGCGTTGGATGTCATTGTGAAAGGGTTGTGACGCATAGCATTTTCATTATCTTTCAGTCCTAAATATTCGCTAACATCCATCAGGGATGATTCTTTGACTCACAGGTAATTTAGAAGAGTGTTTCTAAGCTTCCAAACAGAAAACTTTAACAATTACCTCTTAAGTTTTTTCATTTTTCTGTGGCCAGATCATATACTTTGTATGACACTGACGCTTTGAAATATGACTTGCTTTATGGACTAGGAGATGGTTGGTTTTCACCACTGTTCCATGTGTGCTTGAAGTACATACTGTTTTCAGATACACTGTTCTGTGTGTCCAACAGATCAAGCTTATAAATACTCTCATCCAAACCTTCCATATCCATCTGATTTTGTCTGCCTGGTTTATCAATTCCTAACAAAGATGTTAAAAATCTCCCACTTTGGTTTGTGAATTGATTTCTCCTTGTAGTTGTGTCAGTTTCTGCTAGACAGATTTGAAGCTATGTTCCTGGTGCACGACTGTTCTACCTTCCAGGTGATTTGAACCCCTTTTCGTTACGTGGTGATAGTCCTCCTTAGCAGTGCCTTTTATCTTAAAGTCGACTTCATCTTATAATACAGCCAACACCAGCTTCCTTTTGGTTACCATCTGTTTCTTAACTGGAGTTTAGTCAAAAGAATTTTATTAACAGTTTTTTGGAAATATAATCCACATACCATAAAGTTCATCTGAGTTTTGTCGACGTGCATTCGTTCTGGCTGCCTGTGGGCTTGGACTTAACTCTGCCTCTGTGTATCCTCCATTCACCCGGCTTAGTTTTAGGTTTTACTTTCTCTCCCACCTCCTCCTAGACTGACACTGTCCACCCCACTCCATTTTTCTTCTTTCTAGTTTAGTAACACTGTTTCTATCTTCTAGCGGTTATTTTAGGATTTTTAATGTGCATGTTTATCTTAAATGATAATCTTTATCCATCTTACAAATAAATTTAGAATAATTCAATTCCAGGCAGCCTGAGGATGGCCCCGCCTTTCCCCAGTTACCAAGCCTGTCAATTCCGCCTTCAGCTTTGGCTACAGGAGTTGGGTTTTTGTCCAAGAGACTTGGGGGCTGACACAGCAGCCACACAGGTCATTCCCTTCCTGCTCCTGTGAACTCGGGAGAGGAGGAGGGGGCCAGTGAAGACCCAGCCCCTCCCCATGCCACTCACTCCTCACCACTCCCTCGTCCCCCACCCCGGAATTTTCAGGGAGCGTTCTGGCCTCACCAGAGGGGACTGGAGCCCGGATCTGGGTCACCCCTTACCCGGATCTGAAGGCTCTTCTGCACGTGCGGCCTGAGCCCCAAAAAGTCGGTGAGGGCAGCGGGGCAGCGTCCGATTTCCGCTGGGAGCCTGAGCCTGCCGGGGTCGGGCAGTCGGGCCCTCAGGTCAGGCTGGCCGGTTCCAGGTCCTGGGGCAGGATGCGGCCCCTTTTCCGGGTCTTCTCCAGGCGCCGCTCAGCTTCGGCCTCCTTGTTCTCGCGCGAGTTCCGCCGCCACGGGTCCCGCAGTTGTTGCGTCTCGTCAGCCACACGCGCAGTGCGCTTCTCCCACGCGCGCTGGCGCTGCGCCCCTCTCGCGCTTCGGGGCCTCCTGCAGCAGGTGCTCGTCGTCGCGGATCTTCACGCCCTCGGCCTTGTCCAGCAGGTTCGCACACTGCATCTTTGCCTCGAGCTCCTGGGCCTGGCCCGCGTCCGCGGCCCGCAGCTCCTCCAGCCGGGCCCGCCGCGCCCGCAGGCGCTTCAGCTGCTGCCTAGGTCCTGCCTGTTAGCGGCGTCAGGTTGCCCTTCCCCTTCTGCCTCTTCTCCTTCCTGCGCTGAGCCTTGCGGGACGGCTTCTCTTCGGTTACCTCCACCTTGTTGAAGAGCAGCCCCGGCCGGCCCTGTGCCTCCTTGAGGGCCGCCTCAGGGCAGCTCAGCGTGCTCCGCGCCCTCGGGGGCCTCGGGCGCCTTCCGCTTTGCCCTCAGCTCCTGCTGCTGCTGCTTCTCTTTCCGGTCGCGCTCCTGCTTTCTCCGTTTCCTCCGATGTCTTTTCTCCGAAACGGCGGGAGACAGCTTCTTGGCGCCGCCCTGGCCCCGCGCCTCCGGTATCTTTTCAGGCAGGCGCTGCCGCACGACGTCCAAGGCAGGTAAAGAGGCTCTTTGTCCAGGCCGTGCGCAGGGGCCCCGGTGGAGCTGGAGGCCTCCTCCTCCTCGGCTGTCACCGGCTTCCTGACCTGAGACTCTCCGCAGGGGCCCGGGCCTTGGCCTTGGCAGCCTTCTCCTCCCGTTCCTGGGATTTCTTCAGTGCTTTCTTCCTCTCCTTTTTTAGGAGCCCAGCAGCTTCTAAGACTCGAGTTTTGCCAGCCGACTTGCGCTTCTGCGGCTCGGTTCTGGGCTGGGAGCAGATCTTCTTGGCCAGGCTCTGCAGGTAAGCATACTTCGTGAGCAGAGGAGCCATGGCTGGAGGCTCGGCGGTCGGGTGGGGCTCGCTTGGGGGTCCTACTCGGGGGAGGAGGGCCGGGGTTCAGCATCCCGGCGGCACCCGGCAGTCCCCGGCCCGCGCTACCCTCACCTACGCGCCTGCGCTCACCAGAAACACTCCATGGATTAGGGTGGTAGTGGCTTGATCACCTGGGCGGTTGTTGGTGCCGTTCTTGAGGACGGAAGAGATTAGGGGAGGTGTAAGTCCGGAGAGCTGTTGCAGGGAAATTCTGCCAAGTGGAACGGGAAAGTCTGCATAGGCTTTGGTATGGTACCCAGTAAAGGATGAACCTTTTCCCCAGAGAGGCCTGGCCTTTGCCCTTGGCTTCTGGGAGGTAACCTCTAAGATCTTGGAATGTCCTGCCTGATTTGTTTAACCTGGGGACCTTTGGCCATGCCAGCTAGTCTATGCTAGCAGTGTGATATATAGTAGGGATCCTTGGGTCATGAGGCGTGAACTTGACCTCTGGAGACTAAGGTTGTCCACATGGGCAGTCAGCCATATCTATGTGACTGAGCCCCAATAAAACCTCTAGACACCAAGGTTCACGTGAACTTGTCTGGATGGCAGTAGCTCATGCATATTGTCACACATTGCACCTGTGAGAAATAAACAGTGTCTGCGTAACTCCACTAGAGTCCCGTGCTAGAGGTCCCATGCTTGGGACTCTCCTGGACCCTACTCTGTGTACCTCTTCCCTTAGCTGCTTTTAATCTGTGTCCCTGTGCTGTCATAAACTGTAACTGTGAGTACAGCAGCTTCCAGTGGGTTTTGTGAGTCCTTCTAGCAGATTATCAAACTCGAGGGTGATCTTGGGGGCTCTCCAACTTGCAGTTGATAACAGAGGTAAAGATGGCCTTGTAGACCCCCGAACTTTGCATTGAGGGTATATACAAATTCAACAAAGAGAAGCCCTATGTGACTCAGGTCTTATACTCTATTGGTCAGCTGAGTCCAGGGAGACCTGAAGAGTAAAAAGAGAATAAAGAACCTGTTGTCTCTTGACCAGTGTCTCAGAGGATTTCTCTTTTCCTTTATGCCAGTGTCACATTAAGAACCATCTACACTCTTCTGGTCAGAGAGCTGCCTATAAGTGTAACCTGGAAAGACAGCAAAGAAAGGCAGTGCCTTTAGTCATTGTGCATGATGAAATCTGTGGGAAGAAATAACACTCCTGATACATCAACCACAAGTATGGTTTTCATCTAATTGAATCCATTCATCACTACATTAAAAAAGAAGCTGATGCAATTGAAAAGTGAGTTCAGTTAGTCCATCCTCCCACAAAAACAGTCGCGCGCACGCACACGTGTGCGTGTGTCTGTGTTGATGTGAATCTCATCTTAAAGAAAATATAAATTCTGGCTTCAGGCAAATGAAGGTTTATTTCATATGGCAGCCTCTTTGCATACTGCTGATGGTTACAGCATGTGGAATTACTTACAACTAAAGCCTTTGATTGAAAATGTGGACGTAGCACTCAATTTATCATCCTCTTCTCTGAGATTTAAAAGCTCTTTAGAACACAAGCTAATACCAGTTTCTGTTTTAACAAATCAGTATCTTTTCATGGGCTAAATGACTTTCCCATTCGGCACCTCTCAGAGCACGCCCCTCCCCCCACCCCCTACCTCCCTGGCTGCAGAGGTTGTCACATATGTGCTGGATACAGGCAGCTTGGAAGAGTGTGTCTTATTTCACAGACTCCAGCAAGGCAAGGGCAGCAAGAGTAATTGTTCAGAACTGTGAAAACCAGACACTCTTTCCTCGGTATTTCAGCTTGGGTCAGGATTGCATTAGTTATCTATTGCTGTGTAACAAATTACCCCAAATTTAGTGGCTTAAAATGATATACATTTATTAACTCACAGTTTCTGTGGTCAAGAGTTTGGCATAGCTTAGCTGATTCCTTTGTTTTAGGGTTCCTTGCAAGACTGAAATAAAGTTGCCAGCTGAAGCTGCGGTCTCATATGAAAGCTCAGCTGGGAAGGATCCACTTCTAAGCTCATCCAGGTTGCTGGCAGAATTCAGTTCCCAGAGGACTGTTTGACTGAGGGTTGCAGGTCCTTCCTAGCTATTGGCTGGAGATTTCTCTCCAATCTTTGCCATGTGGACCTCTCCACCGTGGCCACTTTTTTCATCGAAGTATGCAAGCAGAGAAAGCAATATGGAAAATCTAGCAAGACAGAGATTATAACATAATTATGGAGGTGACATCCCATCACTTCTGCTGTATTCTGTTGGCCTTCTCACTCTCAAGGGGAGGGGATTACACAGAGTGTGAATACCAGGAGGTGAACACTGGGAACTATCATAGTGTCAGTCCACCAGGAGGACAGGGTCCCTGGTTGAGCGAGTCACAGTAATATCCTCTTATAGAGAATGTGCTGCAGTGTTCCTGAGTTTCAAAAATATTTGTGGATAGGTTCAGCAGGCGAATTGTATCTTTGAAGAAACTGTGATGTCTTGGTGGCAAATTTGTGTCTTTCTTCTGGCTAATTTTCTCATTTTTCCCATGAAATGTTGTTGTCCATTCTCTCTAAAGAATCTGTTTTCTTTCATTCCTCCTTTTATTATAACCTAATAAATGCCTGGTCAAATTAGAACCTGGAAAGAGCTCAGGGTCCTTGAGGCTGGGCAGAATAGCCTAGAACTTAGCAGGTGGGCAGTAATGTGTTGGCTCAAGGCAGCTTTCTGACCTTGGCTTTTCTCAGTTTTACTATTTCTCTTTTATGTTTATGAGGCTCTGAATCAGGCACCCACACAGCTCCAGAGCTGCTTCCTAGCAGTGTCTTCATGACAAAGCATTTCCAGGGAATTCCATGCTTTACTCTCTGGAGTTTTAAAGCCTATTGAATCGGTTCCCACCAGTGTTCCTTGTAGACATTAGTAAAAGTTACAGATGACATTCTGACTGTAGACCAATATGAAGCACCCACGTGTCTTTTTCAAGTGGGCAATAATCTCAGGGATTAGGAAATTGTTGTTGCTGTTGTTGTTTTCGGTCACCAAAAAGTATGAAACAAATTCATCCAGTCACTCATTCACATGTTGACCTATACTCATTCGAGAACTGTCATTGACTGTTGGTATTGAGAATGACAAGATGCAAAAGGCAGTCACTACCTTTATTAATCCTCGCTCTTCTTTCCCTTCTTGGCTTTCTTCTTAGCATCCGCAAAGGTGTTTGCATGCTGCTCTAGCCTCTCCTAGAGACAGAAAATGTTTTATCTCCAATGCTTATTAGGGTCCCAGCAGACTCAGAACTACTATTTCCTAGGTCTGAACACAAAGAGTCAAGGGCAATTCTTAGGCCCAATTAAATCAGCAGCTCCTTCTTCATGTTCTTCTGGGGACCCAGGGGCTATTCAGAGCCTGCCTGCATAGAGCTGGACCCAAGAGTATGCAAGCTTCCTGTTTTCGTAACATGCTTGGGGGTGGTGGACAGAAAAGGGGAGGAGGTGGGGGGATGCTAGGTATCTGAAGTCTAGAGAAGATGATTAGAGTCTTTTAAAAGATGAGATCAGCAAATCTCTGAGCCTGTGGTGAGGCCTAGGGGTAGTTTTCAAACAAGTTAGTGTATGCTAGAATTACCTGCGGAAATTTTTTTGGATACAAATTCTATTTGCAGATATTTTGATCCAGGAGAGGTCAAAACGTGGCCTAGGAATCTGCATTTACACTTAGCATTCCTCACATTACAGATGCTGAAGGTCTAAAAAGCACCGTTTAGAAACAGTGAGACTTTAGCAAAATAGGTAGATCACATGTAAACCATAAGAAGAAAAATGCAGAGAATGAATTTACTATTTGTTTTTCCCTTCATAGATTTCAGATATATAATCACGAACACAATACCACCTACTTGTTATTTTTGACCAGAGGTGGAATGGTTGCAATGCTTATTAAATGAGGGAAAACTGAAAGCTGTAATTAAACCAACTGGCTACTTAATTTGGTCATTCATCTCCTCCATCGAAGGAGCATTCATTCATTTCCTTTCTTTTCTTTGATTCAAGAACATAGTCACCTATGCTTTATGAATGAAAGTCAGCAGCCTTTCATAGCTAGACAAAGCCAGCTTGGGACAACCAGACAATGTCTCCTCTATATTTATGCCTTTAAATCACACCCTAAGTAGCCACTGTTGTTCTCTCTTGAGGAAAACAAACCGAAGTTTGGAATTACAGAGACTCAGAGGGGGAAGTCTATGATCTGCTTAGGAAAAAAGAGCAAGATACAAGATAAGAATATAATATAATTACTATAATATAACATCCATCTATATGTACATAGATATGTAATATTTTTATGATGCAAAATTTTAATGATTTTTATGAAATACTGTGCTGCAATATTTTTATGAGGAAAAAGAGGTGAAGATAGACTCTACCCTGTTAATATTTTTTCCCCCTTTGGGGAATTGGAGATGAGATTGGTGTGGGAAATTATGAACTTAATTTTTTATATCGGTGTAGTATTCTGCCTGTTAACAGTGAACCTATAATTTTTTGGTATAAAAATTAAAGAATATTACAGTATGTAATAAGTGCAAGGAAATTCCAGCTTTCAGGACCAGAGTCTCTGGTATTTTAAAGTTAAAGGAAGAGGCTAGGTATGGAGGTAGATGGACTCCAACTGGCCTCCCATCAAATGCCTGTGCTCAATGTCTTTTAGATTAGATTTGCTAATGATTTGAGATGATGGACTGTTTGCTTTCTTCTTTCCTCAATGTGTGCATGCTATAAGGGGTTTCACTCTTACCAAGAGGCCAAGTGGGTATCAACATACAAACATAAAACACCCACCAAATGAGTAAGAAGATGGCAGGATTTCTGAGAAGACATCCCATGTGCCCAGATTTTGGAGTTGAGATTTTTGTTTGTTACTGAAAGTGACCAACTGCTTACTCCTTAAGAGTGACCAGCAAAAGTCCTGGGGCCTGCCCAAGTTTTGAGGCAGAGGTAGGGAAACCATTCATTCATTCATTCATTCACTAAATAAATTTTTAAAGGTGAGTAGAGGGCCAAAAAAAGTTGGATATTGATTTCATCTGCTAGTAGCGCTCGGTCAACAGCTGGTTATTTTAGCTATTATAATTGAAAATCGGTAAAATTCAATTTATAATTTAAGAAATTACCAAAAGCACAAAAGGATAAATATTATGTGATTCCACTTATATGAGGTACCTCGAGTAGTCAAATTCATAGACAGAAAATAGGATGCTTGTTGCCAAGGGCTGGGGGAGGAGAAAGGGAAGTTAGTGTTTAATGGGTATGGAGTTTCAGTTGGGGAGGATAAAAAAGTTCTGGAGATAGATAGTTGCACAGCAATGTGAATGTGCTTAATGCCACAGAACTGTACACTTGAGAATGGCTAAAATGGTAAATTTTATGTTATGTATGTTTTGCCACAATTAAAAAAGATAGAAAATGCAAGATACTTCCAGAAACCTCTTCAAAGTGCAGCTTTCTTGGATCTTATTACCCTTGCAGTGTGGACCTAATTCTTACAATTCAACGGGAAAGTACTGAGGTGACCAACTGTCCCACTGTGCCTGGAACTGAGGGGCTTCTCTGGATACAGGACTTTCAGTGCTAAATCAGAAAGTCCCAGGAAACCCAGAGCAAGTTGGTCACTTGAACAGTAGCCACCACAAGCACACCTTGTGTGCTTGGAAGAAAAACAACAGGATGGCAAGATTGTTAACAGTGGAGAACAAGGCGAAGTAGTGGGTGGTGAGGCAGAGTCTTGATGGGGGAAAGCAAGACCAATCAAGGCTTCCTGCACCTACAGTAGTAGAGATGCTTTTTTTTTCTTCAATTTCATTTGAAATCTGAATTGCTTTGACTTCTTTTAATTTACCTTTTCGATTATCAGTGAACAATTTGAATAAGAAAATGGTGCAGACCTAAAGTTGTGGGTGCTGGCAAAGGATATGCTGCAGGACATAATGCAGAAACTGCCTGTTTTGTATGTGTCCAAGTTAACCCCCCAGGTCTTCTGCAGAATAAACAACTGAAATGGCTTCCTTTGATGACCCATTTGGCTGCCTGAGGGCAAAAATCACCTGACAGGCCTTTTTGCTGGCTGCCGGCAGATCAGCGTTTTACCACCGAAGCAAGAAATCAAAGTGGCTTGGTTTTTTTGTCTCCTCTAGTTCTCTTTCTCATATTTAAGTCATTTTATTTTGTATTATTTTATTTTTAGAGGAAATTAATGTATTGTTTTCCCTTGTGCATAATTAAATAGTATGCTAATAATGTTACCATATGTCTGAGTTATTCTTTGACTCTTATTCTGAAGGCTCCACTGTGAATGTGTAGATTAAAGCGAACCTGGATCTTTTCTGGTCCTGGACCCCTTGGGTCCTTGGCTCATCTTCTCTTGGCTCCTGTCATAATGCTTATGTGGCGATTGGGTTCTCTGGCTCTCACACACTAAACTGATTCTTGGTCACATTTGTTTCTGCTTCTGGTTCTTGCTCTAGTTGAACAGGGTGGGTTGAATCTACCCTGGTGACAACAGCGGTGGCATCTGGGTTTTAATTCTGTGGCCTGGCCATTGAGTGATTTCTGTCAAGTGGCAGTTGATAAGAATCTGTAATCTGATTTCTATGACCTTTTTTTGGTTGTATGCCTGAGGATTCTGATTGTTCCTGGCACTTGAATGCAAGTTTGAAAAGTTTTTGGTGTTTTTCTTCCTAGATTCTCTCTGTTTATGTATTTCGGTTTGTGTCAATTTGGCTTCCTCTGACCCTCAAGCTCAGAGCCTTTTTACTTCTTTCAGAATTCTGGTAATTTTTCATGTGCATTTATTGTGGTCCCAATTGTGCCAAAATCTGCTAAGTTAAAATTCCTGCATCAAAATTAAAAGGAAGCTGAATCCTTAGTATTCAACCATCTGCTTTTGTTTTTCTTAACAATTGAATAATGCCAAAATTACTTTCTTCAGGATTTATAAAATAAGGCAAAAGAAAGGAGATTATCACTATTGTTAAAAAAAAGAAAAGAAAAAATAATGGACCTAGAAAAAAAAGAGAAAGACTATTTTGGTAAATTCAGAGGGAAAAATCACAAAATTACACAGATTTTCAACACTGTGTTTCCCAAGAAGAACAAATGGTGATTAATTACACGTTTTTATTCTTCAGCTGATCAATATCCTTAATAAATTAGTGCCTATATTTTTACCTTAAATTCTTAAACTCCTCTACCTTGTATAAGAGTTGATAAAAATTCCCAGTTTATAAATATGAAATAGTTTTTGAGCAAATAGAGATACTTTGTCTACCTCTAGAGAGGGTTGACAAGTTAGATTATAAGATCTCAAAATCATAGGTTTTGCTCCATCAGGAACAAATACCTTTTCTGGTTAACTTCTATAAAAATTTCAATATATTAAGTGCTTGTATAAATTTAAAATAAGAGAAACTAAAAATTCGAAATATGATTTAAATATGTTGACTATATAAGAAATTTTTTCTGCTAAAGCTGTAACCTAGGAAAAAAAAGGCTTAAGTGTGAGTTTCATTTACAGCCTTGGATACTAGATTAGAAAGTCAAATGGAAAAATTTGCTTTAAAACATGTTGGAGGGCTTCCCTGGTGGCGCAGTGGTTGAGGGTCCGCCTGCCGATGCAGGGGACACAGGTTCGTGTCCCGGTCCGGGAAGATCCCACATGCCATGAAGCGGCTGGGCCCGTGAGCCATGGCCGCTGAGCCTGCGCGTCCGGAGCCTGTGCTCCGCAACAGGAGAGGCCACAACAGGAGAGGCCCGCGTACAGCAAAAAAAAAAAACATGTTGGAGATTTTAACATATCATAATGTAAAGGTATGGAAAACAGCTTTTTGAAATATTCATAATCAAGATGACTCTGAAAATTAAACTGACTTAATAAATTAGTTTAAAAACAACTTTATCTCTTCCCTCTATGCCAGTCTTGGATAGATTTTTTTCATGGAAAGCCTAATTAATTTGAATTTCCTAAATTCTCTCTTAGTTCAGCTAGTTAGATTACCTAAAATCACTTTGTTTAAGATTACAAAATCAAGGGAACTATACTCAATATCTTGTAATAACCTATATAGAAGAGAATGTAAAAAAATTTTATATATATATATATAAATGAATCACTCTACTGCACACCTGAAACTAACACAATATTGTAAATCAACTATATATTTCAGTAAAAATTTTAAAAAAGATTACAAAATCACAAAATCGTGTCTTCAACTGAATTAAATTATAAAAGGTAATTTCTTTATCCAAAGAGACTTGTGGACAAAAATAGCTATATAGTTCTTGCTTTTCTTCTTCACGTTTTCTGTGTCTAGAGAAAAAACTTGATTGCTCTGGTTAAAGACAGCAATTACTAAAAATTCTGAGATTATACTGGTATAATTATTAAAAAATATATGTACACAAGATAATGGATATATTTTGTCTGTTTATCAAGGGAATTGTTACAGTTTAGTAACATCACAAACTTTATATATTTTATGCATAGTCGTATATATTTAACAGATGAAACAATCATAAACTCACAAAAAAGTTGGAAATACTGCCAAAACCTCTTATTTCCTGAGCTATTTGAGAGTAATTTGCAAACCCGATGTCCTATCACTGTCTAATGTGTATGATATTTCCTACAAGGCCATTCTTCCATAAAACCACAATACAACTATCAAAATTGGGAAATTAACTTTGATATGTTATTACTGTACAATCCTCAGACCACACTCAAGCTTTCTAATAATATCCTGTGTAGGAAAAAGACCCAGTTCGGAATCAAGAGTTGCATTTGGTTGTCGTGTCTCTTTTGTCTGGAACAGTTCCTCACACTTCCCTTGACTTTCATGACCTTGACACCTTGGAAGATTATAGGTCATTTATTTCATAGAGTGTCCCTCAATCTGAATTGGCCTGATGCTTCCTTATGACTAACACAGGTTATGCATCTTTGGCAGGAATAGCACAGAAGTGATGCTTACTTTTCTCACAGCATCCTATCAGGTGGAGAAGGGTGTCATTTGGTCCCATTACTGGGGATGTTTACTTTGATCACTTGGTTGAAGTGGTGTCTTTAACGCTTCTCCTCTATAAAGTTCTCTTCTCAATAGCCCATTTATCATTCAACTAAGCTGCTTTCTCTCTCTTTCCCTCCCTCTTTCCTTTCCACGACTATTGACTCATGGATTTCTCTTTCATTCAGTGGGTTATAATCTGTTTCTATCATTATTTCTATTGCCCCCAACATGGCCCCTGAGACCAAATCAGTTCAGGTTGGTGCCTGGGTCCTTTCAATATGTTCCATAGTTCTTTGAGTACTTCTTTGCTTTCTGCCATAAGTTGTTTCAGGCTCATCTTGTACTTTTCCAGTCCCAGTTTTAGAACAAGACATTTCTCCAAGAAGCACTGGTCCTTATAGTGGAGAATGATATCTAGAAACCCAGACCTGAGGACTAGATGTCCTCATTTCTGTTGGGGTGTCACTGTTCCCACGCAGTGGGTGGAGGCAGGGAATATATGTTTGTGTGTATGTATTACATGTGCACACATTTGTATCTGTATTTATCTCTACATATAACTCTATGTAAATTGAAAACCATGAGGTAGCACCAATACCTCTAATTTCAGTCCAACACCACAGATTTTATTCTGTTTTTTTTCCTTTCTATATTTATTACTTCATTCTCTGATACTGAGAAACCTATTATCCACATGTATCTCCTTATTTGTTCAATCTTCCTATAAGTGACCAATCTCCAGTCTGTGCCACCATCTTCATTTTTGACCTGCCTTGTATTCAACCCTGATGGTAATCCTAATATGGTATTACTTGATAAAGCCTCATATATTGAAAACAACCAAGGTGTAGCTTGTTCTGATATATCAATACTATAATTTTAAAATATTTTATTATATATATAGTTAACTGTAGCTCATTCTATTCAGGCAGCCACCTATTAGAAGCTCGAGAATTAGCATCTCTGCCAATAGTGGATATGTCTTCAGGGTTGGTTGAGATTTTTTTTGAAGTATAGTTGATTTACAATATTGTGTTAGTTTCAAGTGTACAGCAGAGTGATTCAGTTATATATATATTTATATATATATATATAAATTTTTTCAGATTATTTTCCATATAGGTTATTACAAGATATTGAATATTGTTCCCTGTGCCATATAGTAAATCCTTGTTGCTTCTCTATTTTATACATAGTGTATATATCTGTTAATCCTATACTCCTAATTTATCCCTTGTACCTTTCCCCTTTGGTAACCATAAGTTTCTTTTCTGTGTCTGTGTGTCTCTTTCTGTTTTTTTTTTGCGGTACGCGGGCCTCTCACTGTTGTGGCCTCTCCCGTTGCGGAGCACAGGCTCCGGATGCACAGGCTCAGCGGCCATGGCTTACGGGCCCAGCCGCTCCGCGGCATGTGGGATCTTCCCGGACCAGGGCACGAACCTGTGTCCCCCGCATCGGCAGGCGGACTTTCAACCACTGCGCCACCAGGGAAGCCCTTTCTTTTTTTTTTTTTTTTTTTTGTCTTTGTTTTGTAAGTAGATTCATTTGTTTTTTTTTTTTTAGATTCCACATATAAGTTATATTGTATAATATTTGTCTTTCTTTTTCTGACTTACTTCCCTTGGAATGATGTTCTCTAGGTCCATCCATGTTGCTGCAAATGACAAGATTTCTTTCTTTTTTTGTGGCTAATATTCCATTGTATGTATCAATATATACCACATCTTCTTTATTGGTTGAGATTTTGATATGGTATCAAAATAAAAGAACAAAAAAGGTGATGACTTATTAGAGGCACTTCAACAACTGAAGAAAACCTTAGTAATTAAGATTAAAGTCAAAACTAAAGAAAATGCTCCAAATATGTGATATGCCAACAAGTAACCATTGTCCCTATGGGCTCCAGGATTCTGGCAAGGCAGAATGGGTTATGGGTGTGTTAAAACCCAAAACTGTCCAAATTTTCAGAAGCGCTTACTTTAATAAATTAATTTATTTTTGGCTGCTTTGTTTGGGTCTTCGTTGCTGCATGTGGGCTTTTCTGTAGTTGCAGCTAGCAGGGGCTACTCTTCGTTGCGGTGCACGGGCTTCTCATTGTGGTGGCTTCTCTCATTGTGGAGCACAGGCTCTAGGTGTACGGCCTTCAGTAGTTGTGGCACGTGGGCTCAGTAGTTGTGGCTCGCGGGCTCTAGAGCGCAGGCTCAATAGTTGTGGCGCACGGGCTTAGTTGCTCCACGGTATGTGGGATCTTCCCGGACCAGGGCTTGAACCCGTGTCCCCTGCATTGGCAGGTGGATTCCTAACCACTGCACCACCAGGGAAGCCCCAGAAGCGCTTACTCTTTACACTTAACTCTAATAATAGCAACACAGTCCACACCTGAAAACTCCTCCTGTGGTCTCACCATGTGAAATGTTTACAGGAGGACCCCTGAGACTTGCTTGTCCCTCCATCTAACCATCTCTACTTCCTTGTACTCAGATCCAGCCACTTATAAGATTACACATTTTTTCTTGGGTTTCTTGGTATCTTCACCCTGCCACTCCTCAAGTTTGCTGGTTCTGACCTCAGATTGCCCCCGAGTCTGTGTCCTCCCCTCACCCCTCTTAAGATTGGCAGTCTGCACTTGGTTTGGTGCTTGACCTGGCTCCTGCGGGGCTGATGGGGGCACAGACCTCTTTTCGTTTTCATAAGGAAATTGAAAGACACATGGCACAGAAGCAAGACATAGTCTAGAACACTTTTGCTTTGTAGCACAGGAAGTCGAAGCCCAGAAGTAGTCTAAAAAGCATTGATTGTTAGCATTTTATTTGGATGGGAGAATCCTGTGATTTGCACAATGTTGTATTTGATCTGGTCCATCTGTTCCTTTATACTGGAACTTTAATATTCATTCAAAAATCAGTATTATTTGAAAGACTACCCCGGTACCCAAATATTTTTCCCAAGACCAGTCACAGTGTCTGAAATCCGAGCATCAGAGATTCATTTGATGAGGAAAGGAACTTTAAAATATTTTTTGTCCTTAAGTGCCCTCCATGGAAATAGGAATCTCTGTGGGAGGATTGTGAGGCTGGGAAAGGTTCTGAGGTTCTTGAGATCAATTTCACTTTTTAGATCCATCCTCTCCCCTGGTCACTATTTTTGTTTTAACTTAAACACTTTCTAATGTTTTGGTTTTGGAGAGCTGTGGAAATGATGCTTATGAATATGGAAGATTAAAAGGGAGGAAGTTATTTGTGTTGTTGGAGACAAACACACTTAGCTCAAGTTCTTTGTAAGTTGCTTAAGATGCTGTCACAGAGGGCTGTAGGTCAAGTTGAACAGAATGCCCAGGGGAAAAGTTACCTGTAACATTAACTGGAACCATGAGTCAAGGCAGGGATCCTGGAGAACAGGGGAGTAGGTCAAAGAGGCCTCAAGGACAACTTGGGAGGCAGAAATACCACCCTAGGCAGAGGGTCTGACAGTTGGGACATATGGGCTTCTGGCTGCCGTCTTGTCCGTCAGAGGTACATACAGTCCAAAGAGAGTGGGCTTCGAGCCAGTCATCTCCGTGGAAGGAGTGGGGGATGGCGGTGGGTGGGATATTCAAGGACTGCTGCTGCTCCTGAGTTTGGTAAGAAGTATTCTTACTCCCCTCCTGTCACTTACCTGCATTAAGTGGCTTGTTCTGACTTATCCTGAAACCCATAACTCCCTCAAGAAAACTTGTGTATGCCCTGACCTCTCCTCCTTCATATCAACCAACATCTTTCACAGAAGTCCAGAGGCCGCCTCTGCTGCCCATTGATCACTAGATAGCCATGTAGCCAAGTGTGTGACTCTACAGGGAAACTGTGAAATATCCATGTGGTTTGTGAAATTCAGACTCATCGCAGCTGATCCCTTAAACCAGGGCTTGGAAAGGGCCAAATATGGCCCTCTGAGCCATAGGATTATTTAAAAATTTTTAGTAGTCATTCACCACTTTCTTGGGGGAGATTTTATACAAAAATAAAGGTTTTGTGTTTGTTTCCCTTGAGAAAATTGAGAAGTTCTAGGCACACCAGACCTATATTTGTACATGGTGGTAGCTGGCTGGGGCTGAGTAGAGGGTACCACTTCCACATGGAGTATGGTCCCCACGGTCGGTCATAGTCCCCACGGTTCCCTATTGTCCCTCTACCCAGCCCTCTTTACTCATTTAAAATACATGCCTGGTCTTTTGTGAGCTGAGTTGACAAACTCACCTGAAACTATCCTTGGCTAGCATCTTAGATAAAATGGCACAGAAGATAGAAAAGGAGTGGGGAGGGCTGTAAAAAAAAAAAAAGATTACCCTATTTCAAATGGTTAACTGAGACACTATCTCCCTGGAGGCCACAAATCTTAGCCTGACCCAGACTTGGACCTTCTCACTGACTCAGGTTCGCTGCCCAGGTCGGCATTTCATTGGTGTCATACTCATTGGGCAAACATTGGAGATGTAAGTGGAAGCATTCTCTCTTACTCATTAGAAAGAGGCCAGGGTGTACTTCCATTTTTCCTAAACAGTCTGAGAGGTGCAGGACCAAGAATAGTAGGTCTGGGAAGCAAGAAGGGAAACTGTTGTGGTCCCATACTTTTCCTCAGCTTCTGCTCCCCAAATCTGTGCCCCCAGGGACTGCTCACACATCCAGCATGGCTGGGAGAGAGACAGCCAGAAGAGTGTGGAGGTGCCACTGCACTGTCTCTTTCCTGAGCTTTGGACCTCAACCCAGCAGTACCCCCTGCTAATTTCATGGTGCAGTATGTTTGTAGGGGTAGAGGGGAAAAAAGTGGATATGGAAGAATGTGGATTCTGGAAATCCGAGAAAGTAAAACAAGACTGTTACTTACCTTTTCTTTAAAAATAGGCTACGTTCATGTTTGGCTTTTCAACATGAAATCTGGTGGGTGTAGCTGCCTTCAGTGGAATGGAAGTAAATTTGTTGGGTTTGAGGAGGTCAAGAAGCTATGATGAAAGGGTTTGCATAAAACATTCACATGATATGAGGATGATACCGGCCTACAGAGGTTTGAGGCGTGTCAGTGAGTGTAACTGACAAAGGTGATGGGAGGGAAAGGTTGGTGCAGTTCACTTGGTTCAAAGGAGAACATTTAAAAACTATCTGCGAATGGAGATTTAACAGGGGACAAATGGCGACTGGTAGCTGGGAGGATGCCTGGACTAACTTACTGATCTTTCTAATGATGGAAAGTTTGCTAGCTGAAAATCAAATGATTTCTTACTGGGAGTATCTTACCTAGTTCTTTAGATTAACATATAACCAAAAATACAACGTTTGAATAATCAGTTGTATCACTTATTTTTCCCCTGAGTCTTCTGATACCGTACTTTCACAGCAATCCAGATTGGCAGAGAATTAAATTCCATTGGTTCCTCAGATATTACTTCTCTCCTGACCTCTCTGCATAGCCCTCCTGGGAGCAGCTTAATGTGTTTCATAGGTCACACAACACAAAGTACAAGGTGGTCCCAGCCCAGAGGGAAATGAGGATCAGCCGCTCGTTTGTTGAGGTCAGAATCCCCTGGTGGCACCTCTAGGCTGCTCTTGAATGCTCTGTCTCAGTTGGTCTTATCTTTCAGTGAGTCATTCGAGCCGTGAGAATGAGGCTTGGTGCCTTTCTCTTACCCACACATTCTGTGTCCTGGCGTATTTCTTGACTCTCTTTCCTTTCCATGCCAACTATGGCTGCCCTAATTTAAGACCTTATCATCTCTTGTCTGAACTGTGGCATTAGGCTTCTAACTAGCTGTCCATCCTAAACTAAGAGACCCTGAGTGTCTCCAGTTACAGTGCCCTGCTTGTGATTTGGAGGTAAGAAGGGATGCTGTGTTTGCCAACGTCATCCTGTCCCTTACTTAAGCTTCTGCAGGCAAAGTCCTCTAGTGACCTTCTCCAGCCTCAACTTTTAACCACCTCCTTCAGGACCACAACTCCAGGGGGCACCATTGTACTGTGTTGTATGTAAATGGGGCCTCTGGAGTGGAGTGATATTGTGGTCCTTCTCTTTGCCTCCTACTCCAGCAAATGCCAGAAATATGTAGACATCACCCTGCTGATTCCTGTTTCTTTGTCTTTGATTTTGCTGGTCCCTCTTTCTGGAACATCTTCTTTCTACTTTTCCCTACCTCTTTGGACACACAGACACACCAAGATATACACAAACATGTGCACACATGCACACTTCTGGTTAAATGTTATTCATCCTTAAAGACATAGCCCAAGCATCAACGTCTCCAGCAAGATTTTCCTATTTCTCTACTACGCCTCACCTTTGTAATCACACTTAAAACATTGTATTTCAATTTTGATTATATATATGCCTTTCCTCTATGAAATTGTGAGCTCTTTAAGGGGCAGACACCATGTCTCATGCATTGCTGTAGTCCCAGTTCCTACCACAGTGTCTTTCCCCTAACCCTTGTTAACACTGCTCTCTGCAGGTCAGATTTCCCATCCTAAGGCTGACCCATTCCCAGGGTGACTGACAGTGGGACTACCTCCTTCCTTCACTGGAAGGAAACCCTGCCCTACTTACAGGAATGGAATTCTGTCCTGTGGACCCCTGAAAGATACTAAACATAATATGTGGCCCCACACATATTCCCAAAGTCTAGGTTTATTGAGTATTGATATCATAGGGGAATCATCGAAATCTAGACCAAGTTGTACTGCCTAGAGCATTATCTAGTTCCTTTACAAAACTTCTCCAGCATCAAAGGAAGAGAAGACAGATCTGCACCATGTCTCTGATTCCTTAGATGGCAACATACATACACAAACAGTACTATACAGGCAGAGGGCAGTCAATGCATACTTAGAGAAAGATGCATTTCTTTGGGAACCGTCAACTGTAAAGACCTGGATCTGACAAAAGATATATCCAAGAAAGTACAACTTCTTGAGGTCTTGCTTAAGAGGAATTTTCTCATTATTTTAATTCAACAAATATTTATTAAGAGCCTACCATGTGCTAGGCACTGTTCTAGGGGACATATGAGTGAACAAAATGGAAAAATAAATCCCTGTCCCCATAGGACTTACAGTCTAATGGGTACTTGATTGCACTTGCATAAGTAAATGTTCTCCTCACATTTTTCCTAGAGCAAAAGAACATTCTACTTCAAAGATAAATCCAGGTTTCCAGCTCTCAGAAGAGAGAGATGGTTTCCATCTTTCTAATGAGCCTCATCAAAGCATATTCCAAAAAAACTTGAGGTCCATCTTAGGTAGTGCTACTTTTAATGTTGACGTTTAATGTCTGTATCAGGAGATGAAAGTATTTAATGACGATATACGTAAGCCTGCCTTTAAAGATACCACCAAGTAACCAATTAGCTTCTCCAGCTTTATTCAGCAAAGGAGAGCTGATAAGATTATACTAAATTTAGTATTAATAGCCTTATAGCAATTGAACTTCATCTAGCTCTTCTGGCTCTCAGCTTAACCAGTGTGCAGTGTGTCTGGGTGACACTGGATTGGTTTCTCTCCCATGTGTGGTTAAGGGGCGGTTTTTCCTTGGCAAAGTCCCCTTGATGAGTCCGTGGTGGCACTGGGTTATCTCTGAGAGGTCATTGTTCATCTTCCATCATAGGTCAGACTTGGCAGTGGTGAAATAAGTTTTCTTGCTACATCTGTACACGCATAATCATGGGCTGTTCTGAACACATACGTCATCTTGTGAGTGGATGAGAGGATTCTAAAAACAAAAAACAAACAGGGCTTTTCAGTTTTTTGAGCTAAAAGAAAACAATAAATGCGTTTCAACAAGGAAGATGATCCCAGGTCAATCATAGAAGTTTGTGTTGGCTGTTGGACTAGGTAACCCCCAGAACCCCTCCCATCATCAATAGACTGTGATTGCAAGAATCATCCGTGACTCAGAAGTCAATGCTATCGGTGTCTTGTCGGAGCAGACTCATAAATATAGAGAGAAATCAGTAGAAGACTATGAAAAAGAGAGATTACCTTTGCCCATGTTTAACCAAAGAAAAGAGCTCTTTGCGTGACATCCTTCCTGTCACGATCTGTGGGCTAATTTTACCCAGCATCAGTAGGATCACAAGAAGCTATTGGAAGTGCCATATTTTCAGAGAGAACTTATTAATGGTGGAAGAAGAGTGAGAAATGAAGGCTAACAGTGAGTCCACCATGTTAATTCCAGCTCTGTAAACCAAGTGGGGGGTGGGTCTGCAGATCAACGCAGCTCTGTAAACTGTTTAATTATACCTGCCCCACACACATGAGCAGCTCCAGATGAACAAATACCCAACTTCTGTGAGAGATAGCTTTCTTTCCTACATCTGTCTAATAGTAACATTATTGACATGAAAGTAAAAGGGTAGAATGATCCTTGTTATAAAATATAAAAAGTACGTAAGGCTCCACAGGACATAATACTTCTAGGAGTATAGTTGAAATCCAGTAATGCCAAGCAAATTAAAAGACTGATGTTTTTATATTTTAATTATTAATCTAATGGTTTGCTTTGGGTTTGTGAATGTATTGGAATGGTACCTAGAACTTGACAAAGTGACTGTGCTTATTTTTATTTTCTTCCTCCCCAGATAGACTTAAAATGATAATAATATCTCCATTTATCCAACATTGACAAGGAAGGAAAGTGAACATGAGCACTGAATATACTTTCCAAGTAACTAAACTTTCAGCCTAGGCGAGGTATAAAATTAACAACCTAATATACATGGAAAAATTTGAAAGTCCATTTAGTCTTTAACACAAATCGCTGAATATGATTATCCTGTGATGGTCTCAGGAGCTACTGTGGTGTGTAGGGTTGCTTGTCCTACACTGAAGGATTCCATACTGACATTTTTGTTATTTTGTTTTGTTGTCTTGTGCCCATTTTCATACTTTTCTTCCTCACTTTTAGCTAAACTGCCTGAAGTAACACTTTTTCCTGTTTCTCTCCAACCCCTTCTAATTGTGTGTTTTTATTTTTAGTAAACCAGAAAACCGTTTAACCAAATATGCTCAGAATTATATCTAAAGTAGTCATATTAAGAGTTTGTTTTGAATTAGGAAGCACTGAGATCCCAGTGTAGGTTATGGACACCCTACTCTCTATCCCTCACACACTCCCCAATTCATAATTCTGCCTATAATCTCAGGCAGATTTCTAAAGCCCACCGTGATCCCCAGTTTAAAAATTCCTGTTCTAAAGTTTATTAATTATACCTATATAAAAATCCTGGTAGATACTCTCTCAGAGCTGGTCATTCTGTTTTTAGACCAGGAGGCTGAAGACTTTGGATCTGTTAAGTTATTGACTTCCAAGTCAGTTAATATGTATTTGGTGTGTTGACAGTACCTGGTGAGCTCAGCTTAAATGAATAAACTATTAGAGAATGTGTATCAATGGATCCACCTAGCCATAGCCTGCTACTTTGTAGCTATACTATATATATATTATATATATGCATATATATGTAAATTTTTAATGAATAAATAAATATATTATCTAGTGTAACATTCTCATTTAATCAATGAGAATAAACAAATTGATCATCTAAGTATCTATATCTGTATTGGTTTCACCTCTTCAAAGGAATATTGTGAAGATGCATAAAGATGGCTGTTAAAATACATGAGATTTCAGAGGAAAGTTACAATGTAATGATGATGATGATAACTTACTATAGCTACTGTTTACTGAGAATCTACTAAGTACCAGGCACTGTGCTAGGCAATGTATACATATTGTATCTAACTTTCAGACTAACCTTTAAAGATAAGTATTATTGTCCTCATTTTATAGGTGAAGAAACCTGAGACTAAAGTTAAGTAATAGGTTCAAAATCACAAAGCTAGTGAATGACCAAGCTGGAATTTTAATCAGTCTGTTTGACTCTAAAGCCTGTTATTTTTTCCCTAAAATTAAACATAGCAAATGATGTATTTGTAACTCTTAACAAAGTCTAAGCCAGCCCTATAAAATATATTAAATCTTGTTTCTCTAGTGCATTTTAAAATTGTAATAGTCAATCTACTAACTTCAAAGAACTTAGATGCACCTACAATTCAATTTAACCTTTATCTTAAAGTTAAGAGATGCCCATTGAAAGGTTTTAGGCAAGGGGATTATATGATTAGATTTGTGTTCTTGGAAGATTGCTCTGGCTGTTCAGTTGAATGGGTTGGAACAAGATGGGACTGGAGGCCAGGAGGCCAGGAGGGAGGCTTTTTTATCTACAGCATGAGGATAGGGAGAAGTGAATGGCTCTGTGGCTATTCAGGAGGTAGCCTGGATCAATCTTGCTGACTGACGGGGTACAGCAAGTCAGGACGGTTAGGAATCAAAGACAATGCCCAGGTTTCTGTGAGGACACTTCCCTCTCTGTTGTTAGGATAGGTAGGCAGGGTATTAGGAGGAGATTTACAGGTGAAAATGATGAGTGAATTTCGGACATATTAGGTTTGAGGTGTTTGTGAAGATGTTACAGTGGCCTTCGGATATTCAGTTTTGAAATTTGAGAGTGATGTGGACTAGAGATTTAGTTTTGGAAGTGAGCACCATGTCAGTGGGTAAATAAAGCCACAGCAGGAGATGAAATTGCACAGGGACGGTATGCACAGTGAGAAGTGCAGCGAGTTGAGGACAGACCCAGCAGAACACGGACATTTAAGAGACAGGTAGCAGATAAGGGGTAGCTAGAGTCGAGGCAGTGTGGTGTCATAGAACAAGTGCTTCAAAACAGGAGTGACCCTAGTATTGACCCAAAAGAAATGAAAACATATGTTCACACAAAGACCTGTACACAAATGTATATAGCAGTTCTGTTAGTATTTGACACAAAGTGGAAACAACGTAAATATCCATCAACTGGTGAATGGATAAATAAATTGTGGCGCCTCTGTACAGTGGAATACAATTCAGCAATGAAAAGGAACTGCCTATACACACAACAACATGGAGGAGACTCAAAAGTGTTTGCAAACAGGGAAGACATATGGGAACATATGTTTATGTATGACTGATTCACTTTGTTATAAAGCAGAAACTAACACACCATTGTAAAGCAATTATACCCCAATAAAGATGTTAAAAAAAAAAAAGTGTTTGCAAAGTGAGAGAAGCCAAACACAAAAGGCTACATACAGTTTGATTCCATTTATATGATATTCTGGAAAAAAGCAACACCATGGGGACAAAAATCAAGTCAGTGGTTGCCAGGGGCTGGAGATGAGAGGAGGGGATTGCTATCAGGAGACTCAAAGGAACTGCTTAGGGTGATGGTAATGTTCTGTATTGTGACTGTATTGTAACTACTAGGTAGTTACACGACTGTATAATGTATCTGAACTCACAGACCTGTACACCTGCAAAGGATGAATTCTACTGTTTGTAACTTCTGCCTCAGTAAACCCAACTTAAAGTAAAAAATACAAAAAGGAGTGGTCAGAATGTCAAATGCTGGCATAAGTCACACAGGAAGAGGACTGAGAGATGCCCATTGCATTCAGCATTGGTGACTATGGTGAGCAGGGTCAGTGGTACCCGGGAGGCAGAAGCTAGAATGCTAAGGATCAAGGAATATGGCAAATATTGCTGGTTGTCCCCCCAGTATCCATTTCCCCTTCTTTCATGGGAATGGAGCCCCTGACTTTTGGCTGTGCTATGCTTTTGACTATTCACATGGTCATGTGAATTAATTCTGGCCAAAGAGATGTAAGTGAAAGTGTCCTGAGGCAGCTTCTGGGAACCTTCCTTAAAAGGCAGCTGGTACGCTTCCTTTGCCTCTTCTGCTTTGCTTCTTCCACCTTTGTGCTGGTTGGGACGCAGACACGGTGGCTGGAGCCTAAGCAGCTAACTTGGATCATGAAATGACTTTAGGAAGGGACACCACAAATAAAAGAGCAACATTTTGGAGGAGTCTGGGTCTCTTAGCTCTTTGAGAGCTGCTAAACTGGTCCAGGACTCTGAACTTACAAGAGGTAGAAAGACAAACCTGTTTCCTGGTTAAGCCTCTTGATTACTCACAGCTGAACTTAATTATATATGCTGCAAGGAGTAAATAGGAGGTAAGGGTGTAGAGATGGTGAGTATGGGCAATCCTTTAAAGAGGCTTGACTATGAAGGGGAAGAGTAAAGATAGGATGGTAGCTGCAGAGGGACATGGGCTGAGGGAGGGTTTTCTGATCTCCAAATTCACACTGGATTCTCTGAATGGAAACCTGGAGAAGATCTATAATCTCTTTCCACAAAATATCTCTGTGAATCTTCACTGGGTTTGACTTTGTGGCTCACTTTCCAGAGAGAAAGGAAGGGAGTGAATCTACCCAGAACGCTTTGCGCTGGTTTCCTTTCAGTCCCTTGAGTGTGTAGAGCTCTTCCCCATCTAGAGCCACCAGACAAGCTGATGGCTGGTTGGAATGCCCTTTCCCCTGTGGCTTGCATGTCTTAGCAATTCCCCCTCTCATGCCAGTCCCTTCAGGGGGGCTTTCCTGAATACCTTTCCTTAGCTGGTCCTCTTCCCTTTGATTCTCCATATTTTTTTAACTGCCATAATGAAATACAATTATTATATTTACCCAGAATGTACAATTTAATACTTTATAGTAAATTCAAGGGTTGTGTAATCATCACAAGTTAATTTAAAAACATTCATCACAGCATTTTACTACTTAATTTTTACAGCAATATCGTCAGCCTGTGATGATGTTTATTTTTTTTCTTTCTCTGTGCTTTGTCCTTCTGCATTAGGCTGTGAGCTCCACCAAGACAGGGACCGTGATGCCTATGCTTAGGGTTGCATCCTCAGCACCTAGCAGATACCTCCTCACAGAGGGGCCGGGCAGTAAGATACAGTGAAAGCCTGAAGCTTGTCCCATCTACTGTTCACTGCAGCAGGTGCAGGGCCCCTGGATGGGGAGCCAGGTTCCCACTCGGGAAACCGTTAGGAGTAGAGGATTCTCAGAGCGGGTGTAGGGAGGGAATATATGCCCCAGGGAGGCTTATAACCGTGGGGTGGGGCAGTGGTAATTTGGGAAACCATATTCAGTATGTCTTGTTTTCAAAGAACCAATTGGGGAAAGTAACGCTCGGCAGTATCTTTCTGGCAGGCGGGAATACGCAGAACGTGGAGTGATAAGAAGGGCGTGGGGTAGCCAAAGTGATGGAACACCGCATTAACGCGCCGCAGCGCAGCTGGAGTTTACCTTGGGAAACTCAGATGGATGCCCACTTAGCTGGCTCAGCTGCGTTTCCGAACCTGTGCCCAGCCTGTTGGGGGCAGTACTTGCTATTTGCAGAGGCCAGATGCTTCTTCCTCTTGGAACTTCCGAGCTGCAACCTTGCCAATGACTCAATCGTTTTCCTGCGCCCTGTGGGCTGTGCCACCCGCCGCAGCCGCGCACCTCCCTCTCCCACCAGTCCCCGGCGTCTCAGGGCCGCGCCGCCCGTCCCAGGGGAGCCGCCAGCGCACCTGGCGCCTCGGGCGCCGGGGCCCTGCACGCTGGTGGCCACATCGCCCGGCGCGCAGCTGCCAGCGCGCTCCCTCCCCAAACACTTAAGTGGAGTGGCTTGTCTAGTGCCCAGCGAACAACATTATCCAATTGCTTCCCGTTTTATTCGCAGGCTGGGAGCTGAGAGAGCCTGAGCTTTCACTTTCAACCCTCAAGGGGAGGAGGGGGTTCGGGCGGGGAGGGGAGACGCTCCCGGCTCCACCTCGCGCGCGGCGCGACCAGAGCACCCGGCTCCGGCAGAAGCGAGCAGCGCCGTAGAGCCCCGCAGCAGCGCGCCCGGCCGCCCGGAGCCCCGCGATGGAGTGAGTATCCCGCGCAGCGCGCTCGGTTCGCTGCCTTCCCCTCCGTATGTTGCTATGGCGACCGAGGCAGCAGGCTGACCCCGGCTCCGGTCCCGGTCCCGGATGAGTGTTTAATTTCAGTCCGGTGTGTACGCCTGGCGTTTCCATAGCAGCAGCCGCGGTGGCAGGAGCCAAGGGGTAGGAGCCCCGGGATGCGTGGTTTTGGCCGCTGCCCCTTGGCCAGCAGGGCCTCGGGAGGGGACGATGTTGCTAAGGAGAGAGGCACGTTCTAGGCTTCCCCGTCCCTGCCTCAAGCTTCCGCTACTCAGGGAGTTGACCGCAATAGCCATTACTTCCGATTCCTAACCATGTCAGCGCTATTGGACTGCAGTTAAAAAAAAAAGGAGTGTGTGGGGGGGTGTCACTGCGGATCAGAAGCAAATGTGGCTGGGTGTGAAGCGTGTAATGGAAGGATGATGAGTTAGTGGGTAATATGAGCCAGAGCTGCAATGCCCTGGCTACTAGAAACCATGAGGACCTCCAAATAATTGATTTGTTCCTGGGGTAATTGAGAAAAGAGACAGAACCCTAGGACTGGCAGCCGGGGGTTGAATTACAACGTTTGGTACGGTGGGCACCGCATGGGAGGGGTGGAGGAGAGGGCATGAAGGCAAGAGGGGCGTTAACCAGAAAAGACACAATAAAGGGCTCCCTTGCACGTTCGGACTAGTGTTCCTCTCTCCTCTGCCTTTGCATCCCTGCGTTGCTTTTTGGTCACTCTCCCAGGTTGCTGCCGCAGCAAAGCCACTCTGACAGGCGACAGGCTCCAAGAAGGGGTCATTTTGGGAGCCAGCTATTAGATACCTGCTCACTTGGTCAGCTTCTCCTCCTCCTTTCTCTTCCCACGGATACTCCCTGACACTGACGCTGTATGAAATCATATTTCAGCCTGGAGATAATGCCCTGTTTTCAGGTATTAGGACTTTCATGCCAACCCCATAAACCCTAGATGCAGCTTTTATTCCCCCCCCCATATCTGATTGTGTAGATGCAATTTAATCCTCCCCAACAAGACTACTAAAACAGAAGTGAGAGATGGTGTGGCATTTTAGCATTGAGAAGTTGTAGCTTTCAACCTCTGCCTTGGCTGGTCCTAGTGCTATTGATTTCCTACACCAGTAATTTGATGTCTCTGAGCCTCAGTTTCCCTATTTATACAATGGAGATAAAGATGTTCCTTACTCATTTTTTTTTAATGTTTTAAAATTTTATTTATTTGTTTTTATTTTTGACTGTGTTGGGTCTTCGTTTCTGTGCATGGGCTTTCTCTAGTTGTGGCGAGTGGGGGCCACTCTTCATCGCCGTGCGCGTGCCTCTCACTGTTGCGGCCTCTCTTGTTGCGGAGCACAAGCTCCAGATGCATAGGCTCAGTAGTTGCGGCTCACGGGCCTAGTTGCTCAGCGGCATGTGGGATCTTCCCAGACCAGGGCTCGACCCCGTGTCCCCTGCATTGGCAGGCAGATTCTCAACCACTGTGCCACCAGGGAAGCCCCCTTACTCATTTTTAAATGTTGAGAGGATCAGATAATCTATCTCTTCTAAAGAGATTTGTAAATTGTAAGGTATGTACAAATTTAAGGAGCTAATGATTAAGGTTCCGGAGTCAGTTTGCTGGGTTTGAGTCCTTCTACACTTTGCTGCATAACGTCAGTCTGTCTGGGCCTCATTTCTGGAAACAGAAATAGTAATAATAACAGCTCTTTCATGTGATTTTTGTGAAGATTAAACCAGTTGATACATGCAAGGTTTTTGGGACAACCTAGCACAAACTAAACTCAATAACTAGCATCAATAGTCTATAAATAGTATCTATTATCTATTATTATTACTATGGTCTCCAGCATTTCCCATTGACATTTTATGGGGTCTCAGGTTGGCAGCAAGCTATCTTTTTTTCAGACAATTGATGCAGAAACTCAATGACCCAAGGGCACAGGACTAGCACAATTCTTAAGATACCATTGTAGGTGCAGAGACTCAACCAGAAGACACAGCAGGCTTGAGGAATACATAGCAGAAGCTGGCCAACTTGCCTCTGGCCCACTCCATTCCCATTCCTCATTGCCATTTTGATGTGGAAACTGTCTGTTATAAGAGATTGAATGTAGGTCTAGTTATCCCACTGTGTAAGGTTAAAGGGTACCCTGGTTGTTTGCTGGGGCAGTAATTTCCATCTTTACGGTCTCACATTAATATTAATACTCTAATGTATAACCTATCTGCCAGACTTAGAGTGTGAGAGTTCAATAATTGTGTAACAGTGTATAGTATTTGTACGTTTACTTCCTCAGACCTTTCCTCTCCATCCCCTGCTAAGCTTTTATTTCAGGTGTGCCCGTCTCCCACCTGGAACTCCTTGTGAACAAAGGCCTTTCCCATCACACCATTCTGCTCCCTCCACAGGATCCCAGTTGGTTCCTCAGCCAGCCTTCTTCTCCCCAACGGACCTGGCCCTGGCTTTCCCATTCCCGTGTGACATTCCAAAGCCTTCCTCACCTTCCATTTAACCTCCTGAGTTTCCAACTGTCTGTCTATTCTCTGTCCCACTCCCTTTGCTTCATTAATATAGTTAGCCTTTTAACTCTTTATATCCCCTTTCAGAATAGCACCTTTTCCTGTCCTACCTTGAAATTTCCCATATGCCACATCCTGTTCTTCCCCTCAATCTAAACCCTCCCCAAATCTCATCCTAGATAGGACACTCCTTAAATGTGCGTGGGTTAGGGACTCAATTCTCCTTACTTACTCTGTCCAATTTATGTTTATGAAAAAATTAAAAAGGGGAATAAAATTCACTTCCTTCTTTTATTTTTTCATGTAACCAACAAGTGTTTGTGGAGGTTAGCACTGTTCAAGAAAACAGTCATGAGTCTCATCACCTGGAGTTTGTAGTCTAATGAAGGGATAGATGTTAAACCAGTAAACACAAGTGAATCTATAAATACATAGTGCAATAAATGCCATGGAAGGAAAAAACACAGAGAAAATGACAGAAAAGGGATATAGGTTAGATTAAGGGGTCAGCAAAGCCCCGCTGAGGAACTGAGTTCTAATGTGACATCTAAAGGATGAGTAGGAGTTGGCTAGGTAAGAAGTAGAGGGAAGAAGCACTCTGGGCTGAGACTGCAGCATGTGCTAAAGCCCTGAGGCAGGAGAGTTGGAAGAACTGGAGGAAGGGAGGTGTGGCTGGAGTTTTGGCAGTGAGGGGATGGTGGTTCAGAGATGGCTAAGTGCATGGAGCCACCAAAGAGCTTTCTGCACCTTTCCTTCTGCAGGTATTTAAAATGAATGTGTCATAGCCAAGCGTGAGATTATCAATTTAAAAAGCCAGACTGTGTGTGCCAATATCTGATCATTTTGAATAAGCCAACATCACTAATTTAAAATGACACTGAGTTAAAATAAAAACACAGTCATTTATTCCTGAGAATGTTTGGTTTTAATAAAACAAGAGCATCTTACTTAAAATGAGAAAGAAAATCTAGATCACAAGCCAAGAGGGTCCTAGGTGATTGTAGTTGGCTACCCTCCTTGTTGGGTTGAGTGAGAGCGTATGTTTGTGAGCATGAACTGTAGTACATGCAGTTACTAACTTGATACCACACCTAAAGGCTTTGCCAGACGCTTCTCTAGAACAGGCTGGGAGCCAAAAAGCAAAGAGAACATAGCATGGGAACTCTTTAAATTGTAGAGTGTGTCCAATTTAGACTTGATTGACTCCTTAATTCTGACAGCTGAGGAAATGAGAGAGCATCACTTAGCCTTCCATTTACCATTTGTTGCAGTTATATTGTGAGTTTTACATTTTCAAAGTTTTTAACATTTGCAGTTTTGAACTGTAAACATAATTCTCACAGTTCATTCAATCGAGTGCCCTTTATGTACTAGGCACTGTTCTAAGCACTGAGATTACAGCAGTGAACAAATCTGAAACAAGTCCTGTCCTCACAGAGCTTCTATTTAATAGTGGAGAACATATTTTATATATATATGTTAATGTCAGGAAGTGATAAATGTTAAGAATAAAAGTAAAACCCAGTAGGACACTGGAGGGTGATGAGAGAGGGTTACTTTTTTAAAAAAATGAAGTATAGTTGATTTATACTGTTGTGTTAATTGCTGCTGTACAGCAAAGTGACTCAGTTATACATATATATATATATATATTCTTTTCAATATTCTTTTCCATTATGTTTTATCACAGGACACTGAATATAGTTCCCTGTGCTATACAGCAGGACCTTGTTGTTTATCCATTCTATATATAATAGTTTGCATTTGCTAACCCCCAACTCCCAATCCATCCCTTCCCACCCCCAAGGGAGGAATACTTTTGATAGAGTAGTTAGGAAACACATTTCTGAGTTGGTGAGTTTGAGAGTTTGGATAGAGACTTGAACAAACTGAGAGGGTGACCCATTGCAGAAGAAGAGCAGTTGCAAAGGTCCTGAGGCAGGAATATGCTTTGTGGGCTTAGTTTTCATCTTGGATCTAAAGGGAGTCCAGGTCACCACCAGCCCTTTCACCAATGGCCCCCTCTTTCCTGAGCATTTTGTGTTGATTTAGTGTTCAGTTTGAAGGTTTTGTTTTCAAGTGGAGCCCAAGGATGTTATATTCTGAATACCTTTCTGTTGCTTTTATGAACAAACAAATTGAATGTGTATAAAATTATAGACTTATGTCCCCCACCACCCCCCCTACAATTCTATAAGACATTGTTCCATCGTGTTCCAGCCTTGACTGTTGCTCTGGTCTGAAGCTAGCCTGATTAATTCCTCTGGCAATTTTTTTTGCCTTGATGCTGATAGAATATTTTTAAACATCAAAGTTTAGCAACTTTTTTGTGATATTTCTCACTGTAAGTCATTGTGTCAGTTTTTCCTGGAAAATGGTATGTTCCTTTGAACTGAAGATTCATATTTTCCTTTATTTTTTATAAAGGTATTTTCTTCCTGGCCTTCAATTAAGAATTTTATTTATTTTTTTGTTATCTGCTACAGGTACATCTATTACTCACTCCCCCACCATAACTATTTTGAATTGTTTTCATTTTTTCCTGACTTTTCCATGAGCTCTTGTTACATTTTAAAATCTGTCCCCTAGGTAGCTGTTTCTTGGCAGTATTTGTTTAGTCCTTGCTCATTCTAATGTAGCTTTCACTTCTGTAATGGTTTTGTTGTTATTTATTTTTGTTGAAAACAAATCTTCAATTTATTTTCTAACTCTGCCAGTTCATTTTGCACTGATTTTTTAAAGGGTTTATATTTTCCTTAATTTCTTTGAACGTGTGGAGAAGAGTTTATCTGAAAATTTCATTGATTTCTTGTGTCATTTTTCTGAAATATATTTATCTGCCTTTTGCTTGTAAATCTCTCCTCTCCTTTTTAGAAATAATAGTTAAGTATATAGAATCCGTGCATGTTGACAACTTTGCATTTATTACTCATTTCCAAATGGAGGTAATTCTAGCCAAAACTGCTATTTGCTCAAGAGTAAGTGTCAAGGATAAGGGCAGTGTTTGGGGAGGACAGTGACTTCTGATTAGATATTTTGTCTCATAAAAATTTCTTACAACTCTACAATGTCTTCTGCTCTAAAAATACCTCGTGATGAGTGAGCAGATCACTCGGACAGGTCAGACATCCCAGCTCACTTTGTGTGTGTGTGTGTGTGTGTGTATGTGTGTGTGTGTATGTGGGTTGGGGTGGGGAGACAGACAGCTACTAGGTGCCACTACGTGGTTGACTCTGTTTAGCATCCCAAACAAAGGGGAGGGGGCAATTCATCTGCAAAGGTAATTGTTATTCTCTTCTCTTTCCTACATCTCTTGCCTCCAGACTAGTTATCTATGTTTAGTGTTTAAGTTTTCAAGCTTTCATAGATAATGAAGATAGAAGACTCCGTGTCACTTCCTGCACCACTCTGGTGAGGAACCAGCCCCTCCACACAGATGTTCCCCATGTCCCCCATGTCACTTGCCCATGCCACGCCCCACCATTGCAACCCTGGGCCTCTCTGAACTTTCTCCTTACTTATAGAGAAATTTGAAAACCTACTGAGATGTGTAGAGGTATAGATCACCTTTTAGGGTTGTCCATTGATTTAATAAAACTTATACTCTTTTTGGCAGATAATTCTTATAGTCTGTGATTTGAGAATCTTAGCTCTTTGCTAGTTTCATAGTAGATCAATATTTCTTTCCAATTTTTCATTCTTTTAGTTCATTTCAGCAGGTTTCAGGGAGATAGAGAGAAAACTTGCCTTTACCGTATCTTTGAGTGAATGAATTAATGAATCTTGTGCTCCTATGAAAATAATGTTAGGAACTGCCAGATGTCATTGTTATTGGAAAATTCGTTGTTATACATATCTTTTTTCAATCAATTCTTAGGCATGTGTATGGCAAAATAAGTTCATGAATAAGATTATTTGCAGTGGAAGAGTTTTGGAAAGGGTATGCATAGTGGACAGTCTCTGTCTCACCCATCAAATCCGCTCTCTCCCCTTCCCCCACTGCTCTCTCTGTGCCCAAGGAGGCTGGCCCCTGTGTCTGCATCAACTAGGCTCTCTTGCCCTTTGGCTTCCTGTTGGGTTAGATCAAGGGGAGGCGCCAACAGGAGACCCAAGGGTGGAAAGAAAGTGAGGTCAGAACATTTATTGTATCACCTCCTTTCTTGCAGGGGAGTGGGTTGGCAGTGGCTGCGTTCCTTCTGTGAAGGCCACAGCCCCTGCCTGCAGCCTTGACCCACAGCTATAGCTCTAGTTCTCTCCCGGTGATGAGAATCACTGCCCCCCTACCCCGCCCCCTGCCTTTGCTCCTTCAGGACAAGGTGTGTCAGTGGCTGGCCTCCCCACTTTGTTAGCCTCTGGTGCTTCACCATCCCCTTTGGTTTTTCTTCACTCTGACCATGTCTTTGTAAAGCAGTCCCTTTACTAAGCTCTCCTCAGTTATCCAGTTTGAGTGTGCCGTCTATTTTCAGCTGGGATCCTAACTCACAAAGGATAGAAGTGTTTGAAGTCTAACAAAAACACACTTCACATTACTGGTACGGAAACTGACAACTTTTCTTTGTCTACATATTCAGGTTATTGGAGCTCAAGCCTCCAAAATATGAAACAGACGTTGACAATTGTTATGAACTTGCAAAGGAGAAGTTTCAATTCCACAAGGAACCAAAGTGTTGGTTTGCTTCACGTTGAAAATGTTGTTTTTCTTACGACTTACAATAAACATTCCCCACATTTGACTGCTCAGAGGAAGAACAATCTCAGTTATGGGGAGGCTTAATTAGAATTTTGTTGTTTTGAAAGAAATGAAATTTTATTTCTTCTCATTAGAGGAAGGAACTTTACTAGTCAAATTTCTGTTTTTGTGCATAGAACTTCATAGTATTTGACCTACTGTTTAAACATAAGTGATAATTTAACTAATCAATAGCGTATAAGTGAATGCTTCCTAAATTCTGCCAAATCAATAAAATCTGTCCCATCTTGCTTGTTCTTCTTCTTCACAGATAGCACAAGAGCGTAAAATATAGGCTAATCAAAAGATATATTTTACAAATTCTGAATGAATGGGCTCTAAATTAAAGATGTTATACTCCATCTATTTTTATAAGTATTTCATACTTAGAAAGTAAGTTGTTTAGACTGCTTATCTTGCTTTCAGTACCACCATTTCTCTGTCAATTATGTTCATTTATTCATTCGTTCAACTCATAATTATAAGGTACCTACTCTGTGCCTGGGTATTATTCTTGGTCCCTGTGATACAAATATGAATATGTCATAGTTCCTGTGTTCACGGAGGCCACAGTCTATGAGGAAAAAGTAATTATGAGAAAGTGTGCTAAGTGTTATGCTAGGGGAAGGTTCGATGGGATACTGTCTGAAGCACATAGCAAGGGGACAAGAGTCTAAATGAATCTAAGGAATTCAGAGATCCTACATGGGGCCAAAATCCAAGCCTGATTCTTAGCCCCTGAAATTAATTTAGCATAAAAACACTTTGTTTTTTAATGTCTGGGCTAGTCATCTTACAACTGCTTAAGTCACTTCCTAAAAAAATTAGCCAAGCCAATTCCAGTATTAAAACTAGATTGAATAATTGATAGTCTTCAGATATTTTTGTTTGCACTGCTGAGCCTATGGCTGAGGTGCCCTTCAAGACCCTTCATGCTACAGGATCGTGGTAAACGTCTGCCCCCTTGAGGAATCAGAAACTCTGCTTTTCAGCCCTTGAGGAATCAGAAACTCTGTTTTCAGATGACCCTGGGAGGACGGTTCACTAAGGTAGCAAAGCAAAACAAAACAAGGAACAAAAAGCAAACAAATCGAAACAAACAAACAAACAGGCAAAACACATGAAGACTTGCCAAGCACTGCCAAACCTTTTTGGATACTTGACTTGTTTTAGCCACCTTTGTTGAAATCATGTCCAAAGCCTCCAACTTTTGAAAAGCATTAAGATCTGCTGAAGTGTGGCTATGAGTCATACAGGGAAGTACTAAAGAAGTTGGTCTAGAAAGAATTTGAAAGTTCTCTATCCTTCCAGTGCTTTCCTTGTCTTCCAAGACAGAGGTATCCAGTTATTTAAAGTTGATGACACCAACAATAAAGCCTTATTTCCTCAGAGACTCACACTGTCCCCTGGGAATAGCATTAAAAGGCAAATCCTGATTCTGTGGATCTGGGGTGGGATTGGAGAGTCTACATTCCCAACAAGCTTCCTAGGAGATGATAATGATGCCGCTGGTCTGGAGACCACACTTTGAGTAGCAGTGTTCACAACACACAAACACAGCACAGGGCTGTGTATAATGCAGGAAGTGAGGGTCTCGTCCTTTTACACTTCCTCCCCCCAGACAACCCTCCTGGTAGGGGATTGCTCCCATGAACAAGAGCTCAGCAATCTGTGAAACAGGCCAATCCACAGAGCAAAAACCAGGCTCTTCATTTTAGTTGGCATAACTTGGCAGTTCCATGTAGATAAAGTCTTTATTTTTTGGACAGTCAGGGCAGGATAGGGGGTTGTGATAAAAGTGTCTAGGAGGTAAATAAACGTAATCTTTTTTTTAAAATACAAATTTGAAAAGTTTTGGGGTCATAAATAATTTAAAATCTAAAAGTATTTTTCTTTGGCCATTTCCTTAGTATTTAAAAAATAACTAGTGAATCTAATTACCTTCAGTATCTGCAAATCAGTAACATCTTGGTGTAAATGTCAAGTTATGATTCTATAAATATGATAGTCATGTTAATATGAATATGAAATGTTCAAACCAAGAAGCTTGTGGTATTATGTTTTCTGAACAAGATCAACAAACTTAGGGATCCTTACTTTTGAAAGCCAGGGAAGAGTGATATATTTCATAAAGAATAATTTAACCATGTTAGTTAAGTTGGGTTTTCATTTATGTGAGGTGAGAATTATCCCCAAAACTCTTTCCTTGTTATGGGAGCTAAATATTCTAAGGACAGTACATATTTGAGAATTAAACTATGCAGAATAAAGTTTAGTTATGGATTCTTGATTGCTCAATAAAATGATGACTCTCCAAACCTAATTACATTTGCACGAATTAAAGCACAGTTCTTAATGGCTCTCTATTTGTCTTCCCCCAGCCTGTGTCAGCTGCACAATGTGCCTTCCTGTTAGTTTCACTCTAGGTCTTGAAATTAGAAGTGTTTGTTATATTATGTTGATGTGCATGTGGCTTCAGTGCAAGAGAAGTAGGAGTGTTATGCTCTGGAAAAGCAAAGATTAGGAGTGTGTGTGTGTGTGTGTGTGTGTGTGTGTGTGTGTAACTCTCTTTTTAAGGCCTCCTTCTAAAATGTGTATTTGTGTCTTATTTTGATACTTTCCCTTTTCCCCCATCCATCTTTACCTTGGGAATGATAAGGATTCCTAAGACCAAAACCCTCAGGCTGATGGAAAAGCTTTGGCCCTTGTCACCCACTGCCCAAATTTGCCTGCATCAGGAGGTTGGTCATCCTTGGGGGTATAGGCTGGCATCTTGCACTCCATAGCCACAGAGGCAGGGGCCGGATGCCCGTGCACATCCTGGGCTCTGGCAGGGGTGGGGAGGTTAAAGGAGAAAGTGTGGGAGAGGGATTGGGGAGGGACTCAGACAATCTGTGATGTAGAAACATGTAGGGCGAAATCTACAGGGGTCCTTGGTGCCTGTTGGTTTCTTCAGTAAGGAAGGCTGCTTGGGTCATCTGCAGAGCAGGTCACTGGGAACTGCGGTCACTCCCACTGCCTGGTAGCCCCTGCTTTTCTTCCTTGTTCCTGTCTCTGTACATCTCAGCTTGGGCTGAAAACCAAATGGGTCCTTCACGTAGTGCCCTGAAAGGGTGGGGAAATTGGTAGTTCATTGTGATATCTCTTTCCCAGTGAGAGGGACTCTGTCTAGCTGGGAAGTTCCCTTGGTGCCGAGCGGTGCAAGCCTGGGGAAGAGACAATGCAGACAAGATGAAGCTGCTCTTTCTTCCCTTTTGTTTGGCTATTTTTGTTCCACTTTGTTACTGAAGTTTCTTAAGTAGACTCCTGACCTCTCCCAGAGCTATTTGTGTTCATAGATAGCTAATTGTTGATCTTTGTTGGGAGACAGAGGCTCAGGTCTCCCATGCTTCTATCTTGGTGACGTCACCCTGGAACCAAATGGAGCTCTATTCTGTTTCCAAAGCACACACCTACCTCTCATCATGTCTAAGGCTGTATCCCTAGGCCCTGACATTATAGGTGGTACTAAGATGCAGGTACCATCAATAGCTATTGATGCAGGTATACATCAATAGCTAGGGGCCTGTGTTGATACTCTCAAAGCTCAGGTTGTCACTGCTTTTGATTCATAGAATAAAAGATCTGTAGGGTGGATAAGCATAAAGCAGAGATCAGAGGTAATATCATTACCTAATGTCTGCCTATACTGTAGTGGAAGCTTAGGTTTGCAATTGATGAAGGAAACTCACCTACACTTAGTTGATAAGCTTATGAATAGGTCTACATTTGGAGTCCTTTCCACCATTAAATATTAGTTATTAGCGTTTCATAGATGTCCTTTATCAAAATCAGGATGTTATTTTCTTTCTCTAGAGTGCTGACAGTGTTTTTGTTGTTACTGTTGTTTTTTAATGAACAGCTATTACATTTGTCAAATACTTTTTTCTACATCTAATGAGACAATCATATGGATTCCTTTTGCTAGTATTTTGTTAAGGTTTTTGCACCTATATTCATGAAGGATATTGCTTGTAATTTTCTTTTCTTTTTTTTTTACAATGGAATTCTTTTTTTTTTTTTTTTTTTTTTTTTTTTTTTTGCGGTACGCAGGCCTCTCTCTGCTGTGGCCTCTCCCGTTGCGGAGCACAGGCTCCGGACGCGCCGGCTCAGCGGCCATGGCTCACGGGCCCAGCCGCTCCGCGGCATGTGGGATCTTCCCGGACCGGGGCACGAACCTGTGTGCCCTGGATCGGCAAGCGGACTCTCAACCACTGCGCCACCAGGGAAGCCCCATGGAATTCTTATTTTTTAAAAAAATATTTATTTATTTGGCTGCGCCAGTCTTAGTTGTGGCATGAGGGATCTTTAGTTGCGGCATGCAGGATCTAGTTCCCTGACCAGGGATCAAACCCAGGCCCCCTACATTAATCCCTAATTTTCTTTTCTTGTAATGCCCTTGTCAGGTTTTGGTGTCAGTGTTATGTTAACATCATAAAACTAGCAGGGCAGGGTGTCTTCCTCCTCTATTTTCTGGAAGAATTTATGACGTACTAGTACTATTTCTTCCTTAAATATTTGGTAGAATTCACTGGTGGAAGTTTTTGGGGTGAATTTTTCTTGATTGGAAGGCTTTAAATTACAAATTCCATTTCTTTTTATTTTTTAATGAAGTTTTATTCTTTTTTTAAAAAATTTATTTATTTGATTTTTGACTGCGTTTGGTTTTCGTTGTTGCACACGGGCTTTCTCTAGTTGTGACGAGCGAGGTGTACTCTTTGTCGCAGTGCATGGGCTTCTCCTTGCGGTGGCTTCTTTTGTTGCGGAGCACGGGCTCTAGGCGCATGGGCTTCAGTAGTTGTGGCATGCAGGCTCAGTAGTTGTGGCTCACGGGCTATAGAGCGCAGGCTCAGTAGTTATGGTGCATGGGCTTAGTTGCCCTGTGGCATGTGGGATCTTCCCAGACCAGGACTTGAACCCATGTACCCTACATTGGCAGGCAGATTCTTAACCACTGCGCCACCAGGGAAGTCCCACAAATTCCATTTCTTTGATAAATAAAGGACTATTCATATTTTAAATTTCTTTTTGTGTTATTTTCAGCAAGTTGCATTTTCCAAGGAATTTATCCATATCATCTAAGTCATTAAATCTATAGACGTAAAGTCTTTCATAATATTCTCTTATGAACTTTTTTGTACAATATATCCTTGTAGCTTATTTATTTTATGTATAATAGTTTGTACCTCTTAATTCCCTGCTGCTGTCATGCCCCTCCCTCTTCCCTCTCCCCACTTGTTTGTGCTCTATATCAGTGTCTGTTTCTTTTTTGTTATAGTCGCTAATTTATTTTATTTTTTAGATTCCACTTATAAGTCATATAATATAGTATTTGTCTTTCTCTGCCTGAGTTATTTCACTTAACATAATACCCTCCCAAGTCCATCCATGTTGTTGCATATGGCAAAATTTCATTTTTTTTTACGGCTCTCATTATCTTTTTTGTTTGTTTGTTCTGTATTTTTTTAATTTTTTTTCATTATCTTTTTAACGTGCCTAGGAATTTGTAGTGGTGTTGCTGATATCATTTGTGTTTTCTCTCTTTTTTCTTGATTAGGAAAAAAAAAGAAAAAACTATCAATTTTGATAATTTTTTCAAAGTATCATCTTTTGGTTTATTGTGTTGTATATTGTTTGCTTTCCATTTCATTGATTTCCATTCCTTTTTAATTTCTTTTATGCTATGTGCTTTGAGTTTATTTTGTTCTTTTTCCAACATATTAAAATGAAAACTCCTTTTCTAATATAAATATTTTAAGTTAAAAATTTCCTCATAAACAGCTGCTTGCCACAAATTTGGACTTGCTGTATTTTCACTATCATTTAGTTTGAAATATTTTCTAATTACTCTGTGATTCCCTTTTTAGCTCATGGGATACCATCTAGTGTCATTTTCCTTCAGCCTGAAGAAATTCCTCTAGCAGGTTTTAATGTAATGTGTTTACACTGGTTACAAATTCTCCTACGTTTTTATTTTAACTTCATTCTTTTTTTGTGGTACGCGGTCCTCTCACTGTTGTGGCCTCTCCCGTTGCGGAGCACAGGCTCCAGACGTGCAGGCTCAGCGGCCATGGCTCACGGGCTTAGCCGCACCACGGCATGTGGGATCCTCCCAGGCCAGGGCACGAACTCGTGTCCCCCTGCATCAGCAGGCAGACTCTCAACCACTGCGCCACCAGGGAAGCCCCTTAACTTCATTTTTAAAGAACATTTTTGCCGGATATAGAATTCTAGGTTGACAGGGTTTTTTTTTTTCTTTTCTTCAGTACTTTAAAGATTTCCTTGTGTTGTCTCTTACTTGCAATATTTCTGTCAAGTCAGTCGTCATTTTTATCTTTGTTACCCTATATGTAATGTCATTTTTACTGTGGTTGCTTTTAGGATTTTCTTTGGTTTTCAGTAGTTTGGTGATAGCGTGCCTAGATGTAATTTTCTTGTGATAGTTCCTATTTGGAGTTCTGGAGAGTTCTCAGTATGTAGTTTTTCAAATACTTTTCCAAATCCATTCTCTATTCTTTTGTTTTGGAACAACAGTTATTCACGTAGTAGAGTGCTTGATGCTATCCCATAAGTCATTGAGACTCTGCTTATGTTTTTGCCCTTTTTAAATTTAAATAAATTTTTTATTTAAAAATAGGTTTAGATTTATATAAAAGTTTTAAAGATAGTTTAGAATTCATATATTTCCTCACCTAGTTTCTTACGTTGTTAACATCTTATATTACTAGTGTACATTTGTCACAACTAAAGGACAAACATTGGGATATTATTATTATCTATACTCCACACTTGATAAAGATTTCACTAGTTTTCACCTAATATCCCCTTTCTGTTCCAAGATCCCACCTAGGATACCACATTACGGTTAGTCATAATGTCTCCTTACCCTCCTCCATTCTGTAACAGTTTCTCAGACTTCCTATGTTTTTTTAATCAACATGACAGTTTCAAGGGGTATTAGTCGTGTATTTTATAGTATTTATCTCAATTTAGTTTTGTCTCATGTTTTTCTCATGGTTAGAGTGGGATTATGGCTTTTTGGAGGAAGACTACAGAGGTGAAGTGCCAGTCTCATCACATGATCTCAGGGGTATGAACAGTCAACATGACTCATCAATGATGATGTTAACCTTGGTCACCTGGCCGAGGTAGTGTTTGTCAAGTTTCTTCTTTGTAAATTTACTTTTCTACCTTTTCCAAGGTGTAGGGAGTTAAGCTCCACCTCCTTGAGGGAGGGGTATCTGGATAATTTATTTGGAATTCTTCTGTAGGGAGGCTTATCCTTTCCCCACCATTTATTTATTTATTCAGTCATTTATACATACCAGCATGGATATTTATTTCATACTTTAGGTTATTATCCAATGCTATGTTATTATTTTGTTCAAATTTTTCTGTTTTTGTTATTGGGATCTTTCTTAGGTTGACTATGATATGCCTAAATATAGTTTTCTTGATATTTCTTCTGAAGGGTTTGGGACTCCCAGCATATATACTTTTCGTACCCCATTCTTTATCTTCTTCTTCTAGGACCCCAATTATCCATATTTTAGAGTGCTTGGTATTGTCCCATGAGTCATTGAGGCAATGATCATGGTTTTCTAAATCTTTTTCTTTGTATCTTTCTTCCATTTTGATAATTTCTCTTGATCCACCTTCACATTCATTGTCTTTTCCCTGCATTGTCCAATTTGCTGTTAATCACATCCAGTGAATTTTAAAATTTCAGATATCTTCTTTTTCAGTTCCAGGATTTGTTTTTGGTTCTTTGTTAATTTCCATATCTCTGTGAATTTTCTTATCTTTTCACCTGTTATACCCACTTTTTCCTGTAGCTCCTTTGACAGATTTACCATAGTTATTCTAAAGTCCCTATCTTCTAATTCCAGTATCTGGGTCTTCTGTGGGCCTGTTTCAGTTGACTGTTTTTTTCTTCATGACTCCAGTTCACATTGTCTTCACTTTCATGGTGCTTACAGAAGTTATTGAAATGATGATAGAGGACACCCACATTACATGGTATCTGCCTAGCACCTCCTAAGGCAATCTGCTGTACAAAATTTCTTACTGAAGTATCCAGAAGATACTAAAAAGATAAAAAATTTCAACACCCCAAATTGAGACAAATGACCCTCTGGAAAGGGTCATATTGTCACCCGCTGAAAGGAATTTCCACTAATTATGAAGCCAATGGAAATGGGAAGAGGACAGCATTCAGTGTCCTACCTATGCTTTGCCTCTGGAAAGGGAGTAGCCCCACATCCCCAAAACAAGGTCGAGAGAGTTTTTCCCCCTCCCTCACTCTCTGCCTGATTGACTGTACAGTCCGAAGATCAGGCAGCTTTACCTCTATTCATTTCAAGGCATATATTCAATGACTTCTGTGTCAGGAAAATGGGGAAGGAAACAGAGAGGAATTAGTGTTCGTCCACTGTAATCTTGGAGTGTAGCTAATGAGAAACGTACTGCAAGACACGGAAGAGATAATTGGGTGAATATTGGTATCCTCATTAAGATAGGGAAGCAGGAGGCAAGAGCAGATTTAGACAACAGATGATGAGTTCAGTTTTATACTTGCTGAGTTTGAGGCTCCTGTGTTTTATTAAGATCATTAAGATGTGAGGTACTTTTAGATTTAATTATAATCATTAAGAGTTTTCAAATAGATCCAAGGGAATAACTGGTAGAAATTTGGCCAAGTGATTGGAGTTTAAGCCAGAAGTGATATGGGCTTGGAAAACAGGGTAGTTGAAGTCAAGGATATGGATGAAAGAAAAGGACCCTGGATAAATCCCCAAGGGGCACCAACATTTTAAGTTCAGGCTAAGGAAAAGGAACACGCAAGGAAAGATGGAAAGATGTCGCGGAAAGAGTGGTATCTCAGAATCTAAGGAAGTAAAGTGCTTCAAGAAAGAGAAAACAGTTCACAGTGTCAAATGTTTCAGATTAGGTAAGTCATAAGTATGTAAACTGAATGTATGTATTAAGTAAGGTTGAGTAAGATGAATGTCGAAACTCGATTGCTGGAATTGAGTACTAGTTATCCACTGGTTATCTTCGGCAAAGAAATTTTGGAGGAATGATGGGGGTAGAAGTGAGATTTCCATGGGCTGAGTGAATGAGAGGGAAAAAGTGAGGGTCACAAAAGTCTTTCTAGAAATTTGACTTTGAAAGTAAAGCTCATGGACAGTAGCTAGAAGGTTATGTAGGATCAAAGGAGGATTCTTTTGTTCATGAGCAAGACTTGAATACATTTATATTCTTAAGGGAAGGAAGCAAGTGAGATCAATATGGGAGAGAGAATGATGAGCTAGTTCCTAGAGGTGGACCTACAGAGGAACAGGCAAATTTATTGGCAAACCACTTACTCTGTGGTTCACAGGACCCAAATCAGAGATTTTTTTTGGATCCCTTAGTTCTTAAGTGAAATTATGCTGCTGCAGAGATCATAGAGGACTTTAACATAAGGTCTGACTTGGCCATAAAATTCTTTCCAGACTAAGGATGATGTTGGCTTTGTCCTTCATTTTAAGAAAGAGGTCTCTTCTACCTCAGGCCCCCAAACTATAGCAGCCACTCATTAACATTAATAACATTAACAGAACAAACTTGTAAAAACAGGTTCATTCTAAAAAGGTTTGAGGTGATTTAATAGATTTTTATTTTAATAATACAATTGGATAAAAAGAAATGGGTGATAAAATCAAGACAATAGGAAAATTAGGTTTGGGAATATAGATTAAGGCTGAGCAGGATTAGGACACAGCAAATGCATGTCACATGGTTCTGTTCACTTGCTGAAGGTGGACCGCACATTTGGCACTAGGCTTGCCTGTGGCCAGAACAAAGATGGAAAGCAATTGGTTACAAGATTCAAAATGCCTAAATGAAAAATAAACAAAAAAAACTAGTTATTAAGGAGAAAACAGTTTTTCTTAGGTCCAAGGCTTGAGAGAAATTTCTCTCATGAATGCTCAATGTTCCCACATTAAACCCACAGGAATTTCCTTGCAGTGCCCCTCACTGAAAGTGGATGACAGAACAACCATATGCATTACCTTTTACAGAAAGAAGTGTCAGTGAGGGGCATTTAATAGGTACTAAATACTTAAAAGATTCCGACTACTTTCATAGGTCCTATTACTTACACTGCAGTAGTTCCTCACATGACCTCTGTCCAGGGTTTCACCCTTAATTTTCACACCCTTTCCAACCCCTGAGATAAACATGGTCCGCATTTCATTTCAGAATGGATGAAAAAAATGATCTGTTTCAGTTCCCTTTCTCATTGTTGACTGTGCTTTACACTCAATCTAAGAGAAGCAAAAAAGCACTTGGTACTGAGAGCTGATAATGTTGGTTTTCATCTATTTGAAAGTCATTAAGATTTTCAAATAGATACCAATTCTCAGGGCACATACTTATCTAGCAGAGATAATCTCTGGGCCTTCCTAGTGTCCAGCAGAGACAAGGTATAGACAGAGGAAATTAAAGTTCTGGGAAGAGGATATCACTGTTGGCCTAAATGTTATAGTAGCCCTATTTTTTTTTTTCCTGGCTAGAGGTAAGCCAGAATTTAATTATACTGCTGATGGTTTGGCTTGATGAGTGTAATGGTTGCTAAGTCAGAGGTGGCTGGGAATCAATATTTTTTTTTTCCAGCAAGTAATAACATGTTTGCTTTGAAATCTTTTATCTAAGTGTGAGATTCAATGTGAAAGCTTTTTGAGGCAAGAATTCTGATAAAGGCACTATGGGAAAGGCAGATTCCTGTTTATGGCTTAGATCTGCCCTGATAGATCTGATTTACAGAAGCCCCTCCTCACCTCTGGAACATCATTTTAGAAATCTCCAGGCACCAAAAAGTCCTTCAAGGGCTGGGTCTGTGTTCCTGGAGACCTCTGTGTGTCTGGAACTCCAATCAGCTTTCTGTTGGGGCTTCTTCCTGCGAGTGTTCCAGACTGCACATGACCAAGCTGTGGCTGTGGAAGGCATCCTGTTGACAGCACTACTTTAAATGAAAATGCTTTCATTCTGTAGATGTACCAGATTAGAGGGAAGCTATTTCAGAAGTGAAAAGAGCAAAGACACACTAAGAGACTAGTGGTATGAGAATGGGAACAGTCAGTGTGTAGAACTCTTGTGAAGAGCTGGTTCCTTCACCAGCCAGATGCCCTCGTTCTTTGCTGTTTCATGGATGCAGACCTTGCCCTCACCAGGCAGAAGTAAATTACCACTTCCCTCTTGGGAAAGGAACCCATTTATACCTGTCATTGAGTTTTGCCTTTGGAAACTCTTCGTATGTGATCTTTGGAAAGTAATTGAACTTCCAGCCTTCAGGGGCCACCTGAGTATGATCTAGACTAATTTATATTTGGCTTTTTCATACCTTGCTGGGAGATACAGAGCAACCCCAAAGCACAGAATTCTGAAGTTCAGCAGTCATCTAGTTTAGCCTAGTGTCCAGGTATGTGAACTCAGAGGTAAGTGTCCTCCTTTACAATTGGACCCACATTTTAAAAATCCACCCCCCTGCAAGGGTTAAGAAACTCCTCTCATTGATGGTTAGAGTGTTTCATTACCTTTAGGCAAGGAGATGCTCTTTGTAATGAGAAGTATTGTTACTAGAGGTGGAAATACTGTACTATAGAGTCACTTCCCTAATTATATTTGACAGGCTGCTTCATTTCCTAGCTGTGCGCCTTGGTAAAGTCCCCTTGTTCATTCTGAAGTGTTCATCTGTAAAATGGAATGGTAATCCCGTCTCTCTAGGTTCATGCAAGAAGAGATTTTTTTCCAGCTCTTACGTGATGATGTTATTTTATATTTTATTGACATTTATTTCTGGGAACTAACCAATTTTCATCGATGACTCACATTTGCCTTATGGTTCACCTGGATTCCCAGGTGGTTCTGGCTACAGCTGCGTCTGCTGAGTCAGTTTCTTCCTGCAATGTGTATGGTTTGGTTTTGATTCAAATGGTGCAGCTTATGTTTAAACTCCATTTTCTGTTACTGAAGCCAAGTCACACACAGACAGGCCCAGACTCACTTGCAGATGGGTCCACTTCCTCTCATGGGTGATCAGAGCAGGACAGTCACACGGTGGGAGGGGGGTGGGTGGAGGCAGAGACTGTGCTTTCACACCTGCTCCCATCACTGCTCCGCAGCAGGAGAACAGTCCACGTGCAGTTACGCCCCAAAGCTCAGCCCTGCCTTTGGACGTTACCTCAGAGAAAGATCTCAGATGTGTGCTAAGAATAACTACTATCAGGGCATTGATCAAGGTCCTTAAACCTTTTTTTTTTTTTTTGGTAACACAGATCTTTTTGGCAGTTTAATGAAGCCTATGGATTCCTTAAAAAAATCCCATAAAATGTGTAGGATTACAAAATTTAAAACACACTGAAATACAGCCATTAAAATATATTTTTTAAATGTGATATAGTAAGGCATGTACTTTATTCATGCATTAAATATCAAGCCTAACAGCAGATCAAATAACTACAGTTAATTTCAAAGTTGCCATGAGTATATCAGTTATGTCAACATATCTGCAACAATTGTAACATGAAAATACCTGTGATTTCTATTAGTGACAAAGTCACAGGTACTGCTTCTCCTACTGTGGTCTGTGACCTACATTCATAACTGGAAGAAATGCTAAATTTCAGTTAGATACTAGTGAAAATAAATTTGTAACTTTTTTCCCTATCAAGTTCTTGAATCCCCTGACTTCTGTCCCAGGCGAAGGACCCTAGATTTGGTCAATAACGAAAGCAGAAGAAAAGATAAGTATAAGAAAAATTGGAAAGCTTACTTTTTCAGTGTACAGTTACATGAATATTAAGTACATTTCAAACAACTAACAATAAATGTGCTTTAGTTTGGTGGTTAGCACAGCTTTTTGCATACATCGTCTGGGATAAATATCTGTTGGTTTGAAGAAACTAACAAAAACATTGCTAACATTGCTTTGCATTCATGCATCTACTGTGTCTTCTTCCTCCAGTGCCTATGAACTCTTTAAGGGCACAGTAGCTTTCCCATGATATAGGAGCCAGTAAGTGTTAAATGAAAAAATTCATATGATATAATATCTGGATTAAGTCAGAACGCCTTCAGAGTATCATCTGCTTAGCTTTGTATTGAATAATACCCTATTAGATAGGGAACAGAGAGTCCTCACTAATTTCTGGCAGAATTCTATCTAATAGCCCCCATTTATTATTTATTGTATGTCAGGGATATAATTGTCATTTAATACTCACAATAAGGGACTTCCCTGGTGGCACAGTGGTTAAGAATCTGCCTGCCAATGCATGGGACATGGGTTCGAGCCCTGGTCTGGGAAGATCCCACATGCTGCGGAGCAACTAAGCCTGTGCACCACAATTATTAAGCCTGCACTCTAGAGCCCACGAGCCACACTACTGAGCCCGTGTGCCACAACTACTGAAGCCTGCATGCCTAGAGCCCATGTTCTGCAACAAGAGAAGCCATCGCAATGAGAAGCCCACGACTGCAAGGAAGAGTAGCCCCTGCTCGCCACAACTAGAGAAAGCCCGCGTGCAGCAACGAAGACCCAACGCAGACAGAAATAATAAATAAATAAATACTCACAGTAAGCTTGTGGGTATGTATTACCCACATTCAACAATGCAGTTCACATATCATTGAGAGTTTATGTGCAATAAGCCATGGCGGGCTTTTTGCTTTAAGCGCAATGGCACACTGGGGAAGAGAGAGATGAAACAGATTAACGGTTCCTGCCTGCAGATAGCTTATAATCCAGTAGAGGAGAAAGATATGTATAGGCCTAATCATGAGACAAGGTGAACAAAGGCAGACTAAGGGGTCAGCATAACAAAGAGCACTGGGGCAGATGGAGTCTTTTTTTTCTGGAAATGGTGGATTTTTCAGAGGAACTAAAGCTTGAGGAGAGAAGGAAGCGGGGTAGCAGGAGAGAAGGCTGAAAAGGTTGAGATTTAAATTTCAGAGGTAAGTGTTTTAGACTTATTGTATACACAGTTCAAAAATACCACTGCTGTCTTCAAACTGCATACCAACGATATGCCTCGTTCTAGTCACTGTACACTTAGATGATGGTGATTTTGGAGGAGCCTGTCAGAACCATAATGAATCTTGTGTTTTTAAGATTAAGTGTAATCAACACTCCTCTCCTTATCCCTGGTGGAAGTCTTGTTCAAAGAATACAGGTGACTCCAAATTTATGACAGCAACAGAAGCATCTAACTGCCATATGTGACCAACCTAACATTGCTAATGTGAAGCACTGATTTGCTCTCAGACTCTAGTGAAGCATCATCATAGTGGTTCATAGTAATTTTCCCAAATAAAAAATTTAAGAGGATTAATAACACAGTAATTTGATCCAACTGTATTCTCTTGGACTAGTCAAGGCAATTAGGGAGCTGTCATCCATGCCATGCCTCTGTTTATCCTAATGAGAAGCACCCTGATTTATAGTGAAGGCTGACAGTTTAATGTAGCTCGAAACATAATTTGTAAACTCTAATGACCAGTGTGATCAGAATGGTATAAACAGAACCATTTCTCAGAATATGTGCTGTTTTGATGTTTCTGGATCATGTTGCTTTGATCGCTCTAGGAAAAACATTGCTTTGTAAATGGTTCACTGGATAAACAGTTGCATCTTCTACCAAAATATGTTTTTCATATAATCATCTGTTTAAGTACATCTGTGGCCTTTGAATGTATAGAATAATGAAATATTTGCATAGATGGGGTTTTAAAAGTGTTCTAGTCCAATTACCTTCCTTTATAAATGGAGACTTCCAGACGCAAAGAGAAAAGATTTGCCTACGGCCATTTGACTCCATAAGAGTGGACCTTGGATGGGACCCCGGCCAATGCCTTTGCCCCACTCAAGGCTGATCCGACTTGTGGGTAGTTTTTAGGGCACTTGATCTTTTATTTGTTTGGAGTACCTTATGCTGCATGAGAACGTGTTTCTCTGCCAGGTTCCTGGGGACTTCTGACCAAGTACCATTGTGTATTTTGCACTAAATGGAGAAGTTCTGTCATTGGTGAAGTATCATTCCTTCTCCTCTCATTTCTTGCCTTTGTTTCTGAACTCCCTTCTTGTAATAGATAGAATGGTGGCCTTCCCAAAAGATACGCCCATGTCCTAACCCCTAGATTCTAAAAATATGACTTTCTTTGGAAAAGGGGTCTTTGCAGATGTAATTAATTTAAGGTTCTCAAGATGAGATTATCCTGGATTTAGGGTGGGCCCCAGATTCATTGTTGAGTGTCCTTAGAAGAGAAAGGCAGAGGGAGGTTTGAGACACAGGGGAGAAATTCATGTCAAGAAATAGGCAGAACTTGGAGTTATGCAGCTACAAGTCAAGGAACAGCATGCCAAAGATTGCCGGGAGCTACCAGAAACCAGGAGTGAGGCATGGAACAGGTTTTCCCTCAGAACCTCCAAAAGGAAACAAAGAAGATGCTAATCAATACTAACGGAGTGAAAGGCAAATAAATGTTTACTTCTAAAAAGTGCATAATGGTCCAACTCAGCAGGCTGTCAAGAGATTAGGCACTGCAGAGAAGATAATACAGAGAAGATTGAAGTGCTCAAGGAGAGGCAAATTCCATGGTAACCTTTGTGAAGCCAAACATATCCTTCTGTAATCATCGGTTATAAGACTCTAGTTGTTACCATCATCAGACCTCAGTTCTGTCCCTTCTGCAGAATCACATTCCCATCAGAGGGCTAACAGTGATAAAACTCACTAAACAAGTAAGCAGTGCTTGACTTTGGGTCCCTTAATCCTTCTGATCCTCAATTTTTCATCTGTAAGATGAACAAAAATTGTATCTTCCTCTAAGTCTTTTCGAGGTCACAACGTGAGATACCTGTGATATATGACTTTAAGAGGGCATAACAAATAGCACCTCTTACTTGCTTGAGTTCTGAACAAACTGAGAAATAAGACCAAAGAATCAATAGATGGAAGACCAAAATATATTATCACCTTCATGATACTGGTAAAGGCTAAGTTGGAGTCCATGTTAGTGTGAGACTTCCATGAGACAGCTACATCCCTGCATGGGGCAGACTTAACTTTCCAGTCTCAGGCTAAACCGGACCCTGCCTGGGGGAGGGTCTCCGGAGGAGCTCAGTAAGTCACGGGCTCCCTACGGCCTGGCCCACTTCTGAGAGAAAGAGGCAGGGTAATGCATGTCAAATTCCTACCACCAAATTCACTACTCAACTGAGTGACTCCCAGGGGAAGAGTGAGCAGGAGGTGGACCAAGGCCAGAAGTGTCATGGAAATAGAGCTTCTTCCACATGAATGGAAGCATCTGGAGTATCTTTCTGTTTTGTGAATCCATTAGGGCTGAGCCTGTGCTCAGCCATGGAGTGGCCATCCCTGTGGGAGGGGCATCCCTGGGCATCAGGACAGTCCTATTCTTATCCTTGGAAGACTGTGCTCCCCACCTGCCCACTGCTTGCCAGCACTTCATCCTGCCTTGGCTTGTGTCCAAGATAATATCTTTAATTTAGTTCACAATCTAGAAACGTGTACTTTAAAAAATCTTTAGTATTTAGCAAAAGATCTTGAAAGAAATCAGTTACATTATATCTTGGTAATTATGAGGTTAGAAGAATAAATCTTTTTCTTTTCTGCATGCTGACTTAAAAAGGAGATTGAATCTCTCCTTTTCTCTGTCACACATATTCCTCCAAAGGTCCATCTGATCTCTGCTCTAAATTTATGTCTCTTGATCTCCAGTTGGCTTTAAAACTCTTCGTAATTTTGAAATGGTCTTCAGTTTTTTTTCATCATTACAGCTTAATACTGCATAGTTGGGAAGAACACATCATGTTCACAGCTTGTAATAGATATGTCATTGCCATTGTTCTCATATATAAATTTTGGGTTTTTCTCCCCCAAACTGAGTTCAAAGGTAAAAAATTAAGTAGGATACATGGAGACCCGGGATTCAATGTTCTAAATAGCTAAGTACACATTGGCTTAACAAATATAACTTACAAATGTGTAAATACTCTATTCCTTCTTGGGCATCCAATGCACATAGGACCTGCTTACAAGGTTATGATCATGTCCTATACAATTGTGAGATAAAACAAGATCTTAGTTAAAAAAAATTTTTTTTAAAGATTTATTATTTATTTATTTTTGGCTGCGTTGGGTCTTAGTTGTGGCATGCGGGATCTTCATTGAGGCATGCGGGATCTTTCATTGTGGTGCGTGGGCTTCTCTCTAGTTGTGGCCTGCGGGTTTTCTCTCTCCAGTTGTGGTGCTCAGGCTCCAGGGCGCGTGGGCTCTGTAGCTTGCGGCATGCGGGCTCTCTAGTTGAAGCGCGCAAGCTCAGTAGTTGTGGTGCACGGGCTTAGTTGCCCCGCAGTATGTGGGATCTTCGTTCCCTGACCAGGGATCGAACCTGCATCTCCTGCATTGTAAGGCAGATTCTTTACCACTGGACTACCAGGGAAGTCCCTAAAAACGTCAATAAAAAAATTTTATCAGAAAATGTTTTTTAATTGAAGTATAGTTGATTTACGATGTTGTCTTGGTTTCACATGTACAGCAAAGTGATTCAGTTATACGTACATATATATACATATATATATTCTTTTTCAGATTCTTTTCCCTTATAGGTTATTACAAAATATTGAGTATAGTTCTCTGTGCTATATAGTAACAAGAGCTTAGTTTTATGTGTTATATGTTCTGCAACAGCTGTTCTGCCTGCCTGAGATATTTCTCCCAACTTCAGCATGAGAACACTGGCCACTTCTCAGAATGAAGAATGAATGTGTATATTTCAGAACAAAAGCTATAAAAATGGCTTTTAAGTGCCCTCAGGAGGGGCCTGGAAAAATCTTGAAAGGGGGAAAGTTGAAGGGCTAGTTGGAAGAATTTGCTGTTGGCATTAAATCAGAAGAGGTTCAAATATAACCACAATATAAAATATATAAATGTTCTCCTCTAAAGCACTTAGATCTCTGAGATGCATGAATGTTGTATTACTTTGAGTCAGATTTTAAACACACACACACACACACACACACACACACACAGCTTCGTATGTTCTGTAGCTAACTATAAACTGTCAGGGTAAAACTTGGATTACTGAGAGAAAACGTGATTGAATCAGTATCTGGTTTAAGAGTGGAGTAGAAAAATTCCTTCTTCTTTGATTTTCTTTCCTCCTTGAGTAAATTAACTCTATTTATTTATAACATAGACTCATGGATCCTGGGAGAGGGAAAAAAACTTACTTAGGAAGTGGTATCATCTCCTACCAAATTTAGGAGTTTTCTCCCTAACATTCCAAATTCTGGTCTTCCTACTTTTATTTGAAGAGGCCTAAGAATGCAGAGTTCTGAAATCATACGACACCCATGCTCTTTGCAGACAGTGGTAGCCACTAGAAGTCTCTTGTATCTGAGTTGACCTTCCTCTCCCTGTAATATTCATCCTTTGCTTTTCATTCAGTCTTTTGGAACTATAGGAAATAAAGTTCCCTGCCCCTCTCTCGTAACACTCTTTAAGATGTTGGAAGAAACCTCTCATATCGCAATGTCTTTTTTTCTAATTTATATGCAAGTTTTGCACAGCTGAAGAAATGGCATTTCCAGGGCAGAACTGGTATCTTAACAATACTGAGTCTTCTAATCCTTAAAGATGGTATATAACTCTCCATTTACCTCGGTGTTCTTTAACTTCTCTCAGCAAGATTTTTTTACTTTTTCAGTGTGCAGGTTTTACATATATTTATCTGTATGTATTCCATAGATTTTTAAAATTGAGATTGTAATTTACATAAAATTTACCTCTTTAAAGTGTATCATTCATTGGCTTTTAGTATATTCATGAAGTTGTGCAAAAATCACCATTTCATAGTTTTTAAATGGTACTGTTTCCATTTCCAGTTGTTTACATACAGTATATATATAGTTGCTACTATGTTTATGGATATACAATTTACTTTTGTATTTTGACTTTGTGTTTGAGAGCTTGCTAAATTCATTTTTAGTTCTAATAGGGTTTTTGATTCTTTTTTCAGATCCTATAGTTTTCTCTACATAAACATTCATGGCATCTTTGAAAAAGACAGTTTTAATTATTCTTTTCCTATCTCTATTTTTTTCCTCTTTATTTTGCATCATTACTAAACTTCCAGTAAACTGTTGAATAACAGTGGTGAGAGCAGATATCCTTGCTTTGTTCCTGATCTTAGGAGAAAGTATTCAGTTTTTCACCATTAGGTATGCTATAGCTACAGGTTTTTGATAGATGCCCTTTATTAAGTTGTAGAGTGTCCTTCAACTTTCAATTCTAAACATATTTAGAATTAGTTCAATGAATGGGTATCAAATTTTGTCAAATGATTTTTCTGCATCTATTGGGATTATCATATGGTTTTCTTTTTAGAATGTGTTAATATGATGAATTACATTAATTAACTATTTTTAAAATGTTAAACCTTGCCTTTCTCCCCATTTGAGTCCAATGGGATGAACCCCATTTGATCATGATGTATTACTCTTCTTCTGTATTAGTTGATTTGATTTGCTAAACATTTTAAAAGGATTTTCTCATCAAGGCTATTGGACTGTAGTTTCCTTTTTAAAACAATGTTTTAGGATAGTTTTGTTAACGAGTAATGCTGGCCTCATAAAATGTGCTTGAAAGTGTTCCCTCTTTTTCTATTCTCTGGAAGATTTATGTAGAATTGGCTTTATATTCCCTTAAATGTTTAGTAGAATTTACCAAGAGAAGCCATCTGGGCCTGGTATTTTCTTTGTGGAAATGTTTTCAATTATGAATTCAAATTATTTAATAGCTATAGGGCTATACAGGTTAGTTATTTTTTCTTGAGTGAACTTTATTTTTTTCTTGAGTGAACTTTGATGTTTTGTGTTTTTCAGATAATTTGCCCATTTCACCTAAGTTGTCAAATTTATTGCTATAAAGTTTTCTAAATATTCCCTTATTATTTTAACGTCTGTAGGATCTCTGAGAAATTTCCTGCTTTTCATTACTAATATTGGTAATTTGTGTCTACCCTTTCTTTCTGGTCAGTCCTAGGAAGTGTTTTATCAATTTTACTGACTTTTTCAAAAAACTATCATCGATTTGCTTTATTGTTTTCCTATTTTTTATTTCACTGATTTCTGATTTTATCTTTATTTCCTCTCTTTGCCTACTTTAGGTTTAATCTTTTTCTAGTCCCTTAATGTAGAAGCATAGAACATTGATTTTGAACTTACCTTCTGTAATTTTGTGCTATAAATTCCTTTTAACCACTGCTTTAGTTAATGCTCACTAATTTTGAGTGTCTTCATTTTCATTCAGTTTTAAATATTTTAAAATTTCCTTTGTGATTACGTTTTTGACTCATGGGTTATTTAGAAACATAGCTTAATTTCTAAGTATTTGGGGATTTTTAAAGATATTCTTCTAATAATGACTTCTAATTTAATTTCATTATGGTAAAATCTCAGTCTTAATAAATTTATTAAGACATGTTTTATGGACCAGAATATAGTATCTTTAGTGAATGTTTCATGTGCATTTGAAAAGAATGTGTATCTTAAATTAGTTCAGTTTTATTATAACAAAACACCACGGAGTGGGAGGCTTATAAACAAGAGAAATTTATTTCTAACAATTCTGTGGACTGGAAGTCCAAGATCAGGGTGCAGGCATGGTTGGATTCTGGTAAAGGTCCTCTTCCAGGTTGCATGCATCTGACTTCTTGCTGTGTCCTCACATTGTAGAAGGGACAAGGGAGCTTTCTCAGGCCTCTTTTTTAAGGTCACTGATTCCATTCATGAGGACTCTACTCTCATGACCTAATCACGTCTCAGGGACCCACCTCCTAATACCATCACTTTGGTGGTTAGGATTTCAACATAGGAATTTGTGGGAAACACAAACATTCAGTGTATACCAGCCACTATTGGATAGTATGTTCTATAAATGTCATTTAAGTCAAGGTGATTGGTAGTATATTCAGGTATTCTATATCCTTACTGCTCTTATTTAGTTATTCTATCAACTTTTGAGAGGGGAGCATTGAAATCACCAATGTAATTGTGGATTTGTCTGTTTCTCCTTTTATTTCTGTAAGTTTTGGGTTCCTGTATTTTGAAGCTCTATTATTTGCTGTAAACATATTTAGTATTATGTTCTTTTGTTGAATTCACCCGTTTTTCCTTGTAAAATGTTCCTTTTTCTCCCTGATAATAGTCCTTGTTGTAAAGTTTACTTTGTCTGATATTAATATAGCCATTCCAGTTTTCTTTAGATTAAGTGTTTTCGGATTACGTCTTTTCCATTATTTTACTTTTAACCTCTGTTTTTATATTTAAACTAGTTTTTTTTTTTTTTTTTTGGTTAAACAGCACAAAATTGGTTCTTACTTTTTTCTTTCTTTTTAAATAATGAGACAATCTCTGCCTTTTAATTGAGGTATTTAGATTGCTAGTGTTTAATGTAATTATCAGTATGGTTTGGTGTAAATCTACTATCTTGATGCTTGTTTTCTATTTGATCCATACGTTTTTCTTCCTTTTTCCTCTTTTCTCACCTTCTTTTGGATTAACTGATATTTTTATTAATCTGTTTCATCCTCTGTGTTGGCTATACATTTTGCTTTAATTTTTGTGTGGGGGGGTTACTCTACTATCAGCAACATATATATTTAACTTATTACATTCTACTTTCAAATAATATTATACCAGTTCACAAATAATGTAACACTTTAGAACACCATTTCGTCCTCCCAATCTTTACACTATTGTTGTCTTTCATTTTCTCCTATATATGATATAAACTCCATAATACATTGTTATTATTTTTTTCTAAACAGTCAATTATTTTTAAAAAGATTATTAAAATGAGAAAAAGTTTTGTATTTATCCACGTTTCCCATTCTGTTATTTTTTATTGCTGTCTATTGATTCAAATATCCATCTAATATTTTTTCTTTCCACCTTAAGAACTTCCTATAGTATTTCTTGTAGAGCAGATCTGCTGACAATGAATTCACTTTGATTTTGTTTGTCTGAAAAGTATTTCATCTTCATTTTTGAAAGATATGTCCATCTAAAGAATTCTGGATGGACCGTTCTTTTTATTTCAGTACTTTAAAGATTGAATTTCATTATCTTCTTCTTTCATAGCTTCTGATGACACGTCAGTCATATCTTTGATCCTCTGTATATAATATGCCTTCTTTCTATGGCTGCTTTTAAGATTTTTCTCTTAAAAATATTACTAGGTTTTAGCAACTTGATTATGATGTGCCCTGGTCTGTTTTTATTTTTTTAATGTTTATTCTGCTTTCGGTTCATTGAGCTTTGTGAATCTGTAGGATTAGAATTTTCATCAAATTGGACAAAATTTGGTCTTTATTTTTAAAATGAATTTTCTTCCCATATTCTCCTTCTTTTTTAGGATTTCCAATTACATGTGTGTTATTTTACATATTGATGAGGGCCTATTAATTTTTTCCCAGCCTTTTTCTTTCTGTGTTTTATTTTGGATAGTTTTTATTGCTATATGTTCAAGTTTGCTATTCTTTTTTTTTTCAATCCTAGAGTGTCTACTCTAATCTTCAACCTATACAGTGAATTTTCTCATTTTAACCATTGAATTTTTTATCTCTAGAAATTCTGTTTGGGCCTTTTTAAATATTATCCATTTTTTCTCTTCATCATGGTTAAATTTTTCTCTACTTTCTTGAAAAATATGAAACATTTATAATAGCTGTATTAACTTTCTTGTCTGCCAAGAGCATAATCTCTGAAATTTCTATATTGTGTCTCTTGGTTGATTTTTCTCCTGGTTATGGATTACATATTCCTGCATTTTAGTGTACCTAGTAATTTTTTTAAAATAAGCTGATCCTTATTGTATTTTTAAAACATTATATATATATATATTTATTTATAATTTATTTGTTATTTATTTTATTTTTGGCTGTGTTGGGTCTTCATTGCAGTGCACGGGCTTCTCATTGCGGTGGCTTCTCTTGTTGCGGAGCACGGGCTCTAGAGCACAGACTCAGTAGTTGTAGCTCGTGGACTCTAGAGCACAGGCTTCAGTAGTTGTGGCACATGGGCTCAGTAGTTGTGGCTCGCAGGCTCTAGAGCACAGGCTCAGTAGTTGTGGTGCACGGGCTTAGTTGCTCCGCGGCATGTGGGATCATCCTGGACCAGGGAACGAACCTGTGTCCCCTGCATCGGCAGGCGGATTCTTAACCACTGCGCCACCAGGGAAGCCCTGTACCTAGTAATTTTTGATTGGATGCCAGGCATCACAAATTTTTGTTGTTGGTTCCTGGATTTTGTTGTATGCCTTTAAATAGTATTGACGGTTAAGTTACATGAAATAAGTTGGTATTCTCTCCCAATCCTCATTCTGAGGCTTGATTTGAAGAGTTTTAATGGTATATCTAGGACAACATCTTGTCTAGAGCTGATTTGGCCCCCCACCTAAGGCTACCCTTTCTGAGTCTTCTGCCCAAAGGCCCACATATTACAAGACCTTTCTGCTCTGTCCTGTGGGACCAAACTATTCAGTGGTCCTGTGTGTTCTCCAGGAATTATTCTTCCTGTTCCTTTCTGGTGGTTCTTTTCTTGGCTTAGGGTTGTTTTCTGTTAGGAAAGCCAGATCTGCACTCAGCCAGAGAGTCAGGGTGACCCCTCTGCAGATCTTTGGTGCTCACTGTCTGTGCAGCTCCCTTCTCTATGGTACCCTACTCAGCAAACTCTGCAGACCTTCTGGATCTCCTAACCCCTCCACTCAGTGAGACCTCCAGGCTCTGTGTGGGTTCTGCCTCCAGTCAGTTAGCTGGTGCAGCAATAGGACTTACCTTCTTTGTTATCCTTCCCTAAGAGAATACAGTCCCATACTGCCTGTTGTCCAATGTGTGAAAACTTGTTTCATATATATTGTCTGATATTCTAGTTGTTTAAGGAAGAAGGGCAAATCTGGTCTCTGTCATTCCATCTTGGAGGGAAGCAAAATCACTCTTTGATTTTTAAACTTTAATAATTTTGTCATCACATCAAACTTTCTTCCTCTTCTTTACTCCCAATTCAGCTTGGCTGCTGTCCCCCTCATCCTGTGAAGGTGTGCTGTTTTTCTGAGTAACTCCACCCTCATTTTTGTTAACCTAAAATTCACAGGTTCAATTTTAGCCACACATACTTGTCTCACGAGTAATTTTTACTTCTCAAGACAAGAAATATATCTATAACTTCTCAACTATCATTAAACTTTTTTTTCCTGAATATTCTCTTCTTTTTTCTCGACACTGTTCCTATTTTTATCCAGGAGCAAGTAGATTGGACTTCTTAATGCTCCTGAAATTAAACCTATAAAGTTCTTTGAATTACAACCAAATACAAAGACCTATTTTGCAGTAGCTAGCCTCATTTTGAAACCTGAAATATCATGGTGACTGTGGCGAGTAACTAGTCATTTCAACCCAAATTAATTTGTTTTCCTTCATTATCATTACCTTACTCCCTCTAAGTCTTTGATCCTCATAGTTTCATTGCAGTCAAGGTAGAATTGGATCCAACTCTTGGATATATTTGTGCTGTATTTTCTCCTTGTTACTCAGCTCATAAAGATAGATCCGCTCTTTGTAAACCAGTTTTTCTGTGAACTTTAATCCTCAGGCAGGGATAAAGTAATATGTGAAACAGCACAAGGAAGAGTTTTTACTTACAGAGAATGGTATAAACAATGTGCCAAATTTTTTTAAATTGGGAGACTGAACCAGTATTTCTACAGACATGTATCATTGAAATATTCTCCATTTCTAAGACAAATGTTTTAAAAATAAAATAGGAAAAAATGCCCAGTGGAACATACTATTGGCTGGTTTTTGTTAACACTAATAAAATAAGGTATATTGTAGTCTTTTAAAAGTGCATTATATTAGGTCCAAATGAGTCAAAAAATTTTTTAAGTTGTTGAACGAAGAAACAGATAGACATTAAGTGCCAAATGGACCCTCAGTTTACGTCAAAATGTAACTAAGGACTGTATAATTCTGTACTGAAGGTCAGTAATCTTTGTATAGTTCTTTAACCCTTTTATATAATTTAGGTACTATTTGGTATAGGCTTATTACTCCTTTAGCATGTATAATTCTTAATGGCGTGGTATGTAGGACATAATCCCTCTTTCATGAATGAGGAAACTGAGGCTTATGTGACTTGGCCAGAATCCCTTGCCTGGTATCATACACTGCTTTGATAAACACTAATAGTGTCCTTTGATGAAACATGGAGAAAATATATATCCTGATTCTGTTTACTTCTCCCAGTCTCTACAGCTACTACACTAGTTCACCAAAACTCCCGTCTGTATAACTAACGTCCTTCCTTCCACTCTTGCCCATCTATAATCCATTTCTACACAGCAGCTAGAGTGATTTTTTAAGAAAAATATAGGTAAGAGCACGACATTATCCTTAAAATGATCCCATGACTTTCCATTGTACAGATAAAATCCCAGTTCCTTACCATAGTGTATATGTTTTGATGCTTTGGGCTGCAAGTAAATAAAAAGTTGACTAACGTAGCTTTAAGTGATAAGAAGATGCATTGTGTCACAAATCTGGAAGTCCACAGGTAGGTCAGGCTTGGTACAAATGACAGTCAAGGATGTCTTCTAAGATCCAGGTTCTTTTTGTCTCTGGGCTCTGCCTTCCTCAGGGTTTGTCTTATTTGAAAACCAATTTACTTCCTTATCAGGAGATGGCTGCCAACCACCGGGCTACATGCTTCTGTCCTCAGTAAGGAGGGGAGAGAAAACCTGTCACTGTAGCATAAGACATGTGAGCATCTGGGACTAATGGCTGACACCAGGGGAATGCCATGTGTAAACGCTGAGATTAGGATGCTTGCCGGAGCTAGAGCTGGAGCTGGTGTAGACACCTGAAGTTCTTTCAGAATGGAGGAAGGAGGGTTGGATGTTGGCTAAGAAACTAACAGTATGCACTACACTTGACCTATAAGGGCCTTTGTGATCTGGCCCCACCTGTGTCTCTGACCCCAGTATATAACACTCCGTCCTTCTCTCCTTCACTAACTCCAGCTGCAGTGGCCTTTCTGTCCTCAGATGCCCACTCTTTCTCATGACTTAGGCCCTTTGCACATGCCATGTCCTCTGCCTGGATACTCTGTCCTGAGATATTTGACACCTTCCTAATACTCAAGCTGCAATTCACATATCACTTCTTCAAAGAGTCTTCCTTCACCTTGTAATCTAAAATATCTCCCTTCCCATCCATTTCCCTCCTCATTCTACTCTTTATCACAACAACTTGTTTTATTTGTTCCATAACACTTGCCACTCTGTGGTATTTTACTGTAGATGTATTTGTTTACCTTGCTTATTTTCGATTCCCTCTTTCTCCCCAATCCCTACCCCACAACTGGAATGTATGTTCTATGAGAGCAGGAGTTTGACCGTCTTGTTCTGAGTATTCCCGGCTCCTAACACCTAGTCGGTATTCAAGTATTGGTTGCATGAATGATTAAATAAACAAATAAATGAATTTATATAACTTTCCTCAAAACACTAAGAGAATTTATATGGCTAGAAGTTATGTACAGGCTAGACCATGGTGCTCAGATGAATACTTTAAAATTTCTCCTCTTTGGTTAGAATTAAAAAATGGGAAAATTTGTCATGTACATATTTCTCTGATGAAAAAAATCAGCCTCTAAGAAAAATAATTTTTATGTATCATACACAATTGCTTCTTAAATTACTTCCAAATGATTTTCTTATGTGTCATACACAATTACTGTTTAATTCAGAATTCAAGAAAATGCCAATACACCTCATTTATAGGAATTTATTTATAGAATTAGAAAGGAGAAACAGAGATGACAACAAGCTAGAGAATATAATGGAAAAAAATCCCATTTGCAACAGCAACATGAAATGTAAAATATTAAGTAATAAGCTTAACAAAAATGTTTAAGATATATATGAGGAACTCTTCAAAACATGATTAAGGGATGCAAAATTAAATTGAATAAATGCCTGTTTTGGAAGGAATACTCAATATTATCAGATACCCATTCTCCCTAAATTAATCTATAAATTTAAAGTAATGCCAAAAGAAGCACTAAAGGTTCCTCAAGTATAAAAGGAAAAATAAATCTGCCAGAGTGGAGAGGATTCTAAAAGAAGAAGACCAATAATCAGTGACTCATTCATCATATATTAAAATATAAAACACTCTTAATTTAAACTGTCTATTACTGGGGCAAACTTAGAAAATGAAGACATCAGTGAAAAAGGAGAGTCTAGAAATACACCCAAACAAATAAACTTACTCTATTATAAAGGCACCATTTCATTTTAGTGAAGAAATAATTAATTAATTAATGCATGGTGTTAGGACAAATGTGATGCCATCTGGAAAAAAAATTTTTTTAAGTTGGATCCTACTTTACTCCTTAATGTCATCATAAATTCCAGCTGGATCAAAAGTTTAAATGTAAAAAATAAAACCATAAATGTCAATTTAAAAAATCACTAAAGAATTTTTTTTTATCATCCTGGAGCCTTTGGAAATGTGACACAAAATTGAGATGCTGTTAAAAAGAATGATACATTAATTATTAAGGTATTTTTCATTTTCTTATAAAATACCATAAGCAAAGTCAAAAGTCAACTATGTATATAGTGTTTTTCCACTATAAAAGGGCTAATGCCATTAATATAAAGAGCACTCAGGAATCAGTAAAAAAAAAAAAAAAAAAAAAAAGACCACTAGCCAAATAGAAAAATGGGCACAGAGCATAAATAGGCAGTTCACAGAAAAGTAAATAAAAATAGCTTTGAAACATACTAAAAGATATTCAAAACTTCTCATAGCAAGAAAAATGTGAATTAAAATTGCAACAAGATGCCATTTTCTATCTGTCAGATTGACAAAGACTAAAATATTTAGTAACATATTTTCAGCAAGGGTGGGAGAAGATGGAAACTCTCATGTTTTGGGTAGGAGGGTGAATTGGAGAGCAATTCGGCAATATCTATCGAAATTTTAAATATTTATAGCTTTTGATTCACTTATTCCACTTCTAGGCATTGATCACTTCAGTGGCACTGGCACATACGCAAAGGCTTGTGTCTGTGAGAGTATCAGCATTGCTTGTACTTGCAAAATTGGAAAGGACCTAATGTCCATTGCGGTGCTCCAGCTAGATCACCTTTTCTGAGCTACAGTATTCATCTCCAGCTGCTCTTAATGGCTTACAGCTGCACCCTTCTCCAGAGATTATCCTCGACTGACCAGGACCCTTCTTACCTGGAAATGCCTGAAAGGCTACCCCTCGATGGAACCCAAAGCCAACGTCTGACAAATATTGTGGGACAGAATCTCAACACTCTTTGCTGGTGCCACGCACACTCCAGAGCTCCCCATGGGATCAGGCTGAGGTTAGAAGTGACTAAAATCACACCTTAGCTTCTTCCCCAGCCCTGTCTTTTCTCCCTGGCTTCTGTATAGGTTTCTTTTGAAAGCACTTCTCAGGAAATCACTTGCACACGAATCCCCATCTCGGGCTTTGCTTCTAGAGAATCTAGTCTAAGAAAGTTGTTCACAGGGACTGGTTAATTAAATTATAGTATTCTGCATAATGGTGTACTACCTAGATATGAAGAAGAGAAAGGCAAAAGCTCTCTGAATACTGATATGGAATGTTCTCCAAAACAGAGTGCAAAAAGCAAGTTGCAAATAACTATGTGTAATGCACTACCATTTATGTTAATATAGGCAATTGACAAATATGTTTGAATATGCATAGAATATCTCTGCAAGTACAGCCAAGAAATGATAATAGCCTTTGCTTAATGCCAAGGGGAGCCAAATTGGGGTATATGAGATGGGAAGGAAGAAGACAGAGTTTGCTATATATTGAGTTGGCCAAAAAGTTTATTCGGGTTTTTCGGTAAGCTGTTACTATATACTCTTTTCTACCTTTTAAATATTCGTCCATGGAAATGTATTGCCTATTAAATTATATCAACAGTGTTAAAGCAAAAACCATTAGTGTTACGAAATAACTTAGGTTTAGGAGAATGTTACTTCTCAGAAGTCTTTTGCCCTCAGGAATAGACTACATTTTTTAAAATTAGCATGTTAGTACTCTAAATGGAAACATGTGTTTTTTAAGTCTCTGGAGAATGCTTAAAAATTATCTAATTTTCTGTATCTTAAGAATTCTCTCTGCAATTTTGTTAATTGACTTAGTAAATACTTCTTATCAGTAGTGCCATGGTAAATTCCAGCTGGCCCTTTCCAAGTTATCAAATTGCGGAGTATCTTCATACAAATGAATGTGCTTTTTCTGAACTTGAACTTAATGACCATTCATTTTACTGCATTAATTATGACGGATTTCCTGCCTCCTTCATGCCTATGACCACATAGACACACCGTGATTAGTTATGTTTGGCCTTTGGCTACAAATTATACACACATGTTTGCTGTGAATTGTACATTAAAGATCAGACATGCTGGACTTAGGGCTTAAACACAGAAAGTGATGACAATGCATAGTCCTGAAACTTGGCACCACACATCATCTCTGCCTCATAAAACAGAGGTCATGACTATGTAAGAAAAACCTTTTTGCAGCTAAAACATAATAGAAGGTATCTCATGCCTCTCTCCCTGTCCAGCCCGGAGACCAGGAGGTATAACAGCCCCAAAGTTGGCTTTTATCCTTCAACTGCATGGGTGCTGCCTTTGAAGACAGGCAAGTGCTCTTTCAAAAAGTGCCTCACTCTACCAGCTCCCCGCCCCACTTCTCACTCCTGCCACATTTGTAATAGCCACTCACAAAACACAGGGCTGGAAGACTGGTGTGAATGCGTCTTGTCTGGGTGGCCTGTGTTCTTCCATTCATTCAATAAGCACTTAATGAATCCTTCTAGTACCTAGCTCCATGGAGTTTAGATTTACTCTGAGGCAAGACATTAAGCAAATGAGAGTCGGACAGTAAGCAGATGTCCTTTTCCTGTACAAAAAGGAAAGGGAGAAACAATGTGTATGTGTGTGTGTGTGTAAAATGTAACAGTATATGTATATATTATATAGGCCTATGTTTATGTTATTGGACTACACAAAATTTTAAAACTGTTCACTAGAAATAGCACAAGAAAAATGAAAGGCTAAAGATAACAGCTTGATTATAGCACGTATGACATGAAGAACTGGATTGCTCTTAAAAATTAATAACAAAGAAATAGCTCAATAGAAAAATGGATGAAAAACATAAACAATTCTTAAAAGAATGAGCACATTAAATCAGCGATGAGATACTATTTGTGTCCATTAAACTAGCAAAATGTTTTAACTCTAGGACCTCATGAGGCAAGAATGAGGTTGAAAGACTCACACATACAGCAGTTAGTGGTGTAAATTGTCTGATGGGCAATTAGACTGTGTAAACCAAAAGCCTGAAATGTTTATGATATTTGACTCTTCAGAATTCTATCTTGAGGAAGTAATCAGAGATGTAAATAAAGATTCTTGTACAAGGATGTTTATTGTAACACTATTTTATTTTATTATTTTTTAAAAAAATAATATTGGAAGGACTTCTTTACTTTTTAACTTTTTATAAATTTATTTATTTATTTAATTTTGGCTGCGTTGGGTCTTCGTTGCTGTGCACGGGTTTTCTCTAGTTGCGACGAGCGGGGGCTACTCTTCCTTGCAGTGTGCGGGCTTCTCATTGCGGTGGCTTCTGTTGTTGTGGAGCACAGCTCTAGGTGTGCGGGCTTCAGTAGTTGTGGCACGTGGGCTCAGTAGTTGTGGCTCGCGGGTTCTAGAGTGCAGGCTCAGTAGTTGTGGTGCACTGGCTTAGCTGCTCGGCGACATGTGGGATCTTCCCGGACCAGGGCTTGTACCTGTGTCCCCTGCATTGGCAGGCAGATTCTTAACCACTGTGCCACCAGGGAAGTCCGTGTAACACTATTTATAATTGTGAAAAATAGCAAACATCCTATTCCAAAATTAGATGTTTAAATCTACTAAAGAAATTATAGGATGGAATATTATTCTTCCATTAAAATTCATATTTTCAAAGAATAAGCATGTGAGAAAATACTTAAGGTATATTATTAAATGAAGAAAGCAGGTAAGAACAAAAGCGAGTTAGTGATATGCACATAGACAGAAGGGAATAAGTCAAAACAATGAGTGGTTACTTCTAGTTGATGGAATAAGGAGTGATTTTTATTTCCACTTTGTTTTTTCTTTGTATTTTCCCATCTCAACTGTGAACAAGCATTATTTTGCTAATACATTCAAAGCTTGTATCAAAAGGTAAGGAAGAGATGTAAATACCACCCACTTCATTCTTCACCCAATCTAGATATTTACAGATGAATGTGTTTTAAATGATTGTTTGTTCAAACCCTTTAAAGATTCCTGATGTCCTTCTGAATAAAGCTGTCTCACAACCTCTCAAAATTCCTCTAGGATGTAATTTGTTGTTCACAATTCACACCTCCAGTGTCTCATTGGAAAGTCTGGCCTGTTTCTAAGCAGTTACTTGAAAAGTTCTCATCCTCCTTAAATGCGTATTTGAAAGTTGTTGCTGGATGTCTCTATCACACGGGGAATTCATTAAAGGTGGAGGGGAAAGAAAGCCCAGGAAGGCGGATGCATTATTTCCTATTTCCTTTTTGTTTACCTCGGCCATCTTATGTTTTCAGTCTGTGCAGTTGAACACCAGATAAAATTATCCTTTCACTGGAAAATCAAAACATGAGCATGGTTGGCAAAAATACAGTAAGTCAATAATATGACTGGAATTGTAACAAGGACAAAGTATGGGAAATCACATATGGTAGACATGGACGTTTAGGCCGAAATGCAGCTTTTTATAGCTGGGGAAGAGCAAACACTTAAAAGAAGATTTTGCATTCAGTATTAAATTTTATGGGATTATATAAGATTGGGATATAAACATTATAGTTGGAGACAACAGAACAATCTACAACATTTTATTGCTATAAAATAAATCCTTGAGCAGGATAATAGAACTTAAAAAAACCATTTCTTAAAATCATTTCTCATTTGGTTGAATTTAGAAATTCAGATGTACATACATTTTTAACTTTTGCAGTGTTGTGGGTATTCAGGTCAGTATTCCCAGTGAAAATTATTCAGCATTATATAACTCATCACAAAAATGATTTTCAGGCTTCATTTGGCAGGAATAGTTTCAGGAACAGGTGTGTGTGTTGTGACTAAAAAGAAGGATTTTACTTATTACCTAAGTTTTCAATAAATGAGATCATAGAGCAGTCTCATTCATTCAAAACATTTTTATTGCATACCCAGTATGTTTCAGGCAATATGTTATTGGTTTTTTTTTTTTAATGAAAGCCTTTTTATTTTTTTTAAAGATTTTTTGATGTGGACCAGTTTTAAAGTCTTTATTGAATTTGTTACAACATTGCTTCTGTTTTATGTTTTGGTTTTTTGGCCCCAAGGCATGTAGGATCTCAGCTCCCCGACCAGGGATCGAACCTGCACCCCCTGCATTGGAAGGTGAAGTCTTAACCACTGGACTTCCAGGGAAATCCCCAGGCAATATGTTTTTCTGATAATTCCATTATGTCCTGAAAATGTTTTCAAATGGTATTTTGTAATGGCAAAATTTTGGGAAAAGTTCATAGGTTTGTACTTTTTTCATAATAGCATCTTTGTTCTGTATCAAAAAAGATAGGAATTGGGGAAATTCTCTTTTGACTTTGATGGCTAATGAATCCCTGGAAATAATTTGCTTATTTATTCAAATAAGAAATAAAACATTATGTAAAAGACAGGAGGGTGGTGTGTGTTAGTGAGAAAAACTATGCAGTATGGTTGTATTTCATGGAATAGAAACCTTAGATTTATAAATTGAATATTTATAAGTGATTCAGGGTGATAGACAATGAAGATCTTTCATAGCAGTTTAAGAGGTAAAAAAATCATTCTTTACCTGGACAGTAACTTGAAAATACTTTAGTTAATCTTTGGAGGATGTTAATTTGACTACACAACCCTTGGAAACCAGAAAAGTCATATTCTTTTATTTCCTAAAATTTTATTCATCTTCTCTGAGCCTCTACACCAATGGCTAGGGAAATTCTATCTCAGTGTGTTTTGTGGGCACTCTCCACTCCCCCTGACTAAGGGTCATCTAAAAGTTCAGGGGTCTTAAGTGGTCCAGACCATTGGGAAAGGATGTGCTCATCTTTGGTCCATGCTGACCACTTCTGAAAATCCTCTTGGGCAGGCTTTGTGTCTTGGACCTCACCCTGGGAGCCTTCCAGCCTTGGGACAGTGGTGAGGGGACATCTCTGAAAGAACACATAGAGGGCTTCCTGGCTCTGAGAGACTGAGATGGAGCTTAGGCCAGAAAAAGCAAGGGCCCGGGGACTGAAAGGAAGAACAGAAGATGTCCTCCTTAGGGAGAGTCACCACTTAGACAGGAGGGCTGGTGCTCATATGTGGCAGGTTCTAGACCATGGCTGCAAAGTCCTTGGATTCATTTCCAAGTTTCTCAGCTTTTTAGCCTGTAAAGCCATAGCTAAACCAGCCGCTGGCTCTGAATGACCTCCCTATGCACAATGTGTAAGTGATTGAAATCAGATGTGCCATGGCTGTGAACTCACTCATATAAATGTGTAAATTGTTGACATGGTTCGCTCAAATCGGGAAGGGTAGCAAATGTAGTCCTTGGTACCTCATTGCAGGGAGAGAAATTTGCAGAGAGAGGATACTTCAGAATGGGAACTCTGATAGGAAATGTCTATGCCTTCACAGATTTTCAATGCGTGGACGCACCATAAGTCATCTTTAGGGAGGCCACCAAGGCCATAGGGAACTTAGTGGGGGATCCAGTAGGTGGCCTCTGGTCACTGTTTCAGGGCTGCCTTTTCTGTCATCTCAAGTGTCTCACCCATTGGTCTCCTTTCACATCTGTAACAATCTCCAGACTTACCTCTGCCTCCGCCTACTTTCCCCATTCCTGCCCTTCTGCCCCAAAGGATCTGAGACAACACATAGCCATAAAGACCTGGGCCCCTATGAGCTGCCATTCACTTCAGCTTGGCTCTCACCGGTGCTTGACAAGTCTTCTCTCCATTTCTCCTTGGTAGGTCTCCAGAAGGGCTGTTTTATTTATTTTTATTTTTTATAAATTTATTTTATTTTTGTCTGTGTTGGGTCTTCGTTGCTGCACACGGGCTTTCTCTAGTTGTGGCGAGTGTGGGCTGCTCTTCGTTGTGGTGCATGGGCTTCCCATTGCAGTGGCTTCTCTTGTTGCAGAGCACAGGCTCTAGGTGTACGGGCTTCAGTAGTTGCAGCTCGCAGGCTCTAGAGCACAGGCTCAGTAGTTGTGGCGCATGGGCTTAGTTGCTCCGTGGCATGTGGGATCTTCCTGGACCAGGGCTCGTACCTGTGTCCCCTGCATTGGCAGGCGGATTCTTAACCACTGTGCCACCAGGCAAGTCCCAAAAGGGCTGTTTTAAACTATTTTTTTCTCCTTAGTCCCCACAGTCCTACCTGCTGAGAGTTAAGATGGTAAAATATGGGAAAATGTGGATGTGGGCATCAATAGCTTGGCACTCACCAGTCATAGGACCTTCGCCAAGTTTCTTAGCTGCATCTGGAAAACAAAGATGATAATAAATAGAGCTTAACCTCTGAGCATTTGTGAGTCTAAAAAGAGAATATTTGGAAAGCTCTTAGTGCATGAGGACTGGCCTCTGTGAAAGTCATCTGAGATTGTGGGTAACCTCCCTTCAAATGAGTGAACAACCTCGTTCCTCCTTTCCTTGGAAAATGAAGCGCCCTCTGCATATTCTCCTTCAGCTACTTGATTGCAATTTCTGTCTCTCTGACATATCACTCTGTCTGCTTAATCACCTTTTCCAAAATGCACCTGCAAGCCTGTGTTCTTGGATGCCATTATTTGTGGCACAGGTTCCTTGTTCCCAGTTATCCCCACCTTCTCTGTGATCTCCCTTGGCCTTCAGGCAAACTTTGATGCTCTTGAACACACTTCTTGAAATGCTGCCCTCCTTTGGATTACCTTGCACCATCCACTACTACGTGTCACTGTATTCTCCATTTCTTCCTGTCATATCTTTTTTTTTTTTTTTTCTTGCGGTACGCGGGCCTCTCACTGCTGCGGCCTCTCCCACCGCGGAGCACAGGCTCTGGATGCGCAGGCCCAGCGGCCACGGCTCACGGGCCCAGCCACTCCGCGGCATGTGGGATCTTCCCAGACCGGGGCACGAACCCGTGTCCCCTGCATCGGCAGGCGGACTCTCAACCAGTGCGCCACCAGGGAAGCCCCACTGTGTCATATCTTAACACTTCGGTCTTTGCTTTTGTACCAGTTCACTCCAAGAGCTTCCACAGGATGTTGAGTGGAACAAATCATTGCTAAAAGCCCCGCATTCGGAGAATAGCCAACAACGGTTGGAGGTGGATACCTCCCATGACTTACCATGACGAGGCAGAACTGCTCAGTTAACTAAGGTGATACTTGTCCTTTTCCAAATAGAACAAAATGGTTAAGAGCACAGTTTTGGAGCCACACTACCTCGGTTTGAATCCTGGCTCTGCTGCTGACAAAAACTGTATGCTTTTAGTTGAGTTATTGATGCTTAACCTAGTTGAGTTATTTAACCTCTCTGGTTTCTCATCTGTAATATACGGACAATAATAGTACCTACTCTTTAGGGCAACTGGATTAACCAAGTCCATTATCAAGAACAACAGCTGTGGGACTTCCCTGGTGGTGCAGTGGTTAAGAATCCGCCTGCCAAAGCAGGGGACACAGGTGCGAGCCCTGGTCCAGGAAGATCCCACATACCATGGAGCAGCTAAGCCCGTACGCCACAACTACTGAACCTGCACTCCAGAGTCCACGAGTCACAACTACTGAGCCTGCATGCCACAACTACTGAAGCCTGCACGCCTAGAACCCGTGCTCTGCAACAAGGAGAAGCCACCGCAATGAGAAGCCTGTGCACCGCAACGAAGAGTAGCCCCTGCTCACCACAGCTATAGAAAGCCTGTGCACAGCAACGAAGACCCAATGCAGCCAAAAAAAAGAACAACAGCAGTATCTATAATTTGCCAATCTTTCTGCCTTGTCCCCAGTCCCAGTGGGGGAGGAGTAGTGGAGTGAAGGAATAAACCGTGTTTCTCTCCTCACTTCACATCTCCCCAGCAAGGAGTCAGAGGTGTACAGGAGAGCAGGGTAGGGACGAGATGAAATTTAAATCCTATTTGAGATTGAAGTGTTCAAGTGACTTGGACTTTTAGTAACTTCTCAGAAGGTGTCTGGAAAGCTATGAAATCTGTCCAAGTTGTAATTAAGATCTTTTTTAAAAGGCTTATTGCAGTTTTGGAGGAAAAAAAATTCACATTTTTTTACTTTACCAGCTTGATTTCTCAGTGATTGATGATGATGATGACGATGACGACTATGATGATGGCTAACTGCATCAGGACAGGTTTTCTTAGATACCCGTGGCAAACTATTAAGCTTGCAAATTTTCTTATTACTTTATGCCCACCATGATGGCTATAATTGTTAACACAGACAATAACAAGTGTGGGTGAGGATGTGAATAAACTGTAATACTCATATGGTACGGGCGGGAATGTAAAGTGGTGCAGCCACTTTGGAAAACAGTTTGGCAGTTCCTCAAAATGCTAAACATAGAGTTACCACACGACCCAGCAGTTCTATTCCTAGGTATCTCCCCAAAGAAGTGAAAACATATATCTGCCAAAAACTTGTCCACAAATGTTCACAGCAACGTTATTTGGCTATTATTATTCATAATAGCCAAAAAGTAAAAACAACCCCAATGTCCATCAACTGATGAATGGATAAACAAAATGTGATATCCCTATAATGGAATATTATTCAGCCATGAAAAGAATGAGGTACCGATACATGCTACCACATGGATGAACCTGAAAAACATTATGTAAAGTGAAAGAAACCTCTCACAAAAGCCTATATATTATATAGTCCCATTTATATGAAAGGTCCAGAATAGGTAAATCTAAAGACAGAAAGTAGATTAGTGGGTTCCTAGCACTGAGTGTAGGGTGGGGTGGAAAGTGACTGCTAATGGGTACGAGGTTTCCTTTTGGAGTGACGAAAATATTCTAAATTTAGATTATAGGGATGATGGCACAACTCTGTAAATACGGTAAAAGCCATTGAATTGAACACTTTATTTTTTTTTATTTTTGTGGTACGTGGGCCTCTCACCGTTGTGGCCTCTCCCGTTGCGGAGCACAGGCTCCGGACGCGCAGGCTCAGCGGCCATGGCTCACGGGCCCAGCTGCTCCGCGGCATGTGGGATCTTCCCGGACCAGGGCACGAACCCGTGTTCCGTGCATCGGCAGGCGGACTTTCAACCACTGCGCCACCAGGGAAGCCCTGAATTGAACACTTTAAATGGGTGAACTTTACGGCGTGTAAATTGTATCTCAACAAATGTATAAGAAATTAGTTTATTTTCTGCAGCTTTTGAAAATGGAACCACAATTGCCTTGGGCTTTATGCTTTACAATAAATAACCTTTACTTTTTCTCTCCATATGGTTCCACTCACCAGTCAGTGATAGTAGCAGACAGTTGTCATTTTTCTGGCTTCCCAGCACTTGAATCCATTTCCAAGTTTGGGGAAACCCCCATTCATGAGTCTTGGCTGGATGCACCAGCCACTTCTCATTCTATAAATGGAAAACACCAGATACTTTCCAAAGGTCAGAGGCACCCAACCTAGGCTTGACCAACCTGCCCCAGACTTGTAGTTAGGCAGTAGGGATAGAGGTATAGAAGAGGGAAGAAGTAAAGAAGTGGGGAGTACATTCTGAACGCGGGTGAGAGCAGTGGCAACAAGCAGTCTTGTCCAGGGATGGTGTTTGTGTCCAGTGCCAGGCAGTGGAAGCAGTGTAAGGCATAGCCCGCTGTGCACAGCAGCCAGGGGTGATCTCACTGGATTGGTTTTTGGCTTGATTTTGGCCCTGATTGAATGCCGCTTCCTCTTCTGGTCCTGCCTGTTTTCCAAGCCTGGTTCTCCAACCTTCCTAGCAATTGTATGAGTAGGTGAATATCCTTCCAACCAATTTCTTTCCTTCCATGATCAGTTTCTCTGCTTGCAACTAAGAATCCTTGATGCAGTCAGCAAGGCAGGATGATTTCATCCCAAAGGGTCTCCGGGATTCATCCTTCAGATTCTGGAGGCATTCATTTCTTCAGTGCCTCCTGACTACTTTGTGTCATCCGTTATCTCATTTATTCCTCACAATAACTTAGTGTCATAGACACTATGACTGCCTCTTCCGTAAATGAGGAAAGAAGCTCATTGGAACGAACAACTTATAGATTCAAACCCAGGCTGAGCCCAGTGTCCTTTCCTTTAGAACTTTGTGGCCCCTTCTCCATTTTCACTGCCACATCTCCCCCATCATCTGCAGAACAAAAGGGTCCAGTCTATTCCTCACTCTGTTCCTTCCTTCTTTAAATCATTGTGGGCATCATTGCCAGATTCCTTTATAAAAGTACTGTTGATCCCTTTGTACAATAGTCTGTAACTATTCCTCTAGATGCTCAGGCCGCAGAAAGGCATTTACTGCTCACATCCCATGCTTCCTTCTTCTCTGGCCATATCTCTCACTAATTCTCAGCAAGCCCATCTCATGCCCAAAGGTCAATCCCTGTTTTCGTTTAGTCTGGCTCAAGTCACTGCGGACAGTAGGCCCTCGATAAACCTCTTTAATCTGGAGACAGACTAAAGACAAAATACTGAATTCACTCCTCCATTGTAAACCCCAGATTCTATGGCAATGATGATGTGGGGAACAATAAAATAAGCATCATATGACAAAGTCTATTGGAATGTGATATTCTTGGCAGGAAATCACTTCAGAGTGGAAAATGTTTGCTAAATATAAACACTGCAAAGGCATGTGTACCAGCAAGACTTTATTATTAGATTCCCGGGGATTTTTATTTAGAAGCTGCAGAACTTGCAAGGCTGTACAATTCCTGGAATGGAATTTAGGTTGACTTTCTGAAATCAATTCAGGCAATACTTTCATACACATGAGCATTCTTAGAAAGTCTTTGAGCATCTATTTTTACTCACTTATACTGGTGGCAAAAAGTCCCCAAATAAAATCATCATGAGGTTCTGCCTGCTTCCTGCTTTAGTTGCACTGGAAATCTTCCCAGGAAACTCATAGACTTTGTAATTTCTCCTCTGCCTTTCCCATTGCCATTGGGTAGTTGAAGCCTACATTCAGGGCAAGGTCTAGGATGGTATTTGTGATTCTGCCCCCAATTCCAGTGTGGAGGGGGTGTGGTTTTCTTCACACCAGAAGGCAGTTCTTGGACACCAACAGGGTGTCCGAGAATTCAACTCAGTTCTGACATTATCTATCTGGTGATAGCATCAAATTCCACAAGTTAAGTCCTGTAAGACTCTGCCCCCACCTTCCACCCACTTCAGATGCTAGTTGATAGCCCAAGTTATCACCAGTGCTTCTGACCCACAGTCTATAGATAGGAGGTTCCAAAACCCACTCTTTGTACTTCAGACACTTGTCACAAGTCCAGGTTGTTACCTATACTTCTGTCCAACTGGCTGGCTATAAATCTGAGGTTCCCCTAACCCCGTCCTTGGGTTCAATTAATTTGCTAGAGAAACCCACAGAACTCAGAACATGTTACTTACTAGATTACCAATTTATTGTAGGAGGATATAACTCAGGAACAGGCAGGAAGAAGAGATGCCTAGGGCAGTGTATGGGGAAAGGTCTTGGAGTTTCATGCCTTGTCTTAGCACACTACTCTCCCCAAATCTCCAACCCAGAACTTTCTGAACCCCATCCTTTTGGATTTTTATGGAGACTTCATTACACAGACATAGTTGATTAAATCATTGGCCATTGGCAATTGCACTCGATCTCCAACCCCTCTCCCCCTTTTGAATGTGCAGAGCAGGGGGACTGAAAGTTCCACCCCTCTAATCTCACAGTTAAGCTTCCTGGCAACCAGCCCCCATTCTTAGGTGACCTGAAGGCTTTCCAAATGTTGCCTCATTAACATAGTGAAAGATACATTTCCTCTCATCACAGGAAATTCTAAGGAATTTCAGTTTTAGGAGCTCTGTGCCAGAAACTGGACAAAGACCAAATATATATGTTTTATTATAAATCACAATATTCACAATATCACAGATGGTATGAACCAAAATGAGTCAAGAAGTCTGAACAGGAGAATGCAGAGGACTGGACTACACATGCCAAGGATGGACTGGAAAGCCAGGGCAATGGGGGAGGGTGCTTGAGCCTGTCAGATGAGCCTTGCACAACTCCTCTTCCAACAGCGCGGCTACTGGGGGGTCCAAATAGATCCTGACCATTAGCAAGAAGGATCAAAGGGTCTACAGCCCACATTCTGGGGTACTACAATGTGGCCTTTTTATTGCTGCGTCTGGCCCCAACTTTGGGCCCTGAATGTGACACTGTGAGAATGTCTGGCTAAATTCTCATGTTAGGCCCACCTGGATGACTGACACCTGCCCCTTCTCTCCTTATGCTTCCTCCTGCCACCCATGTGCCTTTTCCAAGATGGCTCTCACTCCATTCTTGCTGCTATGAGCCTTCAGACCATTGAGCAACTCTCCTGTGTTGCTTGCTCACCTGAGCTAGGGCCTGTTGTTAAGGCCATAGCTTTCCATCAGTACTATCCTTCATAACCTCTTGCCAGGTAGAGCCTGTGCCCTTAACAGCCTGTCTTCCCACCATAAGATCCTGTAGACAGATTCTAATTTCAGACCCGTGGCTGACTCCACTAGACTCTACTCCTCAGAGAGCTGGTAGGACCTGAGGAGGCTGTCAGGGGGCCCAGCCATGTGTTAAAGACTGTTAACCATGACTAGAAAAAATGGATCAAAATCCTAGACTGATGGACCACAGGAATGGGGGAACACACCAAGGAGACCAAGTCGTCCATTAGCCCATAGGTGCCTTTATGAAAAATGGAAAACCACACCCCCTCTGGGTGGAACAATTAGAAAAAGGTGCTTTTCCTCTAGGTGGATACAACCTGAAGTGGGTTGATGGTGGCTCTCAAAAAGATACATCCAAGTCCTAACCCCTGGGACCTGTGGATGTAACCTTATTTCAAATAAGGGTCTTTGTAATATAATTAAGAATCTTGAAATGAAATCATCCTGGATTAATGAGGTGGGCCCTAAATCAAATGACCAGTGTCTTTATAAGAAGAGAAGAATCACAGAGGTGACACAGAGAGAACGCTATATGGTGATGGAGACAGAGATTGGAATTATGCAGTTATAAGCCAAGGAAGGACAAGAATTACTGGGAGCCACCAGAAGCTAGGAGACAGGTATGAAGGGATTTACTCTCAGAGCTTCCAGAAGGAACCAACCTTGCTGATACCTCCATTTCAGACTTTCATCCTCCAGAACAATGAGAGAATAAGTTTCCAGTGTTTTAAGTCATGCAGTTTATGGTTACTTGTTACAGCAGCCCTAGGAAACTAAGATACACTCCAGGAATGGCACATGGCTTCCTGGGCAGAGTACAGACTGCTTTGAATCTCTTCCTGCCCCTCAGCCTGGTTTCTTTAAAAGGTATTGTTTTTTTAACATTCCCCTTCTGATATTTCATTGTAGTGTAAAGGAATGCAACTGATTTCTGAATGATAATCTTGTATCCTGCTACTTGGCTGAATTCATTTATTAGATCTAGTAGTTTTTGTGTGGAGTCCGTAGGGTTTTCTATATGTAGTATCATGTTATCTGCATCTGTGACAGTTTTACCTCTTCCCTCCCAATTTGGATACCTTTTATTTCTTTTTCTTGTCTGATTGCTGTGGCTAGGACTTCCAATACTATGTTGAAGAGAAGTGGTGAGAGTGGGCATCCTTGTTCCAGAGTTTAGAGGGAAAGCTTTCAGCTTTTTACTGTTGAGTATTATATTGGCTCTGGGTTTGTCCAGCCTGGTTTCTTTGAACATGGCACAGGTATACACTGCACAACCATTCACCAAGGCTGTGATGGAGACTGAGGCACCAGAGCCCAAATCTACAGAAAGAATTAAAAAGAGTCCTTATATGGCAGTGGGAAAAGAATGAATTCTGGAGGCAGATAGAAGCCTGGGATTCCAACACTGTTACAAGTTAATAGGACCTGAGCATTATTTCTCATCTGCAAGGGAGGGAAAGGGCATTTATTGATCACCTGCTGGGAGTTTTTGTCCCTCTGACTTCACTGGATGGCTGTCAGCTTTGGATGACAATGTACAGGGCTTGGTGCCCCATAACTTATTTCCTTTCCTCTTCCCACCTTGGGTTAATGGTATCAGTATTCCAGGAGCAAGAAGGCTGCTTGGATCTGTGCTACAGCTTTGCTTCAGCTCAGGAATGTTTGGAACCTCTTAAATGGCAGCCAGTGGTATCTGGCCTTGGCTCCTTGCGCCTTGCAGGGAGAATGACACTGCCCACTGAAGAGGAGAGGGAAGGAATAAAGCAAGAACTACAGTTTATAAATTCTGTTCCCCCAACATGGCCATAATGAAATCTACTCTGCATATTTATTTCATATGTAATACTGTATACATGAGTAACTGATCTAAGACATTCTCCATGATGAACACAAGCATTTTAACCACATTTGGTTCTCAATAGGAATTCAAGTGGGAAATGGTTTTTTAAAATTCCAGTATGCCCTTATTTGGATGTTATTGCCTTTGCCAGGCAGGGGAAATGCCTTTGTTTTCATTTAAAAATGGGAAGATGGTGGTGTTAGTCATGTGTTAGAGGAGAATGGATTCACTTTTCTACCAAGTGGAGTCTGTCTGGTTATTCTGAAGCATAGGGACATTCTGCGTCTTCTGAATATAAACAGAAGTTTGTTGAAATATAATATTAATATGCACTATTGCGCTTCCCTGGTGGCGCAGTGGTTAAGAATCTGCCTGCCAATGCAGGGGACACGGGTTCGAGCCCTGGCCCGGGAAGATCCCACATGCCGTGGAGCAGCTAAACCTGTTTGCCACAACTACTGAGCCTGCGCTCTAGAGCCCACAAGCCACAATTACTGAGCCCGCGTGCCGCAACTACTGAAGCCCGCGTGTCTAGAGCCTGTGCTCCGCAACAAGAGAAGCCACCGCAGTGAGAAGCCTACGCACCACAATGAAGAGTAGCCCCTGCTCGCCGCAACTAGAGAAAAGACCATGCGCAGCAACAAAGACCCAGTGCAGCCAAAAATAAAAAAATAAAATAAAATTTTAAAAATATGCACTATTATTAAGAGGATTTCAATGGTTTATAAAACCCTTGTGAATCATGGTATGAGAGAGAGTTACTGAAGAGTCTCCATAGATCAAGTAATAAGATGTACACAACGTGTACATTTTTCATTTGATTATGTTTTCAGCGCTGTGTTATACCTATTTGATGGATAAAGGGAATCAAAGTCTCTGCTTTTAGAGGGGAATGATAATTGCAGTGTGACATTGGAGGGTGGCTTGTGAGTCTGAGTTGGGGAATTGTGAGAGCCCCAAGGCTGGTCCTGAGTGCCCTGGTTATAGAGGTGCTCAGGTGCCCAACACTGCAATACCCTGAGTCCAGGGACAATTAGGAGAAAGGGATGGTTGCACCCTGCACCCCTTTGAAAGCTGCCTTACTAAAGCTTATGCTCCACCAGTGGTGAAGCAAAGGAGGGCTAATGGTACATTGGCCTCCGCACCGCCCTCCTCAGCCTCCCTTCCCTCCCTACCTCCCAGGTCAATCCCTAGGGAAATCTGAGCACATTTCTGTTGGATTCATCAGGGCTTTTCATGAGATGGCATTATGCTATCCAGTGGCTGGGACCTTGCAGTTCTTTCCAAGGAGGGGCCTTTCTTATCTTTATGTACATACTTATTAAAATCATGGCCTTTCTTATCTTCATGTACATACTTGTTAATAAAGACATTCCAAATGAGTGGTGACTTACTGAGCTGTCACTGTGGATGTGCCTGTCCTCGTGTGTGTGTATACTTGAGCGTGTGTGCATGTGTGTGAGCAAAGTCACATAACAAGTCAGCTCTAAAGGTCTTAGTTCTGTCTTCTGATCTGACAGATGCATATACGTTGGAACTATGAACTTGTTCACCCGATAAAGCAGGGGTGATGTTAGAATCTTCTGTGGTTTTTTTTTTTTAAATATTCTGTTTTTATGCCCCATTTCAGCATTCCTAGGAGCTCTCAGTCAGAAGTTCATTGCTTAAAGGGTAGTTAAATAAAGATGCTAAAGGATTAGCCAGAACATTAACCATGTGTTTTCCCAGAGTTAGTGCCAATACCTACTGATAAAAGAGATGATTAATCTCAGAACCTTTCGCTAAACTGCAGACTGAAGCCCCAGTCACGTCTCAACATACTTGTTTGCAGGGAGGCCGTTTTATCTCTATCCAAGGTAGTATTGATAGACTTATGGAATAAGTTTTCTTCTTCTCCAGAAGCTTGTCTGCCTTCCAGTGACATGCTTTTGCAAATAATTCAGCTAGTCAAGTCCATCTGGAAACAGTTGTTTTGTTGCTTTATATCTTTATATCTTTCACGTGACTCGTAACAAAGGCTACAGAATGAGTATGGTTTGCAGAAAGATTGAGGTGTCCACAGGTAGTGTTTAATACCCTGCTGACATTCAAACAAGTCAGCACCTGCCTCTTCAGAAGTTTATGCGTTAACACGAGGAGGCACAGAGGCTCGGGGTTATGGAATGCTTGCCCCAGAGGGGCTTAGAGCTCCTACGTCCACCTCCCATTTGGTGAGACATATCTTCTGAGGCTTTCCCTCTAGATGGTCTCTGCACACAGGGAAAGGGTTGCTCACCACTTCACAAGGTAGCCTATTTCTATTGCTAGGCTACAATAGCACAAGGAAAGTTCTCCTGTTGAGCCGAAAAATGTTTATGCGACATTTGGTCCTAGTTCTGCTTCCTAAAGCAACACAAAAGAAATCTCATTCCCCAGGATGGACTTCGTGGTCTAGACAGATGGGTAGAGATACTGGGTTTGACCCTGCTCTGTCGCTTAACTAGCTGGGCAATTTAGTATTCCTCAGAACCTTGGCTTCCTGATTTCTTAGAGGAAGATCAGAATTCCAATCACCTGGGCTGTTTGTAGGTTTTGGACCCAATAATAATACTTTTTAAACACCCATCATAGTGCCTGGCATATCATGAGCATTTATTGAATGTTCCCCTCTGCCTTCTACTTGGCAGCTCTTCTAACACTTAAAGGTAGCACGTCTGTTTCCCTTTGGTCTCCTCTTTTCCCAGCCACTAACCTGCAGATCAAAGGGATGGAGTTGAAAGTGGGGACTGGAGAGGGAAGAGGGGGCTGGGAAATGGCTAAATCAGTGTTTAGCAAAGTGTTGGCATCAACAGGTGGTGAAAAGGATTATTTTTAGATAGCACTTGGATGATCGTTTTACAATTTAAATTTAAATCTATTTAAATGATATATTTTGTAGTTGTCTTCAATTATGGCAGGTGATACTATTTATTTCTGGTATGATAGTGATACAAAGTTTGCTTTAAAAATAAGTTTCAGAATAAAGGTGAATCAAGTACCCCCCCAAAGCTCTTATTATTATCTTGTTTAAAATCAAATGAATTTTAAATCAAATCCAAACAAACCTAACTCTGGTTCAACATCTCATTAGCAAAAGCCAATCTGAAAAGACTAGATCTTCTATGATTCCAACTATATGAGATTCTGGAAAAGGCAAAACTGTGGAGACAGTAAAAAGATCAGAGGTTGCCAGGGATTCAGGGGGAGGGAGGGATGACTAGATGGAGCACAGGGGATTTTTAGGGCAGTGAAACTATTCTGGGTAACACTATAATGGTAGATATATGTCATTATACAGTTGTCAAAGCCCATAGAAGGTACAGTGCAAAGAGTGAACCCTAATGTAAGCTATGAACATTAGTTAAGAATAATGTATCAGGGCTTCCTTGGTGGCGCAGTGGTTGAGAGTCCGCCTGCCGATGCAGGGGACGCGGGTTCGTGCCCCGGTCCGGGAAGCTCCCACTTGCCGCGGAGCGGCTGGGCCCGTGAGCCATGGCCGCTGAGCCTGCGCATCCGGAGCCTGTGCTCCACAGCCCCGGGAGAGGCCACAGCAGTGAGAGGCCCGCGTACCGCAAAAAAAAGAAAAAAAAAAAAAAGAATAATGTATCAATATTGGCTCATCACTTACAACAAATGTTCTACATTAATGCAAGATGTTAATCATAGGGGAAACTGGGGGTGGGTAAGTGAAGGTGTATATGGAAACTCTCTGTACTTTCTGCTCAATTTTTCTGTGAGCCTAAAACTGCTCCAAAAAATCTTTTAATTAAAAGAAAAATCTCATTAGCTAGGCAGATCACCAGTCTGTTTATTCATTTCCATTATGTCCATTTGCCTGGAGGAGACTTCATGTCAAAAGCCAAATTAATCACATTTCCCCCCATAGTGGTGCTGCTACCCAGGTACCACCAATTGCCACCCTTTGAGGTCCTCAGACTCATCTTAGAGGATACTGTGCCCCTATTCCTCCTCAATTTACTACATGCAGTTTATTATTAACTCCTCCTTTTCCTCCCCACCCCCACCTCTTCATCTTCCTCTCTCCAAAATCTCAGGCCTGTTCAATTTACACAGCTATTGCCATGGACTAGGAGTTCTCATCTCCCCAAGCCTGGGCTACTCTGACAGCCTCTTGGGTGGTCTTCTTATCTTTAATTTCTCCTCCATTCTAAGATTATCCACCAACATCTGTTAAAATAATGGGCCAATGTCAATTTCATCCTAGTTCTCCAATGCTTGAGAATGTACACATCTCTGTTCCCAATCATCCAAACGGAGGCTATGATCAAAGATGTGGATATTACATGTGCTTCCCAGGTCAGGACAGGGACCTGGATGAAGACTGGCCACAAGCTTATCCAACAAAGATAATTAATTAGCCAGGATGCTAAGGGGTGTGCCCAGGCTGAGACTCTCATTCCCCCACCCACTGCCGGGAGTGTTGGTAGCTGGTAGCTCTCAGGTGAGTACCTACCTAAGAATTGCTCTCACCTGAAGACAGCCACCTCTCAGGGCTAGACCACACACAGTGACTGGGCGCTACCTCCTTGCCTTGAAGCAGGACATTTCAGAAGAGCCATCCAGGCGCTAGAGTCCCCCTCCATGGGATTGGCTGCCTGTGTTGTGACTGCGTCACAGGTCAGTTCTCCTCCACTTCCCCACAGTTCTTGCTTCCCCGTGAACCATCCAGTAAACTTCCTGCACACAGGTCTCCGTCTTGGCATCTGCTTTGCGGGGAACCACGTCAATGACAGCATCCAAGGTCAGTTAGACTCTAAGTCTGTGCTGTTCCACTGATGTACACTATCCTTCCAAAACAGACGGGTGTTGGGGGGGAAATAACTGATACTTGTTGAATACCTTCTAGGTTCCAGGTGCTGTATTAGGATATTTTATTTATAGGAGTTCTACTCCTTACATCAACCCTATGACATAGGCCTGCTTTCTAGATGAGAATACTAAGATTTAAAAATCTTGGGAACGTGCAGAAGTGGTCCAGTCAAAAAGATGTTTGGACTTAGGGAAGTCCAGTAAGTGGTAGCAGGGAGGGAAAATGACAGCACACGAGTGACTCGGTGCTGAATTCTCATGTACTCCTTTCTGCCCAGGGACAAGTTTCGTGCCAGGAGATGGAGGCTGCATGGGGCCAGGAGGGCTGGGCCATCGTCCTCCACAACCAGCTCAAACTGTCTTTGTCCCAGGACCCCAGTCTCACTCCCTCTCCTACACAGGAGCCCTCCATTCCAAGCCAGCTTCTCTGCTTTCCGTCCCTTTCACTAAATGTAACTCAGCTCAGCACCTGCCTGTTATCTGTGCCTTGTTTCTTCTTCAGAAATGCCCATTCATCCGCCCATGCCATTATATCCATTTCAGTTTGTTTAAAAATGTATCTCCTTCTAATGCTAGCCCCAGGTAAAGAATTCGCCTCCCCAAGTACTTAAACCCTTCGGGTGGTTATAGCTGTTCTCTCATTAGTCATATCTTGTAGGAGGTTGCCTTTCGAGTCTGGAAAGCTTCTTTTGATGAGTTTGAAGATTTGGTTGGGGTGGGAGCTCTAATCTCATGTGCATCCTGAATTAATCAAGGGCACAAGAAGCTAAATGTATATTAAATCTGTTATACGAAAATTCAGATTTGGGGATACTGGCTTAGAGGAAGGAGCTCTGGTTTCCTACCCATTTCCGCAAATCTGGATTCTGGTGCCTGATGCAGGTACAGTTATCACAGGGGGTAGGAACAGAGCAAGAGCCCAGGCTTTGTTTGAGGTTTAGCAGGTCCAGAAGAGAAGAAAAGACCAGACCAGTTCAATCTCACCAGGCAGGCAGAGAAGCCAGTGCAGTGAGGGGGGTGGGATGGGAATCTGAAATGTTCTTTCAATACTGTGTCCTGGGAAGATAGGGGATGGCCTCTCTCTTCTATGGACATATGATGAAAGCGGTACACTGCCTTCCCATCCCCCTCTTGAGCAGATGTGGGTTGTACTGAGTCAACTAGAATGTACGCTCCTGGAGGGCAGCACACCTCTTCCTCCACTTCTGCTGTGCCCTTGCCCAGAAGATCAGAAGTGCCTCGAGCGTGACATTACTACATGTCACTTTTACGCAACAGCAATGCTCATTAGAATATTAGACCCTGGAATACCAATTTTCACCAACTTTGTGAAGCAGATATATTCTTCTCTATTTATTAACACATCTATGGTGCCCATGTGATTTCTACATATTTTTCGGATGCTCTTGGGCCTGGACTTTTCTGCCAGGTTGACTGGAATGGCTAGAACATTTTATCATCTGCAGCTGGGGAATCACTGAACTGTCTGAATATTTTCCTATGTGAGTGATTCTTATGTCAGCCAAGGCAGAAGTAAGATTTTAAATAAGCCCAAACTCTTCCATGAGTGAGAATTGTGTGAAAATGTGAAAAAGTAAAGGTTTTTATTGTGATAATTCTGTGAGAATTTTCTCCCCTTTATGTCACATTGCTGCCAAGAAAGTCTTAACATGTCTTCCTATGTTTATAATATTGTCAGGGATTAAAAACACATGAAGCAGAGCATGACTGTGCGTGATTCCCATTCAGTCCCCAAGGGACACATGAATTTCACGTCAAGATCTGTTGTCTGGATCCCACTTAAGATGGCATAGGGGTTGCCAGGTAAAATCAGGATGGCCACTTACGTTTGAATTTCAGATAAACAACAAAAAATTTTTTTAGTGTAAGTAGGTCCCACACAGTATTTGGGACATACTTATACTAAAAAGTTATTTATTGTTTATCTGAAATTCAAATATTAATGGGCATTCTGCATTTTTACTTGCTAAATCTGGCAAATGTAGGCTGGCAAAAACCTGAGAAGACCGCTTCTTCCCTCCAAGGAGAAAACCAGGTCATAGGGGAAGGTTTTAGTCAGAGCAAGGGAGAAAGCATGTTTCTTTTTTTTTTTTTTGCGGTACACGGGCCTCTCACTGCTGTGGCCTCTCCCGTTGTGGAGCACAGGCTCCGGATGCGCAGGCTCAGCGGCCATGGCTCACGGGCCCAGCCGCTCCGCAGCATGTGGGATCTTCCCGGACCGGGGCACGAACCCCTGTCCCCTGCATCGGCAGGTGGACTCTCAACCACTGCGCCACCAGGGAAGCCCGAGGATGTTTCTTTTTTAAAAAATTATTTTATTAAAGTATAATTGATTTACAATGTGTTAATTTCTGCTGTACAGCAAAATGATTCAGTCATACATATATATACATCCATTTTCATATTCTTTTCCATTATGGTTTATCACAGAATATTGAATATAGTTCCCTGTGCTATAGTAGGATCTTGTTGTTTATCCATTCTATATATAATAGTTTGCATCTGCTAGTCCCAACTCCCAACCTATTCCTCCTCCACTCTCCCTCCCCCTTGGCAACCACAAGTCAAGAGCTTGTTTTTAGTGGTAGCCAAGAAGGTCAAAGTAATGCCCCATCATAATGTGTTCTCCCTTTGAAAAACAGAAACAATTTGGGAAGGTGGTTGTAAACAATAGACTGTGGAACATGGAGCATAAGACCAATGGCCCCTCATGTGTACATCTAGAAAATCAGTTGGTCAATGTGGACACGTTCAACCCCTGGTTGTGCTGGCATCCTAACCATAGGCAGAGGGAGGAAGAAGGATGAGGTTACAGGGAGTCAGGATTGCAGAGCTGGCTTGACTGAAGGAATGGCTCCTGATGGGATGTCTGGTTGTCTAACATCCAGTGTTGAAAGTGACATGGCAAACTTGCCCTTGGTTTGGGCTGGCAGTAAAACCCAATGAGAGTAAAATAGATAGCTAGTGGGTAAAATAGATAGCTAGTGGGAAGCAGCCGCATAGCACAGGGAGATCAACTCGGTGCTTTGTGACCACCTAGAAGGGTGGGATAGGGAGGGTGGGAGGGAGGGAGACGCAAGAGGGAAGAGATATGGGAACATATGTATATGTATAACTGATTCACTTTGTTATAAAGCAGAAACTAACATACCATTGTAAAGCAATTATACTCCAATAAAGATGTAAAAAAAAAAAAAAAAAACCCAATGAGATCCAGAATGGCAGGCCAGTCACGAGAGAAAGGCCTGGTTCCTTAAGAGAGAGGTTGGCAAGAGTTTGGATAAGAGTTAGGACTCATGTCTCAGTGGGGACCTGGAAAGCATGGCAGGCAATGGTGAAAGAAGCTGGTGACTAGAGCAAGGGTGTTAATGAAGACAACGGCTTGAGGCTTTTGGACTTTGGGGCTTCTCCCAATGCTGAAGGGCCCTGCTGAGGCAGCCTGTGTGATTCTGGCTCTATCTCAGGAGTGGAGCTGAGGCAGCTCATGTCCTGTCTGTGGTCAGGCTGGCCAGGGTCCAGGAGGTGCCCGGCCCAGGAGACTGATGGAAGAGCCAAGATCTGAATAGCTCAGGGGAGCCTGGAAGAACAACCACAGAATTGCCTTTGTACCAGGAAGGTGTGTGGGGTAGAGAACAGGCTGTGTACCAGACACCGTTTAAAGAAAGCAGCAGAAATAGTTGGAGATGCAGGGCTGACTGAAACAGGAAAGTACAGGCCAAAAAGGCAGGTGAGTCATTGTATAAAGATAGCACTAAAAGCCATGAAGGTCTTCTTCCTTTGAAAAACAGAAACAATTCTCAAAAGGTGGGAATAGGCTTTGTAGACTGCATGGGATCTCTGGCTAGGCTCCCATGCTCAGCAGGAACCTGTCCTAAAAAGGCTTTGGTTGGGGAGAGCTTGTAGGTTGAGAAGCCTAAGCCCTCAGCAGAAAGGCCCATGTTTCCATTAGGTCTAAGGTCTCAAATGATTAATTGAATTTAATGCCTTGTGTAAAGTCATAGACATAAATCCAAGAACACTTGGTGCCTCAAAGCTAACAAAGAAGAGAGTTTCAGGGAAATGAATGAGAGATTACAAGAGAGAAAGTAGAGGAGATAAAAGAAAAGATAGGGAAAGAGAGAAAGAGACCACACAGACATGGGAACATTCTTTATCTTTAATTGCACTGATTTATACATTTTGACTGAACATTCTGAAGATGAGTCTTTGCTAGACTTTGTTACCTTATTTTTTCGTACTTAAGTTAAATTTTACACAAAAATGTTTGCAGTACGATTACCAACTTCTACAAGGCATTCCTTACTTGTGTTGCTTTCTACTAAGTTGATTTATATTAAAATGTTGAAAACATCACTGTCTGGATGTGGACCGTGTTGGCCCTAAATGCTTCTTAGTATAACTTCTAAATGTACTTCTAAACACCCAGGTATTTAGCAGTTGAGAAATGCTCCACTCAGACGCATGCTTTCTGTTGCCCCGTGAACCTGAACTTTTCCATCCTAGACCTTGGTATCAATGTGTGGTCCCTGGTTAAATGGTGTTTTCCTCTCATGTGCTTTTTGTATTTACCACATCTCTGTTTACAATCTTCAGTGTAAAACAAACTCTTTCAAAATGATTTTTCACACGGCTGGTGTTGAAACTGAGGCAGACACACGTTGTTCCGGCAAGGAAAAAATATACTACCGGGGGTAAAATGAAAACATTCATTTTCCAAATTCAAGGCTGAAGTCTGGAATTTCATCATCCCATAAAAATAAACCATTTGAAAATTACTTAATTCATCACTGATTCAGTCTGGAAATTAGATATCAGGGAACAAAGACAATAAAGCTCTGTTACTTGGCATGGAAAGGCCAGTGTGTTTAGTTTAAGTGTTTAGGTTAATAGACCATCCCTGGGTGTTTGCAGAAAAGTTCAGTTTCAAAGAAGGCTCTGACAAGTCAGCAAGGTGTAGTGCTGAGAGCGTGAGAGCACAGGACTGGGAATCTAATTCCAGCTTCTAAGGCTGATTTGTATCATCTAAGGCAAGTCTCCTAACCTCAGGTCCTGATGTCTTCACCTGTAAATGAGAGATAGTCAGTGGTGTGGTCTGAATGTCTGTGTCCCCCAAATTTCATAGGTTTAAAAACCTAACCCCACGGTGATGGTATTAGGAGGTGGGGCCTTCGGAAGGTGATTAGCTCATGAAGGCAGAGCCCAGATGAATGGGATTATACGAGTAGCCAGAGAAAGCTCCCTTGCCCCTTCTGCCATGTGAGGTTATAGTGAGAAGATGGCTATCTATGAGGAAACAGGCTTTTACCAGACACTGAATCTGCCAGGGCCTTGATCTTGGACTTGCCAGCCTCCAGAACTGTGAGATGTAAAATTCTCATATTTATGAGCTACCCAGTCTATGGCATTTTTCTTATAGCATCGCACATGGACTAAGACAGAGAGAGAGTTAAGGTTTTTCCCAAATTCTAGATTCCACACACACACACACACACACAATCAAATTCCCTAAACACTAAGGCATTTGAGTAGTAGTATCTGATGATTCACTTGGTATTTAGGATCTTGCTGTAGATAAGGGCACCAATATGAATGTTAGCTGTGGTGTGGATGAAATGCCTAGGTGAGAATGGAGATTTTGAGGACCAAAGGCAAAATCAATGCTTCTGAATTCTCTAAACGATGCAGCACACACAGAAAACTGAGGTAAACAGAAGAGGATGCTCAAGCCTAAGTCAACTGGCCATAGTGCTTAGCTACCCAAGGATCTTCCCAGGTGCCCCAAGGGCCGAGAAGATTGATATCTTGGGCATCAACTTATAACCCAGTCATTCAGGGTGTCCTAGACTAGAAAACAGAACATACTATAGAATGGAGAGTGATGGTTTACACAATAAACATGATACTCCTTTTAATTTTTACTCTTTACTTCTTATTTTAAAAATTCCAGAATGAAGGAGGAGGAACATAATTGAAAGGGATGAGATAATAAATTCAGTTGGTGACACACCAATTCTGAGGCATTTGAAACATTTGAGTTCAGATATTGAGATGCTAGGTGGATACCTAGATCTGGAAGGATGTCAGGGCTAGAGAGAGTGTTGGAAGTCATTAGCTTGTATAGATGAGATTTGAAGCCATGGACAAGATTTCTCTAAGAGAATGAGAAAAAGCCAAGGATGGGCTCAGGGGAACACTAATATTTAAGGGGCTGATAAAAGAGAAGGAGCTAGCAAAATATATAGGACTCATTTGGAGCTTTTTACAAGGTGAATTAATGTCATTTCATAAGCGAAAAATATAAGACAAATTGATATCCAAGTATAGATATGATTTGTGTTATGTAATGACATACATAGATATAAGCAAAGGCACACACATATGGTGGATTTGTTTATTCATTCACTCATTAACAGTAAATGCATTCATTCTATCAGTAAATGATTACTGTGTGCCTACTATGTGCTTGGAATTATTCTAACCATTGGGGATACAACAATGAACAAAACAGGTCAAGTCCCTTCCTGAATGGAGTTTTATGTGGCACACCACACCACACTACACACACACACACACACACACACACACACACACACACACACACTCCCCACTAAATACTTTACAGCCTCTTCCTCGCGAGGTACAGCAGACTGTAGATGGGTTTGTATTTTTACTGAGCCAAGATTCTTTATCCTTCTAAAGGATTGCCTGTCATCACCACCAACATATTGCTTTGGCCCCATTGTTGTATTTGTCTTTTATTCACTTAAAAGGTTAACTGGATGGTTGAATTACAGGATTCTAGCCAAAGTGTGCTTCCCATAAAGGAGTTCCCAGCTCATCAGTAAGCTGAGCTGGTTTGGCATCTGTCTTACATTACTAAGGAGCTGGGCATTTGCAGGCTGAGCTCATACTGCAGAGGCATCGGCAAGACCTTGATCTGCCTTCACACCATAATTGCTGGATGACAGGGGAGCAGCGGAGGTCATGGTTCAAATCTGAGATGGCAGGTTCTGAGGACAAAGCCTTCAGGGACCATTTTCTATTGGAAACTCTTTCATTTTAATTCATTGTCAGAATATTCTAACTCCAGGTCTTCCAACTCCAAACAAGTGAAAGCAAATCTACCTTTTATCTTTCCACCTTATCATTTCCTCCAGAGTTTTTTGTTAAAATTTTCTCAGATAATTAGGAGAGCATAGATCTTTTCCATTTCTGGGCCAGTATGTTCTGGGTCCCCATTAGCTAATAAGCCAACTCCATCTCTAGAATTTTCTATTTCTATTAATGACACTATCTACTGGTGTCTCTAATCTTGCTAGTTCTTTAAAGTAATTTCCCATCCAAGAAACTTTTCTTACTCTCTGTCCCTTCTCCATTGTCTTATGGAGACCGAGTTGAAAGCGTATTGGAGATGGGAAGGAGAGTCTTTATGGGTGAGAAAATACTACATTATGTGCAAAGCGTTGGCTGCCCTGTCCTTTTTATTAATGAACTTGGAATAACCCTTGATTCTTTTCTCTTCCATCATCTATCATATCCAATTAGTTATATATGAAGTCAGTTTCTTTAAATACTGTTTGTACATGAATTCTTCAGCCAGTAACTTTCAATGAATCCCTATTACAAATTAGAATCCAATACATTAACCTACTGCTTAACCCAATGATTAACACTTTTAGGAACTTATCTTACAAATATAGTCACACTCATGCAAAAACACCTGTTTGCAAAAATTATTTATTGTAGCCTTATATGTAATAGCAAAAGACAGGAGATAACTTAAATGTCCATTAATTAGGGAGTGATTAAATAAATTATGATTCATTCATACAGTAGATTACTAGGCAGGTATAAACAGGAAATTCTTTATATTCTGATGGTAATGATCTCTAAACTATACTGTAAAATGGAAAAAGTTAATCTTTGTGAAAAAAGGATACACATGCAATATTTTCTTCTTTATGCATTTAATGTCCCTGGAAGCAACATAAGTAACATCAGTTGCCTCTGGAGTGGAGAGTTGGGTGATAGGGAGATAAGAGTGAGAGGGTCCTTTTCACTATAATATACATTGATACCTTTTGATTTTTGAGCCACGTGAACTCTTAGAAATACATATACATGTACATACATATATACACTTTAAATTTTAAAGTCCTTCATCTAGCATTTCAGGCTTTCACAATCTGGCCCTTGATGACATTTGCAACCATATTTCTAGAATACCACATTTTCCCCTGCAGAAGACCTCTCCTCTTGCCACACTGGTCTGTTCAAACATCTGTCTCATGCATAGTTCCACCTAGATCCTTTCAAAGTTCAATAGCCAGGTTCCAGTTCTGGTTTCACCCAACCCATGGGTCTTGACTTAAAGGAGGCAAATGAGGTATAACAGCAAAACTTGTCCTGTAGGGGCTTCCCTGGTGGCGCAGTGGTTGGGGGTCCGCCTGCCGATGCAGGGGACACGGGTTCATGACCCGCTCCGGGAAGATCCCACATGCCGCGGAGCGGCTGGGCCCGTGAGCCATGGCCACTGAGCCTGCACGTCCGGAGCCTGTGCTCCACAACGGGAGAGGCCACGACAGTGAGAGGCCCACACACCGCAAAAAACAAACTTGTCCTGTAGAGGGTGGCTCCACCAATCTAAACACCTGCCTGCCACAGCTCTGCCTCTGTGGGAGAGAATTTAGAACTAATGCCAGTACCAGATCCCCTCTGACCAGAGCCCAATGCCACCTTTCTCCTTTCCCTCTAGGATCATGTACATGTGGAGGGCTATTGTTCCTGCAAGGTGAGGTTCTTTAGTCTCCAGAAGGAAATCCCCATCCTGTCTAACACTAGATCTCTGCGGACACCAGGCAAGATGTTGCTCAGCAGGCCTGATGGTGCTCTTGTGGTTTGATGTCCTTTCAGAACTTGCCTTGACCCAGAAAGGAGTCCCCTTTCCAGCTAATGCCATATCCTGCAACTCTCTGTGATGTTGCTTGGCAGGTCTTCATTGGTGCTAATTTCATAAAGTCTGGATCCCAGAGACCTTTCCTAGTACAGAAGTTTATGCCTTTCAAGTGGGACTTTGCCCCTAAAATGGCAAAACTCTATCTGCATACTCTCTAGGCCTACCAAAACAGTAGCAGGTACAATGTGATAGTGGAATAATAATCATGTAGTGATAGCTAACAAACATTTAAGTGCCCACTCTGTGCCAGGCACAGGTCCAAGCACTCAACATGCACTAACTCATTTAATCCTCACAGTAACTCTATGTAGTTATTTTTACAGATTAAAAAACTGAGACCCACAGAGGTCAAATCACTTGCCCAAGGTCACACAGCTATAAAGTGGAGAAGCTGCGATTTGAACCCAGGTAGTCTGTCTCTGAAACCCTTAAACACCAAGCATGCTATACCAAGTGTCTTGCAAGCTGTTAACAATACAGTGACCTTCTTGGAATGACTTTTTGATCTCCATCAAAAATACCCCTCTTTTGGGCCACTCACTTTCAACTTGACTTAATGTCCAAGGTCTCACACAGCTAATAAGTGGCAGAACCAGGGTTTAGAGCAAAGCAGTCTGGATCCTGAGGCCAGGCATTTGATCATTATGCTAGACTGCCTCTCTGAAGCAGAGAGGCTGGGGTGATGGACCCTTTATTACCAGTAAGACCTTGACCCGAACCCTAGTGTTCAGCCTGGCAAGAGTAGGACTGTGGTTCCTCCATGTAGGTTTGAAGATGCCCCTTGTCCTAGGGCTTCATCACATGGCCTGGTCAGTAACCTCAGACTGGACCCATCCACTGTACTCCCTTTTTGAAGTGTGGGTGGGAGGTCTTATCCTTGATCATAGGCCCATTGGTGGAGAGGAGGAGATGGGGTTGGGTGAGAAGAGTTGATGAAAGTCTCAAGCTCTTTCAGTATCCACCAAAAGGTCTACTTCCCCCAGGCATCCATGCCTACCCACTCAGCCTTGGTGATCTCCTCCCCTGAACTCCTGTAGTCTAATTGTGACTGCCCACAGCAGTTCCCATAGCTTTGCGTGGCCACTCGCCTTGGCCACGTATGATGGTGCTGTGCTCCCCAACCAACTCAATACATTTATGCTTTCAAAAATATTTATTGAACACCACCTTGATACCATGCCACCAGGTGGCAAAAAGATGATCAAGACTCCATTCCTGCCCTCTAGGAACTCAGGGACCAATAAAGTAACGATTATATTTAAGTGAAGATGTCATCACTGAGATGAGTGAGACAGAAGAGAGATCTCGTACCTCTGCGTGGGGGGATCAGGGAAAGCTGCTAAGAGGAGACTGACTTTGACATGAGTCATGAGGATATGAAAGGAGCTTTTCAGGGTGATAAGTGGAAAAAGAACAAGGGAAAGAGTATCCAAACAGGAAAGCATTTCAGGAGAATTACAACTAATTCAGTTTAGCTGAAGTACACAGTACTTATAGAGAAGGAAAGGAGATGGGGAGGGATCCATAGGCAGGAGCTAAAACAGAACACAAATTCCTCCTGAATGTAAGCTTCTTAATGGCGGGGATTTTTGTCTATTTATTGATGTATCCCTGGTGCTCCACAGTGCCTGGCACAGGGGAGGCACACAGTATGTTTATGTTGTGTATGAAGAAAAATGAATGTATGTCAGGTCCAGAAATTTGGACTTTGTCTTTAAGGGTTATTTAACAATTTTAGGCAGATGAGTAATGTTAGAAATTCATTTTGGGTAAGCATGCGATCACTGAAAAATGAATACAAGAGCTCAAAATGAAGGCTGGATACAAAATAAACATGCAAACATCACCCATTTATACATACATGTACTTGCCAGTAAAAAAATAAATAACAATAAAACTGTAAAATAACAAGTAAAATAAGAATGTGCAAGATGTACATTAAGAAAACTATAAAACTTGATAGAAGAGTAAAAAGAAGGCTTGACTAAATAAAGAGAAACACCATGTTCTGGACAGGACAACTCAGTATTGTAAAGATGTCATGCTTCCCTAAAATAATATATAAATTTAACACAGTTTCAGTTAAAATCCCAGTAGGATTTTGTGGTACTTGACAAATAGCTTTTAAAATTCATTTGTATGTATAAATGAATGAGGACAGCCAAGAAAAACTTGAAAAACCAAGAAAAATGAGAAGGGACCTTGCTTAATCAGATCAAAGGTCACTATATAAATCTATGGTAATTAAAACAGTATGGTACTGGAGCAAGAACACACAGAAAAATGGAACAGAGTAGGATATCCAGAAACAGAATCATGTGTGCATTTGATTATAGCTAATATTTATTGAGTACTTACTATGTGCTTGGCACTGTTCTAAGCATTTTGTATTACTCATTTAATTCTCACAAAACTTTATGAAGTAGGTCCTATTGCTATTCCCATTTTATTTTTTATATTTACTTATTTATTTTTAATATCTTTATTGGAGTATAATTACAATGTTATGTTAGTTTCTGCTATACAACAAAGTGGATCAGCTATATGTATACATATATCCCCACATCCCCTCCTTCTTGAGCATCCCTCCCACCCTCCCTATCCCACCCCACTAGGTCATCACAAAGCACTGAGCTGATTTCTCTGTGCTAAGTGACAGCTTCCCCCAACCATCCATTTTACATTTGGTAGTGTATTCATGTCCATGCCACTCTCTCACGCCATCCCAGTTTTCCCTTCCCTCCCTGTGTCCTCAAGTCCGTTCTCTATGTCTGTATCTTTATTCCTGCCACTAGTTTCATCAGTACCGTTTTTTTAGATTCCATATATGTGCATTAGCATATGGTGTTTGTTTTTCTGTTTCTGACTTACTTCACTCTGTATGACAGACTCTGAGTCCATCCACCTCATTACAAATAACTCAGTTCCCTTCCTTTTTATGGCTGAGTAATATTCCATTGTACATATGTGCCACATCTTCTTTATCCATTCATCTGTTGATGGACATTTAGGTTGCTTCCATGTCCTGGCTATTGTAAATAGTGCTTCAATGAACATTGTGGTACATGACTCTTTTTGAATTATGGTTTTCTCAGGCTATATGCCTAGTAGTGGAATTGCTGGGTCCTGTGGTAGTTCTATTTTTAGTTTTTTAAGGAATCTCCATACTGTTCTCCATAGTGGCTGTATCAATTTATATCCCCACCAACAGTGCAGGAGGGTTCACTTTTCTCCACACCCTCTCAAGCATTTATTGTTTGTAGATTTTTTTTGATGATGGCCATTCTGACCGGTGTGCAATGATACCTCACTGTGGTTTTGATTTGTATTTCTCTAATGATTAGTGATGTCGAGCATCGTTTTATGTGTTTGTTGGCAATCTGTATGTCTTCTTTGGAGAAATCCAATGACATTTTTCACAGAACTAAGACAAAGAATTTTACAATTTGTATGGAAACACAAAAGACCCTGAATAGCTAAAGCAATCTTGAGAAAGAAAAACGGAGCTGGAGGAATCAGGCTCCTTGACTTCTGACTATACTACAAAGCTACAGTAATCAAGACAGTATGGTACTGGCACAAAAACAGAAATATAGATCAATGGAACAGGATAGAAAGTCCAGAGATAAACCCACGCACATATGGTCACCTTATCTTTGACAGAGGAGGCAAGAATATACAATGGGGAAAAGACAGCCTCTTCAATAAGTGGTGCTGGGAAAACTGGACAGCTACATGTAAAAGAATGAAATTAGAACACTTTCTAACACTATACACAAAAATAAACTCAAAATAGATTAAAGACCTAAATGTCCAGATACTATAACACTCTTAGAGGAAAACATAGGCAGAACACTGAATGACATAAATCACAGCAACATCTTTTTTGACCTACCTCCTGGAGAAATGAAATAAAATAAAAAATAAACAAATGGGATCTAATGAAACTTAAAAGCTTTTGCACAGCAAAGGAAACCATAAACAAGGCAGAAAGACAACCCTCAGAAGGGGAGAAAATATTTGCAAATGAAGCAACTGACAAAGGATTAATCTCCAAAATATACAAACAGGTCATGCGGCTCAATATCAAAAGAACAAACAACCCAATCCAATCATGGGCAGAAGACCTAAGTAGACATTTCTCCAAAGAAGACATACAGATTGTTATTCCCATTTTACATATAATAAAGCACATGTAGATGATGCTACATGCAAGCCAGTGAGTGGTATCCAGGCTTTATGACTCAAAGCCTTCTTTTGTTTTATTTTATTTTATTTTGTGTGGCTATAGTTGAATTTATTTGTATATAGTATTCCATCATAAAAATATAACCCACCTTACTTATACATTCCCTTACTGATGGACATTGGGTTGTTTCCAGTTTGATGATTTTCCAAAGGACACTGCTCTGAACATTAATGTCCAAACACATGTACACATCTGTGTTGGGTATAATCCGAAGAGTGGAATTGTTGGGCCATAGAGTATGTGTATGTCCATCCTTTGGAGATACTGCCAAGGAGTTTTCAAAGTGGAATGAACAGTTTATACTCAAACAGCTGTGTATGAGAATTCCAGTTGCTCCACGTACTCATCCACACTTCGTATTGTCAGGGTTTTTTATTTTAACCCTTGTGGTGTATGTGTAGGGGTATCTCACTGTGGTTTTTTGTTTTGTTTTATTGAAGTATAGTTGATAACAATGTTGTATTTGTTTCTGATGTACAGCAAAGTAATTCGGTTATATTTATTCTTTTTCAGATTCTTTTCTGTTATAGGTTATTACAAGATATTGAGTATAGTATATAGTATAGTATAGTATCCCTGTGCTATACAGTAGATCCTTTTTGTTTATCTATTTTATACAAAGTAGTGTATATCTGTTAATCCCAAGCTCCTAATTTATCCCTCCCCCACTTCCCCTTTGGTAACCATAAATTTGTTTTCTGTGTGACTCTTTCTGTTTTGTAAATAAGTTCATTTGTATTATTTTTTTAAGATTCCACATATACGTGATATCATATGATATCTGTCTTTCTCTTTCTGACTTACTTCACTTAGCATGATAATCTCTGGGTCCATCCATGTTGCTGCAAATGGCATTATTTCATTTTTTTATGACCGAGTAATATTCCATTCATTATTTATCCATTCATCTGTTGATGGACACTTTGGTTCTTTCCATGTCTTGGCTCTTGTGAATAGTGCTGCTATGAACATTGGGGTACATGTGTCTTTTTGAATTAGAGTTTTCTCTGGAAATATGTCCAGGAGTGGGATTGCTGGGTCATATGGTAGTTCTATTTTTAGTTTTTTAAGGAGCCTCCATACTGTTCTCCATAGTGGCTGCACCAATTTACATTCCCACCAACAGTGAAGGAGGGTTCCCTTTTCTCCACACCTTCTCCAGCATTTATTATCTGTAGATGCTTCAGTGATGGCCATTCTGACTGGTGTGAGGTGATACCTCACTGTAGTTTTGATTTGCATTTCTCTAATAATTATCAATATTGAGCATCGTTTCATATGCCTGTTGGCCATCTTTATGTCTTCTTTGGAGAAATGTCTATTTAGGTCTTCTGTCCATTTTTTTTTTTTTTGCGGTACACGGGCCTCTCACCGTCGCGGCCTCTCCCGTTGTGGAGCACAGGCTCCGGACGCGCAGCCCCAGCAGCCATGGCTCATGGGCCCAGCCACTCCACGGCATGTGGGATCCTCCCGGACTGGGGCACGAACCCGCGTCCCCTGCATCAGCAGGCGGACTCTCAACCACTGCGCCACCAGGGAAGCCCCTTCTGTCCATTTTTTGATTGGCTCGTTTGTTTTTTCGATATTGAGTTGTATGAGTTGTCTGTATATTTTGGAAATTAAGCCCTTGTTGCTCACATCATTTGCAGATATTTTCTCCCAGTCCTAGGTTGTCTTTTCATTTTGGTTATGGTTTCTTTTGCTGTTCAGAAGCTTTTAAATTTAAGTAGGTCCCATTTGTTTATTCTTGCTTTTATTTCTACTATGCTAGGAGATGCATCCAAAAAGAATACTGGTATGATTTATGTCAGAGTGTTCTGCCTATGTTTTCCTCTAGGAGTTTTATAGTATCTGGTCTTACATTTAGGTCTTTAATCCATTTTGAGTTTATTTTTGTATATGGTGCTAGAGAATGTACTAATTTCATTCCTTTACATGTAGCTGTCTGGTTTTCCCAGAACCACTTACTGAAGAGATTATCTTTTCTCCATTGTATCTTCTTCCCTCTTTTGTCGAAGATTAATTGACTATAGGTGTGTGGGTTTATTTCTCTCTATTTTGTTCAGTTGATCCATATGTCTTGTTTTTATGCAAATATCATGCTGTATTGATTACTGTAGCTTTGTAGTATTGTCTGAAGTCTGGGAGGATTAGGCCTCCAGCTTTGTTCTTTTTCCTCAGGGTTACTTTGGCAATTCTGGGTCTTATGTGGTTCCATATAAATTTTAGGATTATTTGTTCTAGTTCTTTGAAAAATGTCATGAGTAATTTGATAAGGATCCCATTAAATCTGTAGATTGCTTTGGGTAGTATGGCCATGTTAACAATATTAATTCTTCCAATCCAAGAGCATGGAATATCTTTCCATTTCGTTGAATCATCTTCAGTTTCCTTTATCAATGTTTTATAGTTCTCAGCTTATAAGTCTTTCACCTCCTTGATCAGGTTTATTCCTAAGTTATCAGTAATGCTGATTCTGCCTTTATTTAAAATTTTGATATTTTGTTCATTATGGACTTATTTGCATTAATTTTCATTTTAAAAATATTGCATTAAACTATTATTTGTCTTGACTACTCAGTTGTTTTTTTTGTTGTTTGAAAAACTTATTTATTTATTTGTTGGCTGTGTTGGGTCTTTGTTGCAGTGCGCGGCCTCATTGTGGTGGCTTCTCTTGTTGCAGAGCACGGGCTCTAGGCACACAGGCTTCAGTAGTTGTGGCTCGCGGGCTGTAGAGCGCAGGCTCAGTATTTGTGGTGCACGGGCTCAGTTGCTCCGCAGCATGTGGGATCTTCCCAGACCAGGGATCGAACCCGTGTCTCCTGCATTGGCAGGCGGATCCTTAACCACTGCACCACTGGGGAAGTCCCTCTACTGAGTTTTTTAATGCCTCTTAAAATTTTGTGTCCAAGGCAAAGTGCCTTATGCATCTAATCCTAGTTTCAACCCTGGATAGAAAAAGAAATTATTACTACCTTTGAGGATGACTTGGAAAATCAACATGTTAGGCCTGCTTAGCCACTAATTTGGAAATTCTGTTTCTAGGAATATTACCTAGAGGTATGACTGGACAAGTACACAGTGATATATATATATATATATATATATATATATATATATATATATATAGGGGTGCTCATTGTAGCACAATAAAGAAGAAAAAATTGAAAAATTGAACTGACCATCAATAGGGGATTGATTAAATAAATTATGGTACATTTGTGCAATGGAGTACTATATAGGCACTGAAAAGGATGGCATAGAAGTGTATATGTTTAAAGGAAAGGATATCCATATTGTCTTAAGGAGTAAATTAAAAAGCATGACTTTATAGAACTATATGGGTACAATACTCTCAATTAGGCAATACATACACACAACTCCAAAAAAGTCTCAAAAAATAATGTAGATCTTTACTGGAGTCACATGAAAAAGTAGCCAGAGGAAATACTACACTTCACAAAATCTCATCCATTATGGCAGCTTCTCTAAAACTCTTGACTGTCTCTCTCAAAACTCGCATTTTTTGCCAAATCACTCCCTACCTCCTAATTCTCTGACATATTCTATTTTCCAGTGGTAGTAGATAGTGCCTCATACGCCAACCCACCCCCCAGGCCCCCAGGTTTTTAATTCTGTATCTCTACTTATCACCCAGGAGGCCTAGTACCCATAACACATTAGCCCTCTTCCCTAGGAGGCAGGTGTAATAAAAATCTGTTTTTGTTCTGGGAACTCCTCAGCTCATGAGTCTGTCCCCCTCTACAGAGGCCAGATTCTTGCTATTCCAGCCCCGCTTGCAGGCAGAGCACAGACGTATGACCTAGGCTCAGTCAGGTGCCCCAGCCCCAGACTTAGAAGGCAGCAACTCAAAGCATCAGGTGCCACACAGAATCCAATCCAGCAGTGATGGCAGCAGATCCATCCAGTGTCCAGACTCAGCCATGGCAGGGGTTCTTATGGTGGGACTCAGTATCCAGCATTCTGGGATCGACAGGGCAGGCTGCTGCACTGCGTCCAGTGGTGGGGCTATGGTGTCTCCTCTAGACCAGCTCTACAGTGTGACTGTGCCTTGTTTCTGGCACATGGAGCCTCCAATCCTGATTTTCTGGCCTCCCAGAGACTCTGTGAGTGACCTAATATCCTTTAATAAATCCTTATTCTGCCTAAATTAGCGAAGTTTATTTTCCATTACTTGCAACAAAGAATCCTGCTTCATACATGTTTATTTTTGGCGTTGCCATGTATACATTTTGTGAAGAGATCTGATTTCAGCATTCATTATTGTACCCCTTTAGGTCCCTCAAAGCAAAACAAGCTGATAGGTCAAGTCAAGTTGTTATGTTTTGGGCAGTTTTATTCATCTAGAGCTGCATAGTCCAATATGGTTGCTACCAGGCTCTTGTGGCTGTCTAAATTTAAATCAATTAAAAGTAAATAGGGGAGACAGGAGAAGATGGCGGAAGAGTAGGACGCAGAGTTCACCTTCCTCCCCACAGATACATCAGAAATACATCTACACGTGGAACAACTCCTACAGAACACCTACTGAACGCTGGCAGAAGACCTCAGACCTCCCAAAAGGCAAGAAACTCCCCACGTACCTGGGTAGGGCAAAAGAAAAAAGAAAAAACAGAGACAAAAGAATAGGGACGGGACCTGCACCAGTGGGAGGGAGCTGTGAAGGAGGAAAGGACTCCACACACTAGGAAGCCCCTTATCGGGTAGAGACTGCGGGTGGCAGAGGGGGTAAGCTTCAGAGCCACGGAGGAGAGCACAGCAACAGGGGTGCAGAGGGCAAAGCGGAGAGATTCCCGCACAGAGGATCGGTACTGACCAGCACTCACCAGCCTGAGAGTCTTGTCTGCTCACCTTCCGGGACTGGCGGAGGCTGGGAGCTGAGGCTCGGGCTTCGGAGCTTAGATCCCAGGGAGAGGACTGGGGTTGGTGCGTGAACACAGCCTGAAGGAGTTAGTGCACCATGACTAGCCTGGAGGGAGTCCGGGAAGTCTGGAGCTGCCCGAGACAAGAGACTTTTTCTTGCCTCTTTGTTTCCTGGTGCGCGAGGAGAGGGGATTAAGAGCACCGCTTAAAGGAGCTCCAGAGGCGGGCGCGAGCCGCAGCTATCAGCGCGGACCCCAGAGACGGGCATGAGACGCTAAGGCCGCTACTGCCGCCACCAAGAAGCCTGTGTGCAGCACAGGTCACCATCCCCACCTCCCCTCCCAGGAGCCTGTGCAGCCCGCCACTGCCAGAGTCCCATGATCCAGGGACAACTTCCCCGGGAGAACGCATGCCGTGCCTCAGGCTGGTGCAACGTCATGCCGGTCTCTGCCGCCGCAGGCTCGCCCTGCATCCGTACCCCTCCCTCCCCCCGGCCTGAGTGAGCCAGAGCCCCCTAATCAGCCGCTTCTTTAACCCCGTCCTGTATGAGCGAAGGACAGATGCCAGAGGGTGACCTACACGCAGAGGCGGGTCCAAATCCAAAGCTGAACCCCGGGAGCTGTGCCAACAAAGAAGAGAAAGGGAAATTTCTCCCAGCAGCCTCAGAAGCAGCGGATTAAAGCTCCACAATCAATTTGATGTACCTGCATCGGTGGAATGCCTGAATAGAAAACGAATCATCCCAAATTGAGGAGGTGGACTTTGGGAGCAAGACAGATTATTTTTTCCCCTTTTCCTCTTTTTGTGTATGTGTATGCTTCTGTGAGAGATTTTGTCTTTATAGCTTTGCTTTCACCATTTGTCCTAGGGTTCTGTCCATCCGTTTTTGTTTTTTTTACATTAAAAATTTTTTTTCTTAATAATTATTTTTTATTTTATTTTATCTTATTTTATTATATCCTATTTCTTTCTTTCTTTCTTTCTTTCTTCCTTCCTTTCTTCCTTTCTTTCTATTTTTTCTCCCTTTTATTCTGAGCCGCGTGGAGGACAGTCTTTTGGTGCTCCAGCCAGTCGTCAGGGCTGTGCCGCTGAGGTGGGAGAGCCAACTTAAGGACGCTGGTCCACAAGAGACCTCCCAGCTCCACGTAATATCAAACTGCAAAAATCTCCCAGAGATCTCCATCTCAACACCAAGACCCAGCTTCGTTCAACGACCAGCAAGCTACAGTGCTGGACACCCTCTGCCAAAGAACTAGCAAGACAGGAACACAGCCCCATCCATTAGCAGAGAGGCTGCCTAAAATCATAATAAGGCCACAGATACCCCAAAACACACCACCAGATGTGGACCTGCCCACGAGAAAGACAAGATCCAGCCTCATCCACCAGAACACAGGCACTAGACCCCTCCACCAGGAAACCTACACAACCCACTGAACCAACCTTAGGCACTGGGGACAGGCACCAAAAACAACGGGAACTATGAACCTGCAGCCTGCGAAAAGGAGACCCCAAACATAGTAAGATAAGCAAAATAAAAAGACAGAAAAACACACAGCAGATGAAGGAGAAAGGTAAAAACCCACCAGACCTAACAAATGAAGAGGAACTAGGCAGTCTACCTGAAAAATAATTCAGAATAATGATAGTAAAGATGATCCAAAATCTTGGAAATAGAATAGAGAAAATGCAAGAAACATTTAACAAGGACCTAGAAGAACTGAAGAGGAAATAAGCAATGATGAACAACACAATAAATGAAATTTAAAAAAACTGTAGAAGGGATCACTAGCAGAATAACTGAGGCAGAAGAACGGGTAAGTGACCTGGAAGATAAAATAGTGGAAATAACTACTGCAGAGCAGAATAAAGAAAAATGAATGAAAAGAACTGAGGACAGTCTCAGAGACCTCTGGGACAACATTAAACTCACCAACATTTGAATTATAGGGGTCCCAGAAGAAGAAGAGAAAAAGAAAGGGGCTGAGAAAATATTTGAAGAGATTATAGTTGAAAACTTCCCTAATATGGGAAAGGAAATAGTTAATCAAGTCCAGGAAGCACAGAGAGTCCCATACAGGATAATCCAAGGAGAAACTCGCCAAGACACATACTAATCACACTGTCAAAAATTAAATACAAAGAAAACATACTAAAAGCAGCAAGGGAAAAGCAACAAATAACACACAAGGGAATCCCCATAAAGTTAACAGCTGATCTTTCAGCAGAAACTCTGCAAGCCAGAAGGGAGGGGCAGGACATATTTAAAGTGATAAAAGAGAAGAACCTACAACCACCATTACTCTACCCAGCAAGGACCTCATTCAGATTTGATGGAGAAATTAAAACGTTTACAGACAAGCAAAAGCTGAGAGAGTACAGCACCACCAAACCAGCTTTACAGCAAATGTTAAAGGAACGTCTCTAGGCAAGAAACACAAGAGAAGGAAAAGACCTACAATAACAAACCCAAAACAATTAAGAAAATGGGAATAAGAACATACATCTTGATAATTACCTTAAATGTAAATGGATGAAATGCTCCCACCAAAAGACATAGACTGGCTGAATGAATACAAAAACAAGACCCGTATATATGCTGTCTACAAGAGACCCACTTAAGACCTAGGGACACATACAGACTGAAAGTGAGGGGATGGAAAAAGATACTCCATGCAAATGGAAATCAAAAGAAAACTGGAGTAGCAATTCTCATATCAGACAAAATAGACTTTAAAATAAAGACTATTACAAGAGACAAAGAAGGACACTACATAATGATCAAGGGATTGATCCAAGAAGAAGATATAACAATTGTAAATATTTATGCACCCAACATAGGAGCACCTCAATACATAAGGCAAATACTAACAGCCGTAAAAGGGGAAATCGACAGTAACACAATCATAGTAGGGGACTTTAGCACCCCACTTTCACCAATGGACAGACCATCCAAAATGAAAATAAATAAGCTTTAAATGATACATTAAACAAGATGGAATTAATTGATATTTATAGGACATTCCATCCAAAAACAACAGAATACACATTTTTCTCAAGTGCTCATGGAACATTCTCCAGGATAGATCATATCTTGGGTCACAAATCTAGCCTCGGTAAATTTAAGAAAATTGAAATTGTATCAAGTATCTTTTCCAACCACAATGCTATGAGACTAGATATCAATTACAGGAAAAGATCTGAAAAAATACAAACACATGGAGGCTAAACAATACACTACTTAATAACGAAGTGATCACTGAAGAAATCAAAGAGGAAATAAAAAAATACCTAGAAACAAATAACGGAGACACGACGACCCAAAACCTATGGGATGCGGCAAAAGCAGTTCGAAGAGGGAAGTTTATGCAATACAATCCTACCTTAAGAAACAGGAAACATCTCAAATAAACAACCTAGCCTTGCAACTAAAGCAATTAGAGAAAGAAGAACAAAAAAACCCCAAAATTAGCAGAAGGAAAGAAATCATAAAATCAGATCAGAAATAAATGAAAAAGAAATGGAGGAAACCATAGCAAAGATCAATAAAACTAAAAGCTGGTTCTTTGAGAAGATAAACAAAATTGGTGAGCAATTAGGCAGACTCATCAAGAAAAAAAGGAAGAAGACTCAAATCAATAGAATTAGAAATGAAAAAGGAGAAGTAACAACTGATACTGCAGAAATACAAAGGATCATGAGAGATTACTACAAGCAACTCTATGCCAATAAAATGGACAACCTGGAAGAAATGGACAAATTCTTAGAAATGCACAACCTTCTGAGACTGAACCAGGAAGAAATACAAAATATGAACAGACCAGTCACAAGCACTGAAATTGAAACTGTGATTAAAAATCTTCCAACAAACAAAAGCCCAGGACCAGATGGCTTCACAGGCAAACTGTATCAAACATTTAGAGAAGAGCTAACACCTATCCTTCTCAAACTCTTCCAAAATATAACAGAGGGAGGAACACTCCCAAACTCATTCTACGAGGCCACCATCACCCTGATACCAAAACCAGACAAAGATGTCACAGAGAAAATGACAGGCCAGTATCAGTGATGAACATTGATGCAAAAATCCTCAACAAAACACTAGCCAACAGAATCCAACAGCACATTAAAAGGATTATACACCATGATCAAGTGGGGTTTATTCCAGGAATGCAAGGATTCTTCAATATATGCAAATCAATCAATGTGATACACCATATTAACAAATTGAAGGAGGAAAACCATATGATCATCTCAATAAATGCAGAGAAAGCTTTTGACAAAATTCAACACCCATTTATGATAATAACCCTGCAGAAAAAGTAGGCATAGAGGGAACTGTCCTCAACATAATAAAGGCCATATATGACAAACCCACAGCCAACATCATCCTCAATGGTGAAAAACTGAAAGCATTTCCACTAAGATCAGGAACAAGACAAGGTTGCCCACTCTCACCACTCTTATTCAACATAGTTTTGGTAGTCCTAGCCACGGCAATCAGAGAAGAAAAAGAAATAAAAGGAATACAAATTGGAAAAGAAGAAGTAAAGCTGTCACTGTTTGCAGATGACATGATACTATACATAGAGAATCCTAAAGATGCCACCAGAAAACTACTAGAATTAATGAATTTGGTAAGGTTGCAGGATACAAAATTAATTCACAGAAATTTCTGGCATTCTTATACACTAACAATGAAAAAATCGGAAAGAGAAATTAACGAATCAATCCCATTTACCACTGCAACAAAAAGAATAAAATACCTAGGAATAAACCTACCTAAGGAGACAAAAGACCTGTATGCAGAAAATTATAAGACACTGATGAAAGAAATTAAAGATGATACAAATAGATGGAGAAATATACCATGTTCTTGGACTGGAAGAATCAACATTGTGAAAATGACTCTACTACCCAAAGCAATTCCTATCAAACTACGAATGGCATTTTTCACAGAACTAGAACAAAAAATTTCACAATTTGTATGGAAACACAAAAGACCCCGAATAGCCAAAGCAATCTTGAGAACAAAAAATGGAGCTGGAGGAATCAGGCTCCCTGACTTCAGACTATACTACAAAGCCACAGTAATCAAAGTATGGTACTGGCACAAAAACAAATATAGATCAATGGAACAGGATAGAAAGCCCAGAGATAAACCCATGCACATGTGGTCACCTTATCTTTGATAAAGGAGGCAAGAATATACAGTGGAGAAAAGGCAGTCTCTTCAATAATTGGTGCTGGGAAAACTGGACAGGTACATGTAAAAGTATGAAATTAGAACACTCCCTAACACCATACACAAAAATAAACTCAAAATGGATTAAAGAATTAAATGTAAGGCCAGACACTATCAAACTCATAGAGGAAAACATAGGCAGAACGCTCTATGACATAAATCACAGCAAGATCCTTTTGACCCACCTCCTAGAGAAATGGAAATAAAAACAAAAACAAATGGGACCTAATGAAACTTAAAAGCTTTTGCACAGCAAAGGAAACCATAAACAAGACCAAAGGACAACCCTCAGAAGGGGAGAAAATATTTGCAAATGAAGCAACTGACAAAGGATTAATCTCCAAAATTTACAAGCAGCTCATGCAGCTCAATAACAAAAAAACAAACAATCCAATCCAAAAATGGGCCGAAGACCTAAATAGACATTTCTCCAAAGAAGATATACAGATTGCCAACAAACACATAAAACGATGCTCGACATCATTAATTATTAGAGAAATGCAAATCAAAACTACAATGAGATATCATCTCACACTGGTCAGGATGGCCATCATCAAAAAATCTACAAACAATAAATGCTGGAGAGGGTGTGGAGAAAAGGGAACCCTCTTGCACTGTTGGTGGGAAAGTAAATTGATACAGCCACTATGGAGAACAGTATGGAGGTTCCTTGAAAAACTACTAATAGAACTACCATACGACCCAGCAGTCCCACTGCTGGGCATATACCCTGAGAAAATCATAATTCAAAAAGAGTCATATACCAAAATGTTCATTGCAGCTCTATTCACAATAGCCAGGACATGGAAGCAACCTAGGTGTCCATCAACAGATGAATGGTTAAAGAAGATGTGGCACATATATACAATGGAATATTACTCAGCCATAAAAGAAAAGAAATTGAGTTATTTGTAGCGAGGTGGATGGATCTAGAGTCTGTCATACAGAGTGAAGTAAGTCAGAAAGAGAAGAAGAAATACCGTATGCTAACAACGTATATATGGAATCTAAGAAGAAAAAAAAAAAAGGTCATGAAGAACCTAGGGTTAAGACGGGAATAAAGACACAGACCTGCTAGAGCATGGCCTTGAGAATATGGGGAGGGGGAAGGGTAAGCTGTGACAAAGCGAGAGAGTGGGATGGACATATAAAATAGATAGCTAGTGGGAAGTAGCCGCATAGCACAGGGAGATCAGCTAGGTGGTTTGTGACCACCTAGAGGGGTGGGATAGGGAGGGTGGGAGGGAGGGAGACCCAAGAGAGGAGAGATATGGGAACATATGTATATGTATAACTGATTCACTTTGTTTTGAAGCAGAAACTAACACACCATTGTAAAGCAATTATATTCCAATAAAGATGTTAAAAAAAAAAAAGTAAATAGGGACTTCCCTGGTGGTCCAGTGGTTAAGAGTCTACCTTCCACTGCAAGGGACACGGGTTCGATCCCTGGTTGGGGAACTGGGATCCCACATGCCGCAGGGCAACTAAACCCGTGTGCTCTAGAGCCAGCATGCCACAACTAGAGAGCCTGTGTGCTACAATGAAGAGCCCATGTGCCGCAACTAAGACCCAACACAGCCAAATAAATAAGTAAATAAATATATTTTTTAAAAGTAAATAAAATTAAAATTTTAATTTCTCAGTATCACTAACCACATTTTAAGTGTTTAGTTGCCATATATGGCTAGTGGGAACTGTATCAGACAGTGAGATTTAGAACATTCCATGAACACTAACAAGTTCTATTGGATAGCACAATCTAGAGGGATCTTGAGATCTCACCAGCCCACCTCAGTGAACCATCAGAGAGAGTCAAAGACCACTTTGGAATAGGTTCATTGCAATATCTGACCATATCACAGATATATTAACAGATGAGCAATTGTGCTAACTAGACCAGGGTATATTTTATTTGCACCATTTAAATTGTTCTTTCTTGCTTGCTCTTTGCCTTCTGAACTCTCTTTATTCCTCTCCCTTTCTTTGCCAAACCCATGTTGGTGGATTCGTTCAAGTTATTTGAGCATATGCTCTAAGTCTTCTGTAATAGTATTTGCCCTGCCAACTCCACAGAGTTGCTATGAGCAAAATCATGTAATTTAAGCTGGGGGTGGGGTGGGGTAGGGTTTCACGTCTGTGGCTGGTCTGGAATGAGCCCTGAGATGAGATGATTCTATGATGTTAGCCAGTTGATTTTGAGAAATCACTCCAACTTTCTGGATTCCAGTTTACTTACCAGTCAATTGAAGGAGTTGAATGAGATCACTTCTAAGTTCTCTTCCATTATCAACATTCAAAAATTCTATTATTCCATATGGAATCCCAAAGACTTTATTTATTATCTCTTCAAGGGAGCTGAGAATAGAGTTCTGATGCTGGTGGGCAATGGTCAGTGAGGTGAGATGAGAATAATCTAGAATGAGTCTTTATTCAATATTTCATGTGCAGTAGCGCACTTTACTGGTGGCAAAGTATAGGATGGGAAAAGCAAACTGAAACGCTTAGACTACAATCTCTCTCTCAAATTACCTGATGGTCATATTTTTCTTGCACTGTAGTTAATGTTTAAATGTTCAGAAACAACTTGCAAATAACTAAAGTTTTAAATCTGCACTTTCTCTTTGGGGGACCCAGCTTCATGCTTGGCAACTCATTCCTTGCTATTGGAACACTGTCTACCCCAAAATGATTAAATTGTTCCAAATTAGTGTTCTTTAGAAAAATTCAAATGCATATTTCAAAGTTACCCCTTGAGGTCAGCCACCTAGGCCATCCCAGTGAAGGACTATTGAGCAAAGGGCTTTCTAGTCAGGAATTCAAACACACACAGTGTCAGCCTGTCTCTGTTGAATCTCCTGTTCCCACAGTTTCTATTACCAAATTAAAATGTTAGGTCAGACTTCTTGAAAAGCAAGGGTACTCTAGGTGAGAGAGTATTAAGCCTTGCAGATTTGGTAACTTCATACCATTTCTAGAACTTTCTGTTAGGAAAATGGATGTTCCTCATTGTCAATAGGGAATTGTGTTATGAAAACCATAGCATTAATTGTCATTAACATTCATTAAGCATTTTCTATGTGTTTAGCACTTTATTGACATTCCCATTTTACAGATGTGGAAACGGAGGCACAGAGAGGTTTAGCAACTTGCCTTGCCTTATAGCTCCTGGTTAATCAAGGGCATGATAACGTTGATAGGATTTGAAACTTAGAGTTTTCACAACCATCTTGCTACCACATGCAGATGGAAAATGATGGTGACACACAGAAGGGAAAGATAAAGGAAGCCGAGAAAAATCCTGTCCTGATGACAACAATTGAGCCCTAAAGTCAGTTGTGCCCAAGCCAGTTCTAGCCCTGCACTTTGAAGTTTTGAGGGTTCAGTCAGAGCTTTTGGGGGTCAGTTTTTCTTTCATTTACATCCTCAAGAATCCTACTTGATATATATTTGTTTAATATAAAAACTTTTTAAATTTTATTACTACTATTATTTTTTGAAGTGTAATTGACCTACAACTCTGAGTTCCAGGTGCACAACATAGAAACGTTTGATATTTCTATATATTGTAAAATGATCATCACCATAAACCTAGTAATCAACTGTCACTATACAAAGTTATTGCAATGTTGTTGACTGTATTCCCCATGCTGTACATTGCATCCTGTGACTCATGTATTTTGTAACTGGAAGTTTGTACCTCTTCATCTCCCTCACCTATTTCACTCATCCCCCAACCTATTCCCCTCTGGCAACCACCTGTTTGTTCTCTGTATCTATGAGAATACTTCTGTTTTTTTTCATGTTTGTTCATTTGTTTTTTAGGTTCCACATACACATGAAATCACATGATATTTGTCTTTCTCTGTTTGACTTAATTCACTTAGTATAAATACCCTGTAGGTCCATCCATGTTGTTGTAAATGGCAAGAATTCATTCTTTTTTTATGGCTGAGTAATATGCCATTGTGTATATATACCACATCTTCTTTATCCATTTGTCTATCAGTGAATACTTAGGTTGTTTTCGTATCTTGGTGTTTGCAAATAATGCTGCAATGACCATAGGGGTGCATATATCTTTTTGAATTATTGTTTTTGTTTTCTTTGGGAAAATACCCAGAAGTGGAATTGCTGGATCATATGGTAGTTTTATTTTTCAGTATTTAAGGAACCTCCATGCTGTTTTCCATAGTGGCTGCACCAATTCACATTCCTACCAACAGTGCACAAGGGTTCCCTTTTCTCCACATCCTCACCAACACTTATTCTCTCTTGTCTTTTTTGATGATAGCCATTCTGACAGGTGTAAAGAGATATCTCATTGTGGTTTTGATTTGCATTTTCCTGATGATTAGTGATGTTGATCATCTATTCATTTGTCTGTTGGCCATCTACATGTCTTCTTTGGAAAAATACCTGTTCAGGTCCTCTGCCCATTTTTTAATCAGGCTTTCTGCTTTGTTTATTTGATGTTGAGTTGTATGAGTTCTTTTTATATTTTGGATATTAACCCCTTATCATACCTATTGTTCTCCCATTCAGTAGGCTGTCTTTTTGTTTTGCTGATAGTTTCCTTCACTGCAAAAGCTTTTTAGTTTGATGTGATCCCATTTATTTTTGCTTTTGTTTCCCTTTCCTAAGGATACATATCCAAAAAATATTGCTAAGACCAGTCAGTGTCAAAGAATATATTGCCTATGTTTTCTTCTAGGAGTCTTATGGTTTCAGGTCTTATATTTAAATCTTTAATTCATTTTGAGTTTATTTTTATATATGGCGTAAGAAAGCAGTCCTTGATTCTTTTGCATGTAGCTGTCTGGTTTTCCAAGCATCATTTATTGACAAGGTTACCTGTTTCCCACGGTATGTTTTTGCCTCCTTTATCATAGATTAATTGACCATGTAAAAGTGGATTTATTTCTGGGCTCTCTGTTCTGGTCCATTAATCTATGTGTCTGTTTTTGTGCTTGTACCATCCTGTTTTCATTACCGAAGTTTTGTAGTATAGTTTGAAATCAAGGCGTGTGATACCTCCAGCTTTGTTCTTCTTTCTCAAGATTGTTTTGGCTACTTGGGATCTTTTGTGTTTCCATACAAATTTTAGAATTATTTTTTTCTAGTTCTTTTTTGTTCCTTTCTTTTTTTGCTCTCTTCCCTTGTGATTTGGTGACAATCTTTAGTGTTTTGTTTGGATTCCTTTCTCTTTTTCTGTGTGTGTTTCTATTATACACACACACACACACACACACACACACACACACACACACACACACACACACACACATATATATGAATGATTATTTTAAGTTGGTGATCTCCTAAGTTTGAATGCATTCTAACAACCGCCCATTTCTACTACCCCACACCCCATTTACTGTTTTTAACAACACATTTTACATCTTTTTTGTGTATCCCTTAACTACTTAATGTGGGTATAGATGATTTTACTCCTTTTGCCTTTTAACCTTCCTACTAGCTTTATACGTGATTGATCTACTACCTTTACTATATATTTGCCTTTACCAATGAGATTTTCCTGTCATAATTTTCATATTTTTAATCATGTTTTTTTTTTCCACTTAGAGAAGTCCCTTTTAACGTTTCTTGTAAAGCTGGTTTAGTGGTGTTAAACTCTTTTAGCTTTTACTTGTCTGTAAAACTCTTTATCTCTTCTTCAAATCTGAATGATAACCTTGCTGGATAGAGTATTCTTGGTGGTGGGTTTTTCCTTTCATCACTTTAAATATATCATTGCCATTCCCTCTGACTTGCAAAGTTTCTGCTGAAAAGCCAGCAGAGAGTCTTATGGGAGTTCCTTTGTCCATAACTAGTTGCTTTTCCCTTGCTACTTTTAAGATTCTCTTTTTATCTTTAATTTTTGCCATTTTAATCACAGTGTGTCTTGGTGTGAATCTCTTTAGGTTCGTCTTGTTTGGGACTTTTTGTGCTTCTTGGACTTGGATGTCCATTTCCTTTACCAGGTTAGGGAAGTTTTCAGCTATTATATCTTCAGATAACTTCCCTGCCCACTCCCCCTCTTCTCTATCTGGAACCCCTTTAATGTGAATATTAGTATACTTGATGTTGTTCCAGAGGTCTCTTAAACTATCCACATTTTAAAAATTATTTTTTCTTTTTTTCTGTTCTACTTAGGTGGTTTCCACTACTCTGTCTTCCAGTTCCTCTGTATCATCTTATCTGCTGTTGATTCCTTTTAGGGTTGTTTTTTTTTGTTTGTTTGTTTTTTGCGGTACACGGGCCTCTCACTGTTGTGGCCTCTCCCGTTGTGGAGCACAGGCTCTGGACGCACCGGCTCAGCGGCCATGGCTCACGCACCCAGCCACTCTGCGGCATGTGGGATCTTCCCAGACCGGAGCATGAACCTGTGTCCCCTGCATCGGCAGGCAGACTCTCAACCACTGCGCCACCAGGGAAGCTCTCCTTTTAGGGTATTTTTTTAAAATCTTAATTATTGTATTCTTCAGCTCTGTTTGGGTCTTCTTTATATTTTCTACATTTTTATAAACTTTTCACAGTGTTCATCCATTCTTCTCCTGAGTTCACTGAGCATCTTGATGAGCAGTACCTTGAACTCTTGATTAGGTAGAGTGCTTATCTCCAGTTCACTTAGTTCTTCTTCTGGGGTTTTATCTTACTCTTTCATTTGGAACGTATTCCTCTGTCACCTAATTTTGCCTAATTCTCTGTTTTTATTTCTATGTATTAGGCAGGTCAGTTATGTTTCCCCATTTTGTAGGAGTGGTTTTATGTAGGAAACATCTTATGGGGCCCAGCAGCACACTTCCTTCTGGGCACCGGAGCTATTGGGTTGACCAGAAAGTTCATTTGGGTTTTTCTATAACATCTTATGGAAAAACCCGAACAAACTTTTTGGCCAACCCAATATATGCTCCGTGAGTGCCCCCTATGTGGGATACATGCGCTCTTCTGTTGTGATAGGGTCAACTCCTGTGCTTGTGGTGGTAGGTAGGGCTGGTCCCCCAGCCTGACTGGCTGCCAGGCTTTGCTTCATGTGGAGGTTGCCAGTGCTGGTGGGCAGGGCCGGGTGCTGGGGCAGCTGGTTGTGGGGCCCAGGTGACCCGGAGCATGTGCCATCTCACTGATGGTTGGGGCTAGGGCTGCATGGCCGGGGGTGTCCCAGATCTAGTTCCCACTGGCTGGTGGGTGGGTAAGCCCTCAACATTAATAGGCTAGAGGGAAAACTCCAAAATGGCGCCAGTGTCCTCGTGGTAGAATGAGCTCCAAAAAATGGCAGCTGCCTACACGTATGTCCCCAGGAGGAGTCCCAGTTGCCTCCTGCCGCTCCAGGAAGCTCTTCAAGATCAGCAAGTGGATCTGACCCAGGCTTCTTGCAAATTACTGCCTCTGTGCTGGGTCTCAGAGCGTGTCAGATTTTGCACAAGCCCTTGACGGGTGGAGTCTGTTTCCTACTGCCCTCTGGGTCTCCTGAACATAAGCCCCACTGGCCTTCAAAGTCAGATGTTCTGGGGGCTCGTCTTCATGGTGCAGGACCCCCAGATTGGGGAGTGCAGTATGGGGCTTGGACCGCTCACTCCTCAGGGAAAACCCCTGCAATTGTGATTATCCTCCCATTTATGGGTTGCCTACCCAGGGATGAGGGTCTTGACTATACTGCATCTCCACCCCTCTTAACTGTCTCGTTCTTTATATTTTCAGTTGTAGAAAATCTTGTCTGTTAGTCTTCAGGTTATTCTCATCAATAGTTGCTTTGTAAATATTGGTAATTTTGGTGTGTCCGTGGGAGGAGGTGAGCTCAAAGTCTTCCTATTCTGCCACACCTAGACGTGTTTTAATTAATGTTACCAATACAAAGATACATAACCTTATCCCAAGGATAAATTTTTAATTCAGGAATATGTAGAAAAATAATTCAATTATTTTTTCCTGGGTAAGGCCAATGAAAACCACCTTACCCCCAATATGGCCTCCGAGAGCTGACTGGATATCAGACTCATCCCACCTTCCTCATTCTGGAACCTAAGCCTTGAACTGCACTGGAGAAATAATTTAATGTGGCATTTTGCTGAAACATCCTGTAGATATTTTAGGTATTTGCAGAGGGAATTTTTTGACCTTTGAATATTATATGTGCTGAGAAAGGTCTTCGGATGTTTTAACAACATGTTGAACTGAGATAGGCCTGAAGGGGTTTATTTTGGTCTCTGTTGGCTGCTACTCTTTTTCAAATCCTGTTGGTTATGAGTTTTTAGTCTCTATGAGGACACTTTCAAGATTTTTCTACTGCAACGTATTTCATGCTATTCGGTTGTCCCTTCATCAAAGGCAGCAGGTTGAATAACCTTCCGGAGAGTGGCTCCATTAGTACTCTAGGTGCGTTCCTGCTGACCTGTGGTAGCCACCTGGACGTCCAGTAGACACCTCCAGCTTAACATGTCCCAGAAGGGTGCTGGCTACTTAGAATGGAGTCACACTTTTCCAGCATTTCAAACTGCTGCTTAATTCTTTGAAAACATCAGTACAGGTGATTACAAGCAAAGAGATCAGTGTAGCCAAAGACATCTTGAGGACTGGATCTCTTCCACAGACGTTTTTTGACTGAGGGGGTAATTATGATCAAATCTACCACGTCAGCCCTTTAGCAGAGGAGACTGAATGTAATTCTGCTGTCAGTGCAGTATGACAGACCTCAGCTTAGACTGGGGATTAATTAAAAGCACATGCATTTTGGCTATTCTGCCAAAAACACAAGGAGGCAGATTCTCCTAGAATGCAAGATAGTCCCTTGGCTAGAGTTTGGCATCTTTGGAGGACCGGTTAACCTTTCTGTGCAGTTAAACTACCAGGAGACGTATTTCTGCCCCAGAGGACCCTTTGTTTCCTAAAAAAAGAGGAACTTGTATTATGGAAGTTTGTGGGTGAGAATGCTATGATTTGGTCTTGAATTATGTTAAGCTTGATTTTCTTCCAAATTAAGAAAAGAGCTTGGACTCTACCCGTCTTGCTCACTGCTGAGTTCCGAGAGTCTAGCACAGTGATTACAGTCAGCAGGCATCCAGTAATTATCTCTTGGATGAATAAATGCACTAAAGTGGTAAGCAAATGCCTCGAGGAGATAGAAACCACCTTGCAGAGGAGACTTCTGGAGCCAGGTATCAAAGATTGAGTAGGAGGTCTTGGTCAAAGAAGGAAGGAGGGGCCTCTTGCCTTCCAAGATGGCCCACACTCTGTCTATGGGGTGTGTATCTCCCTGAATAAACCTTCTTTCACTTTACTATGTCTTGCTCTTGAATTCTTGCCTGCACGAAGCCAAGAGCCCACACTTGGCGGCCATCCCAGGGACTCAGACATGACTTGGGATGTGACCGTCCTCTCGCACCCCACTCTCTTTCCTGCAACATCTTTCCTGGCACCCAATGCGGGGCCTCAAAGGCCATAATCTCGATCCGCCTATTGGGCTATGGCTCTCCTCTGAAGGGTGGCTGGGACTTACCCTGAGCCACGTAGATTCAAGTAGCCCGTTAAAGGGCAGCTGACGTCACCTGCAGGATCTGGCAGAGACCAGTTCTCTGGCCGTGAAGAAGCGCACTGAGGCCAAGGCTTCTCCCCCTCAGTCTTTCTCATTCTCCTATTGCTCTATCTCTTTGGACTTGGAAAGATGCACCCAGACGACCACCAAACATCCAAATTAAGACTGCACGGCAAGTAATTGACAACTTGGTTGGGTCTAAAGAACTCCTGCCAGGGGGCTTATCTGGTGGCGCAGTGGTTGAGAATCTGCCTGCCAGTGCAGCGGACACGGGTTCAAGCCCTGGTCTGGGAGGATCCCACATGCCGCGGAGCAACTAGGCCCATGAGCCACAACTACTGAGCCTACATGTCTGGAGCCTGTGCTCTGCAACAGGAGAGGCCGCGATAGTGAGAGGCCCACACACCGCAATGAAGAGTGGCCCCCGCTTGCCGCAACTAGAGAAAGCCCTCGCAGAGGAACGAAGACCCAGCACAGCCAAAAATAAAATAAATTTTTTTAAAAAAAGAAGGAGGGATGGGGGAAAAGGAATTATAGTCAAAGGGTTACAGCATGCACAAAGGAATGGAGACATGAATTTCAACCATCTAATAGTTCATAGCAGGAAACTATGAGTAAAACCTTGCATAAGGTAATAAATGACAAACCTTCACAGTCAAAGTGCAAATAAAACCCCAATTCATAAATGTCCTGCTGTGGACATTGGCCAGAAGTTGGACTTTAGCCACAATGTAAGCACTATATTAGGCCAGTTATCTTTGTGAGGTGATGAACCATTTCTAGAAGTTGGCACGTTCTTCTTTGCCGGTTGTAATAAGGCTATTGCATAATGTCGACTTATTCTAGAATGTTGCCTGGGGCCGCGCCACCAGGAGTAGTAATGAATCAAGGACTGGTTAGGAAAATACAACTAACCTCTGTGTTTGATAGAGTGGGAAGTTCTTCTACAGTTGGTGTTTGGCAAACTGCCATGTTTTTGCCACTAGTGTAGTTCTGAGACTTTGGGTTTGGCTTAAGAAATTTAAGACAATTTTTAGAAATCACTATATCATAAAAAGCATTTATCACCTTTTCAGAGAGTTGGTATATGCATACAAACAGTCCTTAAGGAACAATAATCACCCTTTTCTCTACCCCCTGGATGCTTCACAAAAGAGAATGGGGACACAGTCATTTGCAAAGGTCAGTCTGCTGGGTTCATTAGATTATATACCCTACTTACGCAAGGATGGGGTTGTCTGCAGTCTTTCTAATCAACCACATATCATGAGTAGTACTCATTTACCAGTGGGAAAAAATAAGTGTTAACATCCCTTATGCTAATTAACAAACCATCTGGTGCAGATGTAGAAAGCTATTCTTGAAGTGCTTGCCTATTATTTCCAATTTGGTACCGTCGAAGGCTAACCAATCATCCTGGAATGTAAATTTCTTATTAGGCACTGCAGGTGTTAACTAACCACACCCAGAGTGTATATTAACGTTAACTCATATATGCATATACCTACTGACACATGCTGAACTATTGTAACATAATTACAGAGAAAGTTGTGTCTTAATTCGTGATACTTTCCTAATGGTCCCATCTATGCCTCCTGCCAATGAATCGTGGAATCACCAAGGCTGATGAATGAACGGGCTTATATTGGCCATGTTTCCTTTCTTTTTTGTGTCAAATGATGCAGTTCTCAAACATCTTGGAGTAGCTAGGTTTTCAGCAAATCTAACCTTTATCCTATCTGTCCCATCTTCTATCTTTTCCCAAAATAAAGAAAAAAATTATTTGTGACCCCAATACAATCAGTTTTTTGTATTCAGTAGAAAGAATGGTGAACTGAATTTTAAATTAAACTGAAGTTATAAATTGGCTTATTTTTATCTTTGCATTATCTGACTGCCTGATTATCCTTTATCTTGGTGGACCTTAGGTGTGAGTTATGTTACATCTAATTTATTACTAACGGTAATTAAATATTGAAGATTGTAAAAAATTTTATGATATAGGGTTTGATCATATTATACTCCTATAGGTGTTCTGAGGACAGTAAAGTTGGAGTTAACAGCTATGGTGCAGGATAATACTCATATATGTGACGTGTGTCAGCAGAGAAGAAAAAGAGAAGATCTCTACCTTGTTTGGCCTGAGGTGCCAAGGTATGAGATTACCTTAGGTTTGATTCTTGTTCCAGCTATAGGACTGAATGGGGATGGTGGATGGTGCCGTAAGTGACATCCTGGGCAGGTATGCAACCAGGCCTGTGATTTGGGAAGCCCAGCACCTTAGTGCCTTCAGCAGGAGCCACTGTGGCACAAAGATCGATGAGACAGGAAGACCCCTATGAGACCAGTCTTCCTCTAAGCAAGTTTCAGACACCTGCTTCATTGTGGGATTGGAAACTATGCAAAGACCAATATACAGATCAATGGTGGTGAAAGACGTCACACATAAGGATAATGACCCTTCCATGTGTTCTCGGCTCTGTGCTTTCCCCAAAGTTCTCAGGTACACTGCTTCAGAAGACTGGGAGGGTAGGATGGTGCAATAGAAACAGCACCAGCTTTAGAGGCAAAAAGTAAGGAAGCTCAGCTGTATGACCCTGAGCCCCACAGTATCCTCATATGTTCAATGCATGTAATACGTCTTCCTGACAAGGCTTCTATGATGATTAATGAGATACCCCTTGGGAAAAAAATCTTGATTTTATTTATAATTGATTGCTATCATCTAAGGTAGGTGGATAGTAGTTGGAGAACTTTTTGTTTGCTTATCAGATGGATGGGTGGTGGGTATATGAGTTTGAAAGAGAACAGAGCTAAATTGATTCCATGCACTTATAAAACACATGGACATTTGAGATATGGGTGAACAAAGCAGACAAAGATACTGATCATATGAAAGTTACCTTCTAGTGGAGGGAGGCAGAAAATAAGGAAATAGTCCAAAAGATAAACAATATGTGCATCATGATGAGTGCTAGGGAGAAAAATAAAGGCAGGGAAGGAATTTGAGAATGCCTGGAGTGGAAAGGGGGGAGGGGAAGGTGTCCGTCTAGACAGGATGCTCAGAGAAGGCTTCTCTCTGAGTCACTGGAGCAAGACATACAAAACCCGGGGGTGAAGGGTGTTCTAGGCAGAGGTCTCTGAAGTACAAGGACCTTGCAGCTGGAACGAGCCAGCAGTGTTTGGTAGAATTCCCCAAGGAGGTCAACTGACCAAGAGTGAGTAGAGTGAGGGATGCATGGTAGGAGATGAGGGCTGAGAAGTGAGCAGGGCCCAGATCATGTAGATAGGCTCAGGCAAGGAGTTTGGATTTTATCCTAAGTGGGTTGGGAAGCCATTGAAGGGTTTTTGAAAGAATGTGCAGGCTAATGCTGTGTTTAAGAAAGGGGGAAGGATTTAGAAGCCTGGAAGGGAGGATGAGGGAGGTTAGAGACAGGAAACAGTGATTAGGATGCATCTCGGGAAAGAGTTGAGGGGGAAACATACCTTCTTCTCTGTTTTCCCATTGGCTTGGCTAAAGAGGGAGCTTGGATAGAAGAGAAAAAGCCAAAGAATATTTGTTTGGTTGTTCAGAGTGTGATGTGTGATGGAAGCTCACACCTCTCCTAGAGAACCTTCAGGAAGTTCTGCACTGGCCAACTTAGGGTGAGCAGATCCTGAAAGGTGAATGTGAAGAAGTACTCTGTTGGATTTAATGGCTAAGCAGGGTGAGAACAGAGACTGTGATACATGAGTAAATACCATAGCATGGCACAGAGCAGAAACCCGTTAAGTGTGCCTCTCTTTCCCACTCCTCATACCTCATCCTTGCTTTCCTTTCACCTACTATCTAAGGCCATTTCCTCACTTGTGGAATGACATTGAACCAGGCTGAATCCCTTCCAAGGTTGACCATTTATAACCCTATGGCTTTTCATCTCCCAGAGAAGGGAACTAACTTTATGTGAATTTGCCCACAGTTGTTTTTTTTTTTAACATCTTTATTGGAGTATAATTGCTTTACATTGTTGTGTTAGTTTCTGCTGTATAAAAAAGTGAATCAGCTATATGTATACATATATCCCCATATCCCCTCCCTCTTGCGTCTCCTATCCCACCCCTCTAAGTGGTCACAAAGCACTGAGCTGACCACCATGTGCTATGTGGCTGTTTCCCACTAGCTATCTATTTTACAATTGGTAGTGTATATATGTCAGTGCTACTCTCTCACTTCCCAGCTTACCCTTCCCTCTGGCCATGTCCTCAGGTCCATTCTCTATGTTGGCATCTTTATTCCTGTCCTGCCCCTAGGTTCTTTAGAACCATTTTTTTTTTTTTAGATTCCATATATATGCGTTAGCATACGGTATTTGTTTTTCTCTTTCTTTCTTACTTCATTCTGTATGATAGACTCTAGATCCATCCACCTCATTACAAATAACGCAATTTCATTTCTTTTTATGGCTGAGTAATATTCCATTGTATATATGTGCCACATCTTCTTTATCCATTCATCTGTCGATGGACACTTAGGTTGCTTCCATGTCCTGGCTATTGTAAGTAGTGCTGCAATGAACAGTATGATACATGACTCTCTTTGAATTATGGTTTTCTCAGGGTATATACCCACTAGTGGGATTGCTGTGTCATATGGTAGTTCTATTTTTAGTTTTTTAGGGAACCTCCATACAATTCTCCATAGTGGCTGTACCAATTTACATTCCCACCAACAGAGCAAGAGGGTTCCCTTTTCTCCACAACCTCCCCAGCATTTATTATTTGTAGACCTTTTGATCATGGCCATTCAGACCAGTGTGAGGTGATACCTCATTGTAGTTTTGATTTGCATTTCTCTAATGATTAGTGATGCTGAGCATCCTTTCATGTGTTTGTTGGCAATCTGTATATCCTCTTTGGAGAAATGTCTATTTAGGTCTTCTGCCCATTTTTGGATTGGGTTGTTCGTTTTTTTGATATTGAGCTGCATGAGCTGCTTCTGTATTTTGGAGATTAATCCTTTGTCAGTTGCTTTGTTTGCAAATATGTTCTCCCATTCTGAGGGTTGTCTTTTGGTCTTGTTTATGGTTTCCTTTGCTGTGCAAAAGCTTTGAAGTTTCATTAGGTCCCTTTTGTTTTTATTTCCATTTCTCTAGGAGGTGGGTCAAAAAGGACCTTGCTGTGGTTTATGTCATAGAATGTTCTGCCTATGTTTTCCTCTAAGAGTTTTATAGTGTCTGGCCTTGCATTTAGGGCTTTAATCCATTTTGAGTTTATTTTTGTGTAGGGTGTTAGGAAGTGTTCTAATTTCATTCTTTTACATATAGCTGTCCAGTTTTCCCAGTACCACTTATTGAAGAGGCTGTCTTTTCTCCATTGTATATTCTTGCCTCCTTTATCAAAGATAAGGTGACCATATGTACATGGGTTTATCTCTGGGTTTGTATCCTGTTCCATTGATCTATATTTCTGTTTTTGTGCCAGTACCATACTGTCTTGATTACCGTAGCTTTGTAGTATAGTCTGAAGTTAGGGAGCCTGATTCCTCCAGCTCCGTTTTTCTTTCTCAAGATTGCTTTGGTTATTCGGGGTCTTTTGTGTTTCCATACAAATTGTGAAATATTTTGTTCTAGTTCTCTGGAAAATGCCATTGGTAGTTTGATAGGGATTGCATTGAATCTGTAGATTGCTTTGGGTAGTATAGTCATTTTCACAGTGTTGATTCTTCCAGTCCAAGAACATGGTATATCTCTCCATCTGTTTGTATCATCTTTAATTTCTTTCATCAGTGTCTGTAGTTTTCTGCATACAGGTCTTTTGTCTCCTTAGGTAGGTTTATTCCTAGGTATTTTATTCTTTTTGTTGCAATGGTAAATGGGAGTGTTTCCTTAATTTCTCTTTCAGATTTTTCATCGTTAATGTATAGGAATGCAAGAGATTTCTGTGCATTAATTTTGTATCCTGCTACTTTACCAAATTCATTGATTAGCTCTAGTAGTTTTCTGGTAGCATCTTTAGGATTCTCTATGTATAGTATCATGTCATCTGCAAACAGTGACAGCTTTACTTCTTCTTTTCTGATTTGGATTCATTTTATTTCTTTTTCTTCTCTGATTGCTGTGGCTAAAACTTCCAAAACTATGTTGAATAATAGTGGTGAGAGTGGGCAACCTTGTCTTGTTCCTGATCTTAGTGGAAATGGTTTCAGTTTTTCACCATTGAGGATGATGTTGGCTATGGGTTTGTCACATCTGACCTTTATTATATTGCCGTAAGTTCCCTCTATGCCTACTTTCTGGAGAGTTTTTATCATAAATGGGTGTTGAATTTTGTGGAAAGCTTTTACTGCATCTATTGAGATGATCATATGGTTTTTATCCTTCAATTTGTTAATATGGTGTATCACATTGATTGATTTGCGTATATTGAAGAATCCTTGCATTCCTGGGATAAACCCCACTTGATCATGGTGTGTGATCCTTTAAATGTGCTGCTGGATTCTGTCTGCTAGTATTTTGTTGAGGATTTTCGGATCTATGTTCATCAGTGATATTGGCCTCTTGTTTCCTTTTTTTGTGATATCTTTGTCTGGTTTTGGTATCAGGGTGATGGTGACCTTGTATAATGAGTTTGGGAGTGTTCCTCCCTCTGCTATATTTTGGAAGATTTTGAGAAAGATAGATGTTAGCTCTTCTCTAAATGTTTGATAGAATTCTTCTGTGAAGCCATCTGGTCCTGGGCTTTTGTTTGTTGGAAGGTTTTTAATCACAGTTTCAACTTCAGTGCTCATGACTGATCTGTTTATATTTTCTATTTCTTTCTGGTTCAGTCTCGGAAGGTTGTACTTTTCTAAGAATTTGTCCATTCCTTCCAGGTTGTCCATTTTATTGGCATATAGTTGCTTGTAGTAATCTCTCATGATCCTTTGTATTTCTGCAGTATCAGTTGTTACTTCTCCTTTTTCATTTCTAATTCTATTGATTTGAGTCTTCTTCCTTTTTTTCTTGATGAGTCTGCCTAATTGCTCACCAATTTTGTTTATCTTCTCAAAGAACCAGCTTTTAGTTTTATTGATCTTTGCTATGGTTTCCTCCATTTCTTTTTCATTTATTTCTGATCTGATTTTATGATTTCTTTCCTTCTGCTAACTTTGGGGTTTTTTAATTCTTCTTTCTCTAATTGCTTTAGGTGCAAGTTTAGGTTGTTTATTTAAGATGCTTCTTGTTTCTTGAAGTAGGATTGTATTGATGTAAACTTCCCTCTTAGAACTGCTTTTGCTGCAGCCCATAGGTTTGGGGTCGTTGTGTTTTCATTGTCATTTGTTTCTAGGTATCTTTTGATTTCCTCTTTGATTTCTTCAGTGATCTCTTGGTTATTTAGTTGTATATTGTTTAGCCTCCATGTGTTTGTATTTTTTAGTTTTTTTCCTGTAATTGATATCTAGTCTCATAGTGTTTGGGTCGGAAAAGATACTTGATATGATTTCAGTTTTCTTAAATTTACCAAGGCTTGATTTGTGACCCAAGATATTATCTATCCTGGAGATTGTCCATGAGCAGTTGAGATGAAAGTGTATTCTGATGTTTTTGGATGGAATGTCCTATAAATATCAGTTCAGTCCATCTTGTTTAATGTGTCATTTAAACCTTGTGTTTCCTTATTTCCATTTTGGTTGATCTGTCCATTGGTGAAAGTGGGGTGTTAAAGTCCGCTACTACTACTGTGTTACTGTCAATTTTCCCTTTTATGGCTGTTACCATTTGCCTTATGTATTGAGGTCTTCCTATGTTGGGTGCATAAATATTTACAGTTATTATATCTTCTTCTTAGATTGATCCCTTGATCATTATGTAGTGTCCTTCTTTGTCTCTTGTAATGTCTTTATTTTATTTTATTTTTCATAATTTCTTTTTTTTAATTTTAGAATTTTATTTTTTTTTTATATAACAGGTTCTTATTAGTTATCCATTTTATGCATATTAGTGTATATGTGTCAATCCCAATCTCCCAATTCATCACACCTCCACCCCCACCCCTGCCACTTTCTCCCCTTGGTGTCTATACATTCATTCTCTATATCTGTGTCTCTATTTCTGCCCTGCAAACTGGTTAATCTGTACCATTTTTCTAGGTTCCACATATATGCGTTAATATACGATATTTTTTTTTCTCTTTCGGACTTAACTTTACTCAGTATGACAGTCTCTAGATCCATCCACGTCTCTACAAATGACCCAGTTTCATTCCTTTTTATGGCTGAGTAATATTCCATTGTATATATGTACCACATCTTTATCCATTCGTCTGTCGATGGGCATTTGGGTTGCTTCCATGACCTGGCTGTTGTATATAGTGCTGCATGAACATTGGGGTGCATGTGTCTTTTTGAATTACAGTTTTCTCTGGGTATATGCCCAATAGTGGGATTGCTGGGTGATATGGTAATTCTATTTTAGTTTTTTAAGGAACCTCCATACAGTTCTCCATAGTGGCTGTATCAATTTACATTCCCACCAACAGTGCAAGAGGGTACCCTTTTCTCCACACCCTCTCCAGCATTTGTTGTTTGTAGATTTTCTGATGATGCCCATTCTAACTAGTGTGATGTGATACCTCATTGTAGTTTTGATTTGCATTTCTCTAATACTTAGTGATGTTGAGCAGCTTTTCACGTGCTTTTTGGCCATCTGTATGTCTTCTTTGGAGAAATGTCTATTTAGGTCTTCCGCCCATTTTTTAATTGGGTTGTTTGTTTCTTTAATATTGAACTGCATGAGCTGTTTATATATTTTGGAGATTAATCCTTTGTCTGTTGATACGTTTGCAAACATTTTCTCCCATTCTGAGGATTGTCTTTTCGTCTTGTTGGTGGTTTCCTTTGCTTTGCAAAAGCTTTTACACTTTATTAGGTCCCATTTGTTTATTTTTGTTTTTATTTCCTTTACGAGGTGGATCAAAGAAGATCTTGTGGTGATTCATGTCGTAGAGTGTTCTTCCTATGTTTTCCTCTAAGAGTTTTATAGTGTCTGGTCTTACATTTAGGTCTCTAATCCATTTTGAGTTTACTTTTGTGTATGGTGTTAGGGAGTGTTCTAATTTCAATATTTTACATGTAGCTCTCTAGTTTTCCTAGCACACTTATCGAAGAGACTGTCTTTTCTCCTTTGTATATCCTTGCCTCCTTTGTCATAGATTAGTTGACCATAGGTGTATGGATTTATCCCTGGGCTTTCTATCCTCTTCCATTGATCTATATTTCTGTTTTTGTGCCAGTAGCATAGTGTCTTGATTACTGTAGCTTTGTAGTATAGTCTGAAGTCAGGTAGTGTGATTCCTCCAGCTCCGTTTTTTTCCCTCAAACCTGCTTTAGCTATTCAGGGTCTTTTGTGTCTCTGTATAAATATTAAGATTTTTTGTTCTTGTTCTGTGAAAAATGCCATTGGTAATTTGATAGAGATTTCATTGAGTCTGTAGATTGCTTTGGGTAGTAGAGTCATTTTCACAATGTTGATTCTTCAAATCCAAGAACATGGTATATCTCTCCATCTATTTGTATCATCTTTAATTTCTTTCGTCAGTGTCTTATAGTTTTCTTCATACAGGTCGTTTGTCTCCTTAGGTAGGTTTATTCCTAGGTATCTTATTTTTTTTGTTGCAATGGTAAATGGGAGTGTTTCCTTAATTTCTTCTTCAGATTTTTCATCATTAGTGTATAGGAGTGCAAGAGATTTCTGTGCATTAATTTTGTATCCTGCAACTTTACCAAATTTGAATAGCTCTAGTAGTTTTCTGGTGGCATCTTTAGGATTCTCTAGGTACAGTATCATGTAATCTGCAAACAGTGACAGTTTTACATCTTCTTTTCCAATTTGTATTCCTTTTATTTCTTTTTCTTCTCTGACTGCTGTGGCTAGGACTTCCAAAACTATGTTGAATAATAGTGGTGAGAGTGTGATCTTAGAAGAAATGCTTTCAGGTTTTCACCATTGAGAATGATGTTTACTGTGGGTTTGTCGTATATGCCTTTTATTATATTGAGGAAGCTTCCCTCTATGCCCATTTTCTGGAGAGTTTTTATCATAAATGGGTGTTGAATTTTGTCAAATCTTTTTCTGCACCTACTGAGATGATTATATGGTTTTTATTCTTAATTTGTTAATATATGGTATCACATTGACTGATTTGCATATATTGAAGAATCCTTGCATCTCTGAGGTAAATCCCACTTGATCATGGTGTATGATCCTTTTAATGTGTTTTTGGATTCTGTTTACTAGTATTTTTTGAGGATTTTTGCATCTATATTCATCAGTGATACTGGTCTGTAATTTCCTTTTTTATGTAGTATCTTTGTCTGGTTTTGGTATCAGGGTGATGGCGGCCTCATAGAATGAGTTTGGGAGTGTTCCTTCTGCAGTTTTTTTGAAGAGTTTGAGAAGGTTAGGTGTTAGCTCTTCTCTAAATGTTTGATTGAATTCACCTGAGAAGCCATCTGGTCCTGGACTTTTGTTTGTTGGAAGAGTTTTTATCACAGTTTCAAGTTCATTACTTGGATTGGTCTGTTCATATTTTCTATTTCTTCCTGGTTCAGTCTTGGAAGGTTATACCTTTCTAAGAATTTGTCTGTTTCTTCCAGGTTGTCCATTTTATTGGCAAAGAGTTGCTTGTAGTAGTCTCTTAAGATGCTTTGTATTTCTGCGGTGTCTGTTGTAACTTGTTTTTCATTTCTAATTTTATTGATTTGAGTCCTCTCTCTATTTTTCTTGATGAGTCTGGCTAATGGTTTATCAATTTTGTTTGTCTTCTCAAAAAACCAGGTTTTAGTTTTATCTATCTTTGCTATTGTTTTCTTTGTTTCTATTTCATTTATTTCTGCTCTAATGTTTATGATTTCATTCCTTCTACTAACTTTGGGTTTTGTTTGTTCTTCTTTCTCTGTTCCTTTAGGTGTAAGGTTAGATTGTTTATTTGAGATTTTTCTTGTTTCTTGAGGTAAGCTTGTATTGCTATGAACTTCCCTCTTAGAACTGCTTTTGCTGCATCCCATAGGTGTTGGATGGTCATGTTTTCATTGTCATTTTTCTCTAGGTATTTCTTGATTTCTTCAGTGATCTCTTGGTTATTTAGTAACATATTGTTTATCCTCCATGTGTTCGTGATTTTTAAGTTTTTTTTCCCTGTATTTGATTACCAATCTCATAACGTTGTGGTCAGAAAAGACTCTTGATGTGATTTCAATTTTCTTAAATTTACTGAAGCTTGATTTGTGACCCAAGATGTTATCTATCCTGGAGAATGTTCTATGTGCACTTGAGAAGGAAGTGTAATCTGCTGTTTTTGGATGGAATGTCCTATAAATATCAATTAAATCAATCTGGTCTATTGTGTCATTTCAGTTTTTAGTTTCTTTATTTTCTGTTTGGATGATCTGTCCATTGGTTTAACTGAGGTGTTAAAGTCCTCCACTATTATTGTCTTACTGTCGATTTCCTCTTTTATAGCTGTTAGCAGTTGCCTTATGTATTGAGATGCTATTATGTTGGGTGCATATATATTTATAATTGTTATATCTTCTTCTTGGATTGATCCCTTCATATTTATGTAGTGTCCTTCCTTGTCTCTTTAACATTCTTTATTTTAAAATGTTTTATCTGATATGAGAATTGCTACTTCAGCTTTCTTTTGATTTCCTTTTGCATGGAATATCTTTTTCCATCCCCTCACTTTCAGTCTGTATGTGTCCCTAGGTCTGAAGTGGGTGTCTTGTAGACAGCATATATATGGGTCTTGCTTTTGTATCCATTCAGCGAGCCTGTGTCTTTTGGTTGGAGCATTTAATCCATTCACGTTTAAGGTATTTATCGATATGTATGTTCCTATTACCATTTTGTTAATTGTTATGGGTTTGTTTTTGTAGGTCCTTTTCTTTTCTTGTGTTTCTCAGTTAGAGAAGTTCCTTTAGCATTTGTTGTAGAGCTGGTTTGGTGGTGAATTCTCTTAGCTTTTGCTTGTCTGTAAAGCTTTTGATGTCTCTCTCAAATCTGAATGAGATACTTGCTGGGTAGAGTAATCTTGGTTGTAGTTTCTTCCCTTTCATCACTTTAAGTATATCATGCCACTGCCTTCTGGCTTCTAGAATTTCTGCTGAGAAATCAGCTGTTAATCTTATGGGAGTTCCCTTGTATGTTTTTTGTCGTTTTTCCCTTGTTGCTTTCAGTGATTTTTCTTTGTCTTTAATTTTTGTCAATTTGATTACTGTGTGTCTTGGCTTGCTTCTTCTTGGGTTTATCCTGCCTGGGACTCTCTGGGTTTCCTGGACTTGGGTGGCTATTTCCTTTCCCCTGTTAGGGAAGTTTTCTACTATAATCTCTTCAAATATTTTCTCGGGTCCTTTCTCTCTCTTTTCTCCTTCTGGGACCCCAATAATGTGAATGTTGTTGCATTTAATGTTGTCCCAGAGGTCCCTTAGGCTGTCTTCATTTCTTTTCATTCTTTTTTCTTTATTCTGTTTTGTGGCAGTGAATTCCACCATTCTGTCTTCCAGGTCACTTATCCGTTTTTCTGCCTCAGTTATTCTGCTATTGATTCCTTCTAATGTAGTATTCATTTCAGTTATTCTATTGCTCATGTCTGTTTGTTTGTTCTTTAATTCTTCTAGGTCTTTGTTAAACATTTCTTTCATCTTCTCAATCTTTGCCTCCATTCTTTTTCTGAGGTCCTGGATCATCTTCACTCTCATTATTCTGAATTATTTTTCTGGAAGCTTGCCTATCTCCACTTCATTTAGTTGTTTTTCTGCGGTTTTATCTTGTTCCTTTATCTGTTACATGTCCCTCTGCCTTTTTGTCTTGTCTATCTTTCTGTGAATGTGGCTTTTGTTCCGCAGGCTTCAGGGTTGTAGTTCTTGCTTCTGTTGTCTGCCCCCTGTAATGTCTTTATTTTAAAGTCTATTTTATCTGATATGAGAATTGCTACTCCAGCTTTCTTTTGATTTCCTTTTGCATGGAATATCTTTTTTCATCCCCTCACTTTCAGTCTGTATGTGTCCCTAGGTCTGAAGTCGGTCTCTTGTAGACAGCATATGTACTGGTCTTGTTTTTGTATTCATTCAGCCAGTCTATGTCTTTTGGTGGGAGCATTTTATCCATTTACATTTAAGGTAATTATGGAGATGTATGTTCCTATTCCCATTTTCTTAATTGTTTTGGGTTTGTTATTGTAGGTCTTTTCCTTCTCTTGTGTTTCCTGCCTAGAGAATTTCCTTTAGCATTTGTTGTAAAACTGGTTTGGTGGTACTGAATTCTGTTAACTTTCACTTGTCTGTGAGGGTTTTAGTTTCTCCATCAAATCTGAATGAGATCCTTGCTTGGTAGAGTAATCGTGGTTGTAGGTTTTTCTCTTTCATCACTTTAAATATGTCCTGCCACTCCCTTCTCGCTTGCAGAGTTTCTGCTGGAAGATCAGCTGTTAACCTTTTTGGGATTCCCTTGTATGTTATTTGTTGCTTTTTCCTTGCTGCTTTAAATATTTTTTCTTTGTTTTTAATTTTTGATAGTTTGATTAATATGTGTCTTGGTGTGTTTCTCCTTGGATTTATCCTGTATTGGACTCTCTGTGCTTCCTGGACTTGACTATCTCCTTTCACATATTAAGGAAGTTTTCAACTATAATCTCTTCAAATATTTTCTCAGTCCCTTTCTTTGACTCTTCTTCTGGGACCCCCATAATTCGAATATTGGTGTGTTTAATGTTGTCCCAGAGGTCTCTGAAATGGTCCTGAATTCTTTTCATTCTTTTTTCTTTATTCTGTTCTGTGGTAGTTATTTCCACTATTTTAACTTCTAGGTCACTTATCCGTTCTTCTCCCTCAGTTATTCTGCTATTGATTCTTTCTAGAGAATTTTTAATTTCATTCATTGTGTTGTTCGTCATTGTTTGTTTGCTCTTTAGTTCTTCTAGGTCCTTGTTAAACAATTCTTTTATTTTCTGCATTCTATTTCCAAGATTTTGGGTCATCTTTATTATCATTACTCTGAATTCTTTTTCAGGTAGACTGCGTGTTTCCTCTTCATTTGTTTGGTCTGGTGGGTTTTTACCTTGCTCCTTCATCTGCTGCATATTTCTCTGTCTTTTCATTTTGTTTAACTTACTGTGTTTGGGGTCTCCTTTTTGCACGCTGCAGGTTCGTAGTTCCCGTTGTTTTTGGTGTCTGCCCCCAGTGGGTGAGGTCGGTTCAGTGGGTTGTGTAGGCTTCCTGGTGGAGCGGACTGGTGCCTCTGTTCTGGTGGATGAGCCTGGATCTTGTCTTTCTGGTGGGCAGGACTGCATCAGGTGGTGTGTTTTGGGGGTTTCTGTGACCTTTTTATGATTTTAGGCAGCCTCTCTGCGAATTGGTCTGCTTGTGTTCTTGTCTTGCTAGTTGTTTGGCATGGGGTTTCCAGCACTGGAGCTTACTGGTCATTGAGTGGAGCTAGGTCTTAGTGTCGAGATGGAGATCTCTGGGAGAGCTCTAGCCGATGGATATTACATAGGGCCAGGAGGTCTCTGATGGTCCAGTGTCCCGAACTTGGCTCTCCCACCTCCGAGGCTCAGGCCTGACACCCGGCCGGAACACCAAGACCTTGTCAGCCACATGGTGTAGTAAAAGCCCAAGGGTATTAAAGGAATTGCCAGAACTCATGCAGCTGATTAGAGGCTTCGCTGAACAGGAACCTCATCTTCCCATTCCCCGCCTGGTACTCGAGCAGCTTCTTGGGCAGACGGATTCCTGGAGTCTTCCTCTCTGAAGCGTTCAGAAGCACTACTGAAGGAGGTAGGGGTGGCAGGATGCTGGGGCCGCTTGGAAAAGGGAAGAGGAAAGAAAGAAGTCTGCCCTCAGTTTTAATCATGGCATTTAACATACTCATTTGAGGATCAGTCTGGAAATCATCAGGGAATTGTTTTTTCTTTTTACTGCTACTGCACATAGCGATTGTGCAACCGAGTGGAGGAAAAATTTTTGCTTTTGATGTTCCAGAGAATGGAAAGTTGTTGCCGTCAGCCACTTAGTCAGAATCATAATTTCTTTTGCACCACAAAAGAAGGCTTGTAAGAGACTAGAAGATGGTCCTGGGTAGCTGGAATACACATTCAGTGGTTAATGCATCATTGCATAGGGGAGATGCAGCCATGTTTGAGTAGTTTGATTAAAGAACAACTCAGATGGATTCTAGATGATTTAACCTTGACTTATTGTAAGCCCAAGGGGGAGACCAGAATTAGAACTAACTCCTCTTTTTCTTGGCAGAGTCTAGAGTCCATTTCATTTTCATTTCACTTAAGGTACCCCCTCTACTGAATTGTCTCCTTTTTATTTTTATTTATTTTAATTTACTTTTTAAGTTGAAGTATAGTTGATTTACAATGTTGTGTTAATTTCTGCTGTACTACAAGGTGACTCAGTTATCCACATATATACATTATTTTTCATATTCTTTTCCATTATGGTTTATCACAGGATATTGAATATAGTTCCCTGTGCTATACAGTAGGACCTTGTTGTTTATCCATTACATATGTAATAGTTTGCATCTACCAACCTCAAACTCCCAGACCATCCTTCCCCCTCCCTGCTTTTCCCTTGGCAACCACAGTCTGTTCTCTATGTCCATGAGTCTATTTCTGTTTTGTAGGTAGGTTCAGTTGTGCCATATTTTAGGTTCCACATATAAGCGATATCATATGGTATTTGTCTTTCTCTTTCCTACTTACTTCACTTAGTATGACAATCTCTAGTTGCATCCATGTTGCTGCAAATGGCATTATTTCATTCTTTTTTATGGCTGAGTAGTACTTCATTGCATGTATGTACCACATCTTTTATCCATTCATCTGTCGATGGACTCAATTATCTCCTTTTTAGTTAGTGGTGTTAAATGTTTTAAGACTCTTACAGTCATTTTTCCTTTCAGCCTTGTCCTGGGGAATCAGTGAAGATGACCACAAATAATGGCATCTTGCAGCTGGTACAAAGAGAATAAATTACAAATTGAATGTTTAACCTTACCTAACATATAGCCGTTAGGCATATACGTCTATTTAAATTTAAGCTAATTACAATTAAATAATATTAAGAATCAATTCCTCAGTCACACTAGACACATTTCAAGTACTTAATGGCCACATATGACTAGTATCTGCCATACTGAAAGCATAGATATAGAATATTTACCTCATTGCAGGCGATTCAGTTGGACAGCCTGATCTAGGAGTTTTAATAGTAGGAATCAAAAGAAGAGCTCCTTAGATTGTATAGAGGCAAGTTCTTGTCAAACAGTTTCCATGATCTTAATTTCATGCCCTTTAGCCACTGACATGTTCAGCAATGGATCTGTATGTTGGAACCAACTAATTACCCCAGAAGAAGAAAAGTGAAGCTAACTTTTCTACAATTTCCAAAATGTTTGTTTTCCCAAGATCTTAGGATATTTTGCAAAGTAGCCAAAAGCATTTGCAGTGGATGGAAAGAGGACCCATCTGCTGAGTAATCACAAGGCCCTACAGCAATGAGCTCAGCCATTCCCATCCCTGGAGAAATAGATTGAAGCCTCTTCACTTCCATCTTGACAAAGGTATTTACATTCCTCAGTTGATGTGGGGAGTAAAACAGCTTTCCAAGTATGAGGTTGTCTTGGGGGCCAAGCTGTTTGTCAAAGAACAGAGAAATACTAGCAACTCCCTGCAGATGAGAACTTAACCTTGTTCTCCAAGCATTACTGGAAGTGTTCTCTAGCTCTCTGTGCTCTTCTCTCCACTCAAGCAAAAGTTGCCCTCAGGGGCTGGCTGTTACCCTGGACACTAAATCCACAGGCGTTTTCCTGATGCTCCTTTGTGGCTGATGCTGACCGTGTTCTCCAGCAGCTCAACCTCAAGTAGAGCTTGGACGCACCATACTTTACGATCTCCTAGTGCTGTGGGGAAAGACACGTGTGTGTGCACATTTGCACACTTGGAGAGCATGACATCTGAGGACTGTTGGAAGCTGTGGTTCTAAGGCTTCCTGCATCTGGTGAGCCTCCATTAAAGGCAGCTACCTAGGGCAAAATCCCAGCTTGAAAGAAGTACTACAGGGAGCCAAGGCCTGAGTCCAATGAGTTCCATTTTTAAAGCTGTGGAATTGAGCACAGAAAGGCCCAATGAAATTCCTATGCTCACACAGCAAGTTAATTATGGAGTCAAGAAATCATACTTTTTTTTTAAACTGAAATTCCTGTTGCATGATTAAGAATTTTGTTCCCTTTACTCTCTAAAGATGCTTTGTGAGCCTAGAGGAAAGGGAGAGGTGGTATAGATGCTAATTTTCACTTAATAGATTTTCCCTGGGACGTTGGTTCATTTTGTTCAAAGCATCCGTGGCAAGTTGGACTACATGCATCTAGTCATCAGGCTGACGATGGGAAAAAGAGAAGCTGGACAAAGATTCATTCTTCCCCTGCCTTTTAGGACTGTGACTTGGGTTTGCCTTCTGTTTGTGTGCAACAGGCTTTGGAAGACAGGCCATCTCTCTGGCTCTCAGATGTTAAGGAATGGGGCCAAATATGAAGAAAAAAGCCAAGTAGGCATTTCTCCCACGGTGGTTATCTTTAGTCTATGCTGAGGTCATTTCCTAGTGCAAGAAAGTTGTTTGCTTATGGGCTATGGGCCAAATTCACACTGATTCCTAGAGTCTGGAAAATCACCAAGCATCCCAACATCCAGGATCAGACTTCTTCAAGGCATAAGCAGGGTTAAAGTCTCCTGTGTTTTGTCTTGCCCTTATCTATCTATATGGAAAATAGGTCCCATAGATCTAGTGCTGTGCAAAAAAATAAAAGAATGGTCACAAACACTCATACACTTGTGAATGTATGTATAACCACACGCACTGTACACACAGTCTCTTTTATTCTACAGTGACTATGAACATGAGAGCAATTGATCATTTAAATTTAATGAGTTGGTAAGTATTGCAAGACATGTTCAAACAATTGTCTAGGTGTCATAAGACTCTTACGTAGCAGTCGCCGTAGCCAAACAAACGTCATGGCAAGATGGGTGACCCTTTCTTCAATTTTAGTGGAAGGCAATGACACATGGTTACTTTCACTACACAGTTGAAAAGATTTGACTGCCCTATTCCGAAGGCTGAAGAAAGCATCTTTTCCCTTGACCACAGATAAAATATTGGTATGAATGTGCAACCCAAGTACAGTTGACAGAAAAGAGTTAAATAGCCTCAAAGAACTGAATAGCTAGTTTAGCCATATCTTTTGCATATTAAGCTTAATCATTCTGATCTTTATCATCAGTGTGGGAGAACTAGAAAGCACTTGAAAATGGATTAGGAAGACAACATAGCAAAAGATTCTTTAATCTCTAGGGATATATCACTTGGGAAGCATTTTGTCTGGAAACATTCCTTCTCATCCTAAATCCTAAGAGAAACAAGAAGAAGGTTAGGGATCACTGTTCTGGATCAGAAAGCATCAAAGGGATCCTGGGAACCATATGATCAGAGTGGCCTACAGAGATGTGGTGGAAAAGACTTAAGGACCAGTGGTCAGTTTGATCAACATACAGAACCAACATCCCCAGTAGCCCGAGTAGTCAATCAAAACTGGAAAGAAGTGACCAGTGGACCCATGTGTCCTGTGACAGCACAATTGGAACTGTGTCCTTTAAGGTCTAGGGGAAGTGCCTAAGAAACTCATTGACTCCATGACCATGTGGCCAAGGGCAAGGCCTGGTGTGATTGTGCAGAGAAGTGTCACTTACCCTGCCACGTGTGTATCTGAAAAGAGAAGCAAATTCATTAGAGGTGGCAGCAGCCACTGTATTCTGTGTACTGAACTGAAGCATGTCAGAGGCCCTTCCACAGAAAAAAGAAGTAAGCCAGGCACACAGGCATGAAACGTCAAAGGCAAACAAGACCAAGAATAAAACTGGAACTTTGCTCATTTTAGCTATAGGTGCATTTATTGCTCTCATAGTAAGAGCAACTGACAATCCAACAAGAAAATAACTAGTTAACACACACTATAATGAGTGAATTTTGACCCTACGTTGTTTAGCAAATCTATAAGCAATTCACCCACCGGGTTCCAAAGCTTGTGCTTTCAAAGAACCAAATTAAAGAACCCTGTTCAAACATTATTACTAATCGTAAAATGGGTAGTCTCTATCCAGTTTTCTCAAAATGTTTTCTCAAAAATCTTTACAACATTTAGGTATTGGATCCAAAAAGTCTGAGACCAGATAGATGGCCACCAACTTGCCTAACATGGCGTTGGTGCCTAAGCATGGAAAATCTTGACTGTGTCTTCCAGATGGCAAGAGGCACAGACAGTCATTATATAGTTGGCCTCTAAACTGAGAATGTTCCTGACACCAGTATTACCAAAACTTAATACTAATTTACTGAGCACCAACTATATGCAGCCTATTGCGTTTGCCACATATTTCTTTACGTGATCTTGTGTTTCTCTCATAGCATACCCGGGAGGTAGAATTACTATTCCCAATTTAAAGATAAGGATACTGTGTGTAAGGTGTCAGGTGAGATCTTCTTCCCCATTTTCTCACAACTGCCCCTAAAGCCTGCTGCTGAGAACGTCCAGTTTGGAGAAACAACAGCTGCCATGAAGGGCTTGCTGACAGCGTGCCTTTTTTTTTTTTGCGGTACGCGGGCCTCTCACTGTTGCGGCCTCTCCCGTTGCGGAGCACAGGCTCCGGACGCGCAGGCTCAGCGGCCATGGCTCACGGGCCCAGCCGCTCCACGGCATGTGGGATCCTCCTAAACCGGGGCACGAACCCATGTCCCTTGCATCGGCAGGTGGACCCTCAACCACTGAGCCACCAGGGAAGCCCAGTGTGCCATTTTTGAAGAATGAAATAAAAGGCATACTAGGAAAAGAAGAATAGAAGAAGAAAAAGAAGAAGACTAGAAGAAAAAAAGCTAGGGAAAAAACCTGTCTTTCCTCACAGAATAACGATTATTTATAGAGAAAATTAAGACACCTACAAAAAAGCTGCTTACGCTATTAAGTGAATTTAGCAGGGTCTCAGGATAAAAGGTCAATATACAAACGTCCACTATATCTCTATAATACTGGCATTGAACAATTAGAAAATGACATTTTAAAATGTTCCACTTATACAAATAGAATTCCTGGAAAGCGTTAGGATCTGACTGATTTGTCCTTGAGGGAGTCTACAATCCAGCAGAAAAGAGGAGTCAACCCAGAACAGGTGCTAGGAAAGTAAAAAGTGTTCTACATTTTACCTCCAAAGAGTTGAGACTACTCAAACAAACCTTTACACAGGCCCAGAGTGATTAACTTTCCCAAAGCCTCACAGCTCATAAACCCATGAACTGGGATGTGAATTCTGGCCTCTGACTCAAAACTGTCTTGTCTTATTCCCCACAGCACCCCTGTTCTCTGCATGTGTACTGCGAATCGGGGGAGACCTGATAGACTCTCTCTATTCCAAGTGCTCAAAGGTTCAAAAATTCTTCCTGAACTCCCAGCATTTCCATTTGGTTTTAGGTTGACTTTCAAAGTCCAATATTATAATAATACTATCTCATATTCACACAATAGTTTTACTAAGCTTTCCTATGTATTACCTCATTTAATCCTCACAATAACTTTTGGGTAAGGAGAGACTGGAATGATCGTGGTTTTATAGATGGTATTTATTTAGATTGACTCAGATGGGATTTTTAAAAATTTTATTCATTTATTTTCCTTATTTTTTTTGGCTGCGTCAGGTCTTAGTTGCAGCGCATGGGATCTTCATTGAGGCATGTGGGATCTTTCGTTATGGTGGAAAGATAAAAGATATGGATCTTTCGTTATGGATCTCTTCGTTGCAGCATTCAGGCTTCTCTCTAGTTGTGGCGTGTAGGCTTTCTGTCTCTAGTGGTGGCACACGGGCTCTGTAGTTTGCGGCACATGGGCTCGCTCATGAAGGTGCACGTGCACAGTAGCTGTGGTGTGCGGGCTTCGTTGCCCCGCATCATGTGGGATCTTAATTCCCCACAGGGATCGAACCTGCGTCCCCTGCATTGGAAGGTGGATTCTTTACCACTGGACCACCAGGGAAGTCCTGGGATTTTTTTAAATTGAAGTATAGTTGACTTACAACATTATATTAGTGTCAGGTGTACAACATAGTAATTTGATATTTTTATAGCATATAGTCCATACACAGTTATAAAATATTGACTGTATATATTCCCTGTGCTGCATATTACATCCTTGTAACTTATTTATTTTATACCTAGTAGTTTTGTCTTGACCAATGTCATATTGCTTATAAGAAACGAGCTAGAAATGGAACAAAAGCCTGCTTTGAAGTTGTCGATTCACAAAGAGCACCAGCCTTGGCTGACAGACTGATTTCGTTTATTCAGGCAGTCCGAGTGTTGACTTAGACAACATCTGAGCACTGGAGTATATTTAAGGACATGCCAGTTGTTACATTCATTTACCTACATCAGTGTTTGGTGAAGATGGAGAAAGGGAAGCGAGGCCTCATGTTTTAGAGAATGCCATCACTTGTAGAAAGAAATTAGCGAACTCATCTGTAATAAGCCTATTTTTTTTAAATGTAGGTGTCATGACTGAAGGCTTCGCTCATAGAAAGTTGAACCCTTCCTCAGTTTATAAGTATAGAGATCACAGATTGAAAACATTTCAGAGTTCGAAAGTGATTATAGAGTTCTTCTGGCTGAACCCCCTCTTTCCTAGGTGAGGGAGCAGAAGCTCCAAGATTGTAGCCGATTGCTTATGGTCACACCAGCAATTAGTGACAGAATTGTTCATAAGGGTCCAGAGCCAGACGCCAGTCCAGTTCTGTGGACTTACACCCCAAACTTGGGAATATCTCCCTGTTTTTAGTTTGTATTAATTTAAAACATTTTTTAAATTATAGTATGGTTGATTTACAGTGTTGTGTTAGTGTCTGGTGTACAGCAAAGTGATTCAGCTATACATATATATTCTTTTTCATATTCTTTTGCATTATGGTTTATTACAGGATATTGAATATAGTTCCCTGTGCTATTCAATAGGACCTTGTTGTTTATCCATTCTATATATAATAGTTTGCTAGTTTGTATTAGTTTTAATACTAACTTTCAGGTCTCTGCTTCTCAATGGTTGTGATTTTGGAATGCAAATGACAGCAACTTAGAAACTCCATGCCAGACCCTCTGCAGGGCCACAAGGGCGAGCTGCAGAATGTGGGTCACTCCCAGGGGCATGTCATCCCCTGGAGCTCCCCACTGTGAGCACAAAGGACAGTCTCATGGGTCATCTTGCTCCATGACTTCTCATCTTAAAGGTCTTGTCAAAGCTGGCCACATAGGCCCTTAAAAATATTGTAGAGTTCTTTGAAGTAGGTTGTTTATTTTTCCTGAAACACATCTGCTATTCATCTTACTTGGTTTTGAAATGCAAGTGTTTTGGCCAGCAATTTGAAAGAGAAGTCTAATCAAAATTAAGTATATCAGTGAACTGTGATTTTTCCATCAGATCTACCATCGCCTCCTATTCATTCATTCATCAACTACTTGACAGGTGTTTACTACATGCTAGAAATGGGAGTAGCTGCTTGGGAAATAACCATGAGCAAAACAAAGTCCTGGCTATCAAGATGCTTTCATTCCAGGGGAAAGAGACAGACAATAAACAAAGGTATAATTAATTTTTTATTATTTAACTTAGATGTAGATGCGTGCTATGGCAAAGAAGCATGGTAAGGGAGGGTAGGGAGTGTAGTACGGGTGGTGGTGATGATTTCGGTGTTATATAGAATGGTTACAAAAGGCTACTCTGCTAAGGTAGCATGGGTGCAGAGACCTGATGGAGGTGGAGAAACAAGCCAAGTCACTATGTGGGCAGAGAACTTTCCAGACAGAGGCAACAGCAAGGCATGGTCCCTGAGTTAGGAGATTGCTTGGTGTGTTCATGAAGTGGCAAAAAGACCTGCGTGGCTGGAGTGGAGGGAGGGAGGTGGAGAGTCAGAGGAGTTGAGATCAGGGAGGTAGCAAGGTCATGTAGGGCCTTATAAAATATTATAAGGACTTTCCCTTTATTAAATAGTTTTAAAAATCGAGATATAATTTACATATAGTAAAATGTACAGATCTCAAGTATTTGTTTTGAAGGGTTTTGGTAATTGTATATGTCCTGTAACCTCTACAGAACCAAATGTAGAAAACATTTCCATCACCGCAGAAAGTTCTCACGTGACACTTTCTAGTCAATTCTGCCTTCAGCCCAGAGGTAAACAGTGTTCTGATTTTTATCACTGTTCTTGAACTTTGTAAAAATGGAATTATGCAGTACGTATGCTTTTGAGTCTGATTTCTTTTATTCAATATACTGTTTGGGAGGTACATCCATGCAGTTGCCTTTATCAGCAGTTCTTTGCTGAGTGGTATTCCACTGAATAAACACATCACAGTTTATCCATTGTTTTGATGGGCATTTAGGATGTTTCTTGTTTTTGTCTATTTTTGAATAAGATTGCCATGAATATTCTTTTTTTCTGGTACCTTTTGACCACCCTCACCCATTTCCCCATTCCCACCCCCCTGCCCCACCCCTGCCTCTGGCAACCACCAGTCTGTTCTCTGTTTCTATGAGTTCAGCCATGAATATACTTGAACCAGTCTTTCTGTGGGTATATGTTTTCATTTCTCTTGGGTACATACATAGGAGTGGAACTGCTGGGTCATAGGCTGATAATATGTTTAACTTTATATGAAAGTGCTAAAGGGCTTTCCCAAGGGACGGTACCACTTTACACTTCCACCAGCAGCGTGTAAGAATTCCAGTGTGCTCACCGGTATTTGGTATTGTCAGGTGGGTTTGTTTGTTTTTGCTGTAATCGTTATAGGCAGTTTGAATAACACTTCACTGTGGTTTTAATTTGCATTTATCTGCTGACTGCTGATATTGGTCACATTTTCATGAGCTTTTTGGCATCTGCATATCCTTTCTTGATGAAGTGTCTATTCATGTCTTGCCCATTCTTTTGAAATTGGGTTGTCTGTCTTTCATTGTTTGTAGCAGCTTTAAAAAACAGATTCTGATAAGAGCTCTTTAAGAGATCTTTTTCTCTCTCTCCCTCTTATCTATTTATCTGTCTATTTATCTCAATTATTTTATTAAAGTCTTCAGGTTGCATATTTACTTTCTTAATGGCATCTTTGGCTAGGTAGGGATTTGTAATAGGTATGAAATTTGATTTATCATTTTTTTCTTTTATGATTAGTACGTTTTGTGTCCTGTGTAAGAAATTTTTGTCTACGCCAAAGTCATGAAAGTATTTTCTTCTAGAAACGTTATGGTTTTTGCTTTGGGGTTCTAAGATCCATCTTGAATTAATTTTTGCATATACAGTAAGGTAGGATGAGCTGCAGATATCCAGTTTCAGCACTGTTGGTTAAAAACGCTTTGGTTTCCCTTTGAATTGTCTCAGCAGGAGTTTGTTTTTACTCCAAGTGAGAAGAAAGCTGCTGGAGAGTTTGAAGTGCTCTCTGAAGACAATGAACACTTTTTACCTTACATACTAGTTGCTATGTGCACGTCTTAAAACACATCCACACAGACTTTGAGAACAGGGACTATATCTTGCTTGGATTTTTATCCCCAACTTCAGCACCTGGCACAGTGCTTGGCATATCATAGGTACCCAGTGAATGAATGAATGAATGAATTCTAACAACAGACAAAATTAGCTTCCCCACCCCTCTTGTTTAGGACGTGGGTGTATTCATTTGTCTGTGTTCCATATGGCTACCACCCAGACTATGATCATTTCCATTTAGGTTTGTTAGTCCCAGATTTACAGGACATTTCTAACGTGTGTGCAGGATTATATATATCTCTTTGACCCATACCACATAAACATATACTGGCTCCTTGCATGGTTAACTTAGCTTCTATTTTTGTTCGCATTTCTACTTGTCATATTTGGGTAGAGAAGATTAAAAAGCAGATGTGGAGAGCACAGAACTGGCATCTGGATTGCAGCCTGGTTGCAGCTCTCCCAACTCTCCTAAAATGCCCAGAAAGATGCAGAAATAAGAAAGAATGCTCACCACAGCCCTGAAAAGGATGATTGTCAGACAGCCTATTGCCAAGATCCAGGATTAGTCTCCCCGAGGGGACAGCAGAGGTGGAGGGAGGGAAAAAGACTTTTTATGCCTATCCTGGAGGTTTCCTTTTACAGAAACCCTTGGTCTATTTCAGCCAGGAATCTGAGCACCCCTCCTCCTACTTCCGAGGGGCTGCTTCCTTTTAAGGCGGCCTCAAAGCTGTGTCCCATTCACCCTTCCTTCTTTCCCTATCCACACAGCCTCAAGAATTCCCCAAAACCAACAGGACAGAAAAAAGGGAGGGACTTCTTTCCTTCTCTTGAAGTATGTGTAATGTTTAGTTGCATCCTGGGAAGTGTAGTTCCAACAATTCATCACTTACATGGGTCAAAAAAGTAAGATTTATCGCAGAAGCACTCTGTGTGCTGGGGTTGGAGTTTTTCATGTACGTTGAGTCAGAATCTCAAAGAAACAGACAATAGGGGCAGGAGGAGATGCTCCCCCAGGAGAGCAGAGCTGCATTAGGATCTGGAGTTTGGGTAGAAGTTGCACAGCCACCTGTGATCCAGCTGTAGGCATGAGATCATCATATAAGTGAAGGGTGGGTGTGGACGAGGCTAAGTCCATACCATGTATGGATTAAGTCACTAAGTCTGGAGAGAGCTCACATTATTTAAGTTATCATACTGAAAAAATAATATGAAAGACTACCTGGAACCAGTGGACAAAATTGCTGCAGATCTCAAGAAAGGGAGCATCAATCTTAAAAGTTTAGAAGAAAATAAGATCTCTAAAAATTGTCTAATGCAGGAGCCAGAAGAAATTTTCAAAAAAATGTATAGTATTCATAATGTCTTTTGAGATTTAAGCCTTTCTTAAGATAGGTAACACTTTCTACCTTGCATTACAGTTGTTTATGATGTGCATTTCCTAATACATTTTGATGATAGGGGGCATATGTTGCTTTAATACCTAGCACAGTGCTTGGTATATCATAGGTTCTGAATGAATGAATGAATTCCAGCAAATGACAAATGTGCTCTTTATTCTTGTTTAGTACATGAATGTACTCATTTGTCTATGTTCCATATGGCCTTTAAAAAATAGAAATAGAAAAATCACAAGGTCATTGGAATGGGGAGGAGCAAGATAAACGTGGAAATGAGAAACGGATAAAATATGCCTGAAAGTGAAAACTCTCAAGAGCAGTATTCAAATCCTTATTAGAGGCAGTAAATAACCGAACTGAACCAGCGCAGGACTGCACCATTACTGGAGAAGGTAAATAAGAAATCTCTCTTAAAATGCAGAGAAAAAGGGAAGAGATATGCAAATGACAGTAGAGATATTGTTAGATATGGTGGGCAAGGAATGTATTTCCAACCTAAAAATTATATATATTTTTGAGTTGGTAATAACCAGAAAAGAAATCCTTGTAAATACTTTAAAGAAACAATTTTCTGTACTGAAACTAAGAACATGGTTGTCACACTGCAGGCAAAATGAATGACCATATTTCTGGATCACAGGGATAAAGAAAAATAGCTTGCAAATCTCCACGGATGTTGTCTAGCTTCATGGCCTTGGGCAATTTTCTGAGCCTCAGCTTCTTCACCTTGAAAAGAAAAGTTTAACAGAGAGTCACTAGGGTCCCTGCTAGACTTGATTATCGTATGATTTCATAAATGTTTTGAGGGCTAGAGGTTCTAAAACAATGATTATTTTAACATCACACTTGTGAGGAAGGAAGCAATTAAGTTCAGTAGCTGTAAGTCCCTCCAACCAAGGCTTTATTTCCCCTTTAACATCATTTGCTCCAGTGTGTTAACTCGGATTCCTGGAATGTTATAAGCACCCCAGATGTTCTCATAGTAACAGCAGGTCCTCACAGCTCTGGCAGCATTCAGTTCTTGCCGTGTTCCTCTCTTCCAGAAGAGTCAGGGATGAAGACCTGAACTCCCTTTAAGTCCTTGTGTCCCTTTAAGCCCCCCAATAATTTTTGGTACCCCCAGGCCCTCCTTTCAGCCTAGGCACCAAGCAACTTTTCTGACAGCTTTCAGGGTTTCAATCAAATCTCATCAGTGAACACAGGTTTCAGTTTTGCTCGTTTTCAGAGCCCAACGGTTAGCCCTTAGGAACTACCTTACATAAAATGGCAGGAAGGCAGGTCCAGATCATTTAGCACCTCCCCCCATTACCAGATGGGCTCCATTTGAAAAGGGTCTCATTGTTCAGAGTTTTCACTTCCTCTGCGACTCGACTTGTTGGCTGAAGTGAATGCTGCCTCCGTTCTCTCCTTTCTCCTGATCTCTGGAGTCAACTCTAGTGGCCGTGTGTGTGTGTGTGTGTGTGTGTGTGTGTGTGTGTGTTTACAGCTCATGTACACACTGAACTCCAAGAAGGAACAGACGTGAACTGCACCAGTCAGAATAGACACACCCTCTCCTGTCTGGCTAAATCCCATTCCAGGTTATTTAAAAAGTCACTCAGTTGCCAGATTTTTAGCAACAATAGAAATGGGCAGACATCATCCATTCTATGAACAATAAACACATTTAGAAAAAAAGTGGCAGATAGGAAAGGCTGCTGGGAAGTGTTTAAAAGGCATCTTTTCCCCACATGAGCGTGCAGACGTGCAGCTGCCAGAACACCTTGGCCCCTGCACTTGATTTACACAATAGTCTGGGTCGCCCCATTTGTGACCACACAGCTTGGCGCTGGGCTTCATCCATTTAGACCCCAGAATACAGTTTACTTGTGTTATGACTCCAACCAAAACGTTCCAGGGAAGCCAAGTCCCCTCACTCCATTAAAAATGTATACTACGTATTTTTACTAGCCCGCGGGGCTTGGAGTTAGGAGGTAACAATATGTGCTTTGTTCCTCCACAAGTTTGCTGCAAAGTGTGCTGTAATCTTTGCCAGGGGTCTGCTGCTCTTTCCCAAGAGGGTGCACAGCCCTGAGGAACACTTCAAACTGCTTAACTGCCTGCCTGAGCCTTGCCTTTTATGGTATTTTTCTTCTGCACAAGGGAATGACAACCACTTAGAGTGTCAGCCAGTGAGGAACAGCTGACAGCAAAAACTCCACTCTGCTCTCAGTCCCTGGATGTCCTATCTGCCTTGAACTATTTGGTCTCTGAGCGCGCTCTCTGATAACGAATTTGGGAGTGCCAGTGGGGTTGGAGGGAAATAGGAGTCACTTAGAAAAGCTCACCAGATAATTCTATTTTAGAAAGCACAAAAGAATGTTTTCCCCTCACCCTGGTAAGTTAGTTAATAAGTACAGGGCACAAGAAGCTCCCAAATAAATGGAAGAAATGGAGCAAAATATTGATACGAGCTACAGAGTAGGTACTTGATCACATATGCTAATATTTTTTAAAATTTATGTTTTTGAAATATAGTTGATTTACAGCTATGTTAATTTCTGCTGTACAGCAAAGTGATTCAGTTGTACATATATATATTCTTTTTCATATTCTTTTCATTATGATTTGTTACAGGATATTGAATATAGTTCCTGATGCTATACAGTAGGACCTTGTTGTTTACATATGCTAATATTTAATCATTTAATTTAATTCAGTCTTTAGGTCAGAGTTAACAGAAATAGGTTTGCTTATTCATTATTAATTCTTATTAATTAATAATTATTAGAACCATATCAAAGTATCCTTACATGCACAGAGTCTAGGGTTCTAGATAGAAATAGAAAAAAATAGAAAAAAGCCCCAATAATATCCCCTGGAGGCTGAAGGAAGGATGGCGTAGATCTGGTTCAGGCACTGTTGTAAGTGTCTTAGGTCTTGGTATCTCGTTTAATCATCACAGCAACTCAATGAGGTAGTACCATTCTTTCCTAATTTTGCAGATGAGGAAACCAAGGTACAGAGAGATTAAGAAACTTGTCCAAAGTCACACAGCTAGTTTGCAGAAGCCTCGAGTTTAAACCCAGGCCATCTGGCTCCACGAGGATTTTAACAGACATAGGGATGAGGCTCAGTGGGCATGGCAGAGGTGACGCGAGGACAAGAGCAGAAGCATGGAGGAGGGAACAGGCATATATCGGGTTGGACTGAAGCATGTGTAAGAGGGTGGTGGGAAATCACACCAGAAACATAAGAATCAAATAGCTCTTCTTGCCAGTCACTTGATATCACAGAGGAGCATTTCTGAATAAAAGGAATAATCATACATGATGTCACTAAATGTTGCCCATATGGGTAGGCGCCAACAAATATTGAATCAGGAAATAAGAGTCCTCCCATTTCTAAAAAACGACTCCATAATTTTAAAGACCACAAAACGGCTCCACCAAAGGTATTATTTTAACCAGTTTTATCAAAATATTTACCAGCTCAAATTGAGTTTTATGCTGTTACAAGGCCATCTTCTTATTTATATACTTAATTTATTTTAGGGCATTTATTTGATTCATCACTTGGAGTAAAGTAGAATTGTGTTTTTTTGCTTGAATGGAGGGACCAGGCAGATGAGGGGAAAGAGAGCCTATGAACCCTGGGAAACATGCCTGGTACCTGTGCTCTTTCCTTTTGGACTTGGTGAGCTGAGCTGCCCTTCTGCACTGGGACACATAGGCTGCCTGGGTCCTTGTTCCCAGTAGGGCACTAGAGTCTGTAGGTAACCAGATACTATAAGAGGAACAAGAAAAGTGGGGCAAGGTTGGGGGGGGATATACAAGATGGCAGTCCCTTTGGCAAACCTTCGCTTTTTTCTATGTCGATGAAATATTCTGTGATCTTTATACCATTGTATTAGAAACAGAGTCATGATGTTTCATAAGTTAAATGTCTGATTCCATGTGCTGTCATGTGGCGTGCCTTGTCATGACTGACAGTGACACGTTTATGCTCTGGATTGGGGAATCGCAGTTTGATGTTGGGATGGGATGTGTTCCCCGCTTAGGGCCCCCAGGACAACGCGGCCATCTGCTTTAAGGGTGAGGTGATAGGGGCAGCTCTTATATTGCCATCTCTACCCCTCTGGGCTGCCCATTAGCCTTTGCAGGAGTCAGCCTGACAGGTCTGGGTGCCCTTCAGAAGAGCCCAGGACTTTCACAATATGTAGCCAGGCATCTCCATGTTTCTTCAACAGACTATTGAAGTTGGTCACATACCCTATTGTCTTAGAACCACTTTCTTGGGCTTGGGCAAATCCCTAGTGCTGGAAAACAATCCCTGGAATCAAGAGATCATTCTTGTCCAGACTGCCACTGGTCTGTTCTTGAACAAGTCTTTTTCTTACCTGGAGCTGGTTTCCTTACTTGGGATATCATGAGCTTTATGATTTCTAAGACCAGCTATATGTGAATTGCTCTCGAAGGTACAAATGTGTTTTCGTAGGTTGGAAGAAAACCAGAAACTATTTTCTAGGAATCAAGTGTTTTAAGAAATTGCAATTTTACAACATATTTTCATTATAAAAGTTAAAGTATTAGGTAGTCTTGTAGAACGATTCAGGACCATTTTGCTCTTGTCTAGAATTCAACCTGTGATCTCCATCTTCTAAATCTGACAGACATTTTCTGAGCACTAATTCTATACAAGGCACCAGGGCTGAGCACTGCATTTAGGATGCAGTCATTTACAGGCAAATAAGTCTTCTTGGTCCCCTGCTCCCAGGAACCATAGTCAACCTGTTTCCTTCTCTGTATGTTCGGACACCTTGGCTAAAGTCAACGGTACCTACGTTGGAATCCATGACTTTAATTCCTGGCTATCCTTTACCATTTAGAGCCTAAACATCTCCAGGCTGGTAGACATCACTGACACAGCTCTATTGCTCCCATGGGACAAAATTGCTCCTTCAACCTGCCTGAGTGCAGGAGCAGTGATTTGTGTGGCCAATATGCCAGACCTCCTGACGTATCAAGAAAAAGCCAGAAGTCAAGATTGTAGGTAAACCCCTACAGGGTTATATTTAAGCACAGAAAGACAGGAAGGCAAAGGAGCCTCATGAACTAAGAAACGCCATGGAAAGGTCTATCGCTTCCCTTCCCTTTCAGACAAAGACAGCTGACAAAGATGCCCCCGACACTGGGATGTTGGTTTCTCATTAAAGAAGGAAAAAAAGAAAAAAAAATACAAGAATTTAACATTATAGAGTTCTACAGAAGTAGTATAATGTAAAGAAAATAGTGAAAAAGAAAAGAAACAGAAAAGAAACAGCGAAAAGAAAAAGTTCTGCTATCATATGAAAAAGAATCATGCCATACCAAGTAACCAAGTAAGGTGGCCAACCAGTAGAGACAAAACTCATTTCCTTCTCATTCTGAGGGCTGCCCTAGGATGGGTGTGTGTGTGTGTGTGTGTGTGTGTGTGTGTGTGTGTGTGCGTACCATGGCTTGGGGCAAACTGGGATGCCTGTCTTTTCTAAAGGTCATTAGCAAATGGATTCTACTTGGATACAACCAATCGTTGCCCTGCAGAAATTTTTAAAATGTTGGCAACCACTTTAAGACATTCTTTTTAAAGACATGACCTGGCCCTAACAAAGCACGTTTCAGTCACTAATTTGCAACCTCTTCTAGAGCATTTTTCAGAACTTTGTGTATTCAATTCATGATGAGAAGGAAGGAGCAAGTGCAATTCAAGATGAGTTTCTTTGCCAGTGAAGAAACTCCAGACAGAAACCAGAGCAGGCAGAGACTCTTACAGCCCTGCCTCCACCCCACTTCAGGTTTCCTGCGCAAAGTGTACAATCTACTTAGTGTGCTGTGTTCACGTGGCTCTTTCCAAAAATACCTGCATCCAACCAGGCAATCCTGGATTTGGACAGGCAGCTCTGTTTAGTTTGCTTTCAAATGTTTTCCTCTCAATATTCCACTCAGAAAATGTCTAAACTGAGTGGGAAATCCAGTTGAGTTGGGTATATGGAAGGATCTCTTCAATGCTGAATCTGCCCTAAATATCCATGGTAAGGAAAAAAAAAGTTTAATAATAAATTATTCAAATGTACATTCATTCTTGAAACATTTTAAGGATGTTTACATTGAAACCAGATGCCTGCTCCACAGACAGCCCCCATTTCTGTTGATTTTACAGCTCTCCTGTTCACTTCACTTTTCTCAGTGGGATCTTTGTTTCACTCACAAGTAGAAAGAATGTTTCTTTTGTTTGCTTTCCTTTGCCATCAGTGCCGCCGCCTCTGGAGGGAACTCTGGTGGTGCTGTGATTTGGCCAGCAACCCTCTGATTTCACTCCTGGAAGTCACATGCACACGTGATGGTAAATCGTTTCTGATGCACCACGTGCTTGGGCTTTTCGTAGAGCCCTTTTCCTCTGTGTGGTTGGAATTTTGCAGCAGTTTAAGCAACAGTTAGCAAATGCTCCCAAATAAAGTTGAGTCAATTTAGGAAACCAATCTCCTAGAGCAAGAAGAAGCTAGGATTTCTAGGGAATTTCTGGCCCTTCGAAAATGTCATCTGAACCTAAAGCTTTTATTTCTAATCTGGGCTGAATCCATGGCCAAGCAAAGAGCTGGAAGATGTATTTGTTCAAATGCCTGCAGCTATTGGCCTGGGGGAGTAAGGTGAGAGGAGCTATTCCCAAGGGTGCCCTGGTCTTTCTTAATCAGTTGGCAGTTTCTCCAGAAAGGAGGAACATCTAAGAAAAAGGTAAATGGTAAAAAAATCACGAAGCAAACTTTCCCACTCCCTTTTTTATTTGGCCTGGTGCATCCATTTATTTATCCAAAAAGATATTTATTTAGCATCTACTACATATTACCAGGCTCTAGGCTAGGGACTGTGAGACAGCAGTGAATATCTCCTGGTGGGGGTGACAGAAGAGCCCAGAAAATTATAATGTGGCAAATAATATGGAGAGAAACACATGGGATAATGGTAGACCAGGGAAAGGCAGTCAATGTAGATTAGGTAGAATAAAGGTAGAGTTGAGAGAAGACTTCCAGAAGGAAGTCAAGCCTGAAGTGACCATGAGTAGGAACTAGCTGGACCAGGGCTTCTGAAACCTTCCCGTGCATGGGAATCATCTGGGGATCTTGTTATACTGAAGATACTGATTCTGGAGGTCTGGAGCAGAGCCTGAGATTCTGGATTTCTAATATATCTGATTGCTTCTCATCAGCCTATGAAGAGCTTTCTCACTGTCTCTTACAGTGGAGTAGTGTTCTCTGGTATGATGTATAAAAACCCGTTTAACCCAATGAGGGGCATTCATTTGCTATTACATACAGAACTGCAGTGAATAACGTGGTACAAATCATTTTGCACATGGATGATCTATAGGATAAAATTCGTGGAAGTGGAATTGCTCAGTCAGAATCATTGTGATTTGTAATTTTAATAGACATTGCCAAGTGCTTCTCCACAAAGTTTGTCCCAGCAGTAGCTGATTTTCCTACACCCTCATTAACACTGTGTTAACAAACTTGGTAAACTTTTTTTTACCTGCCCAATGAGTACAAAATAGTGCAGCTTTAATTTGCTTTTCTCTTAGTATGAGTGAGTTTAAGCATCTTTTCGTATGTTTCAAGGCTAGTTGTATTATCTCTTCTATGAACTGTCTATTCATTTACTTTGCTCATTTTTTTTTACCAGACTGTTGATCTTGTCTCAGTGATTCAGAGGCGTGTATATTAAGAGAAGTAACCATTTCATTAATTACATTGAAATTGAACATCTTTTCATATGATTAAGAGTCACTGTGTTTCCTCTCCTGAACTGTCTGTTTACATAGTTTTCCCCACCCACTTTTTTCTTTTGGATTATTGATCTTTTTTTTCTTGATTTATAGAGTCACTTGTGAGTCATAGAATCTAAATTTTTGGACCCCATTCCAACCTCTTACACCTGGTCATGATGTCTCCTCTAATGACATTCTACTTTTCTTCATTTCATTGAATGGAAGAACATTTATAAGTGGACATGTAAAAACAATTTCCTAAAGACCACAAACTCAGAAAACATTGCCTCAAAACCGTGATTGTTTTTTAAGGGGCAAGATAATGTGAATCATTTCATCTCTGGCAAATATATTACAATATACAAACTTTTAGAAGAATAATCAAACATAGTAAAATTTGCAAGCATTTTATAGACAGAGGCTGGAGTCTAAGATATTCATCATTGGTAGAGAAAAAAAACAAAAAAAAACCCAGTGATTAATTGCACACTTCAGGCCCGGTTTAAATGCAACCTCTTCTGTAAAGTATGCCTTGGTGTCCCTGGATGGATGTTTCTCTTGCCTCAGAATTCCCGGAGAACTTTGTACCTCTCTTAGGAGGAGTATCAGTGTCTGTCTTTATTATAGTTATTTTGTACAAGAGTATTCCCAGGAGCACCGCTCATTTCCTGTACTGATCATAGATTTTTTTCTTAAAGGAAACCTTGAAGGTCCCAAGCCACAGTCTTCTTTTTTCAAGGTCAGGTTTGTTGAGATATAAATTACATACAGTAGAATGCATCCTTTTCAAGGGTGCGGTTCAATGAGTGCTGACAAATATATACAGGTGTGCAATCACCTGCAAAACCAAGATACAGAACATTTCCGTCATCACAAATTGTTCATTCCCTTGGATCCCTTTGTCATCAGTTCCCTCTCCGCATCCTCAGCCTCTGTCAGTCAGTGATCTGGTTTCTGTCCTTATAGTTTTGCCCTTTCCAGAAGGTCACCTAAAAGGAATCATCCATTCTGTAGCTTTTTGTGTCTGGCTACTTTTACTCTAAGCCACAGTATTTTGCAGTTAAACATAGAGAAAACAGTTTCCTCATTGCTTTGTGGAATTTAGGCTAAGTAGGCCTGCTCACCAAAATCATGCCAGTGGTTAGGCAATGGCCACAAGGCAGGAGCAAAGAGGAAGGGAGAGAGACAGAAACACAAACAGTTAATATTTATTATAATATTCTTTACTGCTTAGAAAATGTTACTTTGGATCACTTCCTGTGTGCCCACTGTTTTGTGTAATCCACATGACAATCTTATAAATTGTTATCATTTCCATTCTGCAGATGAGGACACAGGTTCAGATTGTTTAAGTGGCTTGTCCCCATACAGAACCCTAGTAAGTGGAATACTGGTATTGAACTGAGCTCTGATTTGAAAGACTTTGTTTTGTGGATTCCTCTGGGCTCCCTTTTCCCCAAAGTCTAATAAGGGAGAGTTAACAAAAAGACCTGTAAGCCCCAGAAGGAGTTTCTCTCTTCATTCTTCCTGAAACTCATTCACTAGAAGCCCAGAAACTAGCACTGTGCCCACCATATAGCAGGTGCTCATTAAATATTGTTAAACGAACCAATGAAAGAGGAATCTACCTTTCTGATCCTTCCAGTGCAAATGCACTGAACTTTCCTTCCCACTAGCTCACTGGTTACATCCAACGGTTACATTTTTCTTATTTTAATAAGTTTCCTTTTTTTTTTTTTACTCAAAGGAAAATGCAAGTTATCTCTCAATCCCTGTGATTTTGTGTCATCACAACACATGGATTGAGTGAGTGTGAGCAAGTTCCAGCTATCCCCTTTTGGATTGTCTGTCATTTGAATGAAGGTTTATGTTTATTAAAGACCACTCCAGAGGCGCTAGTCAGTTAATCATTACTTACTATGTTCTATAGCTAGGCCATGAGGAGTAAAAGTCAACCCTAAGTAAAGTGAACTTAATATGAATACCTAGAAACAATTTTAATAAATATTTAATATCTTTGATATATTTGAATACAAAATAGGCTATATATAAAATAGTATTGAAATGAAAGGAAAATCTAATCTTAGGGTGTGTTAAGATGCTGGCAAACCAGCACGGTACATGGCAAATTTCTTCCCAGATAAGATGATTGCTTTTCTAAGAAAAATCTGAATGTCTGAAAGCAGATGAAAATGTCAGGATGATGATCATATCACTTTGTAGAATGTTGTGAAATGATGTCTAAGAACAGAGATAAACAATGTAAAACATGGTATTCTATCATATAAACTTGTGTGCTTCCCAAAGGGGGTTCCAAATTATTTCAGAGAACTCTGGGAAGTTTCTCAGCCTTTGAATTTCTCGTTATTTCTTTACATAATTATGTCTCCGAAATGGTTCCACTTTTGGCAATGAACTTTGGTCAGTGGAAGTGTAGTGGCATCTGGGTTGTAGGTCTAAGTTTCTATTGTTTTAATTTAAAATATTTGTCTTTTTAATATCCTGGACCTTTCCAGTGAAATTTTATCCTAGAGTATAATAAAAGACCATTTTAAAACTAGACGTGTGGAACGGTGCTAATACCCACCTTTAAATTAATCCATCAGTTATGCTCACTGGCAGATTTGCCATCCCAGACCCACAGAGGGAATTGTAGGAGCTGGCAATTTCTTGAAATAGCAATGTACACATCTGTATGGCGATAACACAGCACACTCTGCTTTATCATTGCAGCCCAGGCTAATGTAATCCACTCACTGTGGACCAGAAAAAAACCTAAGTTATATAAAGGAGCAAAAAGTATTTTTGCATGCTTTTTTTTTTGGTCTCAGCCTTGGGCTGAGAGAATGGGAAATTTTTAAAAGGGAAAGAGGAAAACAGCGTAGAGGAAGTATGTAACCTTTTCCCTTGGAAGACATGGTTTTCCTCCCAGCCCTTCACCTGGTTGCTTTGCCTCCTCGTTTTACAAGGAGATGGGGACAGCGGGAGGAAAGAGGCAGGGATGCTGAGAGCAGAAACCAGAATAAACATGATGATTCTAGGGTCAGGAGAAGAGTGCCGGGTTAGAGCTCAAAGATGTAAGAACAGCCAGGACTGAAAGTGAGAAAAGGAGGTAGTGAGACCACTGTCCAGGGAACTGACAAGAGTAGAGCCATTTTAAGGACATGTATGGGGAGAGCCAAGGAGGACTCCTTGAGAACCAGGTGCAAAGAGCAGGACTAGAGAGTTGGACAGGTGAGCGCATCCCGGGGGGTGGTGTGGCGTGGAAAACAGTGGCTGATGTAAACTAGGGTTAGGGCACCGCAGCACGTGAAATCCAGGAGGTTTGATTCCTCCTGCCACCCTCCAGATGCCTGGTGAGTTGCCAGGTCCTGGTAATTCTCCCCACCTACTCAAGTCTGCTCCTTCATCTCCATCTCTCTGACATTAGACCAGGGAGCTGAAAGCACAGGCTCTGCTCCCAGACTGCCTGCGTGAAAAACCTGCTCAGCCACCTCCTGGTTTTGTAACCCTGGGTAAATGACTAAACATCCCCCTGCCTCAGTGTTTTCATCTGATAGATGGGAATGATGATAATATACTTACCTTATGGAATGTGGGGTTTGCTAAATGAACCACACCTATGCAGTACTTCATGGGGTGCCTGGCATAGAGTCAGTAGTCAATGTTAGTTGCTGTATTAGTTTCCTAGGGCAAATGTAACGAATTACCACAAACTGGCAGGGGAGGGGGGGGTGGCAGGGCTTAAAACAACAGAAATGTATTATCTCATGGTGCTGGAAGTCAGAGTCTGCAATCAAGGTGTCAGCAGGGTTGGTTCCTTCTGGAGGCTCTGAGGGAGAATCTGTCCCATGCATCTCTCCTAGGTTCTGGTCACTGCCGGAATCCTTGGTGTTCCTTGTCTTGTAGCTGCCTAACTCCAGTCTCTGCCTCTGTCTTCACATAGCCTTCCCCTCTGGGTCTGTGTGTCTCAAATCTCCTTCTCCTTTCTCTTATAAAGACACCAGTCATTGGGGTTAGGGCCCACCCTCAATCCAGGATGCCGTCATAGCAAGATCCTTAAGTTAACTGCATCTGCAAAGACTCTATTTCCAAATAAGGTCATTTTAACAAGTACCGAAGATTAGAACTTGGACATATCTTTCAGGGACTGTTCAACCCATTACAGTTGTCATAACCATTATTTTCAATTAAGGAGCTTCTCATCTCTTTTCTAGACTCTGAAAATAGTCTCTGTGCCTCCAGGGAGACTCCCTTACTCAACAATCTGTTCTCAATAAGGAGCCCCAGTGATCTTTCCAAAGTGACTTCCCTGCTTCCCCCTTCAGTGGCTCCCCTCACCTGCAGGAGGACATGTGATGTGCTGAGCAGAGCTGTGACCTGGTTCCTGCCTCATCTCAGCAGTGCCATCTCTGACTTTCCTCCATCTTGCACATCCTTTTCAAAACGGGGTGGCTTCTAGCGCCCCAAACACACGGCACTCTCTTGTGCCTCCTGACCCTTGCACAGCCTCTCCCCTCTCCCTATGGACCATCCTCTTCCCTAGTGAGGGCCTATGCATCCTTTGAAATTCAGTTTTCATTTTCTCTCCTCTGGGAAGCCTTCCTGGACCCTCCTCTGGCAGCATCCCCAGACACCCGGAATTGGCTTCCTCCTCTTTACCCCCAGTGCATCTTGGATTTGTCCCTGTCACCAAACGTTATTGTTTTGTAAAAGTGTGTTAATGTTTCTGTTGCTCCTTGAGGATTGTGCCTTACTCAACTCTACCACAATGCCAGGACAGTAAAGGAAGGTGTTGAATAATGGATGGATGGATGGATGGATGGACAGTTGGATATATAAACAGATGAATGAATGGGTAGATGGTTGGATGTATAGATAGATAAATGAATGGGTGGATGAATCACTGGGAGGATAGATGGATGGATGGATGGATGGATGGATGGCTAACAACTGGGAAAAGGAAAACTCTGAGTCAGGGATCATGGGGAACCACAGGGTGAAACCTGGAATAAACCTGGCACCGTCTGTGGCTAGAAGATCTGACCAGTGTAGTGTAAATTATGAACAGCTTTGTGTATAAACATACCAGTACGTGATACCCAAATTTGCTGAGCAAATTCATCATAGCTCCCCCAGAGTACTCATTCTTCTCAACTTCCAAAGTCCTAAATTAAAGAAGCCCCTTCGGGAGCAAATAAAACGGGGTTCTCACATATTACACTTTAGTATGAAAAAGATTCACCTGGTACATAAGTTTAGAATGTGTGTCCCTAAGTCCCCACCCCCAGAGATTCTGATAAAGTCAGTCTGGGGCAGGCTCAGTGATTTGCGGAGAAGTTAAAAGTACAAATTTCGTCTCTGCCCTGTCTGCCCTCTGTGACCTTAGATGGTTTCTTAATTCTTCATCTCTGAAGTGGAGAAAATAATAGTGCCTCTTTGTAGGACTGTGATGAGTTAATATAGTGTTTGACATATGTAAGTTCTCAATAAGTTTACCTGCAATCTTTGCTATCATCATCATCAGTGAAACTCTAGATCAGCGGCTCTTAATCCCAGCTGCATAATAAAACTTGAAAACAAACCCTAATATAGTTGGGCTGGAGTGGGTCCCCAGGGATGGGTATTACTTTAGAGCAGCCCGGGTCTAATGTGCTGTCACAGTGGAGACCCAGCAGGCCCTAGATCGATCGGTGCTTCTCAAACTTCAATCTGCCCACAGATCACCGGGGGATCTTATAAAAATGCAGATTTGGATTCAGTAGGTTTCAGGCCAGCGAGAAGCTGCATTTCAACCTTGATATGGATGTTGCTGTCCACAGACCACACAAGGAGTAGCGAGGATTTGGAATACAACCTGAGGCCAAGCAGACAAGACCCGCAGCTTGGTCGGCGGTTTGATGCCAACACAGGGACCGATTATGACGGAGGCCATGTGGTTCTTGGTTATACCCAGGTCTGTCACATCCTAGTGCCACACTCTTCCCGGAAGCTCCCCCATCCCTCCCTAACTCAGCCAAACCCTGGGAGGAGAGGCAGGATGGCTCTCTCTGATTTCCTTGATAAGATGTGTCAAATGAACATTCATTATAGTCCCAGGGGTCCTTTCAGAGGCATTTAAGGAAATACTGCACATTTAGCACTTAGCTCTTCAGATTATGGAGTTCAGGGTCATCATTTTGCTCATAGAAGGGCCATCTGTATGTGTCTAAACTGCTGAGCCAGTTACCCCGCCGAGTGAGGATACTATTGCGGCCTCTGTTTTTGGCACAGACGTCTTGAGGGGTTTTCCAATCGTCGGTAAATGCCGAAGTCCCTGGCTCTCAGTCCCTGGCCCAGGTGTAATGACTCAGAGGCCTACAGTCAAACCAGGTGAAGGAGGGGGTGGGAAGTTAAAACCCGAGCCGGCTAACAGGCAGAGGATGTTAGTTCTCCAAGACTGCATCTGCATCTTCTTGCAGACTCATTGTGATTTCCTCAAAGCAGCCCTCTCCAAGGTTTCAGTCGTAGGCAGAGGCCCTCGCTGCCTGAGTGTACGAGGTGGGACTCACAGCATCGGGAAATCACGCTGATGAAGGCAAAGCTGAGAGCATCTTCATTTACTGTGCATGTAGTTAACGCTACATCATCCTTTCACTGCATGTTGATTAGGCAAAACTCTGAGTCAAGTATCTGATTGCAAAGACTCTTAATTTTATATGACAAAACTATCCTTTAGATTTTCATTTCATATTTTATGATTCCTAAGACCTGGAGTCAACACTAATTACATTTTTACAAGACATGCATTATTTATCATCTTCATTACCAGAATAATAAAAACCAACACAAACCTCCCCATGTACCCCGTAAGGTAGATATTATTAACCTGAGTTCACCTAAGATGAAATTGACGCAAGTGAAGTACCTCACCCAGGGTCCCCTATCTAATAAATATGGAGCTGGTCTTTGAACCCAGAGCATCCTAGCACCGATGCTCTTAACCACGGCACTCAACACCTTTTGTAGGAAAGCTGCCACTCAGCATTTGTGAGAGCACTTCTTACCTGCCAGGCGCAGGGCTCGACATGGATTGTCTCCTATTGCCCTCAAAACACCCATATGGGTCAGGCACTATTGATTTCATTTTCTGATCGAGGGAGTTGATCTAAGAGAAATGATGTAATTTCCCCAAGTTTACACTCTACCTTGTAAGCACTAGAGCTGGGGGTTGAGCCCAAGGGGTCCGTGTCCCCTCTCTTTAGCTGATATTGGATTCTTGTCCCCTGCCAACCCTCTCCCCCAGCCCTGGAGTGAAGGATTCCTGGATCTGGCCAGGCACTGGGTCCATCAGTACCCACCTGTGCCCACTCTGCCAAAGTCCCTTTGGCCATGTAAGGTGACACATTCACAGGCTCCAGGGATCAGGGCGTGGACATCTTTGAGACCATCATTCTGTCTAGCATGATCACACCATTCCATCGTTCTCTCACATGAATCCTGCATGGTCCTCCATCTGATTTCCTGCTCACATCTTCCCTCCCTCATCTGGGCAGTCAGAGTGATTTTTTGAAGGTGCAAATACATCCCTTCACAGCTTGTCTAAACCCTCCCAAGGCCATGATCTGACCGGGCCACTCTTTGGCCTCTTTTCCCACTACTCAGCCCCTCGCCCCCCTGCCACCATCACACTGGTCTCCTGGCTGCTACTCCAGTGGATGCTGAGTACGCTCACGGTGCAGAGCTTCCTGTGTGCTGCTCCCTCGGCCCCGGACACAATTCCCTTAATATTTGCATAGCTCTGTCACTCACTCTGTATTCAGGTCTCTCTGATGGAGTGTCGCTCCTTCATCCCCACGCCACTCTCTCCCCTTAGGGTGCTTTTCTTCAGAACATTTCTGAAGTTAGATTGTAGATTTTCCTTCTTTTTTTTTTTTTTTTTTTTTGCGGGATGTGGGCCTCTCACTGTTGTGGCCTCTCCTGTTGCGGAGCACAGGCTCCAGACGCGCAGACTCAGCGCCATGGCTCACGGGCCCAGCCGCCCCGCGGCATGTGGTATCCTCTCGGACCGGGGCACGAACCCGTGTCCCCTGCATCAGCAGGCGGACTCCCAACCGCTGCTCCACCAGGGAAGCCCTAGATTTTCCTACTTTTAATGTCCCTCTCCCTTCCCTGGAATGGAAATGCAAAAATGCAGCTGCTTTGTCCTGTTCTCTGCTGATCCCCAGCACTTGGGATGATGCTTAGTGTGAAGTGTGTGCCCAATATGTATTCAGGGCAGGAAGGAAGGAAGAAAGGAAGGAAGGAAGGAAAGGGAGGGAGGGAGGGAGGGAGGGAGGGAGAATGGAAGGAAACAAGGGATGAAGGGAGGGAGAGAAATAAAGAAAGGAATGATGGAAGAAGTTGGCTTAGCTCTCTGGCCCTTTTATTGTTGTTATCTAAGGTCTTAACCCTCAGAGAGGATAATATTCAAAAGAAAATAAATCACTTTCACCTCTTTCAAATGCGTTTTATTTATGCAGATAAATCCTCCCAACATTTAAATAGTCCCACACAGATACAGGCTTCCAACAGCATGAGCAGGTTACCTGATATTATTACATCTGCCACTTAGAGCTGTGTGACTGGAAGCTCTCTGTGTCTCAGTGTCCTTATCTGTGAAATGGGTATAATAATAATGCTGCCCTCATAGGGCTGTTGTGAGGATTACACCTGTTAATGTTTGCAAAGCACTTAGAAGGGATCCAGGGACAGAGTAAGCATCACATCAGTGTTTATTAAAGATAAAAACCAAAAAAACTTACACTCAAACTGTTCTCTCCAATACTCTTCAGACCTTTATTTAATTGAGAAAGAAACTTGGAAACTTTCAGCTTTTTCTTAACTCAATTTCTTTCTGCTTTATTATAACTTGGGAAAATACTAGTTTGTACTCCTATGAAAGTAAAATGGCAAAAGAGTATCTTTGCCCATTTTTTTCCACCAGTGGTGATATTCTTACCAAATAAATGTTTTCTCTATGGACTAGGGCTGTTACAACGTTTTCTAAATACTAGGATTATCAAACTTAGGACTTCATTTACTCAGAGGGTTAAGTGTGAAATCTCCAGGCTGCTCCAAAGTCCAAGTTCATCCTGAAAGACATTATCCTTTGCCTGGCTTTCCACGGGGGTGGGGGTTTGAAACCTGACACCTCTTTGTCGGTTGCCTCATTAGGTCACCACCTTGGAAAGGCTGCTTCCCCCTTATTAAGGAAAAGCCAGCTCCATTTGTTTTGGCTCCCAGCAACCTAACAGAGTCTTTATAATTCAGCAAAGGTCTGTTTTCCTTGGAAGCTGGAGAGGCCAGTGGTTTGGGATCAAGCTGGAATTCTCACTGGAAGTTCCAAAATGGAAGTCAAATGACTTCAGCTGGCAGTGGTAGAGGCAGGAATGCGGGGCAGGCCTTTGGAAAGTGGATTTTGAATATTGGAGGCTACTCATAAGATGCCTGATGGGATAGAGCCTCACACAGTTTGACGGTGATGTGGACAAGCCATTTTATTATTCTGTTCAAACTCCGGGTTCTGATATCTGGGGGGTTTTTTTGTTTTTGTTTTGTTTTGTTTTGTTTAATTGTTTCCACGTAGAATAGAAAACAGTTTCAGCCTAATCCTGGGAAGCAAGAATGGATTGATAAGATCCTTACTGTATACAGATGCAAGACAGGTCCCTTCTGGGGGAGACCAGTGAGGGTCACTCTAGAAGGACTAACTGCTGGATAGGCCTTGGTCTGAGGAAGCTTTGGGTTGGGAGAAACACTGTAGAGGTAGCTCACGCCCAGGAAGGGGGTTCATTGGCGCCTGTGCCTTTTCTCTGCCAGAAACTATGAAAGAGAACTAAGGTAGGGCAGCTGTCAGTGTGAAGAGGGGGCAGCCTGGGCAGCCATTGGCAAGGTCCCTGTTGGGGGCAGGAGGTGACAGGGCTGAGCAGGAAAGACCCAGACTTCCGGTCTCTTGCATTAATAACCAGGTTGAGCTTCCTGGCTCATAAATCAACTCTCTCCTGTCTCTCTCAACTCCTCTGATATTCTAGGTTCCAGAGAAGATTTTTTTTTTTTAAACAGAGGTGCATGGGTCTTCTAAGAGTGTCCATGGAAGAATTCAAGAGGTTCCACAAAGCTCAGGAATTGTAGACAAAATGTTGTAGGCATGTGCATTGCCCTTAAGTCCATAGTTTTTACCAGATTCTCACAAGGACTCTGTGATCTGCCCTCCTGCAAAGCTTAGATCACTGTTCTACGTGGTAGCATAAATCACCCCGTAGAACACTTTGCACTTTTGTCTCCTTCAGTCTCTCGTGATAAGAATTTGGCAAAGCCAAAATGTTACAAAAAGGTTTGCACAGCATCAAAAGACCTTGGAGAGCAAACTCTAGAGGCAAGAAGCAAGAGTCAGGAGTATTCATGAGTAAGTGCTGGTCTAGTCTGAGGACCATATCTGACACACCTGGGGTCTTAGCTCGGGCTCCTGTAACAAATTACCATAAATTGGGCAGCTTAAACAACAAACATTTTTTCTTACAGTTCTGGAGGCTGGAAGTCCAAGATCAGGGTATGGACAGATTGGGTTGCTAGTGTGGGCCCTCTTCCTGGTTTGCAGATGGCTGTCTGCTTGCTGTGTCCTCATATGGAGGAAGGAGAGAGAAAAGCAAGCTCTCTACTGCCTCTTCTTTACTCCCATCATGAGGGCTCCATTCTCATGACCTAATTGCCTACTAAGGCCCCATCTCCATCACACTGGAGATGTGGGTTTCCACGTTTGAATGGGAAGGGGTACAAACATGCAGTCCATAGCACCCAGTGATGGGCCAACAAGTGACTCAGGAGCCTTCACTAGGACACAGGCACGTCTAGGCAGAAACACATCCAGAATGATACTGATATTGATGAATAAATGAGATTATGGTCATGATTATAAAAGAGTATTCATTGACCACCTTCAATATGTCAGGAGTTACATACATGATGAATATATTATTTCACTTGATTGTCACAAGAATCTTGTAAAATGGATACTGATATCTTTCTCATTTTACAGACAGAGTAACTTAAGCTTAGAGAAGCAAATTTCTTAAGGTCATTAAGTGGTAGAGTTGAGATTTAAGGTCCAGTTTGTCCAATCCATGCTTCCTGCCAACCTAAGTAGCTTTGTTACATGCAAACAACCATCATGGTGGCTTGTGGGACGCTGATGTATCTGAGATCTCCTTCAGGGCTCTGACTTTATGATTTTTGAGTTAATTGAGAGAGCGACAAGTTAAGTAAATAATTTGTAAGTCACACACTATGTTAGAAATTGGGAGGGATAACCACTTTTCCTTCCCAAAGGGACCACCATGCATACCCTGAGGGGGTGGGATTTCTGGAATGCTGTAGAGTTAACAAGAGGGGACTTGGAAAGTTAGAAAAGGGAGGGGGAGGCTGCATTCCAGGCATAGCTCGTGGTATGAGAAAGCACCAAATTTGGAATGGGACAAACAGATGAAGGTGTCAGGTTCTCCGGGGAGGAGTATGGGGACTGGAGACTAAAAACAGGGTAAAGCTCTGGCAAGATGCTATGGCTCCTTCTGAGCTTGAAACAAAGGAGAACCATCCCAGAACCCTGGGGGCCTCCCCTCCCCCATCCCAACAAAGGGGAGTTCCGTTTGACAAGGGGACCGAGCCCCAGAGGGAAATGGACTGCCTGTCTATAGCGGGAGATCTTCAGTTCTAGCAGAGAGCTCTCTGGTCACAGGAAAAGCTATCTCGATTGTGATGGCTTGTCCACTTGCAAAAGATGGTGTCACAAGGGCTTGACTTAGGGAAGAGTGAAAGGTGAGGAACTATAGAGGAGGAAAGAAAGGAACTGAGTGGGAAGAGGGGACATCATGAAGAACTGACGGCAGACACCTGGGTCCCAGCGCAGGCATCAACAATCTGACATCCAGATGTGGTGCACAGCATTTAATCCAACCCAGGTCCTAGAAGGCAACAACCCCTCTGTCCTCCACGCCCACCCCAGGAACGCTGTCCCCAGAGAGAAAACAACGGGAGTGACATCAGTACAGAAGGCAAGCTCAACTGTGCCTCAGAAGTGGCCCTGCCAGCTGCTTTTCCCCAGGGGACAGACACTGCTCTCACTGTGGAGGCCTGGAGAGCAGCTGAGTGTCCATTTCCCAAAGGGTTGAGCCAGACTTGGGAGCTCATGGGAGTCAGGGAACTGCTATCTCTAATACCTGATCTAATGTCTTGTTCGTGCTCACGCCCTCCTCAGCAGAACACAACACACCTTCCTTTGTCAAGTCAGCACAGGCTCCATCCTTGGGGCCTCCCAGAGGGGCTGCCCACACCCCACCCCCCTCAGCGCTCCTGGCTCCCAGTCAAGCAGACGCCTCTGCGTCAACTCTTTTTCCATCCCCACCTCCCCAAGTACGCCTTTCCCTCTAGTGGTATAAACTTAGCTCTGAATGAATGTAGAAAGGAGGGCACATTCATGTAAACACGGACCAGGTAGCTTTCCAATCGAAGTTTGACACACACACAGATGGCAGAAAAGATCCAAGTTTCTCTGCTTCCTTCTCTCCTGCTTCTCTCTGCTGCTTCCACTGCATCCTGGGACCCCACACCCTATCCTGCATTTAGCGAAGCTAATTAAATATGTAGATCAGGAAGTGCAACGGTTTGACTGGGTAAAGCAGAAATCACTTGAGTAACTGAGGAACATTGAGGAGGCAAAGAGACCCCAGGGTGGCGTTGGGCATTTTCGTTTATTGGTTTGATTGTCTTAGAAACCCATCAGACATCTGGAAGCCTCTTTTGTCTTATGTGCTAGCTGAGTCTTCTCCTGGTAGGCCGAGTCTGTGGCTGCTACAGAATTTCTCAGTCTTAGAAACATCACCTCACCCCAGCCCCTGCCTCCACCCCACTGCCCAGTCCTTTTGTCCCTGAGTTCCTAACCTTGAAGGCATCCCTTTCACTGTAGTCCTTCGCACTCTGAGAGCATTTATAGTTAGTTCTCAAAACACCTTCTCACTCATGGGTTCCTTTCATCCTTACAAGAACTTTGTGGGGTTAGTTAGCTATCTCTGTGCCCAGTGTACAAATAGAAAACCTCAGCTCAGAGCAGTTAAGTTGCTTGTCTGAGGTCACACAGTAAGTTGGCAGAGTTAGGATTAGGACCTAGGGTTGAGATTTTGTCTGGTGCTCTTTCCACTCTATCTTGAGCTGCTTTGAGGAAAGGCTGTCTGTCTACGAGGTCCCAGCTGGGAGGGTTACACTTGGTAAGGAGAAATTTTTTTTGGTGTAGGTTTTTTATTGTTAAATATTGTTTTGTTTTGAAGGGAACAATTCGGTGGCATTTATCACATTCACAGTGTTGCGCAAGCACCACCTCTGTCTGGTTCCAGCACATCCTTATTGCCCCAAAGGAGAGCCTGTCCCACTCATCAGTCACTCTCCATGTCCCCTCCTCTTCCCCTGAGAATACCAGATTACTTCTGTGTCCATGGATTTGCCGTCCGTGGACATTTCATATAAATGGAATCAAGAAAATGTGACCTTTGTGACTGTTTTCCCTCAATAGGCATCATGTCCTCAGGGTTCATCCACATTTTAGCAGATGTCAGAGCAGATGTCAGATGTTCCTCTTTATGGCTGAGTAATATTCCATTGGAGAATGAGAGTGGCTTTTATGGGTTCAAATAGAAGTGACAACATGTACATCCCATTCTTTTTTTTACTGAAGTATAGTTCATTTACAATGTTGTGTTTCAGGGGTACAGCAAAGCGATTCAGATATATTTATTCTTTTTCAGATTCTTTTCCACTATAGGTTACTACAAGATATTGAGTATAGTTCCCTGTGCTATACAGTAGGTCCTTGTCGTTTATCTACTTTATATATAGTAGTGTGTATCTGTTAATCCCAAACTCCTAATGTATCCTCCTTCCCCCCTTTCCCCTTTGGTAACCATAAATTTGTTTTCTACGTCTGTGAGTCTGTTTCTATTTTGTAAGTAAGTTCATTGTATCTTTTTTTTTAGAATGCACACGTAAGTGATATCATATGATAGAGATCTGTCTGACTTACTTCACTTAGTATGATAATCTCTCGGTCCATCCATGTTGCTGCAAATGGCATTTTTCCATTCTTTTTTATGGCTGAGTAATACTCCATTGTACATGTACACCATGTCTTCTTTATCCATTCACCTGTTGATGGATACTTCAGTTGCTTCCAAGTCTTGGCTATTGTAAATTGTTTTGCTGTGAACATTAGGGTACATGTATCTTTTCTAATTAAAGTTTTCATCTTTTCTGGGTATATGCCCAGGAGTGGGATTGCTGGATCATATGGTAACTCTATTTTTAGTTTTTTAAGGAACCTCCATACTGCTCTTAGTAAGGAGCAGTTTTTGAGACCGACTGGCTATTACCTCTCAGTGAGACCAGCTCCAAGGGGCCAAACACAAGTTGGAGGATCCATTTTGCCAGCGTATGAGTGTATGGAGGGTGGGCAATGGGTTGGTATGCAGGATTGAAACCCTGAACACTCCAAAGGGCATCAGAAGGGCTCAGCAGCCATAGGTGGTAGGAGCTGAAGCTAGGCTTTCCCAGTTTCATTATTCATTCCCCAACCAGGAGGGCACACAGGATTTAACTGATAGTCTACTGTCCCTACACTGCCAAACCCACAGGAAATCTCTCTCTTGTTAGCAGTGCTGACTTGCAGAATGTGTACGGCATGATTGAATCATGGCTAACAATGAAAGTGTTGATGGCCCCACTGCAAAAAGGGATTCCAAGCTGACCAGGCACTTCATGGTCATTGTACTAAGGCAAGCTAGACTGGCCCCTAAGCTCTCTGGGAAGCCAGTGACCTGATTGTGTCTACCAGCATCAGATAACCAGACTGGCCTTCCCAAAGACTTTTCCACTTTGTAGCTAATTCACACCCAAACCTTGAATCCACTCCACCAAGGAGCACCTTTAATATGTGGGCATGTAGCTCTCTTCCAAAACACTCCACAATTAAGCTTTTCTTTCCATCTTTTCCTAGGACTTAATCTATGTCCTCTTAAGCATTCCCTTCTCATTCCTTCTTATTTATAAGCATTAAATTGACTTACTCCAAAAGATAAGGCTGTAGGTGTCTATGAATCATTCAAGGGGCAGCCTGGTAATGAAATTTCTAGACAATAAATGACACAGGGCAGAATCCTCCCTTTTAAAAGATGAAAAAAGAGAAGTACCTACTAATGTGGAAAACTTAAAGAATATTGATAGTTCACCCCTTTTCTTAAAAGAAAAAGCCTACATTGCAAAAAAAAAAAAGCATACATAAAAGGATAAATACAATCAAGTCACTCACTTGATTTGGTCTATGACAGTTTTAATGAAGAAGTAGTTGGGTTGTATAATCAGGACCTGCCATTTTTGGAGCCCCTACTATGGTCACTGTCAAGCATTTTCCATCTGCTATCTTGATTTCTTGCAATATCCTTATGAGGTTAGAGTTGTTATCCCCCATTAAGGATGAGGAAATTGAGCTAAAGGAATTCAAGTTTGTGCAGTTGGTGAGTCTGAGGGCTGGGATTCTAACTTGTCTTTACAGCTTCATGCCTTTTCTCTGTGCCATGCCCACCTCCCACCTCCTAGACCCACTTTTCAAAATTTTTATCAACATCTGAATATCCCAGCAAGGTGAATGTAGAATGACCCCTAACCATCCAGATCCAATTCCTGTATGCTCTCCTTATAGCCCCTGGTTTCTTCCAGCAATTCACAGTGTTGATCAACTGACATTGCCAAGGCTAGCCAAGAGAAAATGAGGCCATCAGATAGAAATTCTACCATTCATTTTTAGATGGATTTCTAGTTGCTCATTTTGAATCTTCTATGTAGAGAGCTTAGTCAATCTATACCTTAAGTGACATCCAGCCTAGTTTATTTCCCACACTGGCACCCTGTTTTCTAACTTCTTTCACTCTCTTGCACCATGGGGACTCTCTCTATGGATCTATCATATGAATCCCATTGAGAAAAACATCACATACTTGAAATCCCATCAACTTTCCCAAATTGTTCACAACCACGGGAGCCAAAAGGGCTCCAAGCACTGTTCCCCTCCTTTTGATCCTGTGCAGGCATCACATATGTTTCTAATGACCGTGTATTTTAAAAGATCCTAGGCAAAAGAGAGCTGATGCAAATACAAACATTTTGGAGGACCTGGCATTCTTTTAAAATTAGTTTTGTTAATGGAAAGCTTCAGGTTACTCTGAAGTTTCACACTCTTAGGTTCTGTTCAGCAAGACTTTAACTTTTACTCACTCAATGGGTCTTGGCAAGTCATTTCCCTCTCAGTTTACAGAGCTCCCGTTTTCCCCACAGGGGAGTAGGCTGTGATCATCTGTGGTTCTCAAAGGACTCACACCCTAAAATAGATTCTGCAGTTTTTATTACCAAAACATCTATTTCGCAAATCTAGCATTCTGTATTCTCTCAATAGAATGCTGTGCAATACAGCATCTATCAGAAAAACCATTAGACAATACGGGTAATGCTTATGCAACACGGTTTACTGTCCCAGCAAGAACTAGTGATTTGTTACACACATGATGCACCCATTGTACTAGATCTTTTGAGATTTCAAATGTGTGGAGGGCAAAGAGTCACCCATATTAACACTAGACTATGAATTCTTTGTAATACCAGGCCATAACCTAATGTCTAGTATAGAATAAAAGTTTATGAAAGAAATGGCATAATTTGGGTTATAAGTGTCTGTGTTTTTAATGGGTTAGATGACTTCAAAATGCTAAAATTTAGAGCTTTGAGGGGAGAAGTATTGGAAGAGGAGAAAATGTTTTCTCTCTGCTCTTCACGTGCCTTCCTGTTTCACTTAGGGTTCTTAGTCACAAGCAGCAGAAACTGATTCTAGTTGCTAGGAGCAGAGAAGGCATGAATCGAAAGTGTATTACGTAGCTGGCAGAATAGCTGGGAAGGCTGGAGAAGGAGGCCTGAGCAATGGGCAGGACCAAAGATGAGCAACCAGCCTGAAAGAGTTCTCTAATGCTATGTCTTCAAGGTCCTTGGCCAATGTACATGGCTAACTAAGCCCAGATTGCATGCCATGTCATAGCTTCTGAGGACCTGGGAAACAAATGTCTGGCATTTCCCGGCTTGCATGATGGGAAGTAGCTCTGAATCTCACAATGGCTCGTAATATGGGAATTCCCTAAAGACGGAAAGGGCTGCACAAATGGGGCAGCCAGAAAGAAAAAAAAATGTGAAGATTCTGCTACATTTCCCCCTGGACAAATCGCCAGGGTCCAGCATTCTGAATTTCTTCTCTCCTTTGACTTTTGGCCATCCCTGCTTTGACAGTCCTCAACACGGAGTAAACAGGAGCCCTGTATATCATGGGTCTCAGGCGGTTAAAAGCCACTGAGGAAGTAAATTGGTCATAAGTCTTCTGTCTACTCCTAGTAAGCCTAGTTAGTACGATGGTTCTAAATCCATCCCTAACTCTTACCTCACCCCATAGATATTTAATTTTGTACATGTATTCAGACAAATGTGACCCAGGAGATTCTGATGCATACTACTGACTGGGAAACGTGTCTTAATTGTTCCCATTTCTCACAGTTTCTTTACAAACCATTTCTATTTTTCTGAAGTCCCCTCCCACACCCCATCAGTCCCAACCAATGGCCCTTCCGTCAGCTGGGAAAACTAGGCTTCCAATATACGCTCCCTCAACTTCTCTCTCTTTCAAATAAAATGACTTCATCTTTACCCATTCCATCTTCTGTCCTACTTCATTTCCCCATCTTTCCAAGCCTACCTTGGCCACTAGTGCTCATCTGGATGCCCTCTGGTCTAATCTGAGACCTAATACTTACCTTCCCTTTGGACTGTGTCTTTGTTCTCACTTCCCTGATGCCTAATTCCCTTTGGCCCTGAAACATTCAAGTCTCACCTGATCTAACAACCCTTCAACTTGACTCTGCTTCCCATAGACCACCTTCCTGTTCCCCCCACCACCTTCATCTTTCACATCCAAACATCTGAAAGGAGTGGTTTGTACTCAAGGATGTTCCTTCCCCACCTCTCACTCATTCAAGTCTCTGTAATTGCTTACAGGCTCACCCACACACACACACACACACACAGCTCTCTCAATGTCACCCACGGCTTCCTGGCTGCCCAAGCCTCTTAGTCTGCATCTTTCTTGACCTCCCCAAACCACCTGACTCTGTTGAAAAACCCTTTCCTCCTGTTGTGGCTTTTCGTAGAAACATCCCTCTTGATTTTTCCTTCTAATCTTCAGATGATACTTCCTCAGCCTCCTTTCCTGGGCTTTCTCCTCTTCTCGTTCTGTTTTCTTACCCTGGCCATTCTTTCTTTAGCTATAACCACAATGTAGATGACACCCAGGTATGTGTCCCCGATCGTGATTCTTCTATCTTGAGATTCAAAGCTTTCCAACTGGTCACTTCCAAAAGATGCCTAAGCCTGTCTTCCACTCCATCTCACCTTCCATCATGCCTTTTAAAAATTTAGCATAGTAAAATATACATAACATAAAATTTACCATTTTAACCACTTTTAAGTATGCAGTTCAGTGACACTATGTGCATTCACATTGCTATGCTCTTCTAATTCCTTTTTAATATCTGTGTAACTGGAGGGGAAAGGACCACTTATTCATCACCGGGGGCTGCCCCACCTTCATATTACTGGCCGAGCCTGGTGCCTGGTGATTATAAACACGAGCTCTGGAGGGTCTGATCTAAGTTGAAATCCTAGCTCCATGACTCTGGCTGAGGCTTTCCACCTCTCTGGTCTCACTTCGCTCATCTTGTATTCTCTACTCTTGTTGGGTACGCAGTCACTCTGCCGAAGTACTAAAAGCTTTGTTTATTTGTGAGCTAACACTCCTCAAAAAACTTGTCCTCTGGAGCTGGCACTGCAAGTGAAGAGAAAATGAAGCATTTGAAGAAAGTGATGGGTCTTAGCCAGAAAGCAGAAGTTCTGGATATACTGGAGGGGGATGTCAAATCTGCTGTTGCCTTGGATTTACGACACAAACAGCTCCACCTACGCCTGTTATGAAAAGAAAGAGAAAACAATCAATCAGTGAAACTGTTTTGGTGACTGCTTCAGTCTTTGGGCAGAGTAGTAATTGCTCTTCAAGTGACAGGTGAAACCTCTCTGAATGTTGAGAAGGTGATTTAGTAGAAATTGCAAGAATTTGCCCAGGAAAGAGGTGATTTGGAGAAATTTGATGTGCCTACCTTTCAAAATGCCTTCTTAAGTTTTGCATTTATAGAGTCATCAAGGATCTAAAGAGGTCACATTTGTTTTTTCCCCCATGTTTATTTCATTTTATGGAGGAAAGTTTGCTTATGAATGTTGGGAATTCTAGCAGCCCCCTCCTGGAGGTGAAGACGTATTTTGTTTTTAGCTTTTTGTTTCTTTTTGGACTGGATCTTATCTTATCTACCTCTCATTTCCAGCCCAGGCCCTGGCATAAAAGATGCACTTTAGAACTGCCGCCTGTTTCAGTAAAGAAGAGGTGAAGTGTTTTGGTGACCAGATCCTACTTTTCCTTTCAGAGACTGAGTACAGAAGTAAAGATTCTGAGTTTCAGCCCAGGATGTCACAGGATAATGTTCAGAACAGATTGCCCTTTACAGAGCACCTTTGTACGCATACTTTATCTCATTCAGCACTGACAGACACTCCATTTTTTAGATGAGGAAACTGAGGTTCAGAGTGGTTAAGTGACTTGCCCGAGGCTTCACAGCTAATAAGTGATCAAGCCCATCCTAGCCGAGCACCTATAACTACAAACTCTCGGTTGTCTTTCTAACCCACATTTGGCCTCACAGAGGGATGGCCTGTGTTGAGCTACACCCTGCCCTTGGCCAACTTGACCGCTGAGGAGCCTGCCATTGAAGGCATGTGGATGAGGCAGTTGGAAATGTCCCCATGTGGAGTCGAAGCGTTTGGCAGGCAGGACGTGCTGGGGCCCCGCTTTCTGCCAGAGGCCCCTGGGCTGGCGTCTGCACGTCCCCAGTGAGCACGTGTCCACCTGGGCGCACCAACCGTGCGCCCTAGCGGCTCCCGGTGCGCCCCGGGTGCCAGCCCGCCCGCGCGCTGCCCGGCCGCGCCTTGGGGGCCTCCCCACTCCCCGCGGCTGCAGCCCCGGTGTCTCCCGCCCGGTTAGAGCAGCCCGGGGCTGCGGCCTCGGGTCCCCCACACCCCAGGGGCGGAGCGAGGCGCGGAGACGTCAGGGCGGAGGACGAGCGCTGGGCGAGCGCGCCCTCCCGGCTGCTGCCAGTGGCCCACGTCCCCGACTGGCGCGGCCGGCGGCGGGGAGATGCAGGGAGCGGCGGCGCTGGGGCGCAGCCAGGCGGCCGGGCGGGCGGGGGCCAGAGGCTGAGCCGGGCGAGCCAGCCGCGCACACAGCTCTGCCCGCCACCTCCGAAGCGAATCCCCGGACGTCCCTCGGCTCTCCCTGGGTTTCTAGCAAAGTCCCCCCGGGGTGTCCATCAATTTCCTTAGGTGACTACAGCGTGTGTTTTGTTTTTCTTTCTTCCTTCCCTCCCTGTGTGCCCTTCTCCAGGATGGCAGAGGCGGAATTGCACAAGGAAAGGCTGCAAGCCATAGCAGTAAGTCCACTTTCATTTTATTTTCTTGCTCTATTGTCTGGGATGGAAGAGGACCCCGAGTGCTTCGGGGCCATCGACATTCCAGCACAGTAGCCGCAGGACATGTGTTTTGGGGATAAAAGTCTGTCAAGGCTCAGCTACGCTGCTTTTTCCTTTATGGTCTGTAGATGGAAAGCCCCAGGGCGCGCTTTGGGCTGGGGATTTGAATGTGGAAGATTGGCTTAGAAATAAGATGCTTGCTACTGGGCTTTGGGGAAAGACTAAACAGGAGCATGAGGGGTGGGGGTGGGGGGGCGATTCCTGGAATATTACCACCCAGTGCTCAGTAATACTCTGACTTCAGACACTGGAGAATGGCGGGAACGGTCACCAGAACGGTGGCTGCCATCCACTCTGCGGAAGCTGTTGGTGTGCTAAGTGGAAAACCAGCAATCAGCTCCACTGCCAGCCACGCGGTAGAACCTCCTCCCTGAAAGCGGGAGTGTTCCTTTTCCCTGTTCTGTTTGATATTGACAAGGGCACTGGCGCAAGCCATCACCCTGGGTAGGGGGGGGGCGCGGGTGATCTGGGGACTTCTTAGAACAACTGGGTCCTGGAAATAATATTCCAAGAGAGCCTCCTTCTTCTAGGTGTGGATCATCTGAAAACCTATTTTCAGCATACAAAGGAGCAACCAGTTTTGGCAAAGTTTATGTGCACTCTCAGAAAAGTGTACCCATGTGCATCTTGGGTATAAAAGAGCTCGAAAGCTGCCTAAATTTGAGCAATCCTGCCACAGTGCTGCCAGTGATCCACAGATGTGGTATTTTTACTGGAGCCACCGCAGCTGGATTATATATTTCCTTTTCAGATGAGGGAATGATTACTGCTGCTATATGAAATAATAGCAATTAAAAGAGGTCTCTTAACATATTGGCATAAAAGAATCGCCAGACATTCTTTTACCTAAGTACTTTTTTTTTTTCTTTTGGGTCCAGGAGTTCTCTGGAAACACATGTAAATTTGTTGGAGAAATGGTGTGTAATGTTTTGGAAGCAAAGTATATTAAAGTGTTTTTAAAACCCTTTGGACGGATCCTTCACTGGGAAATGCATACAGACTCTTCTTTTTTAAAGAAGCGTTTGATGTGGTCTCTGTGGCTCTGAGATCCTCTTTATCAAAGTCTTCAAATCTTAAAATGTCTTGGAGACTTTACAGCTGAAGCGAGAGAGACTGTTGGCACTGTTGAATGCTATGGCTTTTTTGCCTGTTGGGCAATCTTTGAACTTGGTCCTCAGAACTCAGGAAGGCTTTTTTTTTTTTCTTTCCCTTTCCCTCTGAGTATGTGTATTTTGATGGTTAGTGAGGTTGTTTACGGTTTCTAGAGTTAGTGGCCCAGCAGTGTGGCCAGTATGTCATGAACTTGCTAAGAATGGAGATATTCCGTTCTTGGTGCCATGTCGCTGGTGGGTGCTTTATATAAACTGAATAATAGGCTGCTTTAACTGTCCATGAAGTGGCTGCTCCGGAGAAGGTTCAGTTGCTCCCATCGGAGGCCGCTGAAGGTTTCCAACAGTTGTCACATTCTCTGCCTTTGCATGACCAGCTTTACTGGATGCCTGAGGAACAGCTGAGCCTCATGAAAGGACTTGCTTTCTGAACGGGGAGCCAGTAGCAGCCTACACTTGGGCCACCCTTTTCCGAGTGGGGCTGGGTAGTCCCAGCAGAGGCTAAATGGACTTTCAAGAAAGATCTAGCCAGTCTGCTGGAATTCTCATGCCTGTTCAGTTGCGGAATTGAGTTTGTCCTGTACCTGGGAAGGTATTGATGATTCTCGTGAATGATTCGGCCTCAGTGAATATATCTGTTGTTATTAGTGCAGACTTTCTAACATCGAATTAACGGTGTGTGTGTGTGTGTGTGAGAGAGAGAGAGAGAGACAGACAGACAGACAGACAGAGAAAGAGAGAGAGAATTGAGAGATGGGGTGGAGGGGCTTGTGACCACATCAGTAAATAGTTCTGTGCCGTGCTTTGGTCTAATGCATACTCTCCAAATTTTGCAAACTTGCCTCTTTCTGCCACCTTCCTGGGGTTCTCAGGGGACCCTCAGGAGCTCACGAGGCTGCTGCCTGAGCCTAGCCCTCCTGAAGTCTCTCTGGAGATGTGAAGGAGGAAGAGAATGATTCTTTTGTTTGTTTGTTTTTTGTTATTGGTTATCTATTTTATACATAGTAGTGTATATATGTCAATCCCAATCTCCCAGTTCATCCCCCCCGCCACCCCGCTTCCCCCCAGGAGGAAGAGAACGATTCTTTATCTCTTCACCAACTTGGCTCCTCTCCAAGAGGAAGAGCAGATAGCTGGAGATTCTAATCTGTAGACTCTTGGGTACTCTTTAGTCTGGACCTTGGTTCCTTCACCTGTAAAGGGGGCTCATGAGTTCTACCTCAGGGGCTGGCTGTAAGGTTTAGATATGGTGCAGGTGAAGGACCTGGCATGCAGGGGCCAGTAGATGGTCTTGAGCTAGGGCCCCCAATTCCTGTCTACACTGCTGCCTTGTCCTGTGAGGGTGAGAGGCAACATCTCTGAAACAGAAAGAGTCTAAATAGCCTTCTTTATCCTTTCCTTTACTCGACTGAAGGCCAGAGCTCAGCCCAGTGTCAATTTCGCTAGCTCCTCAGACCAGGTGCAGAGATGTGACTGGAGGATCCATCCATCCAGTCATGCAGTAGGTATTTACAAAGTATTGCCTCTCGGAAGGGACTGGCAATACCAAAAAGTCAGTGTCCCCAAGTTTCAGCCATCAGAGGGAAGACTTTACCCTTCGCACACTTAAGTTCTAAAAGGGACAGATGTCCTGTGACCTACTAGCCACATGATCATCTGTGGGATTTTTTTCCCCCAAGGGAGTGAAATACTCAGAAACTATAGTGCTTTAATTGAATCTTCCAGTTGTGTCCAGAGACTAATCAATGAGAAAAGATGAATCTCAGCCTACTTCCTGCCAAAAGAGGAGCAAATCCATCTTGACAAGTGTCTCTACTCCCAGGTGCTCCCTCCATCCGTAGGGACTCTCCCAAAGTTGTAATTTTAGAAGACAGCAAGATGCCTCTATAGCACAATGAATGCGGGTAATCATTCAGGGCATAATAATACAGTTGCCATTTATTGACCATTTTCTATTCAGCAGGGCTCTTGTGACGTGTGTTCTTTAAAAAAAAAAAATCTTAAGTTGTTAATAGTCTAACATAAACAATTACTATTCAGTAGCAGGAATACTTATGCAAATGAGCACACACCTGGAGCAGGTAAGCTGACCTGGAGGAGTTATAGAGCACTTTCCAAGAGAGGAGATGTTTGAACAAGTCTTGAAGGTTGAAAAAAAAATGTAAAATAACACAGTAACTTCCCAATGAGCAGAAGGTGTTTATTCACTTGCTTGTTGTTAGTTTATTATTGATTTGAAATAGTTAGTATAAGAAAGGGAAAGCGAAACACATGAAGAAGTTAAGTCAGTAGCCAAAGGCACCAACTCAGCAAGGAGACTCAAGTGCATTTGAACACAGATGATGCCATTTAATCCTAATAAGCTGATGGGGGAGGAACGTCTATATTGTCCACATTTTAAAGAGCCCGACCTTAACAGAAAGTGTCAAGGCCAGAATCAGAACCCACACTGGAGGGCACTGGAGCCCCTTTATTGACCACTGCCAGGATTGGCTTCCCACAAGATGGTGGCAGCATCTCGTGCTCTTCCCACGAGCTCACTGGGTGGTTTGGCAGCCTCTGTGTGAGCGGATGAGGCAGAAGCAGACTGATTCAGTAGCATCAGGAAAGGCTGAGACAAACCAGGAGGCCACATCCTTTTGAGAGTCTTCCAAGCTGGGTTTCAGCACATGGAAATACCCAATGGGAGTTCTAACCGAGTGAGTAACATTCCCTTGGAGAACAAACCACTGTGTCTCAATAGAAGCCAGTTTGAGGGGAGGATGTTGTTATGTCTGCACATCCGAGAGGAAGAGAGTCTTCCTTGGGCCCTGGTGAAGATAACTGAACGTTTCAGTGGTCATTGTGGGCAAAAGCCCTCAGAGACATAGAAAATACGGACACATGTGAGTGTGTCCATATTTACTGAGATACGAGGTGCCAATCCAACCTACACTGGCTCTTTAGGGAATGTTGTCACTTAATGAGAACTCAGACTCTGTCGAATAATAAAAACGATCTTTGGCATTTGTACAGCACTTTACAAAAACCCGCACGTGATACCTTAATTCTGAGCTGCGCTGGGCAGGTCTCATTGTCTCCACTTTACAGTCGAGTATACAGAGGCATCTGGGCTCACACAGTGAGGTGTGGAAGAGTTGTATCTCTCTCCTGACTCCTGATTCCTTGTGTTAGTGGCACGTCTAGCCTTGGAGGGGTGCTGTGCTAGGGGCTGGAGCTGCCCCTAGGATCCTTCTGAGCTGGCAGTGGGGAGAGGGGTGAGCTTGGGGGTATGTGGGCCTAGCCATGACTCTGTGGAATCTGCCTTTTGGGGGATTTCACTTTGGACCCCTCTCCCTCTTAAAATTCTCCCCCAGAGGGTACAGATAGTGGCCTGTGGCTCCCACCTGACCCCATTCTCTGTCCTGAGAAGGCCCAGATGTAGGTGGGTGGCTTAGGCTGGTTCTGCCTTTTACCCACAAAAAAACACTCTTGGCATTTCCCTGGCTTCATCTCTCAGTGTTCTTCTTGCCTCTGAGCAGTAAGACCTTGAGTGCCAGGGTTGCAGTGGGGACCAAAGGCTAAGGAGGCCCGCGCTGATTCAGGCCGCTTCGGTTGGCCTGCATGGCTTGGACAGCGTGTGATCCAGCCCAGCTTCCCAGGTCAGGGATCCCTCAGGGGTTCTAGAGACCCAAGCCCAAGACCTATAGTAACAAAAACTGTGATTCTTGGGGGGACCCTCCCTGGACATGAACCTCTGTCGTTGGCAGGCAGCTGGTAAAGGGCTGGAGAATTGAAGATCCCAGTCATTTGTTATCTTCTTCTACATAAATGGTACCCTGCTTCTAAAAGTTCAAGTTGAGGCTTAAAAAATGGTTTGCTCAGGACATTGGTGCCAAGGAAGAGTTTGCCCCAGCTGACTCTGCAGGGCCGCTCAGCAGGTAAGTGCCACTGAGGGCCCATTCAGTGTCATTGCCAGGTCTGGGAGTGACAAGGCAGGCCTTACACAGATATGCCCAAGGGCCATACACCTCTCTGACCATTTATTTGTACCTCTGAGTATATCAGGCTTTAGCCTCTTGGGACAAAGAGTAGCTGCTCTGGCAAGTCCCCTGTGAAATAGAGCAGTCATCATTTAAAAAGCCAAGCAGGGGGGCTTGTGGGTTATGATTTGTTAATATTTAGAAGAAAAACAGGGCTCAGCGAAGGCTTCTCTGCATTTCTTTGGGGTTACCCAGTGCTTTGTGGACCACTGCTATTGGTCCTTTGAACTACCCACGTTTCATCACTGATCGTTTTTGGGGATGTTGATCAACCTCCTTGGCAGTGAGAGTTGATCATCATGTAGTGTGATGTTGACTGAGGCAGCAAATGGCATTGGTACACAGAGACGGTGGTCCCCAGGGCTGTCAGTACCTCACAGTCTGGTGAGTAACAAGCGTGGATTCAGGTGTACGAAAGCCTTGGCTCACATCCCAGCTTTTCTATTAGTATCTGTGAGACCTTGCTGGCCCTCGGTTTCCTCATCTGTAAGTTGGAGATAATTATAATACCCACCTCATGGAATTGTTGTGAAGGTTATTTGAGATATTTTGTGGGAAATACTCAGAGCAGGGGTACAGAAAACAGTCCACAAAAGTTTTCTGTTTATAGTAAGTGAATCAACAAATCGTAACACATGCATCTTTATGGAGAAAATGGACGCAAAGGGTGAAAGATGAATTCGGTGAAAGATGAATTCTTTTCACCTCAACTGGTGAATTGCCAAACTGGGAAATTTCATGAGTATAGTAACACCTGAGAGTTTGCAGTGCAGGAGGATACTAGTAATAACAATGGAAAGGGTTGTTTATAGTCGACAGGAGTTGCAAACCCAAAAGGACCCGGGAGCCAGCCTGTAACATAAATGATTGACACGGATTGAGTGGGAAATCGTTAAGGACCTGGAGAGCAGATATCACTTCTCAGTGAAGGTACAGTTAATTTATACCAGGTGAGAACGTGGGTCCTATGTTGTCACATCAACTGATTCTCAAGAGAAGCCAGAAATCTTCCTTTTTAAAATGTGAGATCTCCCGTTTCAAAAAGAATAGCATCAAGTAGCTTAAAAGCTTTTAAAAAATTCGTGGACACAACAAAATTCCTTTTGGCCAACGGGTTGACCTTTCATGACCTCCACATGTAGGTAGAGCTTTGAACATTACCATGTGCTTTCCTTATGCGTGGACTTGTTTGGATTTCATAAGGATGCTGTGAAGTGGTAGTACCAGCTCCCCTGAGAGCTTTCAAAATGTTACAAAATCAGGGTGCATTTTCAATAGGGCTTTATGAGTTTGGTGTACAAATGTTTGGATCATTGGAAAAATAGTGCATATTTCCTTTTTTTTTTTTGCGGTACACGGGCCTCTCACTGTTGTGGGCTCTTCTGTTGCGGAGCACAGGCTCTGGACGTGCAGGCTTGGCAGCCATGGCTCACGGGCCTAGCCGCTCTGCGGCATGTGGGATCTTCCCGGACCGGTGTACGAACCTGTATCTGCTGCATCGGCAGGCGGATTCTCAACCACTGTTCCACCAGGGAAGCCCTCCTATATTTTTTATTTCTTTATTTTTGGCTGCATAGGGTCTTCGGTGCAGTGCGCAGGCTTCTTATTGCGGTGGCTTCTGTCATGGTGGAGCACGGGCTCTAGGCATGTGGGCTTCAGTAGTTGTGGCTCACGGGCTCTAGAGTGCAGGCTCAGTAGTTTTGGTGCACCGGCCTAGTTGCTCCATGGTATGCGTGATCTTCCCGGACCAGGGCTCGAACCCATGTCCCCTGCACTGGCAGGCAGATTCTCAACCACTGCGCCACCAGGGAAGTCCCCCCACCCCATACTTTTTTATATTAAATGAGCTCCTTGCAACCACTGACATTATTGTAACTCAAAGTTCACATCTAGGTAGGAGATTGCTATCTCAAAATTAACAGAGAAATTTAGAAGACAGCAGCTTGATGTGGGAAATTCCTGTTATCCTAGAAGCACCTTTCAGAGCAAGGTAGGCACATTGAGCCAGCACGTGTTACCCAGGTGTTGGAGATGGTTTTGATTTGTTGTCAGCCTCAAGTAGACAATGTAGGGAGAGGGAGCTGGGCCCAGGACTACTAATAATGGCAGCAACTGCTATTGGGCGTAGACTTTGGGCCAGAAATGGTGTAGAACTGTGATTCTCAAACTTCAGTGCATTAGGATCATGCCCTGGAGGGCTCCTTAAACACACAGATTGCTGGGTCCCACTCCCAGAGTGTTTGATTTAGTAGATCTGGGGTGGAGCCTGAGAATTTGCATTTCTAACAGGTTCCCAGGGTTTGTTCTTCCCAGCTGCAGCTGCTGTTCTGGGGAAAACACGTGGAAAACCCGTGGGGATGTGGTAGAAGACCAGTAGCAAAGGGAGAGGATGGTCTGGGTCTTCATAAGTGGCACACGCCCACTGTGACATGCCCAGGAGTTTGTGAAGTGTGTATATTTTAAAGAGGTGAAATGGAATGAAAGACCAAATTCAAGTCTTAATTAGTGAGAGCCTGAACCTAGCTCAGTTGGAAAGTGGTATAGTTGTGTTCCTCTTACATCAAGTGACTAATCCAGAGGAGATCTTGTTTGTCTTGGGTACTTGTCTTAATCTATTTAAATAAAGTAAAATTGAAGACACCTGTTTCAAGGGTGTGCTTGGGATTGGGATTGGCTGATCAAAACCATGGACTATAAAATTCAGTTGGGGAGGCCTTAGGGGGCACCTCAGTGAGACAAGAAGTCATGCAGCAGAGCAGATATCCAGCAGTACAGTGGGAACCCCTTTGAGAAATATACATGCTACATATCATGATGCTATAGATGGAGAAGTCCCAAAGCAGATCAGCTAAGCAAGTCTTGTGGCAGCCTCTCCAGCCTTCAGGCCTGATTCTCAATGCAACTGCTTCTCACGTGAGCAACTCTAGTAGGAGGTCAGGATGAGCAAGCAAGTGAGGTTCATTTACTTAATGATGGTTAGTGAGTCTATCCTAAGCCAGTCTGTGTGCACAAGCCAGGCTTGTCATTGGCATATCAAAGAGGAGTTTATTCTTGTCAAGATGTCCTCCAGGCTTCCCTCATCCTAATTGTAGCATCCATTGTTTGAACCAACCCTTCATATTCAGATGGATTCAGCCTCACCCAGGCTCTTATTTGTCCTAAAACACAAAGCACAGAGGCCACACTGTGCAGGATGAGACCTAAGAGAACACGGACAGACTGTTGGGTGATGGCCGCCCAGCATGGGCGCTTCATAGAGGCAAGTTTGCACTTGAGCGCTGGGTTTGGGCGAATACCGCACAGCTGAGACCTATTTCTGGCAGGAAATGCCGGCAGAAGCAGAGGTTTGGGGGGGTGGGGGAGCATGTCGGAGCTACATATGCCCTTGGTTAATGGGTATGTCAGTCTTTTCCATTAGTCTCATGTTGAATTAGAATCCACAAAAGGAGATTATTAAATACACAGAGAGACAGACAGAGACAAGCCTATAGCCTATTTACATAATGCTGAACTTATATTAAAAATATTGCGGGGCTAGTCTTTGACTCTAGTATCAATGCTCCTATAGCATCCTCTGAGCTTAGCTAGAAGAAAGGAATAGGGAACCTGGTCCCTTCCCCTCGCATAAAATGGAAGGGGAATGAAAAGCCACATGCGCCCCCAAGGTGAAAGCCCTAGCTGTAGATGCAAAGGCTGTGAGCCAGACCTCAGAACACATCTCACCCCTCATCATATCCCCTCTGGCAGCCTACTTCATTACCCTGCGGGCTTCCAGGCTCTTGACAGGCTGTGCCCTCCAAAATGTCTTCAAGGCATTTGTAAAACCTGCCCTTACTTCTTTGCTACACTATACCGATTTACTTACTATTCTAGGTGGGTGGGATTCTTTTCCCCCTTCTAAATTATAACCAGTCATCTGAGGATTCACTTTATTTTTTAGTTCAGGGCTGAAACTTAAAACTTTGAGGGTTATTAAAAAAACGTTATTCTTAAGAGAAAAACATATGCTTGAAAACTTAACCCCTTGGTGGTAGCCAGGGGATCCTCTTTCTCCGAGTTTGAGTAATAGTGCAAACAATTTTTGAGACCAGTAAGTACCACATGGGGCTTCAGGATTGGGGCAGCTGTGATAGATGCATGTCCTTATGTGATGGATAGAGAAGCTGGGAGAGGTACCTTTCGGCCGAGAGGCATGGGGTCAATCCAGAGGCTCCCCCCGGGCTCCTGGTTCATCTTTTTCTTTTTCTTTTTTTTAAACAATATGGTTGAGGATAATCTTTATTGTGAGTAGTAGATTATTTACTTTTTAATTAATTAATTTATTTATTTATTTTTAGCCGTTCCGTGCGGCATGTGGGATCTTAGTTCCCTGACCAGGGATCAAACCCGTGACCCCTGCACTGGAAGTACGGAGTCCTAACCACTGGACTGCCAGGGAAGTCCCTCCTGGTTCATCTTAAACAGAGTTTCTACGGCCTGACTTGTCAGCTTGGGTTGATGATACTTGCTGCCTCTAATGGGTTGGGAAATGGTTCGAAAATTTCCTTGCCCCAGTGGGACTGTGAGACATATAAGATCTGAAAAGTGGAAAAGAGTGTAGAGGTTCCTCAAGAAATTCAAAATAGAACTGCCATGTGATCCAGCAATCCCACTTCTGGGTATACATCCCAAGGAAATAAAATCACTATCTTGGACAGATAGATGCACTCCCATGTTCATTACAGCATCACTATTCACAGTAGCCAAGAGATGAAAACAACCTAAGTGTCCATTGACAAATGATTGGATAAAGAAAAGGTGGTACATACAGAGTGGAATATTATTTAGCCTTTAAAAAGAAGGAAGTCCTGCCATTTGTGACAACATGGTTGGACCCTGGAGGGCATTCTGCTAAGTGAAAAAAGCCAGACACAGAAAGATAAATACCTATAATCTCACTTATATGTGGAATCTAAAAAAAACCATTGAACTTATAGTAACAGAGGAGAGTGATGGGTACTAGAGGCTGGGAAGTGGGGGAAAGGGGGCGATGTTGATCAAAGGGTATAACTTCCAGTTATAAGTTGAATAAGTTCTGAAAACCTAATGTACAGCATGGTGACTGTGGTTAATAATCATGTATTATATACTTGAAATCTGCTAAGAGAGTAGATCTCACGTGTTGTCATTAAACACACAAAAATGGTAACTGTGTGAGGTGATGGATATGTGAATTAGCTTGACTGTGATAATTATTTCACAATGCATATCAAAACATCATGTTGTACACTGTAAATATATACAATTTTTATTTGTCAATCATACCTTAAAGCTGGGGAAAAAAATGATCAGTTCAAAAAAAAGATCTAGAAAGCTTGAAGCTAATGTGAATGGCCTTGAAAAGAAATACTGCTTATCCAGGAAGCAAAAACACACTCTAGATAGTGATGAGCCCATCATCTGAGCCCATTTTTCTTTTCCAGGTGGTATATAGGCAGCCTTGTTCATGAACAGTGAAGTCTGAGCATACGTGTTCAGAATTTAGTGCTGGTCATCAAAAAAAACTTGCAGCAAAACCCAAAGGATATTTAACAACAGCTGGGATAGGTCTGTGGGGATGGGTCGGAAGGCAGGGCAGGTCCTGGAGGCTGGCTATAGAATGTACTCTCTAATGGTACCAGTACTAGAAATGAGACTTTGGCAGCCTGATCACTCCCCATCCTTATTCACGCGGGAGAATGACAGATGTCCATCCCATCAGCATTGGATATGATGGCCATGATGAAGAGAAAGCATTGGCCCTGACAACACAGAGGAGGCGAAGGTAAAAGTAATTGCTCAGGGCTTCCCTGGTGGCGCAGTGGTTGAGAATCTGCCTGCTAATGCAGGGGACACGGGTTCGAGCCCTGGTCTGGGAGGATCCCACGTGCCGCGGAGCATCTAGGCCCGTGAGCCACAACTACTGAGCCTGCGCATCTGGAGCCTGTGCTCCGCAATGAGAGAGGCCGCAATAGTGAGAGGCCCGCGCACCGCGATGAAGAGTGGCCCCCGCTTGCCACAACTAGAGAAAGCCCTCGCACAGAAACGAAGACCCAACACAGCAGAAATAAATTAATTAAGAGTTAGGACTTCAACATATTCATTAAAAAAAAAAAAAGTAATTGCTCAGTTACCCTCCTCTCTCGCCCCTTTCCGCCATCATCGCTCTCAATCTTGACATATCACTGCCTCTGGAGGATTCCAGCTCTCCATCTGCCCTGAGCCTGGGTCCACAGAGAAAAGCTGGAAGCAGAATGGCTTAGCATTGGGGAGGGGGGGGGAACAGGAGGAGGACCTCTCCCCTATAGGGAGGCAGGGCACCCCAGGGCTCAGAAAGCAAGTCAAAGATGGTAACTTGATCCTGTAGCTTTCTTTTAGGGGGAGGGAGGAAGGGTCTCCCAGTTCCTGAGAGCTTCCCATGGGCCAGACACCCTGCTGAGTGCCTTATACTGGGCGTTAAAATCTCAGTTGTGCACAGGTGTCAGGTTGACGTGGTGGCTGAGCTTGTGGGACTGTGGTGACCGTAGAGGGTGGGTTCCCCAGAGGGCAGGCAGCATTCAACTCCAGCTGATGGGTACTTTGTGGGAATATAAGTCTGAGATCTTCTGTTCTTCAAGGCATCTAGAAATCCAGCTTTTGAAGGAAGTCTGTTGATATTGATACGTTCATAACCATTGAAACACTGTGTGGGCCAAACCAAACACAGTGAGATTTTAATACAGTGTGCGGGCTGGATTCATTCCTCACCCCTGACCCCACTCCCTACACCCACCTCGGGCCCCCAGTTTCCCATTTCTGCCTTTCATAGCATTTTTATTTAATTTTAAAGCCAGTAGTATGTGGAGGTGATAGGGTAGTAGTGTTTCAGCCTGAGGCTAAGTCAGATGTAGGTATGTTTAGGTCTGTTGGGCAAATTGGTGGGGGACCTGCCGAAAGCCCATCGAGGGCCCTCTGGATGGGGACCCTATAAGAAAACCATAGTCTCAGGTTAGAGTCAAGATTGCTACTTAAATCCGTTCCTTATCCAGCATGCTGGATCAACTCGCAAATTCTCTGTAAGAAGTAACAACTGAAATCACTCCTTAAAAAAATAATAATAATAATTAATATAGAGCAAAATGACCTTTTTGATGTACACATCTCTGAATTTTGTAACGTGTAGATTTGTGTAACTGCCAGCACACCCAGGATGCAGAACAGTCCATCAGCCCTCAGGACTCCCCCAGGAAACACTGTTTTTTTAACTCAGTACACATTGGAATGTAAAGGCCCCACCTTGCACCCTGACTTTAAGGATTCTGAAAACCACTTGGGGTGAGAGGGTTAACCAGAACAGGAAACTGCAGTTCCCAGTCTTTGGTGGGTAACTCTTTCATAATGAATGCCCCTCCCAAACCTATAACAAATTCTTGCTTTTCCCTAATAAATACCTACCACTCCAGCCTAGTTCCTTTTTTCTCTAGCCTCTACTAGCGTTATCACATTTGGCAACTAAAATTATAGGATGCCCAGTTATTGCAGGGGACACACTTTTATACTAAAAAATGATCTGTTGTTCTTCTGAAATTCAGATTTAACTGGGCGTCCTGTAGTTTATCTGTCAAGCTCATCCACTTCACATATATGCTGCATTCACAACCGAGTTTAGAACACACTTTTTCTGGGTCTGTGTTTCACTCTTCCATGTGAGTGTGAAAATACTCATTGGTTTTACTTTATTTTTTTCCCTTTCTTATTTCATTTTTTTCTATTTAAAAAATTTTTTTATTTTATATTGGGATATAGTTGATTAACAGTGTTGTATTAGTTTCAGGTGTACAGCAACGTGATTCAGTTATACATATACATGTATCTATCTTTCAAATTCTTTTCCTGTTTAGGTTATTATGCAACATTGAGCAGAGTTCCCTGCGCTATACAGTAGGTCCTTTTTGGTTTCTGTTTTAAACATAGCAGTGTGTATATGTCAATCCCAAACTCCCAGTCTATCAATACTCATTGGTTTTAAATAGTAATACGTTTGTAGGAAGATAGGGCATGTACTGGAAGGCCAAGAGGACCTCATCAATACATTAATGTGTTTTCAAGAAACCCACTAGACGTATCCTTTCTGGAGAATAAGAAATGGATTCATGTGTGTTGGAGGGCAGAGGACAACTGGATTTCAGAAACTGGGACATTTTCCAGCCCCCCTTCACCCCCCTCCCCTGGCCCAACCTGTGAATAATATGAGATTGCGAAGACTAAACAAGGACATTGTTCACACTGGGTGATTTTGCAAATATCACTGGAATGCTAGCCTTCAGCAGGCCATATATCTTGCATTGAGCAAGATGGGGCCTTGTGGTCTGTTGTCCGTGAGTCATGCAGAGCTCACAGCCAGCTCATTCACAGCCGGGATGTTTTGGTTGAGAATGCTGTGATGGTTGATTGATTCCTCTTGTTTGTTTGTTTGTTTTTTCATTTAGCAATTTTACTCGTGTGATTTCAGAATCATAATGAGACAAGAAGGAAAATCAATTTTACAAAGTACCTTCAGAATGAAGAATGATTGGAGATTCCAATTTTCTGTCTAGACCAGAGTCAGCAAGCAGCAATCTACAAGCCAAATCTGGCCTGCAGTCTCTCTTTCATAAGGCCTGTGAGCAATACGTGGTTAGTACATTTGTAAATGGTTGGAAATTTTAAAAAAAATATATTTCATGACATGTGAAAATTATATGAAGTTCAGATTTCAGTGTCCACACTAAAGTTTTATCAGAACACACCCATTCCCATTCATGAATGCGTGCTCTATGGCTGATTTCATACTACAGCAGCAGAGCTGAGTAGTTCCAACAGAGACCATACGGCCTGCGAAGCCTAAAATATTTATTCTCTGACCCTTTATAGAAAGACGTGGCTGACTCCTGCTCTAGACTCTATATCTATTCTATGACCATAGAAGTATGGTTGTGTTTGTCTTGAAGGTTCTAGGAATCTTTCAGCTAAAGAAGTAACTGTTGTCTGGTTGCTAGCAGTTCAGAACAGTAAACCTTCTAGGCATGTATACAGAGAAAACTCTAATTCGAAAAGATACATGCACCTCAGTGTTCATAGCAACACTATTTACAATAGCCAAGACGTGGAAGCAACCTAAATGTCCATTCATTGACAGATGAATGGATAAAGAAGATGTGGTATATATACACAATGGAATATTACTCAGCCATAAAAAAGAATGAAACAATGCCATTTGCAGCAACATGGATGGACCTAGAGATTATCATACCTAAGTGAAGTAAATCAGACAAAGACAAATATCATATGATATCATGTATATGTGGAATCTAAAATATGATGCCAATGAACTTATTTACAAAACAGAAATAGACAGACATAGAAAACGTATGGTTACCAAAGGGGAAAGGGGGGTGGAGGGAAGGATAAATGAGGAGGTTGGGATTAACATATACGCACTACTGTATATTAAATAGATAGCAACAAGGACCTACTGTAGAGCACAGGGAACTATGCTCAATATCTTGTAATAGCCTATGATGGAAAAGAATCTATCTATCTATCTATCTATATATATATATTCAGTTAAATATTATACATGTATATAACTGAATCACTGTGCAGTACACTCGAAACTAACACAACATTGTAACGCAACTATATTTCAATAAAAATTTAAAAAAAGAAGGCACAGTGCATGAAAAAACATCAGTAAAGCCTCAGACTCCCTTTTCACTCTTTTCTGGGCTGCTAAGATGGAGGCTGACATTTGCTGAAGCGCTCGCATACTGAATTTTGCTACTCTACGGTTTTCTTGTTACATCCTCACTATCTAAGCCAACTATGTGTTTTCTTTTGAAAACCAGAAAATCTGATGTCTTAGAGGTAATGGTTTGGCCCATCTAAAAATAAGTGATTACATTTAAAACCATTTTTTTTCCATTGACAGGGGACAAGAGGGTAGAGGAAAAGCACTGGTGATTCTCCATATCGTTTTTCTTTCTCCCCAGAAATTGCCAGAACTCTCATTCCGTGCTCGCCAGGGATATTAAGGGTGAAGTGTCAGAATGGGAGTCAGAGAACACACCCACCACATTCCCTGAGTCCGAGCAGGAAGCCAGTGGAAAGTGGCTTCTGACCCGCTGCCCTGTCATTCATTAGCCCTTTGCTGAGGGTCAGTTACCTCCTGGAAGCCAGAGGACCAATCGCTTTATTTGTAAATGAAGTGACCAGCAGGTAAAAGCTGCTGATGGCCTGCGGTAGCAGAGTCCACTCTAGCCTCCCTGAATCATCAAATGTTTCCCTTCTGCCCGCTTCACTTTCTTGTCTAAAAGGGCCAGCTGCAATTTTGAGTCTTTTCTGCCTGGAAATTTCCAAAGGGACTTTGGTGCCTTAGTAAATATTTTCAAATTGCCCAAGGGAGATAGTAGAGCCATAATTGTGAAATCAGGTTTAGAAAGCGATCACTGCAGTACTTGGGCCGGCCGTGTGAGTGTGCGGGGGCAGGCTGTGGGTGTGGACACTCGTGGTTCCTCGCTCGGCCAGTGGCTGGCTTTTGCTTTTCTGGTCAGATATACGCCAGACCCTGACATTCTCTATCTGGGCAACTTCTGAGCAGCTGCTGGGAGAATAGGAAGCCAAGCATGGGGTTAGCATAGGGTTCCCTCAACTGTGGCGCTGTCGACAGTTTGGACCAGATAATTCTTTGCTGTGGAGGGCTGTCCTGTGCATTGTATGGTGTTCAGCAGCATCCCTGGTTCTATCCAGTAAATGCCAGTAGCATTGCCTGTGCCCCAGCGTGACGATCAAAAGTGTCCCCAGACATTGCCAGATGTTCCCTGGAGGACAAAATAAGCCCTTTGAGAACAACCGATGTCGTATAATGTAAGGGTTACCTGACCAAATGTATTTCCCGTCCTTTCAGTATTAGAGATCCATTGCTTTATGCCTTCCCTTTCACCCTTAGGGATTCATTCCTTGAAGCCTTGGAGGCTTTTTTAGTTTCCAGAATGTCACATGAAAATACAGGTTTCTCACAAGGGGTAAAGCCCCAAGCCTGGGAGGACACATGCTTCTCATCTCGTGTCAAGCCTGACTGTCTTGGGAAGATGTCTGAGGCTGCATTTGGGTTTGGGGGAAAGAACAGCATGATAGAGTACAGGGGATGAGGGAGTTGCTCTTTGTGTGTAAAGAGGCTTCTTACCTGGTATCTCTGCAGAGATTCATCAGTCAGGCCCTTGTCTCGGGTTGTAACTGCTCCTGGGGGCACCGTTCTTACGTGGTCACTGTAGCTTCGTGTATTAGGGAAGTTTTCTAGCAGGTGCCAGGAAGGTGTCTTGGAGAAGAGGTACCTTTTCTAGATCCCGCAGAGCTACCGTATGGGCTGGCGGAGGTGCTGTAGTCTGCTTGATGGGAATAAGCAGCAGGAAGCACAAGGAGAGGGGCAAAGGGGCTAATTCCTATCTCTCTCCCTTCACTTGATTATAAGCTCCTGGAAGGCAAGGGCAATGTCAATTTCATCATTACCCCTTGCTGCCTTCATGGTACCTTTCACATAGCACCAAAGCCTCTTCAGTGACCTTAAGCAGGGTTCTTAACGTGTTTTATGTCTCAGACTCCTTCTCAGTCTTGTGGACTCAGAATAACGCTTCAGTGCACACAGTAAAATACATAGGACTAAAAAGATGACCAATTACATTGAAATACAGGCAGCACAATATTAGAAAATTGCAATAGATAACATCTATTCTTCTATATTATTGTATTAAATAAAATCTAGTGGCAATTCTAATACATACTCCACTTTCTAATTATTGATGAACATAAGTGATATTTCAAGTTATCTCTGACAACTATAATGCGATCTGAAAATTCCTGCGATTTCCATTCACGGCGAAGTCATAGGTACTGAAGATATTTCTGAGGCTTGTCCTTCTGTTCGTAACTGAAGGTAATGCTACATTTCAGCTAGAGGTTAGTGAAAACAGCCTTTAACTGGCTACCCTGAGTTCTGGCTCATCCCTGGTCTCCCTGAATTCTTTCTTAACCAGGCGTCTGCTTTAAAGCTCCCTCTGTTCCTCCACGTGATGCTACCCCAGCCACCTGCTTGGGACTCTTCCCTAGCAAATTTCTCCAGGTTCCTTCTTCTGTCAGTACATGCCTTTCCATCTAAACCCTCCCGGCTGGGTTGTGTCTTTTGTTTCCTATCTAAGTTCGCAAGGCAAGGGAAGCATCCAGCCCCCACTTGGGGTTCCCGAGCTTAAGAGGAGAGAGGGAAGCAGACGCATCCTAGATGTCCAGTGAACGCTTGTTCGGATGAATGTTCGCTTTGCCGACTTTACCCTTTTTATCTGGGGTTGCTATTTGATGCTTGGGCTGTGTTGCCAAAAAAAAAAAAAAAAAAAAAAGCACAACGTAAAAGTTGAGAATTATGTTTTCTTCGGTGACCTTACTGAGGACTATAGCCCGGGATGGCAGCCTCTCAGACAGCCCTGAAGGACTGTTCCAAAGAGGTGAGGAAAGAGCCAGGATAGATAGTTTTTGCTGACAAAACAAACAAACATGTAGTCCGACATCGAAAGATTACTGCTAAGTCACAAAAAAAACACACACGTCAAGTTAATGATCTGAATGCTTTTCTGTGTATGGGAAGATGCAAGAGTCTGGGCTCATTGAGATGATTCTTTCGATATGCATCTTAACTATCTAGGGCCAGTTTCCTGTCATTCTCCTTCCTGAATTCCCCTCAGGGTGCACCGTTGGGGTGTCTGCAGTGGCTGACGGCTTGATGGCGGGCAACACCGTCGTTTACTGGCATGGCAGGTGACATTCTTTGTTTACTGAGACGGCAGACGACTTTCTTTTTGTCCACAGCTGTGTTTGAGCTCAGTCCTCTCTTGATGCCTCTCTTCTGCGTGGGGAGCAGCTTTCAGTATGGTTTGCCCTATTCCTGGAGGTCTGCCGATCTCCTCTGGGAAGAGAGAGGGCTGGGCACCCACTGTGACCTCAGAAGCAGCAGTGAGCAGTGTGAGTGGTAGGACCCTTGACCAACAATGAGCCCACCACATGCATGTGCCACGAGCAGCTGGGCAGAAGCCGTCAACATCCTCATTGCATGCCTTGCCGTGGACCACCAGGGCGGGGGACATGCCTGCGAACCAGGAGCCTGGGGATTCAGGATGGCTACAAGGGAATTTCAGAATAAATAAATAAAAAGGAGCCACCTCTAATTAGTTTCCTCTGACATTAAGGTCAGCAGGTTCCAGAATGTTTTGTGTGAGGTTAGCACCTGTGTTTTTCATCAAATGAATGTCAGTGTTCTACCCAATTTGGACTATTGCGGCTTCCAAAGTTTTTTTTCTCCCTGGATTGCTATAAACAGTCTGTATTGGTTTCTTAGGGCCGTCGTAACAAAGTGCCACAGACGGTGGCTTAAATAACGGAAATGTACGATCTCACAGTTCCGGAGGCTGGAAGTCCGAGACCAGGGTATCAGCGGGATGGGCTTCGTCTGAGGGCTGAGAGGCAGGCTCTGCTTCAGGCCTCTCTCCTTGACGTGTAGCTGGACGTCTTGTCCCTGTGGCTTAAATAACGGAAATGTACGGTCTCACAGTTCTGGAGGCTGGAAGTCCGAGACCAGGGTATCAGCGGGATGGGTTTCGTCTGAGGGCTGAGAGGCAGGCTCTGCTTCAGGCCTCTCTCCTTGATGTGTAGCTGGACGTCTTGTCCCTGTGGCTCTTCCCATGGTCTTCTGTGTGTGTGTGTGTCTGTGTCCACATTCCCCCATTTCATGAGGATACCAGTTATACTGGATTACCTCTGTAAAGACCCTATTTGCAAATAAGGTCACATTCTGAAGTGCTAAGGGTGAGGACTTCACTCTGTATTTTATGGAGGGACACAGTTCAACCCATACCAGGGTCCCTGCCTGTTGTGAGGTGGCATCTGCATCTCACAGTGATGGCCATTCACACCCTAGTCTGCTTCTGGCTATGGCAGTAGAAATCGTGTCCCATGGGAAGTGGCCCAGGGACTCATGAGTAGTGGGTGCCATTCGCCATGAATGCCTCAAGCCTCTGCCCTTTGTCACACTCATGACTTCCTCTTAGCACACAGGACCTTTTTTTTTTTTCTTTGCGGTATGCGGGCTTCTCACTATTGTGGCCTCTCCCGTTGCAGAGCACAGGCTCCAGACGCGCAGGCTCAGCGGCCATGGCTCAGGGGCCATGGCTCAGGGGCCCAGCTGCTCCGCGGCACGTGGGATCCTCCCGGACCAGGGCACGAACCCGCGTCCCCTGCATCGGCAGGCGGACCCCCAACCACTGCGCCACCAGGGAAGCCCCACACAGGACCTTTTATCTGGAAAGGCCTAGAACAGCATTTCACACTAAGTTGTAATGAAGAAAGCTTAAACATTCCCCCTCCTGAAAGCCAGTAAAAAAACAGAGGGCAGAGATGTAGACTACGTCCCAGAGCTCAGAATGTCACTTAGCCACCGTCAGGGCTGTTCTGTTCGGGACGCTGGATTTCCCCTCCTCACCACTGGTAATGACCAAACCAGGCCTGGTGGATTCGTGGGCATTTAGAGTTTGCCGAATTCTCTCACTTTCATTATCTTGTTGGGGCATCGATAAAGAGTAGCACGTTTTATTTTCTGCATTTCATTTCAGAGAAAACAGCAGCTCAGCTAAGTAATTTGTCCAAGCTCATACAGGGCGACATCATCTGCGTCTCTCTGCCAGATCTTCCCAGCACACCTACCCTGTCACCCTCCATCTCTCCTCTGGGTCCCCACAGTGTGGTCCAGGCAGCCTGAGTCTCATAGGCTCGCTGATCCCCTTGCTCTGCCCCAGGGCTCAATCTGACCCCTCCCACCCTCTCCAAGAGGCCAAAAAGTAACCTAGGCCCGGTGAGTGTGGCCAAGGTGAGAGTATTCTTTGTTCCAAGTTCTAGGCTAAAGGGGCACCTTGGGCAAAGTCATGAGGCTTGTGAAGGAGTAGAGCAGCAGCAGGAGATGACAAGGCGTTGGGTGTGGCTGGAGCATGCCGAGAAATGAGGCCAGAAGGGCAGGGCGTGCTGGGTCGCAGAAGGCCAGGTGTGCCAGGGGTGGGGGCCAGGACGTGGTCCCATGGTTGGCAGAGCCCATGGCTTATCAGAGGCTGCTCTCGTGGCAAGATGAGGCAGGGAACTGCTCCCTGGGTGCCCGCCCAGCACTCCATCGCTGTCGGTGCTGGTAAATTGCTGAAGGCTTCTGAGGTGGCCTCTCTGTTCGTTTGGTGCAGGGGTCACCTTTCGCTTTTATAATTGCTTAAATCACTCTCTTTGGATGGAAACTCAGAAGAAGCGTCTTAACCAACTTCAGCTGAAAGCCTTATTGCCAATTTAGAGTTGGAATGTGGAGGCTATTTCTGGACACTGTGACATCCTGTTCAACTTTCAGAGGAGCCTGGGAATAAAGGGGTGACTCAGTCTGTGAGCTTATTTTTAGGGAAAGCTGGGAATTCAGTCTGGAGCCACTCAGAGTCCTCAGTGTCTGCCAGTGTAGGGGTGCTGTTAGTGGAGAGATTGCTGAGCAGAAATGCTGTATTTATCATCAACTGTTACCCAGCACCTCCTACACTCCAGCATATGCTTTATTGATTTGAAAACAAGATGGGAATCAGCGTAAACAAACCTTTGAGTCAGACGAGCCTATTTCAGGGCATTTCCTTTTTTTTTTTTTTTTTTTTTAGCCATACGCAGGCCTCTCACCGCTGTGGCCTCTCCCGTTGCGGCTCTGGACGCGCAGGTTCAGCGACCATGGCCCACGGGCCCAGCCGCTCCGCGGCATGTGGGATCTTCCCGGACCGGGGCACGAACCCGTGTCCCCTGCATCAGCAGGCAGATTCCCAACCACTGCGCCACCAGGGAAGCCCCCAGGGCATTTACTTTTGAGAACCAACTTCAGAACTGAAGAATTAATATCATAAGAGTTCCTGTTTATTGGGCATTTAATATGTACAACATATTTTGCTTTGCAAAAATTTAATGGGAACATCGATACTGTGTTAGAGGTATGGCATTGTTGTCACTGTTTTAATAGTTGAGGAAACGTTAGCTTAAGGAGGTGAAACATTATCCTATGACAAGGCAGCTGAGTTTGAACTCAGATCTGGCTCCAAAGGCCATGCAAATGACCACTCCAGATTTGGCAAATAAATGGCTCGAATGCTGCCTCTCTTTGGTCCTGGGTATCACTAGTTGATCATGGGGTCATTGCCTGCTCAGCTCAGATTTGGCCTCAGGATCCTTCTCAACACAGTGCTCTAGGTAGCTACCGTGACCAGCTGAGCAGCGTTAGCAGCACTGAGGTAAAGCCCATCTGTCATCTTAGTTTTATCTTTGTTTTGGCTCAAAATGGAGTCTTTAAGTCTGGAGACTTTGTTATTGTTGATTTCTACAGATCTATTTATAACCTTTTATTTCCTAAACACTTATAAGCAATGGAGCATTCACTGCAGTTTCCTTTTACAGTCAGTGGAGACTCTGTATTCTTTAAAAGGGGCTTCTGACTGCCTTGGAGGGAAGGATGACATTTTAGGACCCCAAGCCTTGAGTAGACAATTGGCTTATGTGTGGGTGTCTGCAGTGATGAGTGGGAGATAGAGAATGAACCTTAAGAACTCAGGCCATTTATAGCAGTAAACCTCTCAAATAACCCAGTCTGATTAATTACAGCAGGGTGGTGAGGTGGGATGGGCGGATGGGGTAGGCAGGCTAAGACAGCAAGATGCTGGGGCCAACTCTGGGGAAACTTGCTCCTCGTCAGTTGCTGTGAAAAATGTCACCTCAGCTGGCAAGCAGGTTGTCCTAAAAGTGTAGCACAAATGGGAGCTCGAGGTCCCAATGGGGAGAAAGGAACCCCTTAAAAGCAAGCTCAGACAAGAGAAAGGGGAAGAGAGTCCCCAGCGTGGTAGCAAAGGACTCCGCCATGCAGTAGGATGAGATAATGTGTCCAGGAGGAAGTTCTTGGTCAAGGTCTAAAACTGGAACATCCAGAAATAAGTGTAGAAATGCATTGCTTAGAAGCCTGGAGGCTGCCGTGATTTCTTCAAGATTCCAGAAAATTGAGCTGAAATGGGGTTGAACAGTTGAAACAGATGGAAGGTAGCACATATAGATCATCAACGCAGGGTACGTTCAATAAAATTAAAACCGTTTTGCTCTACTTAAAGAAAACAAAAGAAAAATCTAGCTTAGGCCAGCAGCCTCTGGAAGCCTATCATCAGGGTGCAGGATCTCAGCCGTAGGCCCTGGCTTTAGGGCTGGGGCTCCAGGCCCCAGGAATGCAATGGGTAAGAGTGTGGTGAGAGTCATCTGAAATCTGGTTATCAGAACTGAGGCGGGAGGTCAGGGCAGAGCTGGAATCAAAATGCTGCTGCCCAGAGTGGATACCCACCCTGGAGAACAGTGCTCTCCCCCTACTGATTTCATCTTGTTGACACTTATTTTCTGGGGGTGTATGTTGTGCAAGCTCAGGGAACCCTCAGAGTCATTTGGATCCAAGCCAGAAAGAGGGCTACCTTGGAGAAGGTTTTCCTTTCTGTCCTGAGATGCTAGTGATTTGCCAAGCAGGGATCAGAGACCGGCAACCTTTCACAAAGCTCTACAACTAGACCCAGCCCATCCAGTCCTCATCAGCTCAACAACTTGCTGCGGTGCTGAAGGAACCACGGTGTGTCTGTGAGATGCGTGGGAAGGATGCAGAAGGCATAAAAGCAATTTATCATCAGCAGGAGGGACCAGGCGCACAGGCTGAATCCTCCATCCCTCACTCCGCTACTCCCTCCCGTGGTAGACACAGTGTGAAGAGGAGATGGAGACAGCGGCTTGGAATTCCTGCCTGCATTTGATGGATATGTGCACCTTGAGAATTAAGAGGTAGATGAGATTAACGGATGTCTAAATGAAGGCAGTTTCCATACTCACGCTCCTTGGAGCTTGGAAGCCCCATGGCAGTGTCCCAGACCGGGCCCGTAGAGTCCAAAGAAAATCAAAGACTGTCACATAATATAACTATCTGGCCACCCTGGAAGCCCCCCCTTTTTCCAGGCAGCTCCAGAAAAAGACAACTCCCAGCCCAGCTCTGACAGCTGAATTAGATGGCTGAGTTGTGGCATTGCTATTGCCAAAACCACTTGGATAGATTCCCCAGGGGCCTTAAGGCTGTGGCCGAGTTTTCCTGCTTTACCCTCAGTTAAGCAGAAATCTTTACCTGGCCGGGCATTGTTACATCTGTGTCACCTCATCATTGGAGAAAATGCATTACGGTCTCCTGCAGTTTCTTTCATGAAATGGAGCATGACATCAAGGAAATAAGACAGTCAGATGGCAACACAGCGGGTCAGAAATAGTATCATCTACATATTTTGATTATATTTTAAAATTCAGTTTATACACAATAGGAATTCAGTTAATTAACTCCAAGCTGTAATCTCAGTCTGGATTTGAATGGCTCTGCATTTCAATAGCTTCTTTCTCCACAATAATATTTAGATGGCCCATAGCAGCCTACCATTCTAGTGCTGAAATCATAGAACTTGGTTGTTTCTTCCTCATTTTTCAACAACCATTATTTTTTATGCAGTACTAATGAAATCAAGCAGTTATCATTTGACTTTTTTGTAGTTGAGGTTAATTTGTCAATTTCCTGCCAGTCTTCCATTACCTCCAGTACACGTTTTCCTGATTAGCTGATAAATCAGAATTCTAATAATGGCAACGGAGAGAGGACTGGCAAAGTTTACTTCTGTAGATTTTTTTCCCAGATCATAATTGGTTGATCATTTTTCCTTTAGATTTTCCAGGACAAAGGAGTTCTTATCTTTAATAACATCTTTTCATTCTAAACAAAGTGTGAAATGTGCAAAAAAGTGAAAAGAATGAAATCATCTAAAAGTGCCTGGCCTGGGGTCTGACACTCAATAAATATTTTAACATTCTACAAGGAAAAAAATGCCCTTAATCTAAACACCAAACAAATTTGGGGGATTTTCTTGGCACTGACTTTATGTAGGTGTAGTTAGACTCCGTATGAATTTTACTTCGAACTTTTTTCACTTAACATTTACATGAACGTTTTCTCATGCTATTATAAACTTTTCATAAATATAATTTTAATTGGTTACATAATCATTAGTTAGGAGTACATTTGGCCGTGAGTGACAGAAAGCCTGAGAAACAATAGCTTCGTAAGTTTTTAGTTTCGAAGAAGAAATTGGGACAACTGAGGAGGCTCTTGGGGTAGGGAAACCTCTCACTGAGGGCACAGGAGCTTTCGATGCTCTGCTATCCTTAGGGAGGTCTGCCATGCACCAGGCATGGAGCCTTCCCAGAGAGAGCAGGAAGTTCCACTTCAGGGAGACTGAGTCACATGATCACCCTCACTCAAAAAAAGTCTGGGAAGATGAGTTGATAACTTTCCAGGCTCTGTAGTGAAGGAATGTGGGTTTCTTAGAATAAAGCGGTCAGAATTCAAATTACTGTGTCAAAGGGCAATGGATTTTTATTTTTCCCACAATTCCAGTTTGATTGCTTACCTGGCAAGTGGCAGGATTTAGAAGCTGTGCTCCATTTACGACCGTCTAATTTGGCACTGGAAGCACAAATGCACAACCAACCAGTCGTGAAAGTCGCACCAAAACCAAAACCGGTGGATATCGGTTTCAGGGAGGCAGCTGTCAGCACAAGATAAGGAAAAATTCCTCAACGTTTAGAGCTGGTCCAATTTGGAATTAACTACTTCATGATCAACCTATCCCGAGATGCAGAGACTGAACAGATACTTGGTATGTAGGAGGAAGAGGTAATTTATGGATCAGGTGAAGCGGACCAGGTGACCCCTAACATCTGTACATCTCCATGATTTAAAAATTAGGGTATATTTGCTAAAATACTTCCCCAAGCACCTAGGGTATTGGCTGTGTGGTAGAGCCTTGTTCCAACGTTGCTTGTTAGTTACCTGATATGTAGCTGGGTAGAGTGATTGCCCCACACAGCAGGATTCACCTCCCAGGCTCCCAGCTCCAGTGCCATAGGAAAGCCCTGTCTTGGGCTTCCAAGCCACTGCCTGGCCCATAAACTGGCTTCATCCAAAGTTACACATCTTTTTTTCCTCAGTGCCTGTTAGCGTGACTCTATTGTTTTTCCAGAGGCCATGGATTTCCTTTTTTGTGCCAACAAAATGTGCATGTTCCTCATGGGGAGGATGGTGTGGACTCTATCTTTGATATTACTCAATTGTAAAACAAGGAAAAACATAAACACCATTGTCCCTTTGATTCAGTTGCAAAATGGACCTGCTAAAATGGAAAGTTTCATTAATTAAACTCATTTTCTGTGAACGACTGAAAGCTATAAAATCAAGTGTGATCGATACATGAGTCTAAGTTTATGTAACTCAGGCAGCACAGATTTTTTTAACATCTCCTTTGTGGTAGACACATTTGTGGGTGTTGAGGATGTCACAGTAAATACAACATGGAACCTGCATTCTGCGGGAGGGACAATTTACAAATAGACAAGTGAGTAGCATATACTGTGACTAGATGTCAAAAGAGGAGCAATTTACAAATAGGCAAGTGAATAGCATATGCTGTGTTGCTTTGTGACAGTATGAGGGCTCGGAGGGGGATACCTTTATTGGATGGTCAGGGAAGGCCTTACTAACAAGATGATGTTTGAGCTGTGACATAAAACAGAAGAGTGAGCCAGGTGGACCTCTGGGGGAAGCACAGAAGGCATAGCAAGGGCATTGGCCCTGAGTTGAGAGCATACTTGGTGTGTTCAAGAAGCAACAGCTCATAGATACAGAGATCAGATTAGTTACCAGAGGGGAAGGGAGTTGGGGTGTGGGCAAAATGGGTGAAGTGGGTGATAGGTGGTAACTAGACTTGTGGTGGTGACCACTTTGTAGTATATGCAGATGTTGAATTATAATTCTGTACACTTGGAACTTATATAGTGATAATGATGATGATGATGATAATAACGACGATAATAATAATAAAAGAAGCAACAGGAAAGCCCGCGTGGTGAAGGAAAGTGTTAGGAGATGTGACCCAACAGGTGGTGGCCAAGTCTAGAGGACAAAGGGCATCTAGATACCAGGGTACAGACTTTGGCTTTTACTTTAGGTGAAATGAGGATCACTTGGAGGATTTGTAGTACCGTCTGACCTATTTTTTTTTTTAAAAGGATTACTCTAGCTGCTGTGCTGAGACTAGTTAATTAGGAGGGAGGCAAGGGTGAAGGCAGGGAGACCAGTTGGGAGGATACTGCAGTAATTCAAGAGACAGATGAAACCTACTTGGGCCAAGATGGTAGCAGTGGAGGTAGTGAACGATGGATATATTTTGATGGTACAGCTCAAGGGATTTTCTCATTGAGTAGAATGTGAGAGAAAGAAAGAAGTCAAGGATGCTCCAAGGGTTTTGGCTTGTGCAACTAGGAGGATGGACTTTCACTTTAATGTGATGGAGACAACAATGGGAAGGCCTGTTTTGGAGGGAAAATAGGAGTTCAGTCTTGGAAATGTTATATTAGAGATGCCTATTTGACACCCAAGTGGAAAGGTTGAGTGGGTGGGTAGATGTACAAGTCTGGAGTTCAAAAGAGAGGTCTGGGCTGGTGACATCAACATGGGAATCATCGACATTTGCACAGTATTTCAAGCCAGGAGGTTGGAGGAGATCACCAAGGGGATGAAAGTAGCTAGAGAAGAGGTCTGAGGTTGTGGGAGATAATGAGGAACCAGCAAGTGAAACTAAGAAAGGGCGGCCAGTGAATTAGGAAGAGAACTGAGAGAAGTGGTGACCTGGAATTTAGGAAAGTATTTCTAGAAAGAGGGAAGGATCATCTTTGTCAGATGTTGCTGAGGTGCCAAGAAACTTGACGTCTGAAGATTGATCGTTGGATTTATCAGTGTAGAGGTTACTGGTACCCTGGACTGGAGACATTTTGATGGAGAGGTGGAGGCAAGCACTGGACGGAGGGGATTTTGGGGAGAGAGAGGAGAGAGGAACTGGAGACAGCAAGAGTGTTGACTCTTCTAAGGAGTTTTGCTGTAAAAGGGAAAAAGAGAAAGGGAGGGGTAGATGAAGAGGAATGTGGGCTCAAAGGAGGCTGCTTTTAGAGATGTTAGAGCATGTGTGAGTGCTGTTGAGAATGATCTGGAGACTGGGAAAAGTTCATGAGGCAGGAGAGAGAAACTGCCTGAAGGACATCCTTGAGTTGGAGAGTGAGGATGTCATCGAGAGCACAAATGGAGGATGGTCCTCCTACGAGAGTGATGGCAGAGCCTGTGGGACCAAGGAGTAGACTGGAGCCTGTGATGGAGGGTGTGGAGGAGACTTTCTGACTGCTTCTGTTTTCTCAGTGAAATGGGAAGCAAGGTCATCCGCTGGCAATGAGGAAAGGAGAAGAATTGGTGGAAGTTTGAGGAGACCGAAGGTGTAATATAATCCTCTTAGACAGTTCAAGAGTAATTAGTCTAGAAGCACAGATTTCTAGATACCTCCAAGGCCTCCCTGCGATTTAAGGTCATGAATTGAAAGCAAAACCAGACAACGTGGTCCTCTGTTTTTGTTTTTTTTTTTTAAACTTCTTTATTGCAGTATAATTGCTTTACAATCGTGTGTTAGTTTCTGCTTTATAACAAAGTGAATCAGTTATACATATACATATATCCCCATATCTCCTCCCTCTTGCATCTCCCTCCCTCCCACCCTCCCTATTCCACCCGTCTAGGTGGTCACAAAGCACCGAGCTCATCTCCCTGTGCTACGCGGCTGCTTCCCACTAGCTATCTATTTTACATTTGGTAGTGTATATATGTTCATGCCACTCTCTCACTTTGTCAGAGCTTACCCTTCCCCCTCCCCGTATCCTCAAGTCCATTCTCTAGAAGGTCTGTGTCTTTATTCCTGTCTTGCCCCTAGGTTCTTCATGACCATTTTTTGTTTGTTTGTTTTTTAGATTCCATATATATGTGCTAGCATACGATATTTGTTTTTCTCTCTTTGACTTACTTCACTCTGTATGACAGTCTCTAGGTCCATCCACCTCACAACAAATAACTCAGTTTTGTTCCTTTTTATGGCTGAGTAATATTCCATTGTATATATGTGCCACATCTTCTTTATCCATTCATCTGTTGATGGACACTTAGGTTGCTTCCATGTCCTAGCTGTTGTAAATAGAGCTGCAATGAACATTGTGGTACATGACTCTTTTTGAATTATGGTTTTCTCAGGGTATATGCCCAGTAGTGGGATTGCTGCGTTGTATGGTAGTTCTATTTTTAGTTTTTTAAGGAGCCTCCACACTGTTCTCCATAGTGGTTGTATCAATTTACATTCCCACGAACAGTGCAGGAGGGTTCCTTTTTCTCCATACCATCTCCAGCATTTATTATTTGTAGTTTTTTGATGATGGCCCTTCTGACTGGTGTGAGATGATATCTCATTGTAGTTTTTTTTTTTTTTTTTTTTTTGCATTACACGGGCCTCTCACTGCTGTGGCCTCTCCCATTGTGGAGCACAGGCTCCGGACGCGCAGGCCCAGCAGCCACGGCCCACAGGCCCAGCCGCTCCGTGGCATGTGGGATCCCCCCAGACCGGGGCACGAACCCGCGTCCCCCGCATCAGCAGGCAGACTCTCAACCACTGCGCCACCAGGGAAGCCCTCATTGTAGTTTTGATTTGTGTTCCTCTAATGATTAATGATGTTGAGCATTCTTTGTTTGTTGGCAATCTGTATATCTTCTTTGGAGAAATGTCTATTTAGATCTTCTGCCCATTTTTGGATTGGGTTGTTTGTTTTTTTGATATTGAGCTTCATGAGCTGCTTGTAAATTTGGGAGATTAATCCTTTGTCAGTTGCTTCATTTGCAAATATATTCTCCCATTCTGAGGGTTGTCTTTTGGTCTTGTTTATGGTTTCCTTTCCTGTACAAAAGTTTTGAAGTTTCATTAGGTCCCATTTGTTTATTTTTTTTTATTTCCATTTCTCTAGGAGGTGGGTCAAAAAGGATCTTGCTGTGATTTATGTCATAGAGTGTTCTGCCCATGTTTTCCTCTAAGAGTTTGATGATGTCTGGCCTTACATTTAGGTCTTTAATCCATTTTGAGTTTATTTTTGTGTATGGTGTTAGGGAGTGTACTAATTTCATTCTTTTACATGTAGCTGTCCAGTTTTCCCAGCACCACTTGTTGAAGAGGCTGTCTTTTCTCCACTGTATATTCTTGCCACCTTTACCAAACATAAGGAAACCATATGTGTGTGGGTTTATCTCTGGGCTTTCTATCCTGTTCCATTGATCTATATTTCTGTTTTTGTGCCAGTACCATACTGTCTTGATTACTGTAGCTTTGTAGTATAGTCTGAAGTCAGGGAGCCTGATTCCTCCAGCTCTGTTTTTCGTTTTCAAGATTGCTTTGGCTATTCGGGGTCTTTTATGTTTCCATACAAATTGTAAATTTTTTTGTTCTAGTTCTGTGAAAAATGCCATTGGTAGTTTGATAGGGATTGCATTGAATCTGTAGATTGCTTTGGGTAGTAGAGTCATTTTCACAATGTTGATTCTTCCAGTCCAAGAACATGGTATATCTCTCCATCTGTTTGTATCATCTTTAATTTCTTTCATCAGTGTCTTATAATTTTCTGCATACAGGTCTTTTGTCTCCTTAGGTAGGTTTATTCCTAGATATTGTATTCTTTTTGTTACAATAGTAAATGGGAGTGTTTTCTTAATTTCACTTTCAGGTTTTTCATCATTAGTGTATAGGAATGCCAGAGATTTCTGTGCATTAATTTTGTATCCTACTTTACCAAATTCATTGATTAGCTCTAGTAGTTTTCTGGTAGCATCTTTAGGATTCTCTAGGTTCTGTGTTTTCCTCCAGCATTTTCAACTGAATATGTGCAGGTGCAAATAGACAAAGTGTTGGATTTCATCTGAGTTGGGCTTTTGGAAGAGTGTGATTATAATTATTGGTCGTGGAATCTAAAATCTGCCCAAAGAGGGCAGTGAGGGCATGAGGTAGGTAAGGGGCAGTGAAAGGGTGATAGGATCAAAACAGTATAAAAAGAATATTATGTTTTATAAATTGGATTGTCTTTTATAAATTAAATCATATTTCCAATGCATGATGGAAAATTACGATGTTTAAAAATCTGTCGTGAGTTTTTTTTTTTTTTTCTTTGCGGTACGCGGGCCTCTCACTGTTGTGGCCTCTCCCGTTGCGGAGCACAGGCTCCAGACGCGCAGGCTCAGTGGCCATGGCTCACGGGCCCAGCCGCTCTGTGGCATGTGGGATCTTCCCAGACCGGGGCACAAACCCAAGTCCCCTGCATCGGCAGGCGGACTCTCAACCACCGCGCCACCAGGGAAGCCCCTGTAGTGAGTTTTGATATGTGAAACATCCTGTATGATAGGAATAATTGGCTGCTGCTGCTGCTGTTTACATTGCATTTTCCTAAAGCAAGTCATGGTATATCTGGATGAAACTAGATGTAAGGCATTCTGGATAAATCTCGGTGCAGTTGGCCAACTGAGAGTGCTCTGAGTGGAAGCCACTTGTGAACTAGGGGTCACTGGCCCAGCCCCAAGGCCTGGATTTGAATGTGCGGCTGGTGCCCCACTGGCCAAGGGAGTAGCAGTCTTGGTCACATAACAGAACTAGTGATCGATGATGTGTCTAGTCAGAGGCGTGGAGACTGCTAATAGGGGAAAGCAGCTGGCTATTTGGAGTCAGGATCTACCCAATCCAGGAAAAGAGAACTGCTAAGGGTTGAGGACAGCGGGCGATGGGAACACCCATCTGAAAAGGGAGCAGGGTGGTAGGCAGAACCACAGAGGAGGGACAGCATGGAATTCCAGCCATTCCTCCTGAGTTGTCAAGTCTGGATTTGGAGATGAGGGTTGTCGTTGGAATCACATTGACCGCAGAGGTAGCTCAGAAGAAGGGGAAGAACCTGGGTGCGGGGTGCCTCTTAGCTTCAAACACCCTTCCCACCACAGTCTGCGCTGGCTCAGACATTGGGTAGGACTGAGCCAGAGGCTGGGGTCACTGATGATCCAGCTGCAGAATCTGGGAAAGAGGCAGGGGCAGAGGAAGCGGGGAGGGGCTGACAAGGAACAGCTGCACTCTTCCCCAGCGCAGATGGAAGCCTCCATGTCAGCACACCATTTATATCACCTATGACAAAATCCATGTTTATTTCCCCCATGGTCCCGCTGTCCATATTTAACAGAAATTAGGACAGGGTAAAGGGAAACCACAGTCCTCCCTTGGCCTCACCGACTTTATTCCTGCCCAGGGCAGGTGTATACGGCATGTTAGTGTCATGAAGTGGGGTGACTCTGCTAGGCGTGAGTCCTGATTCTAATCCGGCAGCGTCATGGTCTTGTCACAAGATCTTTGGTCTTGTCATGAGATCTTGCCGTGTTTGAGGCTCCTCATCCTTGATAAGGAAATGGCAGTACCTGTTCTCTGGAGATAAGAGATACGGAAGTGCTTGGGAAAGTGCAATGTAAGATGCAGCTGCAAGGCTTCCGCGGTAGGTAGGGATACAGAGACCCTAGCCTTGCAAAATGAAGTGAGGTCAGCGCAGATTAAGCAGACCAAATCAAATCTTTGATGGTTGAGTGATTTCTAAAAACGATTGCAGGTCGGCACAATTTAACAGGACTGCCCATAGTGGCTGAAAACATTGTCCAGAACGGATCAGATAAAGCCAAGGTAGAAATTGATTGTTACTGTAACTCAAGCGGTAGGCTATCAATGACCTAGATTTCCCCAGAAGTTTTCCCACAGGAAGTGAAAGAAAAACACCCTGTGGCTGCCGAGGCTTGATTTGTCAAGAGCTCTGAGATCTACATGGCGTTAAAAGATTGTCCATCTCTCAGCTTGCCCTAATGAACGGGGGCGCATTTAATTCAAAGCCAGTGAGATGTGGAAATCACATCTATAGAATAAAATGGCCAGATTTCAACCCCAGTTGCCAGTGATCCATAACAGCCTCTCGTTGCGTTTTTCTTCTCTTAGCTGGTAAACGCCTGGCTTGTTGCTGAAGCTGCTGCTTTTTAATGCCTCACACTGCGAAGTCAGTATTTTCCCTAATTTCTGCCTTCCTTTAGGGAAGTAGGGGTGAGAAATAGCATAAACTGGAAGACCCAGAGGGCTGGTCCTGAAACAGAGGCTTGGGTGGCTGTTCTCTGTCTGCACTGCAGGGTATGAGGCCAATCTGAGTGGCCCAGGGATGTGGGAGCTATTCCAGGACATCCTGGACTTTCCAAGAGGCCCACGAGCTCCTGGGAAGAACCAAGAGCCATCTTCCTATCTTATGTCAGGTCTACAAAGCATGAAACACACCACGCCTTGAACCCCAACTGATCAAAGTCAGGCACGGTCAGCACAAGATGGTTTGTGATGGTCCCCAGGTTCCTCCTCACTGGTTCCCCATCTGCTCTTGTGTCAACCTTATCTCTCCCGCATTCTGAATCCCTGGCCCTGCAGCTGACTTTGACCCGACCTTTGCCCTTTGGGTTTGTGTAAATACGATGACTGGGCTGATTGACAAACCCTGGCACTCACATTGTGAGATGTAGACTTCGGTGATGACATGAGAAAGCACCCAGTTCCATGTTAGGACATGATAGGTGAACACAGTTCACATGAAGATAGACACACAGTGCACACTTGTACCATCGCTGCTGTGCTTTTTCACCTGTATGCACGTGGAAGTGTAAATGCATATGTCCCTAAATGTACACATGATGTACAAGTGTCAATGATGGAGTTTTCAAGGGCAGAAAAATCAAGAAATATCAAAGTAAAGGCCTAGAAACCCTGTATGAGTCAGAACATGATTGTGGGAGGATTGTAAGGCTCTGGATGCCCTCTTTTAAAGAACTTTGTAACAATCAGATGCAAAGATTTGATATTTGGAAGAAGTGAGCTTCCCGTCACTGGAAGAATTGATTCATTCTCCTCATTTATTCATATGCAGAATAAGTACTGATGAATGCCATTTGCAGCAACATGGATGGTTGCTAGAGATTATCATACTAAGGGAATTAAATCAGACAGAGAAAGACAGATACCATATGATATCACTTACATGTGGAATCTAAAAAAAATGATACAAATGAACTTATTTACAAAACAGACTCACAGACATAGAAAACAAACATGGTTACCAAAGGAGAAAGGTGGGGGGGAGGGATAAATTAAGAATTTGGGAGTTAAATATACACACTAATATATATAAAATAGACAACAAGGACCTACTGTATAGCATAGGGAACTATACTCAGTATTTTGTAATAACCTATAATGGAAAAGAATCTAAAAAAGAATATATATATATATATATATATATATATATCTGAATCACTTTGCTGTACACCTGAAACTAACACAAGTTTGTCAATCAACTATATGTCAATTTAAAAAAAAGAATAAGTATTGATGGCCTACTGTGTGCTAGGGATTCAAGGACAGCCCAGCAGGATAGACGGACTAGTAAGGAGGATTTACAAGGTCATGTTGGCAGTGAGTGTTCTGAAAGAGAGAAGCATGTTGTGCTCTCAGAATAGGTACCTTGTCCATGGTCACAGACTAGTAAGTGGCAGGGCTAGACTTTGAACACATGTCTATCTGACACCAAAACTCATCTATCAATCACTAACCTATAGTACTTCACAAGCATTTCCCTGTAACTGGATAGGAAGGTATGAGAGAGGAATAGTGAGAAACGATGGTGGGAAGGTATACTAAGCTTTTGCTAGGTAAGGGGTTTGGATTTTGTCCTATGGGTAATGGGGGGCTCTCGGGGAGTGATCTAATTGCGTATGCATTTTTGAGAGAGCTTTCTACTATAGTATAGAAAGTAATTTGAGTTGAGAGAGACAGGGGGCGAGCAGGAAGACCACTCAGAGGTGGTTCCACTGATCCCATAATGAAGTAGCAACGTCCCAAAGTAGGAGAGTAGCTGTGGAGATGCTGAAGAAGGCATGGGTGCAATAGTTATAAGTTATGATTTACAAGGTGATGTAAATCAATACGTCTTGGAATTGATTGACTATGATATGAGAGGCATGGAGAAATAAAGGAGATAGCCAGGTGTCTAGCATAGATAGCTAAGTGGATGGGTTGATGGTGCTACTCATCAGGGTAGGGAACATAGGGAGAGGGACATATTTGGGGGGAAGGTGATGAGTTTAGTTTGGACACGATGAGATCATGGTGCCTTTGGGACATACATGTGAGATGCCTGGTAGGCAAATGGACATACAGGTCTAGAACTCTGGTGTGGGGACTTAAAAAAAGCTGCGAATAATAGTAACTTCGGCCATGGGAATGATTGAAGCTATCCAGGGAGAGAATGTAGCATGTAAAGTCAACCTAATGACTTACATATTTAGGGATGAAGGTGGCCAGAGAGGAAGGAGGAGAATCAGGACAGGCAGAAGGAGCGTGGTAGGTGAGAATGAAAGAACTTTTCAAGAGGAGGGAGTGATGCATGATGTTGAATGCTGCTGACAGGCAATAACACGGTTTCTGGAAAGTGTCCATTGAATATACCAACTGAGCGGTCACTGGTGGCCCAGACAGAATGGAAATGCTGGTTAAATAGAGTGGTGAGGTGTGGAGTTGAGCTGGGAGCAAGTGGAGATACTGAATGAAGCCTTTGGCTCCCCAAGTGATATGGTCGTGAAAAAAGAAAAGAAGTGAACTTTAGCTAGAGAGGCCATAGGCTTTATATGGATTTTTTTTTTTTTTAAAAGACGAAGTCTAAATTCTCAGGTGAAAGATAGAGAAAATAGTGGAAAATAGAGAAAGAGGTGAAAACTACAGATGAGTGGAAGGATTACTGATGACATGGCATCTCTGAGACATGATGAAATGGTGGAATTCAAGGCACTGGTAATGAGCCTTTTATATACAAACAAAAAAAAAACATATGGAGTTTCTACTTATGTTAAGCATGGGCTTGTGCTGGGGAGGACGTATCTTCTACTGAAGCTACAGAGTTGACACACAGCACATACAAAGATTCCTGGACGGTGTCAAGAGCCCAGCTGAGGTTGAAGACCACAGATTTGTAGTGGCGATCTCCTGCAGTGTTATGATTTCTTCCAGAGGCTGTGGCACCCCGCATGGGTATTTAATCTTGGGAAATCAGGATGGGCACTTAACCCTGATTCGCAATTTTGCCAGATGGGTATAGCCAAAGGTTGAGGAGACAAGCGATTGAGAATACAGGAAGACAGTGGTTGGAAATGATTGTCCACATGGTCCTAGCTGAAAAGAGGTGAAGGGGAAGACAGGAGAACTATGATGGGTGGGAAGAAAATAAAGTCGGAGGTGAGAGGGCTCGCAGAGATCCCGGAGCAGATGTGGCAAGGACAAGCCAGGGAGAGAGAGGGGAGGATGGAGCAGCTGTGGATGGAATCTGGGCCTTTGTATCTAACATTTCATACTTGGTGATGAGGCCAGCTGTCAGCCCTGGGGAGGGTTGGTTGAGGAGGGGGACATCAAGGTTATCTGAGATAAGATTGTCAAGGAGCTGTGGGAATAACGGTTGGATGAGTCACAAACACTGAGGTCACCAGGGTGACGGTGGGATTTGATATGGATACTGTGAGCCAAGGAGTGAAGTCATTGGTGGATGTGAGGAGGTGACCAGAAGATCACTTGGTGACAGAGATGAGGATGGAGAGACCGAGGGAACAAGCAAGACTTTCTAGGAGGACACAGGAGTCATGATCTGGAAGCAACACTAAGGAGTAAAAAAAATTGCCGAACTGACTTTCTGATCCTGATATGGTCTGGTTTAAAAGCCCATATTCTTAAAACTATTCTGTACTGCTTTTTTTTTTTTAACGTCTTTATTGGAGTATAATTGCTTTACAATGGTGTGTTAGTTTCTGCTTTATAACAAAGTGAATCAGTTATACATATACATATGTTCTCATATCTCTTCCCTCTTGCGTCTCCCTCCCTCCCACCCTCCCTATCCTACCCCTCTAGGTGGTTACAGAGCACCGAGCTGATCTCCCTGTGCTATGCGGCTGCTTCCCACTAGCTATCTATTTGACATTTGGTAGCGTATATGTGTCCATGCCACTCTCTCGCTTTGTCACAGCTTACCCTTCCCCTTCCCGCTCCCCATGTCCTCAAGTCCATTCTCTAGTAGGTCTGTGTCTTTATTCCCTTTCTGTACTGTTTACTGAATCTGAAGCTGAAGGATAACTTCCAGTTTACCTGGAGGTACTACCAGTATCTTTCTTAAAAAAAAAAAAAAGCTATAGGAAGTAGTCCATCCTCAGCTTTATTCAGCCAGATCTGTTCACCTCTATTGAATCTATTCATGTCTAGCAAATGAGCGAGTCTATATTATAAGGAATACATCTTAGGGGCAAAACATGGTAGAAATAAAATGACATGTGCCATAAAACTCCTTAAATCAATCAAGCTAATCTTATAAATCTCTGGTTAAAATTTAGACGGCAATGGACACTTAAAATGTGAAAACATTCCAGTTGGCACTTTTATGTCTTGGACACAGTTACTGGCCTTTTGATTTGAGGCCAGTGTTGAACTAGGAATACCCCATGCATATGCATGATGTCCTACTGTTTGTAACACATGCTTGACGTCTGAACCTACCTGTTACGCTGAGAATTATCAGACCAGAGAAATGTAATAGCTGTGAGTCACAAAGCCAGCCAATTTAGTCTTAAAAAAAACCCCTCAAATCTCTATAATTAAAGAGTTCATAGCTCTGTTACTCAGATTTTTTAATTGGAAAAACAAAAGCAAAAAACAGACATGGGGTGAAAGTAGATGGTACAGGCTTGCGTACATTTGCGGTGGAAATTTGCCTCTCTCATGTGCAGTGTCTATGGGTTGAAAACTGGCATCCAGAAAGCAAATAGTTGGTTGCCTCAGAGCCCCTAGGGACGCTCAGAATTCCTTCACATCAGAGTAGTGACCACGTAAAGTTTCATTCTGTTTTGTGACGTGCAGTGAGGAAGGTAGTACAGCTGTAAACCAGCTGGTATTTCACTGATGCTTGGAAACAGGGCCCTTTTGTCTGTTCCACATGTTCTTGGCCCCCTCCCTTAATTTCACGGACTTGGTTGTTAGTGGAAAAATATCAATAGCTGTTGAAGTACAGGTTCAGTCTTGCTGAACCAGGACTTCTGGGGACCCACGGGTATTGAATTTAAGACAGTGAATCTTGTTTGTGATGTGTGGCCAGGTAAAGAAGTCATTGAGTGGATTTCTCACCTGTTCCTCTGCGACTTCATTCATAGAAACGCACCGATCCCTGAGCTTCCTTGAGGACTGTCTTCCCAGCTGGGAACATAAAAGGATATAGCGCCGCCTAGTGCAGGCAGTTTCTTGGCGTGTGTTCAGCCTTATTCTGGAATAAGGCAACATGGTAACGTACAGGAGTGAATGTATTTATTAAATATGGGCAGCAGTGAGACTGAAGGGTGTAAATAAGTCTTTCAAAAATCGTAATTTACTACACAATCTTTTAATGGTGGAAAAATGACTTAGAACCACAGCATCTTAAACTTACAGGGGCTATGCGGATTAATAACATGGAAACTAAAATCATAGTTACTTTTGAGTGAAGGGAGGGGGGTTGGAATTGGGATGGGACACATGCAGAAGCTTCTGGAAGTGGCTGGCAGGTTCTATTTATTTTGAACTGGGTGGTGATTACAAGGGTATTTGCCTTGAAAGAACTCATTAACTACATATTGATTTTATGGTGTTTTCTGTATCTGTATTTAGTAAAAAGGTCAAACTATGAAAAATTTTGACCAAACACACCACCTCCTAAATTTATAGACCTTTTCAGAGAAACCTCAAAAATGCTAAGGCATGTATGGTTTTGACACTTTACATCATCAGACTTTTAGAATAAGGCTTAGGTACCAATGAACACCTGCATTGACAGGTCTGTAGCATCATTCAAACTTATATTTTTTTACCTCAGTAGACGTATCGTGCTTTTATAGTAGACTGTGTATTTTTGTCCTGTTTTGTATTTGAATATGAGCTTTTATGTTCTCTGTGGCATGAATTTTCCCCTTTCCAGCTCTTCAGAGAAGTCCAAATTCAGTAATGCCCTTGGAACATCCAGTTGCCATGGAAGTGACCATTTAGGCTACAAGTTCATTTTTGTGACAAGTCAAAGAGAGAAACTAAGAATTACTTAGGAAGACATCTGTCCATTAGAAAATCCTTTGCAGAGTCCCAAATTTTTAAAAATTAATTTTCTTTTAACAGTGAGAGGTGAATAGATGCATTAGTAATGCTGAAGTATTTGACTGCTTCTTCCAAAGGTGAAAACTCCTGCAGAGCATTTTACAGAATAAATTATTTAAGAGTGATATAAGTGGTGGTAAATCAACATTGGATTGTAATATTAAATCCAACTTAGTTTAATTCTAAGTTATAGCTAAATTTTTTCAAGACATCATGCATTTAAAATTTCCCCTTAAAGGAAATCTCAGAAAGGATCTTACATTTGTATAATCCAGATGAGAAATGAGAAAAAAGCAAGGAAGTTGAAAGACCCAAACTGATTCCAGAAGCACTTGCCAAGTTTCCATAATGTCTCATCCGCTGTTTATGGGGGAGGGAGACTTGGGAAGATCGAGGACTCTTTTCTAGGTTCTGAGGTTAGGAAATGAGATTTTGGTCTGGTCAAACTGATCTTGTATCTTTATGCATGTCTTCTACCTTATCCCAGACACAGATCTGGCCCCTCAGATGAACAGGATGCAATGATAACCCACATTCCAGGGGCAACTCCTTCTGCACCCATCATGGAATTCTGCCAACCTCACAGTGGTTGGGAGACACACACACACACACTAAAATGAAGACTGAATTAGGTGTGTGTGTGTATTATATGTATTAACCTGGGGTTTATGTGTGTACCCTTTTTCTTTCTCCATAGCACTGTGTATATGGAGATCAACCACTTCGAGTTAGAATAAACTGTTCTTATTTGTTTAGTATTGTTGAGACCACCAACCACCCAAAAATAAGCTTTCAAAGAAACATTAAAATTGAAGTGAGAGCATGTGCCCAGAGAAGCATGGATTAGGAAGGGTGTTGGGCTTTTGTTTTGGGGGTTTTTTTAGCATTGTTGGCAATAATAAAAAATTGGGAACAGTTTAATAGGAAAAAAAGAAAATGGATAAACATATGTTCACAGTAGGGAATACTGTGCAGCAGCTTAAATAGTAAAGTAGATGTATATGTACGGACACGAAAAAAATTTATAACATAAACATACCTTATGTAAATACATAAAGAAGGCGGTAAGAATTTTAGAGGGGGTGGGAAAAAAGGACTTGATCTTTTCTGTATCATTAGGGTTTTTAAAATATCAAAATTATGTTCACATATTACTTGTATAATTTTTAAAAATTAAATTAGTCAAATTTATACCTCTTGGGAGTATACCTTTTAAGAGTTATTTTACACCACCTGAGGGTAAACTTACCTGTGTGGTTGAAGTTTCTCTGGTAACCTGAATTCTCGGTCTTGTTGGACATTTTAATCTAAAGACTTTTTCAGAGGAGGACTTAGGGGGGAAATCTCTTCCTGTATGTCTGTCTGGGGTGCTCTAGAGGTGGGATGCTGTTGCCTCAGTCTAATGTGTTGGTTGATTGCGATGGTTTAGGGCTCAGTAGCAATCCCTCTTCTGCCTGCTGTTAGCTCAAGGCCCTTGGGGGGCAAGGAGATGAAATCATTAAATGCCAGACCATTTCAGCATTTCCTGGGAACCTAAAAGCAGATGCTGTCTTACTCCAATGTTTCTTATTTGAGATACCACCAGCCCCAGACAATCAATGGGAGGGACTCACCAAAGATGCTGGTGATGCTAGCTGCTCCTTTGTTGTTTGAATTGTGGCTTGTGAGCAGATCTTATGCCCAAGACAGAGGAAACCTCATGTCTTTTTCAGTCGTCATCTTTGGGGGAATCCATGGAGTGACTAGAGAAGGCGGATCCAGACTCTTTCCTTTGAACAGCAGTTTGCACAACGTATACCAGTGGCTCGTAGACCTGGTTTTCATTGCTGACACATTCTGTCTGGGGGCTGCTGGGGATGCCGTGTGGACATTTCAATTAGTGCAGCATGCTGGACTCCTGTACTTCAGTTTGCTGCCCCGAGCTTGTCCCAACTGAGCTCCCAACTACCCCGGGAACTCTGAGCTATCCTGATTTCAGGATAGCTGAACACAGCATCCTGGTTTCAGTCTAATAAGTTAGTCTATTTCAGCCTCCTCAATTTCAGATCCTTTTAAAGTGCTGCCCCGTCACTGTACCAGACACGATACCACTTCCAGCTCCTATCACTGCCAGTGGAGGTGGCTGCCTTGTGAGCTTCTAGGTGAGGCCAGGCATAGCCCAAAGCAGGGGCCGCATGATATCTTGGTCTGTAGAGTAGGTGCCAAATAATATTCCTCGAATGGCTGAATGAACAAACATTTATACAATCTGGAAACATGAATGAGTCCCCTCCCCCACCACAGAGCCTTTGTGACTGAGCTGTTGGGATCCACCTCATTCAGGAATCTCTGAGGACGCTGTACATTCATCCATTCATACAACAACAAATGTTAAGTACAAACTCTGTGCCAGTTACTGTGCTAAGTGATGGGGATATGATGGTGGAAAAGGCATGGTCCCAGCCATCAAAGACTTCACAATCTAACAGAGAAGATACTCTGGGATAAAAGTAGGGTGTTGTATGGCCCGACCAAATTGATTTTGATGCTTCCTCTGTGTTCACTAATTAGTAGAGTACTGTTGGCACTTGCCCAAGACCTCTACCATCTTCATCGCCTCCCTGACATGACTCCGTTTAGTAGGGAGCCCATTCTCTTAGGCACCTTGGTAAACTCATCTTCTTGTGTAAAAAAGTAAAATGCCTCAGATTCCATTGCTTAGAATAGGCACTTTGGGACCAAAGGCATTTCATTTATTTTAAAGAAAAAATTGTTTTTCATAAGCTAATGTTTTGCCTTCTAGACCTGGGTGTCCTTCTCTTATTCATCCTCTGCCCAGGCTGCTAATAGATTTGAAGGGTAAAAATAATACCAGACTCAGCATGTTACATGAGAAATGTATTAGTTAGAAGCCTGGGGTTCTAAGAAATAGAGACCAGATCGAGCTAGCTCAAGGAAAAAGGGGTGGGTTGTTATAAGGGATGCAGGGGTGTCTTACAGAATCCGAAACAGAAATGTGTCTGGGCCATCAGAGCTGGGAAGCAGAAGGTCACTGGAATCCTTTCTCTGCCTTTCATCTGTCGGTCCATCTTCTTCATCCATCCATCTTTTCCCCTTCCCTTCCCTTCTTCCTCTCTCTCCTTTCCCCTGCTCAATATTTCTTTCTCCACCTCACTTCCTCTGCTTTTCTGGTGCATGTGGGCAATCAAATTTGGCTGCCCCACCGTTTCTAAGTTGACCTGTCACAGGTCCAGCCGCATCACAGAGACTCCCTTCAAACCGTGTGTGGCCAGGGGCCAGGGTCATATTGTCCCTAAGTAGCTCCTGGAGGTCGCGCTCCTAGATATGGGTTAGCTTCTAGAGAAGGGGACCCATTTTGAGCAGGACAGACATGCCCCAAAATATCTAGCATGCCTGGGTCTACACACACAGACACACTTGTAGCCCATACACCAGAATCCCTTTCATGATGGCTACACGTTTAACTAGAGATGGTGTGACGGGCCCTGCCCTGAACCCACGTGAGAGGATGTGGCTCTGACATGAGCCGCAGGATTCACAGGGTTCTTGTGGAGGTTCTGGGAACAGCCCTGGGCCTGAGCCAGAATACGTGAGGTCCAGTCATGGATTCACCAGTAAATAACTGCAAACTTGGACAAGTCCTGACCCCAGCTGAACGTTCATTTTCTGGTTACAGTTAGAGTCACAGAGGCAGCTTTCAATGATGTGAAGTGCCATAGTGGTAGAGAATGAGCAAGCGTGTTATCTCTGTAGTTCTAGAGTGAAAGGACAGGGGACACTACAGAGCAGTAACAGTGGCTGAAGATCCCAAAGAGCTTTCTCACCAGCAGGCTGCACCGACCCTAGAACTGGCTGCTTTATGGCGCTGGCACTCCCTGTCACTGTTAGAAATCCAAGGGAAGCTCAAAACTGATCTATAAAATGGAGATACTAGCCTATTTCTTTTTTCTAATTTTTAGTTTATATTAGAGCATAATTGATTAATTGTGTTAGTTTCAGGTATATAACAAAGTGATTTCAGTTTTACATATGCATGTATCTATTCTTTTTCAAATTCTTTTTCCCATTTAGGTTATTACAGAATATTGAGCAGAGTTCCCTGTGCTATACAGTAGGTCCTTGTTGGTTATCTGTTTTAAATATAGCAGTGCGTACATGTCAATCCCAAACTCCCAATCTATCCCTTCCCCCGCTAACCGTAAATTCATTCTCTAAGTCTGTTTCTGTTTTGTATATAAGTTAATTTGTATCATTTTTTTAGATTCTGCATATAAGTGGTATCATATAATATTTGTCCTTCTCTGTCTGACATACTTCACTTAGTATGATAATCTCCCAACCTGTTTCTTAAAAGAATTATTTGTGTGTTTATGTGTGTGTGTGTGTGTGTGTGTGTAGGGGGAGGTATGGGAGTTTTGAGTGCTGTATAAAAATGTATGTCTTTTGTATTATGGTCTTAACAAGGGAAAAGAAGTATTGGGTTGGCCAAAAGGTTCGTTTGGTTTTAAGTAAAAATAAAAGACACATTTTTCATTTTCACCAAGGACTTTATTGAACAAGGTATTCAGTAACCGAGCGAACTTTTTGGCCAGCCCAATATTTTTGCTCTACTTCGTACATTCTTTAAAACCTTCGAAGCACAGTCTTTAGTGCTTGTGTCACAAGAGTTTCCAAGGCCACGAGCCCTAAGAAGAATAGGTGGGGATGTAAGTGACATGCACTTATCTTAATGAAAACAATGCTGGTTGTTCTTCTTAGCCCCATCACTGTAGTTTCTGGAATTCTTTCTCCCTTCCTTCACTCCTTTATCCTTTCTACTTCCTGCTGGACTATCAGGGTAGGGGTGGGAATAGGAGAGGGAGCAGATTTTTGAAATCAACCTTTAACCCTGTGTTCTATGTGAGGGTCTAGTCATAGGATGTCCCTTCTGGTTCTCAGCTCTGTGTTGCTGATGCTGATGTCTGCTTATCCCTGCCTCTGTCACCATAACCTCTGATATTGTCACTTTCTCTTTCTGAAGTCTTGGCTGGAGTTTGAAAGGCTGAAACAGTGGGGGCAGTTCTGCTTTGACAGGGTATGTTAACCAAATTCCCTCTGTGAGGCCCTAGTGGCATATTTGGCTCTTTCCATCTTTGGGGCTCAGATACTCCCTTCAGATGGAGCCTTTTGTTAGATCTCTTCAAATTGCTTTGATACTTACATGGCTTTCAGTTTTTGCCAACCTCTGAATGGTTTTCACTCCTACTAAATGGAGCTGTTAGGTCATTCAGAAGCAGGTATAGGTACATATTTGAGCCATAATACAAGTCTAGAAGTATTTACATAGCTATCACCTATAAAGAGATTTAACTGTATAGCACAGGGAACTATATTCAATATCCTGTGATAAACCATAATGGAAAAGAATATGAAAAAGAATAATATATGTATATATGTATAACTGAATCACTTTGCTGTACAGCAGAAATGAACACATTGTAAATCAACCATATTTCAAAAAAATTTTTAAAGAGTCAAAAGAGATTTAATGGCTACATCTGCTATATAATTTCTTTAAAGTATATAAAGTCAGATCTCTTGGGCATATTGTTTTATGTTTTTTTTATTGCTGTTAATGATGTATTTTTTAATTAAGGAAAGAAGGTTTTGATATTACTGTAGGAGCTGCCAACCTACAGAGGGGTTGTGCTCCAAGATGATATGTGACTTAGTATTTAAGTGTAAAAATAGTTACCTTCCCAGGCTAGTCCACAGTCATCAGTTTTAATACATAATGTAGGAAAATTAGTACATATTTCCAAAGAACTTGGGAAAGAAAGAAGCCTTATAAATCTAGCAGTGAAATAAAATAGAACTCTAAACTTGAATTTTAAAAAAAACAGTTTATTATCATGAATGTTGGTGATCAAGGGAAAGTATGTTTAATTCAAGGCACTAAAAGAAGCAGATAAAATCTCTCATGAAGATTCTCAAAGGGATTCTTGGATCTTTCAAGTGTTTAGAAAATAATGACACTGGTATACTATTATATATAATTGCATTGGAAAACACACTTTTGACGTGGTAATAATTACTTGTGTTCACATTGTTTGGATATTTTTTTGCCTTGCAAAAAGAAGTTAGGGAAAGAAATTTCTCTGAATTAATTGGTGAAGAATTGGAAGAAAAGGGGGAATGGGGAGAAAGCTAAAGAAGATATGAATATCTGTGAGAAAGATTACCTGAGAGTTGTGAACAGGGTGGCGAGTGGAGAGTGGTAGGATGTATCTGGTAGGACTTGCTCTTGGGGATGATTGAAGTTGAGATCATATAGTTTTTCACATCTTTTATTAAGTGGGCATAATTGATTCAACACATGATTGTGTTCTAGGACAGCAATTCTCAAAATACACTCCCCCTGATTAATTAGGAACTAAGATCAAAATACAAGTTCTTGATGAACAATCCCATAAAGTGTCAGTTTTTACATATGACTGAGGGTTACTAGAGTAACCTACCGAGTGAGTTTTCAAGGGTCTTTCTGAGCTCAAATTAGCATGTTACCATAGACTCTAAGTAGTCAAGGAATCTAATTAGTTCTACTAAAAAGTCTAGCTGCTATTCAGTAACAAAACTCCTATAATGCAGCATGCATGTAGATAGTGGGAACTGCCAAAAGGGAAAGGTGTAGGCGGGGCATAGAATGGCCAAAGCGGGCTGTGATCAAAGAAGCTCGAGAGTCATTGGTTCAGAAAAGTTATTCTCTATTACTCAGTCATAAAAAGAATGAAATACTGCCATTTGCAGCAACATGGATGGACCTAGAGGTTATCATACTAAGCAAAATAAGTCAGAGAAAGACAAATATCATATGATATCACTTATATGTGGATTCTAAAATAATGATACAAATGAACTTATTTACAAAAAAGAGACTCACAGATATAAAAAACAAACATAGTTACTAAAGGGAAAAGGAGAGGGGCATAAATTTGGAATTTGGGATTAACAGATACACACTACTGTTTATAAAATAGACAAACAACAGTGTTCTACTGTATATCACAGGGAACTATATTCAATATCTTATAATGGAAAAGAATCTGAAAAAGAATATAGATAGATAGATATACATATGACTGAATCACTTTGCTCTACATGCAAAACATTGTAAATCAACTATACTTCCATTTAAAAAAAAGAGAGAACAACATTCAAAATACATTTTCCTTAAAAATGGTTTGGATTAGGAAAATAAAGTTCTCAGAATTATAAATAAATAAATAAGTTTAAATTTAAGAAAAGTTATTCTCAATCCTGGCTGGACATCAGAATTGTCTATAGTGCTTTTAAGAATTATGAGTTGCTGGACTATATGATGATTTACTCAGTGAGGATCCACCTTCTCCCCAGCAGACTTTGCCTTCATCTCATTTGGCTACAACCTATCCACATGTCTACCCCAGACCAGTTGCTGGCAAAGGGAGACAAGGTTGTGAAGATTCATCCCCTGGGGCTGGAGCCTTGCTGACCTAGGAAAACCACCACCACTGTGGTTTCAGCATTATGCAATGTACCATGGTGTGTAAAAATTCACTTTAAAAACAAAAAGAAGAAAGAAAAAAGGTCTCTGTCTTCAAAGCTCATATACTGTTCACTTAGGAAGACCAAACATTGTAGGAAATAACTGGATACGTAATTGATGCAGGGCAAGAGAAGTAGAAGCAACCTTTGTGAAGTACCTACCTAACCATGTGCCAAGTACTTCATACTTGTCATCTCTATTAATCCTCACTTCAGTCTTATGAGGTCATTAGTGTTAATGGCATTTTACAGATGAAAAAACCATAAGTTCAGAGATTTCAGGGCATTTGAATTGGATTACTTATCTAGAACATGGAAAACTAGAATTTGTGTTCTTCTTTTTGGAATCTATGTTTGTTTGTTGATTTGTTTGGTCATGGCAGCCTATCAGCCTGTCTCCTAAGTAATAAGGAGCTTCTTCACCCTCATTCCAGTTTTTCATATGTGACATGACTCAAATGCCTTCTATCCCTATACTTTGAGTGAATAGGACAGGTATGGAGTGGCTATGTGTATTTCCTCAGGATTAATCCATGCCTGAAGCTCTTTGAATCAGAGCAATATTGTACAGCCCAGTTCTGCTCATCAAATATCAGTCAGTGATTTATTGACAACCCAAATAAGTGATCCGTTCATGATTTGTGAGTTATAGCATGCTCCCCTGCACAGTATCTGCCTCATTTCAAGCCTGCTCTATAATGTAAAAATGATGGATGTACAATAACTCTATCTACTGGTGCAGCTGTGCCATTAACCAGAGATTTTTCTTTTGACTTTCACCATTATTTCACGAAATGGGAGTTCATTTCATAAAGAAGATGAGCTCATACAGGGAAATTGCACTTTGGGTTTTCTTAAGAGATGGTGATTCTTGTGACATTGAGTTCATGGGTTCATGTTGTCTGATCCTATGGAAAGAATAATGCCAGTATGTGAATCAAATAATGGAAGGGGAATAAAATAAGTTTTGAGAAACAGAGCTAAAATAAGCTCAATTTATCATAATTAGAAAAATGGATCTTGGGACTTCCCTAACGGTCCAGTGTTTAAGACTCCATGCTCACACTGCAGGGGGCACAGGTTCGATCCCTGGTCGGGGAACTAAGATCATGCTTGGCACAGACAAAAAAAAAAAATGGATCTTGAAAGAGTCTTTCTAAAAGGTGATGTTGTGGTGATGGAATGTAGAGCTTTTTCTGTGAATGGACTCTTTTATCCCAAATTATCAAGTGAGGTAGAAGAAATACGATTTGTTTTATAATGCTTTAGTTATTGATTTCATAGGAGTTTGCTTTCTGCTTGTTCACAGCCACTAACTAGCATACAGAGGAAGTGGTGCTTACTTATGTAAAGAATTTTTTAAGATAGAAAAACTCGCCATGGTTAAACTTAGTTATTTGTGTAGGCTCAGTTCTCTCCCTGGGATGCCCACCTCACTTCTCCATTGGCCTGGGGAGCACATACTCTGTTGTAACACCTCCCCTATAAGGCCCTATGGCCCTCCTCTCCCAAGATTCCATCCTTTATATTGCATCCAAGTGTGTCTTGTTATATCCATAGCATTTAGTGTATTTATTGTTTCCTCACCTGATTTCCTCGATTAGATAGTGAGTGCCTTGAGGACTGGGAGAGTGACCTATTTATCTTGGTTTCCCCAACACCTTGGAGCAAAGAGCATGACACAGGTAGGTGCTTATGCCAAATGTAACTCAAGGAATCTTGGGATTCCTTGCCCTGCTGCTGTGGGGAGAGGACAAAACCTGAGGTTAGATGTGCTCCATCTGCCACAAAGTTCTGGGATGAAAAAGTATGAAGTGTTTATTGGTGCAAAAGTCACTTATCTCACAATTTTTCATCTGTCCTACTCCCTTCTCTCTTTTTTATCGGGACTGCATATCCTCTGTCCTGGACAGAGCATCATTTAGAGTGTGTTCATGCAATTTTCAGTGTCTTCAAGTAAAGGTCTCAGGACTGAGATAACCAGTTTTGCTTGGTTATCCTGTTCTCTTATAAAAATCCGTCAATCAATCATTAACTTTTTATGGAAAGAGTCAATACAAAATAAACCTTGGTTTAGAAGTTGATCACGCAAACATTTAACATAAGTGAGTTCAGTTAGGCAAACAAATAAAAAACTGAAAGAAAGACGAGTTTGAGAGAAGGAAAAATAGTGACCTCTTTGAATAATGTGAATGATTCTTCATGAGCTTGGGCCCTGGGTATGAGACGGGAGATTGATACATTTGCTGAAATCTCTACTGGTCTCCGTTTATGATTTTAGCATTTAAAGATGCAGGTATGTTTTTCATGCTTCTTGGCCCCTAACCACAAGCCAGCTTCTTTATCTGGTAGTCAAACAAAAAAGTGATGACCTAGCTCATAGTAGGAGGAAGAGGTGACTTCATTGGACTCCACATGAGACACGGCTGCTGGTTGCTTTATGGACGTTTTAAGGATTCTCAAGGATAATTTTGATGAATTTCACCTCATACACTGACTAGAAACAGAATATGACATTTTCGGAGATACAAAATTTGTTGTCCAGATAGACTTTAGGGTTGACAGGCTTTGTGAGCACATTGTGTGTGTGTAGGGCTGAAGAGAGGGCAGGTCCATTCACCAGATCAAGGGCTGGTGCTGACGTCTGATCACCAAAACACCTGTAGGCCTAGGATTCTGATCTGGTCCAACTGCCAGCCGAGGTTGAGCAAAGCCTTTTCATGCCTGCCTTTCCTGTATCAGAGGAAAACAGGAACTGTTAAGGAAAAGGAAAGAACAAGCAATGGTTTCAGCTAAGCAGTGGTTCCATTTAATAAGGGAATGGAGTGTGTTTTTATTTAATTTGAATGGAAAAGTCCCGGCCAATAGTTCCAAACCTGGGTTGGAATAACAGAATGGCTTTGAGGGAGGGAGGAGAGGATGCTTGGTTTTAAGTGCCTGCTGGGTTTAATACATGACAGTCCTAAGTGGAAGGGACAACTCTCTCCATTGTGCCAAGGTTGCAGCTGAATCTCAAGGACCCCTGAAGGTCACACAGCCAGTGTTGACCAAGTCTAGACTACAGCCCAGGCCTATCTCAACCCAAAGTCTATACTTCTCTCACTGCAACTCTTAAAATTGGCAAATTGGCATAGGGTGAAGGCTGACGGAGACTCCTGGGTGCTCTTCCAGATTTGGGTGGAACATCAGGTTTAGGGGTGGCGTGTCAGGAGAATGAGTGGATTGTGAGTCTTTGGGTCCCCAGAGCCTTGGACAGAAAACCTGCTGATGGAATTAGGAGTTGTTCAGTTGGAGGGGAGGTGTTCAGAGTAGGGGCTCCAATGAAGTCATTTCCTTCCCATTGGTGACTGTAACCCCCCCCAACACACACACACATACATGCGCAGGAGTGTTCATGCACATATCAACACATACACAGACACACTCACAGGGCATGTGTTTTCACCCAGGTAATGGCTCCTTCCCCACCCCATCTCCAGCACATAGCCATGGGCACCTCTCTGTGGCTGAACCTTGTCTTGTATTAGGGTGCTCACAGGTAAGAACTCTCCACCCAGCGTCCGGAGAGTGTGCCTCCTTCATCTTTAAGCCTCCTCTGCCCCACGGTTCCTGGCACAAGGGTGATGAAACTGCCTGATGGTTTGGGGTGATTTTTGACAAGTTATATAAACCACCATTTGACACCTTCATGCTACTGGCTGTCCAGTTGTGTGGATACATATCAAGTGAAGCTGGATAACTTTTTAAAAATCATAATAAAAACATTCCTAGCAAAGCCAGTTTCCCAAAGGAGGTTTGCTGGCGATTGAATCTTCTGGGAGTCGTCTGCAGGCCTTTAGATAATGAGCTCCTTTCTGGACTTAGCTCAAAATTAGCGACAGATGCAGTTAGAGGAACACAATAAAGAAGCCTAAAATTATGTGAGCCCTTTTTTTTTTTAAACATCTTTATTGGAGTATAATTGCTTTACAATGGTGTGTTAGTTTCTGCTTTATAACAAAGTGAATCAGCTGCGCATAAACATATATCCCCATATCTCCTCCCGCTTGCATCTCCCTCCCTCCCACCCTCCCTATCCCATCACTCTAGGTGGACAAAAAGCAACGAGCTGATCTCACTGTGTATGTGGCTGCTTCCCACTAGCTACCTATTTTACATTTGGTAGTATATATATGTCCATGCCACTCTCTCACTTCATCCCAGTTTACCCTTTCCCATTCCCGCGTCCTCAAGTCCATTCTCTACATCTGGGTCTTTATTCCTGTCCTGCCCCTAGGAGCTTCAGAACCGTTTTTTTTTAGATTCCATATGTATGTATTAGCATACGGTATTTGTTTTTCTCTTTCTGACTTACTTCACTCCGTATGACAGTCTCTAGGTCTATCCACCTCATTACAAATAACTCAGTTTCATTTCTTTTTATGGCTGAGTAATATTCCATTGTATATATGTGCCACATCTTCTTTATCCATTCATCTGTTGATGGACACTAAGGTTGCTTCCATGTCCTGGCTATTGTAAATAGAGCTGCAATGAACATTGTGGTATATGACTCTTTCTGAATTATGGTTTTCTCAGGGTATATGCCCAGTAGTGGGATTGCTGGGTCATATGGTAATTCTATTTTTAGTTTTATAAGGAAGCTCCATACTGTTCTCCATAGTGGCTGTATCAATTTACATTCCCACCAACAGTGCAAGAGAGTTCCCTTTTCTCCACACCCTCCCCAGCATTTATTGTTTGCAGATTGTTTTGATGATGGCCATTCTGACCGATGTTGAGGTGATACCTCATTGTAGTCTTGATTTGCATTTCTCTAATGGTTAGTGATGTTGAACATCCTTTCATGTGTTTGTTGGCAATCTGTATATCTTCTTTGGAGAAATGTCTATTTAGGTCTTCTGCCCATTTTTGGATTGGGTTGTTTGTTTTTTTGATATTGAGCTACATGAGCTGCCTGTATATTTTGGAGATTAATCCTTTGTCAGTTGCTTTGTTTGCAAATATTTTCTCCCATTCTGAGGGTTGTCTTTTTGTCTTGTTTATAGTTTCCTTTGCTGTGCAAAAGCTTTTAAGTTTCATTAGGTCCCATTTGTTTATTTTTGTTTTTATTTCTATTTCTCTAGGAGGTGGGTCAAAAAGGATCTTGCTGTGATTTACGTCATAGAGTGTTCTGCCTATGTTTTCCTCTAAGAGTTTGATGGTGTCTGGCCTTACATTTGGGTCTTGAATCCATTTTGAGTTTATTTTTGTGTACAGTGTTAGGGAGTGTTCTAATTTCATTCTTTTACATGTAGCTGTCCAGTTTTCCCAGCATCACTTATTGAAGAGGCTGTCTTTTCTCCACTGTATATTCTTGCCTCCTTTATCAAAGATAAGGTGACCATGTGTGTGTGGGTTTATCTCTGGGCTTTCTATCCTGTTCCATTGATCTATACTTCTGTTTTTGTGCCAGTACCATACTGTCTTGATTACTGTAGCTTTGTAATATAGTCTGAAGTCAGGGAGCTTGATTCCTCCAGCTCCATTTTTCTTTCTCAAGGTTGCTTTGGCTATTCAGGGTCTTTTGTGTTTCCATACAAATTGTGAAATTTTTTGTTCTAGTTCTGTGAAAAATGCTATTGGTAGTTTGATAGGGATTGCATGGAATCTGTAGACTGCTTTGGGTAGTAGAGTCATTTTCACAATGTTGATTCTTCCAGTCCAAGAACATGGTATATCTCTCCATCTGTTTGTATCATCTTTAATTTCTTTCATCAGTGTCTTATAGTCTTCTACATACAGGTCTTTTGTCTCCTTAGGTAGGTTTATTCCTAGCTATTTTATTCTTTCTGTTGCAATGGTAAATGGGAATGTTTCCTTAATTTCTCTTTCAGACTTTTCATCATTAGTGTATAGGAATGCAAGAGATTTCTGTTATGCAAGCCCTTTTAGTTGTTTATAATTGATATGCCCAGTACTTCTTGATAATTATTGGAAATATTTGAGCTTTATAGTGCTTGATGTAATCAGTCCATGTCTCTGATGAGCCAACTGTCTTAGGCAGTATAGAACTCTAACTTTTTAATTGCTGAATTGGTCTTTTTTTTGTCTTGGTAGAGAAAATGATCTAAAATAACCTCGTTTTGGGTGACTTGAGCTGTCAGTTAAATTTAAAAAGCTAATTATTTTTAAGCAGTAGAGCCGTACAGATTCTAAAGTCACAGACTGGGAGCCAACCAACCATCCAGGGTGTAAATATTTCCTTTTGGGAGGAACACTGACAGATTCTTTCTAAATACTTCATTCCAATTCCAGTGCCCCACCTCCACTCACAGACAAAGAGACATGGGGAAGCCTCACTAATTGGCAAAGCTGGACAGGTGTAAAAGATTCAGTGCATGCAAAAGCAAGACGCTGATCTTCTCTTGGGATGAGCGCAGAGCAGAGTGTGCTTGTAAGGGGCCGTTTGGGCTGCATGGAAGGTGCTGGAAGTGGTCCAGGGTTGAGGTTTGGCAGGTCTCACTGCCTAAGTTTGAATCCTAGTTCAGTCACCTACTGGTGTGTAAACGTGGCCAAATTACTTAATGTTTCTAAGCCTTGGTTTCACTATATGTAAAATGGGGATGACGATAACCTTGCTCCCTTCCTAAGGATGCTCTGTTATGAGAATTAAATCCACATTGGCACGTAGCACAGGGGGCTCACACGAGGTGCTCAACTGAAGTCGGTCAGTAGCTCTTCGGAACTTTTTTACTTAAGTCTCAGGGGTTACAGGAGTCCCTCTTTCCTGCATAATAATCAGAGGCCCAATTGCCATGTTTGAAAGAAACGTTATTTTAAAGTTCAGAAAAATATACCTAGAAATTGAATTTCTCATTTAATTTCCATGCCTTCATGGGGAAACCCAGATATCATAGACAACAGATTTCTGATCCAGAAAATTCCTCAGCAGTGGTGACCAAGAGCTTTCACAAGCCCCAAACTTCCTTTATCCCAACAAAGCCACTCCACAGTCACAGATTACCTGACACAATTTTGATGTGTTTCTCACATGGTAAGAGCTTGTTCAGAATTCCTATACCTGAGCCCCCTCCGTAGAGAGGTGGATGGGGCCTGGGAATATCATTTTGATGCAGGCAGTGAGTAGATGGCTTTTTGAGATATTCTGCTCTAGGCCTTTGGGTTCCTTCTAGCCCTGCAGGATCTGCTGTCCTTGGGGCAGGTGCCCTCTGGTCTTCATGCCAGAGCTGTTGCCCAGCCAGCCCACTCCACTAAAGGCAAACCGACTCACCTTTTAAAATCAACTTTTTGAGCACCTGCTGTGTGGTAGGTACAAAGATGAATTCAACATGGCGTGTGCTGACGTGGATCTCACAGTCTAGCTGAGGATCCCCTGCAGGAAAGGGCTGCCATGTGTCCTGACCTGGAGGTGTTCACAAAGGCTTGTGAGAACAGAGCTGGCCCAGGCCACCCTGGCCTCCTCAGGCCCACCCACAGGTCCCAGATTCTGGTCTGTGGGCTCACCTAGTTTGAAGACCCCTTTGAGCACCAAGGAATGTTCCAAGCATGACTCATTCTTTGTGTGGGACTGCCCTACACATCATACGAAAGGTAGCACCTCTACCCTCCCAACACTAAATGCCAACTGTGCCCCCCAGTCATTGTGACAATCTGAGAAAATAAGAGCCACCATACATTTCTGCGCCCATCCCTGGTGGGATGCTGCCGCTTTGGTTGAGGACCTCTATCCAGTCCAGGCCTTTCTCACTCGGTCTATAGCTCTGTTCCTTCCTTGAGAGATCCCTTCCCTCCAGGGGTGTGCTTTCTTAGAACTGTAATTTGACAGTGTGAAAATCCGTCTTGGGCTTCCCTGGTGGCGCAGTGGTTAAGAATCCTCCTGCCAGTGCAGGGGACACGGGTTCGAGCCCTGGTCCGGGAAGATCCCACATGCCGAGGAGCAACTAAGCCCGTGTGCCAAAACTACTGAGCCTGCGCTCTAGCGCCTGCGAGCCACAATTACTGAGCCCATGTACCACAACTAAGGAAGCCTGCATGCCAAGAGCCCGTGCTCTGCAACAAGAGAAGTCACCACGCACTGGTGAGAAGCCTGTGCACCACAACGAAGAGTAGCCCCTGCTCACTGCAACTAGAGAAAGCCCACATGCAGCAATGAAGACCCAATGCAGCCAAAAATAAAAATAAATAAATTTATTTTTTTTTAAATCTATTTGTGTTAACATACAAATGAGTTAACATAATACCAATCAAGGGGAAAGGAAGAGTCATTTTGTAACAGGGAGAAACCAGTTGGGATTTAAGAAGCACCTTAATCACCCTTAATTTTTTTTCTGTAAAGGAAAGTAGTTTTCTTTCTTTCCAGGGATGTGCAAATGAGAGTCTTAGCAGGGTTACCTAAGTAAGTAAATATGCTGATTTATAATCAGCATCTCTAGGGATGGAAAGTTGTACAGAGTCTGAGGCTGACCCTTTGTGGTGTGTGGTGCTGGGGGTCTTAACAGAGGGGCCAGCCCAAGGCTCTGACTTGTAAGAGCATCACAGCTCTGCCCAGGATCACTACATTGGCAAATCAAACAGAAGTAACAGCTTCTATTCACTGAGTATTACCATGTGCCAGGCACTGGGTTGAGTGCTGAGAAGGATCTCTTAAATCCTCAAAACAACCAAAGTTTTAGCATCTTACAGTTGGGGAAACTGAGGCTTCACAGTGGAGTTTAGACAGCCAGGAGGGCTACAGCTGGCATTCACATTCAGGCTGTCCACATCCAGAGCTAGGACCCTGGACCATTGTACGATCCACATTGTCACCCATCTTTCGCTAGATTCATCTCTTTTATTATTAATTTTAGGATTCAGTCTGATTCTCCCAAATCTCAGATTTTTCATAGGTGAGCAGCACTTCTGGTAGAAGCCCTTCCTGCTTAATGCCAGGAGGGGTCTCTGCTCAGACTGCTCAGCTGTCTCAATGCTGTGGTGTCTGGGCTGCTTCCACTACTCAGATTGTGGCCTCTTGGAAGCTGGCATTTAATTTCAACAGTTGATAGGTGAGAATAGGAGGGGAATCACATTGGCAGAGGTGGAGGGATAGAAGGAGAGGGTGAAATAAAAAGGGAGCTGGAATTGGCGTTAAGAGCCCTGGGTTTAAACCCCTCTTTAAAATTTACTTGCTGAATACGTGGATGGACCTAGAGATTATCATATTAAGTGAAGTAAGTCAGACAGAGAAAAACAAATATCATCTGATATCACTTATATGTAGAATCAAAAAAATGAAAGAAATAAACTTATATACAAGACAGAAACAGACTCACAGACAGAAAACAAATCTATGGTTACTATAGGGGAAAGGTGGGGGGAGGGATAAATTAGGAGTTTGGGATTAACAGATACAAACTACTATATATAAAATAGATAACTAACAAGGACCTACTGTATAGCACAGGAAACTATATTCAATATCTTATAATAACCTATAATGGAAAAGAATCTGAAAAGGAATGTGTGTGTGTGTATGTGTGTGTGTGTGTAATTGAATCACTTTGCTGTGCACCTGAAACTAATACAATATTGTAAATCAGCTATACTTCAATAAGAAAATATTTATCTGCTGGATGACATCATGCATGCGTAGATTTTCTGGGCCTCAGTTTCTCTTTCACATGTGAAATGGGCATGGCTTTATCCACTTACCTAATAGGGCTGTTGACTATCTAGAGATAGTCAAATGCCCCAGGGAGTGTACAGGGCAATTCTTGGGAGTGAGGAGGGTAGAAATTTTTAGCATTTCTATTTATTTTTTACTTACTAAGAAATTAAGCTTTACTAATATTTAATATATGGATTGATCCTGCTACCCACAGTATGCTGCATGTTCCGGGCATGTCCTTAAAAAACAGAGAAAGTTCCAGAACTGCAAGGGCTTGGCTGCTCTGTCCTCATTCAGCACATGGTGTTTTATCGCAGTTTATCTCTGCAGGTAACATGGACTCACAGAGAACATTATCTAGTTTAAACTGAACATACTTTACCAAACTGCAAATGTGGCTTAAAAAGGTTTTTGCACAGAAACCAGGAATTAAATTTTGGTTTCTCCACACAAACCAAAAATGGCAGAGTGAACACTTCTCTGGGAAGGAGTTTTTTTTTTTGTCAGCTCCAGTAAGATGTAAAAGCAAAGATAGGCTTATGATATCTGATAAGAAGTTGATCCCAAGGGTGGTGGTGGGATGAATTGGGAGATTGGGATTGACATATACACACTAATATGTATTAAAGAGCTAACTAATAAGAACCTGCTATATAAAAAAAAAAAGTTGACCCCAAGAAGTTCAAAATTATCAAGAAGACTTTTTGAACTAAACATTTACCTCTACTCTCATGGGAAGTCCCTTGAATTTTTAATTTATTTAACGTATTGCTTATTTCCTCTATAAATTATCCATTTTAAATGCCCTTTTTGTGCATGTTCTGTAATGTACACATTAGTTCAGTGGTGCATGTAGATTATGTTTATCTGTTATTTGTATGTATTCAGATGGTATGTACTCAAAATAGTTTACAGATAAAGGTGTGTGAAAAACATTGAAGGACAGCTCTGATGTATAATATATGTGCAGGGCCTGGCACACATCACATGAGCTCACTCAGTGTTGATTTCCATCCTCTTCCTCCCTGGAATGGAGTCCATAGCGCTTAAGTGGACCTTGCTGATGAAAGGGGAGTGGTTGGTTTGATTTGTAGAACAAGGTGCATCTGAACCTTGTGCTACCCTAGGCCTGGCCCCATCCCAGCTGGTCACACCGAGCTCCAGACATTTGTAGGAGCCGGGACGAGACCAGCTGGCTGCCTGTTAGTGGCCCTCTTTTGTCACCACTGCCCAGTTGTCAAACAGCCCTGGCATCCATCCACCAGACACAGCCAAGAAGCAGTAGCCAAGATTCAAATCTGTAGTTCCTGATCCCAGCGAACACACCCAGTGCTTTAGTGGGTTGTACAGAGAAACTACATTTTTCAGATTTGGGGTCTACTCCTCCAGCTGGCTCCTGACCATTCATTGGTTGGTGAATCTGAACATGGGATACAGTTGCTCGTGTCACTGTCAAGAGCGGATCTCGGTAGCTGACGTTTACTGGGTGCATTATATGCCCAGCCTCCAGCTAAGCACTTTTCCAGAATTATTTAATTTTCACAACAATCACGTGAAGTAAGTTCTGCTACCAGCTCCATTTTACACACTAGCAAACTGAGACCCAGAGAAGTAACTTTACGAAAGGAGAGTAAACTGAAGATGAAAGTGAGAAACCCCAGCCTCTCGTTGGCACAAGAGCCATTTTCTCCATTTCCAAAGCCCATTTTGTGAGGAACCGAAGGGGTATACCATCGTAAATTGTCAAATAGAAAGGCTCTAAATGCAATGTGCTATCCTAGATTGGATTCTGGAATGGTGAACGGACATTAGTGAAAAAAAGGAGAGGTCCAGGCCAGGAGAGAAGCTCGTGGCACACAAGTTAGGGCCTATGATAATAGGCACCTGCCTCCAGAGGCAGGGAAGTAAGCAGCGGGCTGGTGTTCTGGCTGCTGCACAGACCATTGTAAAAAGGCCCCACGAGTGGGCAACCACCCTGGTGAGGGTTCAGCATTATATGAGAAGTCTCTGGCCATTGTGGTTCTTTCTTGCCTGAGTCTCCTCCGTTGGCCAGCACTCACCAAGCTTTGTAAGGGAGGATGCTGGTGTTAGAAGGGAGAAGACTCCATGCCTGACTACCCTTATCACTGAAGCCTTGGCTTTGGGGAAAACACAGCGCAGGCTCAGAGTCAGACAGAGCTGGGTGCAAATACCAGCACCACCTCTTCCTCGCCCTGTGCTCTGGGCACTCACCCATCTGAGCCTTAGCTTCTTCGTCTGCAAAGTAGGGACCATGCAACCTTCTTAGTGTTGTCAGACTTGAATAAAATAACACCTGACAGTTCCAGGTGCATGTATCACTCAGTGGGATCCCTTTCCCTTCGTCGTCCTTGGCTTCCTCTTTTCCTCTAGGAGTAAGGAGTGTGCCAGTTCAAGACTTGTGAGACAATTTTTTTCTAATGTTTCCTTTCCCTATTGCTTACTTTTAGGTGCCCGCTCAGCCCCACCACCACCTCCAATGCACACATAGCTTGTTGATTAGACTTCAGCCTCCTAGAGCTTGTGTCAATAGCAGAGCTCAGGGATGGTTGGTTCTTGGTACTTGTAGCCAGGGTTCTGCAAACTACAGCCTTTGCCCAAATGGAGCACAGCTACGCCCAATTGTTCATGTATCGTCTGTAGCTGCTTTTGTGCTACAAGGGCAGAGCTGAGTGTTACCAAACCAAACTTGGGTTTATTCACCCGATGAACGTTAAAGCCAATCTAGTGATACTGGGTTATGGTGAAGAAAAGTACAGCGTTTATCTCAGGGCCAAGCAAGAACGGGCAGCTCATGCTCAAAAGACCCAGACTCCCCAATGGCTTTCAGGGAAGGGTTTTTAAAGGCGGGGTGAGGGAGAGGGTCTCAGGATGTGTGACCAGCTCACGTACGTCTTTCTGACTGGTTGGTGGTGAGGTAACAGGGTGACGTTTCAGGAATCTCAATCATCAACCTTCTGGTTCCAACCCATCCGTGTCTACGTGCTGGTGATCAGCATGCCGTTAACTTCTTCCACCTGGTGGGGGTTTTAGTATTTGCAAAACAACTCAAGGATGTGGCTCAGGGTATTATCTATAGCCCTTGAGGAGGAACTAAAGGTCCTTGACTTTGTTTCATGGCTGAACTATTATTTTGTCTCCTTTGACTGTTTTCTTTTATTTCTGTATTTTTTTTAAAACTCCTCTGGTTAAATTTTTCCTCTTGGAACTCGGGGATGGACTAGGAGGCTAAAGCTTTTCTACAAATAAGAGGTGGGGGACATGGTGGCGTCTGTCCTCAGGAAGGCGCTGCAGGGTGTCACAAGCAGTTGGGACAGAGACCATAAAGCCAAAAATATTTAGTCTGTAGCTCTTTACAGAGCAAGTTAGCCAACTCCCACACCAGAGGATAGAGGTTTTCGAATATAGGATAGAACATAGACTCCTTATAAAAGAGAAAGGGAGAGGAAGGAAGATGGGGGAGAGAGAGACAGAGGGAGAATCTATCTCAGAGTTTTCACAAAGCCCTTTATTCCCTAACGAATGCAGTGCCTATGGAACTTTCACCTGTGGTACTTTCAGCCCTCTGCTTGAAGGCAGGAATCTTCCAAAGGTCAAATGCAGGGCCCGGAGCCCTAGGACTCCAGGCTGGCATTGGTTAGTAACTCTTTAGGGAGGTAGACATCTCAAAATGAGCCTACACATAAGGCATCCAGCTGGGGATTTGCAGATAGACACCTTCCCCATTAAAATAGGTCAAGAAATGACTGTTTGGCATCACTTCGTATAATCTTGTTTGTTTCTTGGATAGCATTTTCCTTTCCCAAGTTGGTTGGCTTTCACATGTTAGAAAAACAAATGAGAAGTAGGACTATGTAATGACAGGGGTGCCATTTGCCAAGTTTGTGTTGTCCCATTCTTGCAGTATTTTTTATACTTTTTGTTAAATTACCATTATTAGCCTGGGTTCTTCATTCTTTTCCCTGATCAGGAACTTACCTGAAATAAATGCTGATAAGACCCTGGAAAGTGTGGGAACAGAGGAGAAGGATAGGACAGGCCCCCTTGTTCATTATGTGTAGGGGAACCCCCAGGGAGGCTGAGTCATTTCAGAGAGACCCATGGGCCTCCCACACCCTCACTAGAACTGATTCCTTCTCCCTGTCTCGAACTGTCATCAGTCACCAAAGGAAACTGAACAGGGACCCTTTGGAGGCACGTGCGGGATCTATTGCCTGTAATTCAAAGCTGATTAAAGACCTACCCAGGCCATATTTACTGCTCTTTCTCGGCACTCACAGGTGTTATCGGTGAAAGCTGCACAGAACAAACCTGTTCTCAGGGATAATCTTTTTCTTAACTGTCGTCTTTCTGAATTTTGAAATTTAGTATAGCATTTTAAAGCACAAAACTTGTTAGCCAGATTCAGTTTGACCTGCATTTAAGATGTTTTCTGTGGTTCTATATCCAACCTCCCACTTCATCCCTTCTGACCTGGTTAATCACTCATGTCTTAGGGTAGAAAATATTCATCTAAACTAATCCCAAGAGAAGGAGCCTCAGGGGAGGGGAAGGGAAAGGAGATATCAGCTGATGAGGATGCTAAATCCTACAGTGATAAAGCAGTTTGACTCTTGAAAGCCAGGTGCTCAGTACAAGATCTCCAAGCCATTATGTCAGAAACCTCATTGACCTGTGGCTGAAACCCAGACTCTGAAGACCAAAGGAAGGAAGGACTTAACTACAAAAATAGAAAAGAGCTGTCTTCTAACAAAATTTAACCAACTAGCTTATTTCAGACTGATGAAGAAAGAGCTCAAATCTGCTTAAGCCGTAGGAGCTGCTTATCAGCCTGGACCATGAGATTGCCACACGCTCAGCGATGATTTTCCACCTAGGCTGATGTTAAAACTACCTGGGAGCATTTATAGCCTCCAAAGCCCAGACCAATAAGATCAAAGTCTCTGGAGTTGGGGCCTGGGCTTGGTACTTGTTAATGTTCCTCAGGTGATCTTAATGGTCATCTAGGGTTTTGCACTGTGGGGAGAATTAAGGTCAAGGTGTGGTGGCACCCAGCTGGCTCATGCCTGTTAAGAACTGGATGAGACTGGAAGCCAGATGTTAATAATGAGGTCAGGACACCACTGACATGGTATTTTTTTTTTAACATCTTTATTGGAGTATAATAGCTTTACAAAAGTGTGTTATTTTCTGCTTTATAAAAAGGAAATCAGTTATACATATACATATGTCCCCATATCTCTTCCCTCTTGCATCTCCCTCCCTCTCCCTCCACTCTAGGTGGTCACAGAGCACCCAGCTGATCTCCCTGTGCTACGCGGCTGCTTCCCACTAGCTATCTATTTTACGTTTGGTAGTGTATATATGTCCATGCCACTCTTTCACTTTGTCCCAGCTTACCCTTCCCCCTCCCCGTATCCTCAAGTCCATTCTCTAGTAGGTCTGCATCTTTATTCCCGTCTTGCCCCTAGGTTCTTATGACCAATATTTTTCTTTTTTTTTTTTAGATTCCATGTATATGTGTTAACATATGGTATTTGTTTTTCTCTTTCTGACTTACTTCACTCTGTATGACAGTCTCTAGGTCCATCCACCTCACTACAAATAACTCAGTTTCGTTCCTTTTTATGGCTGAGTAATATTCCATTGTATATATGTGCCACATCTTCTTTAGCCATTCATCTGTTGAAGGACACTTAGGTTGCTTCCATGTCCTGGATATTGTAAATAGAGCTGCAGTGAACATTGTGGTACATGACTCTTTTTGAATTATGGTTTTCTCAGGGTATATACCCAGTAGTGGGATTGCTGGGTTGTATGGTAGCTCTATTCGTAGTTTTTTAAAGAACCTCCATACTGTTCTCCATAGTGGTTGTATCAATTTACATTCCCACCAGCAGTGCAAGAGAGTTCCCTTTTCTCCACACCCTCTCCAGCATTTATTGTTTGTAGATTTTTTGATGATGGCCATTCTGACTGGTGTGAGATGATATCTCATTGTAGTTTTGATTTGCGTTTCTCTAACGATTAATGATGTTGAGCATTCTTTCATGTGTTTGTTAGCAATCTGTATATCTTCTTTGGAGAAATGTCTATTTAGATCTTCTGCCCATTTTTGGATTGGGTTGTTTTTTTGATATTGAGCTGCATGAGTTGCTTGTATGTTTTAGAGATTAATCCTTTGTCAGTTGCTTCATTTGCAAATATTTTCTCCCATTCTGAGGGTTGTCTTTTCATCTTGTTTATAGTTTCCTTTGCTGTGCAAAAGCTTTTAAGTTTCATTAGGTCCCATTTGTTTATTTTTTTTATTTCCATTTCTCTAGGAGGTGGGTCAAAAAGGGTCTTGCTGTGATTTATGTCATAGAGTGTTCTGCCTATGTTTTCCTCTAAGAGTTTGATGATGTCTGGCCTTACAGTTAGGTCTTTAATCCATTTTGAGTTTATTTTTGTGTATGGTGTTAGGGAGTGTTCTAATTTCATTCTTTTACATGTAGCTGTCCAGTTTTCCCAGCACCACTTATTGAAGAGGCTGTCTTTTCTCCACTGTATATTCTTGCCTCCTTTATCAAAGATAAGATGACCATATGTGCATGGGTTTATCTCTGGGCTTTCTATCCTGTTCCATTGATCTATACTTCTGTTTTTGTGCCAGTACCATACTGTCTTGATTACTGTAGCTTTGTAGTATAGTCTGAAGTCAGGGAGCCTGATTCCTCCAGCTCTGTTTTACTTTCTCAGGATTGCTTTGGCTATTCGGGGCCTTTTGTATTTCCATACAAATTATGAAATTTTTTGTTCTAGTTCTGTGAAAAATGCCATTGGTGGTTTGATAGGGATTGCATTGAATCTGTAGATTGCTTTGGGTAGTAGAGTCATTTTCACAATGTTGATTCTTCCAGTCCAAGAACATGGTATATCTCTCCATCTGTTTGTATCATCTTTAATTTCTTTCATCAGTGTCTTATAGTTTTCTGCATACAGATCTTTTGTCTCCTTAGGTAGGTTTATTCCTAGATATTGTATTCTTTTTGTTGCAGTGGTAAATGGGAGTGTTTTCTTAATTTCACTTTCATATTTTTCATCATTAGTCTATAGGAATGCAAGAGATTTCTGTGCATTAGTATTGTATTCTGCTACTTTACCAAATTCACAGATTAGCTCTAATAGTTTTCTGGTAGCATCTTTAGGATTCTCTATGTATAGTATCATGTCATCTGCAAACAGTGACAGCTTTACTTCTTCTTTTCCAATTTGTATTCCTTTTATTTCTTTTTCTTCTCTGATTGCTGTGGCTAAAACTTCTGAAACTATGTTGAATAATAGTGGTGAGAGTGGGCAACCTTTTCTTGTTCCTGATCTTAGTGGAAATGGTTTCAGTTTTTCACCACTGAGGATGATGTTGGCTGTGGGTTTGTCATATATCACCTTTATTATGTTGAGGAAAGTTCCCTCTATGCCTACTTTCTGGAGGGTTTTTATCATAAATGGGTGTTGAATTTTGTCGAAAGCTCTCTCTGCATCTATTGAGGTGATCATATGGTTTTTCTCCTTCAATTTGTTAATATGCTGTATCACGTTGATTGATTTGCATATATTGAAGAATCCTTGCGTTCCTGGGATAAACCCCACTTGTTCATAATGTATGATCCTTTTAATGCGCTGTTGGATTCTGTTTGCTAGTATTTTGTTGAGGATTTTTGCGTCTATGTTCATCAGTGATATTGGCCTATAGTTTTATTTCTTTGTGACACCTTTGTCTGGTTTTGGTATCAGAGTGATGGTGGCCTCGTAGAATGAGTTTGGGAGTGTTCCTTCCTCTGCTGTATTTTGGAAGAGTTTGAGAAGGATAGGTGTTAGTTCTTCTCTAAATGTTTGATAGAATTTGCCTGTGAAGCAAATTCCTGGGCTTTTGTTTGTTGGAAGGTTGTTTTTTTTGTTTTTGTTTTTTTGTGGTACGCGGGCCTCTCACTGTTGTGCCCTCTCCCGTTGTGGAGCACAGGCTCCAGGCGCGCAGGCTCAGCGGCCATGGTTCACGGGCCCAGCCACTCCGCGGCATGGGAGATCTTCCCGTACTGGGGCACAAACCCATGTCCCCTGCATCGGCAGGTGGACTCTCAACCACAGCACCACCAGGGAAGCCCCTGTTGAAAAAGTTTTAATCACAATTTCAATTTCAGTGCTTGTGATTGGTCTATTCATATTTTGTATTTCTTCCTGGTTCAGTCTCAGAAGGTTGTGCATTTCTAAGAATTTTTCCATTTCTTCCAGGTTGTCCATTTTATTGCATATAGTTGCTTGTAGTAATATCTCATGATCCTTTGTATTTCTGCAGTGTCAGTTGTTACTTCTCCTTTTTCATTTCTAGTTCTATTGATTTGAGTCTTCTCCCTTTTTTTCTTGATAAGTCTGGCTAATGGTTTATCAATTTTGTTTATCTTCTCAAAGAACCAGCTTTTAGTTTTATTGATCTTTGCTATCGTTTCCTTCATTTCTTTTTCACTTATTTCTGATCTGATCTTCATGATTTCTTTCCTTCTGCTAACTTTGGGGTTTTTTTGTTCTTCTTTCTCTAATTGCTTTAGATGTAAGGTTAGGTTGTTTATTTGACATGTTCCTTGTTTCTTAAGGTAGGATTGTATTGCTATAAACTTCCCTCTTAGAACTGCTTTTGCTGCATCCCATAGGTTTTGGGTCGTTGTGTTTTCACTGTCAATTGTTTCTAGGTACTTTTTGATTTCCTCTTTGATTTCTTCAGTGATCTCTTGGTTATTAAGTAGTGTGTTGTTTAGCCTCCATGTGTTTGTATTTCTTACAGATTTTTTCCTGTAATTGATATCTAGTCTCATAGCTTTGTGGTAGGAAAAGATACTTGATATAATTTCAATTTTCTTAGATTTACCAAGGCTTGATTTGTGACCCAAGATAAGATCTATCCTGGAGAATGTTCCATGAGCACTTGAGAAGAATGTGTATTCTGTTGTTTTTGGATGGAATGTCCTATAAATATCAATGAAGTCCATCTTGTTTAATGTATCATTTAAAACTTGTGTTTCCTTATTTATTTTCATTTTGGATGATCTGTCCATTGGTGAAAGTGGGGTGTTAAAGTCCCCTACTATGATTGTGTTACTGTCAATTTCCCCTTTTATGGCTGTTAGTATTTGCCTTATGTATTGAGGTGCTCTTATGTTGGGTGCATAAATATTTACCATTGTTATATCTTCTTCTTGGATTGATCCCTTTATCATTATGTAGTGTTCTTCTTTGTCTCTTGTAATAGTCTGTTTTAAAGTCTATTTTGTCTGATATGAGAATTGCTACTCCAGTTTTCTTTTGATTTCCATTTGCATGGAATATCTTTTTCCATCCCCTCACTTTCAGTCTGTATGTGTCCCTAGGTCTGAAGTGGGTCTCTTTTAGACAGCATATACACGGGTCTTGTTTTTATATCCATTTAGCCAGTCTATGTCTTTTGGTTGGAGCATTTAATCCATTTACATTTAAGGTAATTATCCATATGTATGTTCCTATTACCATTTTCTTAATTGTTTGGGGTTTATTATTGTAAGTCTTTTCCTTCTCGTGTTTTCTGCCTAGAGAAGTTCCTTTAGCATTTGTTGTAAAGCTGGTTTGGTGGTGCTGAATTCTCTTAGCTTTTGCTTGTCTGTAAAGCTTTTAATTTCTCCATCAAATCTGAATGAGATCCTTGCTATGTAGAGTAATGGTGGTTGTAGGTTCTTCTCTTTTATCACTTTAAATATGTCCTGCCACTCCCTTCTGGCTTGCAGAGTTTCTGCTGAAAGATCAGCGTTAACCTTATGGGGATTCCCTTGTGTGTTATTTGTTGTTTTTCCCTTGCTGCTTTTAATATTTTTTCTTTGTATTTAATTTTTGATAGCTTGATTAATATGTGTCTTGGTGCGTTTCTCCTTGGATTTATCCTGTATGGGACTCTCTGTGCTTCCTGGACTTGATTAACTATTTCCTTTCCCATATTAGGGGAGTTTTCAACTATAATCTCTTCAAATATTTTCTCAGCCCCTTTCTTTTTCTCTTCTTCTTCTGGGACCCCTAAAATTTGAATGTTGGTGCATTTATTGTTGTCCCAGAGATCTCTGAGAATGTGCTCAATTCTTTTCATTCTTTTTTCTTTATTCTGCTCTGCAGTAGTTATTTCCGCTATTTTATCTTCCAGGTCACTTATCCGTTCTTCTGCCTCATTTATTCTGCTATTGATCCCTTGTAGAGAATTTTTAATTTCATTTATTGTTTTGTTCATCACTGTTTGTTTGCTCTTTAAGTTCTTCTAGGTCCTTGTTAAACATTTCTTGCATTTTCTCCATTCTCTTTCCAAGATTTTGGATCATCTTTACTATCATTATTCTGAATTCTTTTTCAGGTAGACTGCCTATTTCCTCTTCATTTGTTAGGTCTGGTGGTTTTTACCTTGCTCCTTCATCTGCTGTGTGTTTGTCTGTTTTCTCATTTTGCTTAACTTACTGTGTTTGGGGCCTCCTTTTCGCAGGCTGCAAGTTCGTAGTTTCCATTGTTTTTGGTGTCTCTCCCTGGTGGCTAAGGTTGGTAGTGGGTTGTGTAGGTTTCCTGGTGGAGGGGTCTAGTGCCTGTGTTCTGGTGGATGAGGCTGGATCTTGTCTTTCTGGTGGGCAGGTCCACGTCTGGTGGTGTGTTTTGGGGTGTCTGTGGCCTTATTATGATTTTAGGCAGCCTCTGTGCTAATGGATGGGGTTGTGTTCCTGTCTTGCTAGTTGTTTGGCATAGGGTGTCCAGCACTGTAGCTTGCTGGTCCTTGAGCGGAGCTTGGTCTTGGCGTTGAGTTGGAGATCTCTGGGAGATTTTCGCCGTTTGATATTACATGGAGCTGGGAGGTCTCTTGTGGACCAGTGTCCTGAATTTGGCTCTCCCACCTCAGTGGCACAGCCCTGAGGCCTGGCTGGAGCACCAGGAGCCTATCCTCCACATGGCTCAGAATAAAAGGTAGAAAAAGAAAGAAAGAAGAAAATAAAATAAAGTTATTAATGTAAAAAATAAAAAATAATTATTAAGTAAATAAAATTTTTAAGTAAAAAAAAAAAAAAAAACCAGACAGAACCCTAGGAGAAATGGTAAAAGCAAAGCTATATAGACAAAATCACACACAGAAGCATACACATACACACTGAGCAAAAGAGAAAAAGGGAAAAAATATATATATATATCGTTGCTCCCAAAGTCCACCTCCTCAGTTTAGGATGATTCATTGTCTATTCAGGTATTGCACAGATCCAGGGTACATCAAGTTGATTGTGGAGATTTAATCCGCTGCTCCTGAGGCTGCTGGGAGAGATTTCCCTTTCTCTTCTTTGTTGGCACAGCTCCTGGGGTTCAGCTTTGGATTTGGCCCCGCCTCTGCGTGTAGGTCGCCTGAGGGCGTCTGTTCTTCGCTCAGACAGGACGGTGTTAAAGGAGCAGCTGCTTCGGGGGCTCTGGCTCACTCAGGCCAGGGGGAGGGAGGGGTATGTATTGAGGCGCGCCGTGCGTCTTCCCGGGGAAGTTGTCCCTGGATCACGGGACCCTGGCAGTGGCTGGCTGCACAGGCTCCTGGGAGGGGAGGTGGGGATAGTGACCTGTGCTCGCACACAGGCTTCTTGGTGGCGGCAGCAACCTTAGCATCCTATGCCCGTCTCTGGGGTGCGCGCTGATAGCCGAGGCTTGCGCCTGTCTCTGGAGCTCCTTTAAGCGGCGCTCTTAATCCCCTCTCCTCGTGCACCAGGAAACAAAGTGGGAAGAAAAAGTCTCCTGTCTCTTCTGCAGCTCCAGACTTTTTCCCGGACTCCCTCCTGGCTAGCCGTGGTGCACTAATCCCCTTCATGCTGTGATCACGCTGCCAACCCCAGTCCTCTCCCTGGGATCCGATCTCCGAAGCCCGAGCCTCAGCTCCCAGCCTCCGCCCGCCCCAGTGGGTAAGCAGACGAGCCTCTCGGGCTGGTGAGAGCTGGTCGGCACCGATCCTCTGTGCGAGAATCTCTCCGCTTTGCCCTCTGCACCCCTGTTGCTGCGCTCTCCTCCGTGGCTCCGAAGCTTCCCCCCCTCCGCCACCCGCAGTCTCCGCCCACAAAGGGGCTCCTAGTGTGTGGAAACCTTTCCTCCTTCACGGCTCCCTCCCACTGGTGCAGGTCTCTTCACTATTCTTTTGTCTCTGTTTTTTCTTTTTTCTTTTGCCCTACCCAGGTACGTGGGGAGTTTCTTGCCTTTTGGGAGATCTGAGGTCTTCTGCCAGCGTTCAGTAGGTGTTCTGTAGGAGTTGTTCCACATGTAGATGTATTTCTGATATATTTGTGGGGAGGAAGGTGATCGTGTCTTACTCTTCTGCCATCTTGAAGCTCCTCCTGACATGGTATTAATAGCCAGAGATCTTGAATGTTGCCCCAGACTGCAGCTATAACTCTGGAGGATACTGACCAAGGAAAGCAAAGTTCCACTTGATTCTGAGGCAGACTTAGTGAAATCCCAACCTGCCTGCCTGCCTGCCTGCCCTCCATGCTGCTCTAATGGCAGATCTCTGGTTAAGGCCAGTGTGGCTGGAGTACAAAGTGAGGAGGAGGAGAAGGGACAAGATGAGGGGCAAGAGAAAGGCAGGCAGTGGACCATGGATGGACTTGCTTTGATTTTATTCCAAGTGATAAAGGAAGTCATTGGATGGTTTATAAGATGCCATCTTATTTAACCAATTATTTGCTATTTGGTTTTTCTTTGATGTTACATGTAGCTCTGTACTGAATATTCTTTACAAAAATCTTTGAACATATTGAAGGTAATTTTCTCTGGATAAACTCTTTCTGATAAAGTCGATCAAAACTTTTGAAATAGCCTTCTGGAAAGACAATTTATAATTCCAATAGAGTCATACTTTTATAATTATTAGTTATAATTCTGACAGAGATTAAGGAGAGGGTCTTTTTTTCCCACACCCTCCCCAACACAGAACACGTGATATTTTAAAATATACTTGTTGGGGGGGGGGGTAGAATACCTTTCACAGGTGGAAGTGACACCTCAGTGCTTAATTTGCATTTCTTTGGTTATTAATAATGTTGAAAATTTTCCCTATATTTTGTTCTTTTTTTCTATATTGAAGTGTTTATATTTTTCTTTATAAATTATATTGATTTATAAGAACCCTTTATTTATGACAGGTCTTAGCCTTTTGACATATATGTTGCAAATATTTTTTTCCCAGATTGCCACTTTTCTTTGAGTTGTTATGTATGGTTGATACCATAAAAACCAAAGTTTTAGTGTTTTGTAATGAAATTTATCAGTTTTGTTCTTTGTGGTTTCTTTCTATACTTTATGTTTTTGAAGTCCTTTCCCATCCTAAAGTCGGAGAGTCACTCTATTTTCTCATGTTTTCAGTTTTTACATTGCTTGAGTCCATCCAGAAGTTATCTTGGTGGATGGAATATTTTGTACTTTTAAACCATGGAGAATGGCAACAACAGCAGAAGGAATAGACCCTCTTTCATTATGGACAAATGGGCACAACTTGGCTATGGGATAACTCTTAACATTAACAGTGCAAGGAAAAGAGGTACAAATTTGATTACTTCTAAAAAACTGATGGAGTCATAATAGACTTCTGTTCATAAGGTAAAAAATCATCATTTTTTAAACCTGAAAACACAGAGTAATAGTCTGTGGTGAGGACAGATCACCCGAGTATGTTTTAAGAACAGCTTACAGTTATTAACAAGGTGGTAAATATTTTCTTTCACTTAAAATTCTTTAGGGTCACTAAAGATATAGCTAATAAGGGGGAAAAAACCATCAAAACTCTTATGAGTTTCTTGAATCTTATTTTCAAATCAGATTTATATCATTTAAAACACAGAGAAAATGTTTGGGGGAGGGCAGTTTGGCCCTATTAAAGTTTTAAGTGCTCAAATCCTTTGACCCAGCAGTTCTACTTCTGGAAATGTATCCTATGGATGTTGTCACGAAAGTACATGTACGTAGAGGAAGATTCTTTGTAGCCCTGTTTATAATAGCAAGTAAAACACTGGGAACCGCCTAAATAATCTATCAGCAGCAGACCTGTAAAATAAGTTAAGGGTCATCTGTGAACTACCATGCGGCAGTTACAGAGAGTGAAGGGGGACTCCATGTGAAAAATGGCATAGAAAAATCTCAGAGATGCATCACTAGGTAAGAAGAAAGTAAGCTGAAAAGCAGGAAGTCTATAGTATGATTGCTTTTACGTAAAGAATAAAAGATCCATATGGATAATAGGTTGGTATATTCATATTTTTTCCCAAGTAGGATACATATAAGACCTAAAGAAAAGAAATTGATGGGGGTGGGGTGAAGGGAGATTCAGCTGTTCATTTTACTTCTTTGTGTAGTGTCTGAATTTTCCTACCATACACATCTATTAGTTTGATTTATATTATATTTTTATAATGCTGTGTTTATCTGGGTGATATAGATATTCTCTCCTGGTGTTGGCACCTAAAGAAACAAACAAAAACGTGATTGGCCAGAGTTCTAAAAGGTGTGTCTGTCTCTGGAATTATGTTAATCTTTTGGAGTTCGGGGTCCTTTGTTGTTAGCAAAATGCTGCACATCCTGTTCTCTTTCTATTTTTGCCATGTTCAGGTTCGCCCCAGCCCCTCTACTGTCCTGTGGGCTGCTGCTCTGAGACCTGCAAGGAGCCAATGGGAAAGCTGCTTATTGCAAGGTCCAGGCAGTGTCCCGTTCCTGCTTCCTGCCGAGGGACCTTGCCTCTAGGCCTTGCAGCATCTTTCCTAGGATTGGACCATCAACTTAGTGGACACCTCTGCTCCTTACTCTTCCTGTCATCTAATTTTAGGGAGATATATTCTGTTATCGAGGAGACTGGATTTAGAGAGTTTTCTCCACTTATGAGCCCAACATGGTAAATTGAGAGCTTTCCCAGCTGCTGCCTCATTGGAAGTAGTCCCTCTGCAATGAAAAGTCCAAATGGGAGAGAAATATTTTGCATTTTCTCTCCTTATCATATCATTTAGTCACCTGGAAATGTCTTCCCTGGAAATTGAAGTAAACGAATATATTGGTTTACCAGGCATTGATGAAGGTTCCAACCCAGCCTCGACCTATTCCTTTGGGATTGGGAAATGCTCCTGGATTTTGTAAGAGGCCTCTTGTTTTAAGAGTGGAGGGGTTTGACACCAGAGTGTTTTGCATTTTCAACAGCTCATTTGTTCTGGGAAGTTTTGGCACTCGAAGGTGAAGGTGGCAAGATAATGTTTCATGTGTCCTGTACGGAGTTCACTCAAAGCTAAAGAAATCTTAACAGCCAGAGCACATCTCTATCCATGATAAAGTGCTCTGGAGTCAGACTGTCTCAGTTTCAACCCCTACTTGGCTACTTCTTGGCTCATGACCTTGAACAAATTTACTCACCCTAGACTAGACTTGAGTATTCTTATCCATAAAATCAGGAATATTAAAGGTACCTACCTCAAAGTGTTCTGAGGATTAACTGAAGGGGAATCCTTAGAACAATGCCTGGCCCATAGCGAGTAGTCAGTAAACTTAGTTGCTATTATTGTTATTATTGTTATCATCATTTTTTTAATTTATTTTTTACAGATGTATAGTTGATTTACAATATTGTGTTAGTTTCAGGTGTACGGCAAAGTGATACAGATATATCTATATCTATCTATATATATCTTTTTCAGATTCTTTTCCATTATAGGTTATTACAAAATATTGAGTATAGTTCCTTGTGCTATACAGTAGGTCCTTGTTTTTATCTATTTTATATATAGTAGTGTGTATATGTAACTCCCAAATTCCTAATTTATTCCTCCCCCCACCTTCCCCCTTTGGTAACCATAAGTTTGTTTTCTATGTGCGTCTGCTTCTGTTTTGTATAGATTCACTTGTATTATTTTTTAGATTCCACATATAATTGAGTCATATAGTATTTGTTTTTCTCTGGCTGACTTACTTCACTTAGTATGATATTCTCTAGATCCATCCATGTTGCTGCAAAGGGCAATATTTCATTCTTTTTTTTTAATATCTTTCTTGGAGTATAATTGCTTTACAAAGTTGTGTTAGTTTCTGCTGTACAACAAAGTGAATCAGCTATACATATACATATATCCCCATATCCCCTCCCTCTTTAGCCTCCCTCCCACCCTCCCTACCCCATCCCTCTAGATCATCAAAAAGCGTCGAGATGATCTCCCTGGGCTATGCAGCAACTTCCCACTAGTTATCTATTTTACATTTGGTAGTGTATATATATCAGTGCTACTCCCTCACTTCGTCCCAGCTTCCCCTTCCCCACTGTGTCCTCAAGTTCGTTGTCTATGTCTGCGTCTTTATTCCTGCCCTGCCACTAGTTTCATCAGTACTGTTTTTTTAGATTCCATATATATGTGTTAGCATACGGTATTTGTTTTTCTCTTTCTGACTTACTTCACTGTGTATGACAGACCCTAGGTCCATCCACCTCACTACAAATAACTCAATTTCATTTCTTTTTATGGCTAATATTCCATTGTATATATGTGCCACATCTTCTTTATCCATTCGTCTGTCGATGGATACTTAGGTTGCTTCCATGTCCTGGCTACTGTAAATAGTGCTGCAGTGACCATTGTGGTACATGACTCTTTTTGAATTATGGTTTTCTCAGGGTATATGCCCAGTAGTGGGATTGCTGGGCCATATGGTAGTTCTATTTTTAGTTTTTTAAGGAACCTCCATACTGTTCTCCATAGTGTCTGTATCAATTTACATTCCCACCAACAGTGCAAGAGGGTTCCCTTTTCTCCACACCCTCTCTAGCATTTATTGTTTGTAGATTTTTGATGACGGCTATTCTGACCAGTGTGAGGGGATACCTCATTGTGGTTTTGACTAGCATTTCTCTAAAGATTAGTGATGTTGAGCATCTTTTCATGTTTCTGTTGGCCATCTGTATGTCTTATTTGGAGAAATGTTTATTTAAATCTTCTGCCCATTTTTTGATTGGGTTGTTTTTTTGATATTGAGTTGTATGAGCTTTTCATATATTTTGGATATTAACCCCTTGTCAGCCACATCATCTGCAAATATTTTCTCGCATTTTGTAGGTTGTCTAGCACATGAAGTTGCTCTCCTTAGCACTGCAGAATCCTGGAGATAGGCGGAACCATAGAGCGAAGCTGGTCCAACTTGCTCGTATTACGTGCCGAATCTAAGGCCCAGAATCAATAAGGGACTAGTCTGAGTCACTGAGGGGTTAGTGGCAGAGCACCCATATGAAGGCACGTGTCCTGAGTCCCAGTTCAGTGCTCCTGTGGCTTCATGAGGGGAATATCACAACTCGTTGAGGGTGGTGAAAGGGAGACTACCTTCTGCAGGTGAATCTGATTATGTAATTTCTGACATTTGGGACTTCCTCAGAGCTCTCAACCATTCTCCTTGTACAGACAGTGCTCATTTTTTTCACCATAGTGGGCTTATCAGTATGGTACCAAGAAGCAGATCTTACTTTCTGATGAGAGCTGTATCAGACTACTTTCCTTCTTGATCTCCAGAGAAGACCGCTAAAGGGAAGCACTCCTAGCAAACAGTTTGATATTATGACCATTAAAGCAAAAATGTAGCTATATGTTTAAACAATTATTTAAAGAGCAACAGTGTGGGCAGACCATAAAAATAGCCTTAAGATATAATTCATATGGATTATAAAGTATCTACTAAAGACTTTAAGCTGAAACTCTCCTGTGTTATGCATTTGACTTGGCAGTAACAGACTAGCAATATTAACTGTTAGGTGTAATTAGTAACAGTTTTACATCCAAGCTCTATATGGTGTTTCTTAAGATTTTAGGTGTTATATTATCCTTTCAAAAACCAGTCATGAAGTTTGAACTAATCAGTGTCTTCTTTTACTATTTAAAATTCTTTTTGTTGACTTTATAATTTCTGTTAAAAACAATACAAAGTCCTCACACGGGGCACCAAAAAACAAACAAACAAACAAAAAACAAACAAACAAACAAAAAAAATACAAAGCAAGCACTTCCCTCCTTTACCAAAAGCTGGCAAGCTCAAGGCCAAGTAGTCAGGTGAATAAAAGAGAATTTACCTACGTGGAGATGTTGATCTAAACTAAGCAATGAGGAATGAATATAGCTGTAGAATTCTCTGCTCCACGTGGTGATGTTGAGAGTTGGGTGGGTGCGTGGCGAGGCAGAATAGTGTGATTACAGGAAATCTAATTTACTTGTCCTTTTGACCAAGCTTTTTTTTTTTTTTTTTTTTTTTTTGCTGTACGCGGGCCTCTCACTGTTGTGGCCTCTCCCGTTGCGGAGCACAGGCTCCGGACGCGCAGGCTTAGCGGCCATGGCTGACGGGCCCAGCCGCTCCGTGGCATGTGGGATCTTCCCAGACCGGGGCACAAACCCGCGTCCCCTGCATCGGCAGGCGGACTCTCAACCACTGCGCCACCAGGGAAGCCCTTGACCAAGCTTTTTAAACTGACTCTAGATTCTGTTACTTAGTTTTGTAAGATCAGAAAACTACATATGAACTTAAAACTTTTTAGTACACTCAACTACAAACCCAAGTGCCAGTTTATTTATAGTGGATGACATTGCAGGGAGCTTAACGAGTGTTATCTCTCCATTTAGGTAACTACTTTCAAAGCCTGAATATAATCAAAATCATAATGGGTGACCTTGAAGTCAGAGCCAGGAGAGAGGGTCTTAATATCTAATGGCATTGAGATCAGATAACTGATCTCTAATGGGGATGTGTCTTGCTGAGCAAATACAGCATTCAAGTTAGCTGGACAGGCAGTTGGACTAAGCTGAGTGGGCACCTCTTTATTGTTTTATACCTGGTCACTCAAGTTCTCAATTTTCAGACTGACCGTCTTCCTTTTGTTTCCTCAGACATATAAATGGCATTGGTTCTACAGCAGCATTAAACTGGAGAGAAGAGGGAGTCTGCCTAAAGCTGCACCAGGGTGGACATGGGCTTCCTAACTACTTCTAATACCTGTCTTCCCATCATACTTATTAGCCGCCTTCGAACAGTGTCCTCCATTCTATATGGTGGCTCCTATCTACACTAAGAGTTTACAGTTTCATAATGTTGCAATACTTCCAGAAAATACTTGCCAGGATAATACGTAATTCGCAGAAAGATGATGAAAGTGGCTTGCTAGGCCTCCCAGATCGTGGAAGGATCTGGAAATCTTCCTAATGGATTGAGGTCACTTCATTCCAGATGTCTCTTGAGGCACATTCCCCCTGAATAGTTTGCTACTGTCAGCTCGTTATGCTTTCCCTGGAATTTCTATTTCCCCCAGCCTTTCTCCCCAGAGTGAGCTTTCCATGATTCTTTCCCAGAATGAGATTTCTCAACTCTTGTCTTCTGTGTAAAGCCATAAAGGTTTATTCCATATGGGCTGACATCTTTAACAGAAAGATACTTCTGGTTTTGTGGACTGACGGCTAATGTGTTTTCAGTGAGGTATTTTACTGCCATTGAAATCATGACTGCAGATTCATGATGCATTTGAATGAGGGATCTGGACAGACAGGAACATGGTGGGAGGAGAACAAGTATCTCATTCAAAGATTCTTACTGAGTGTCTGTTACATGTCTCTACCATGCAACAGTCTAGACTTTGGAGATGCATGAGCCAATATCCTTGTCCTCAAGATGTCCATAGTTTGGTAGAGGGAGAAGATGTGTAAACAGTTAAGTGCATAAAGTCCTAAAGTGCTCAAGGTACTAATGTAGAAAGATCCACAGCCCATGAAGGGAAGAAAGAAGGAAGGGGTGATGAAATATCTTTGGAGGGAGCAGAGAAGTCCTCTCTACTTGTCAGAACTCTTTGAGCTGCAAGTGAGAGAAACACCACTCAAACTAGCTTAAGCAGAAGGGAGGTTATGAGTGTATATAATTTAGGAAGCCCATGGATGGTTCTGGCTTCATGCATAACTAGATCTGGGACTCAAACAATCTCACTTGGATCCTCCTTTCTCTGTCTTCCAGCTCTGCTTCTCTGTGTGGGTTAACCTTTCTCCAGCATGGATGTGTTTCTTCCATGTGGCTTGGGAAAATTGCCACTCAGATAGACATCATCCCAGCTTAACCTTAGTGAAAAGGGAGCTTTTCTCTCCCAGTATTCATGTGTCTATTCCTAGAAATGTCTCTTCTTGGTTCTGCTTTGGTCCTTTAGCTGCTCCTTGGACCAGTCCGTACTGCAATGAGATAAGGTAGTTTGATTGTCCTAACCTGTATCACACACAAGTCCTGGTGGCAGGAATGAGCTGGACTATATGTGACTAATCATAACTGGCATTTCCACCACCATTTATAGTGAGGGTATGTGGGGCCTCTGATGGAAGAAAGACTGGGCAGGTGGTTGCTCAAGCTTTATGGATATTTAAGCTGTGTTGTCAAAGAGAAAAAGGTTTTCATTAGATGAAGGAGTGAGGGAAATCCATTATTGTTAGAGGAAGCAGTAAGAGCAAAACCAGGACGGCATGAACCCACCTGAGATCAGGACACTTCAGATCATGTGTTGAGGTTGGAGCATATGATTAGGGGGGTCATGGCTTGAGATGAAACTGTGAGATACGGAGGGCCCTCTTGGCCATGGGAAGGAACTTAACTATTTGCACTGTAGGCGATGAGAGACATTTCTGGGATTTTAGGCCAGGGACGGAAGCAGTCAGATTTCCATTTTAGGATATCACTAAAGCAGAGGGTGACTTACTCAGAGCCAAGCCTCAGAGGCAGGAAGGATAGTGAGGAAACCACTGCAGTAATCCAGGTGGAAAGAGAGTATGAACAGTTCAGCGCTATAGCATGAGAAAGATACTCATGTAGAGTAGTCTACGTGGGGGGGTGGGAAGATAAAGGAGGGAATGTTAAGGTTGTAATAAAGGTTCTAGTGGGGACGTAGAAGGCGTGGAAAATGACGAGCAGTATCATCAGGACTTGGTCTTTTAAGACAGTGGAGTGTCTAGAATAAATCAGATTTCCAACTTAGGTCATGTCATTTTCTGAGATGAGGAATACAGAAGGAACAGGTGTGAGAGTAAGGGAGGAGGGATGGCCGAGAGGATGACTCAAGAGTTAGGTTTGAGGCACTGGACATGAACATTTGGCAGTTGGATAGGGGAACCTGGAGCTCAAAGGAGAGATCTAGGCTGAAAATATAGATCTACTAGTTATCTATACTGATATTGTATAGGTTGTATAGTTGATGAGAGTAAAGAAAATCATGTGGGCTGAATGTCTACATTTAGACATTTGAGAAGGAGTGAGAAGAGAACCCAAGAGCTAGTGGTTTTGCCTTGATTAAGGGAAGGAGAAGTCTGGGAAGCAGCAAGCTCGCCAGGTGAGGCCTGGACCAAGCAAGCAAGCATCAGGAAGCCAATGGTGGCCCCCTCGAACTTGCTGTACTATGGCTCATATCTAACTCTGTACACAGGCTGATTGCACATCTTACCTCTTGTCCAGTCAGGAGTGATTTCAAGACCTAACTCCATCACTGTGGAAGGGGACATAAAGGATCCCACGATAGCCATAGCCTTAGCCTTGTGGCAGGGCTAAGCCCAGAGTCTTCATCAGATAGAACACAGATGAGAATATGCTGATACTGATGCCTGGTTGCATATGTTTTTGTTTTTGTTTTTGCGGTACGCGGGCCTCTCACCGCTGTGGCCTCACCCGTTGCGGAGCACAGGCTCCGGACGCGCAGGCTCAGCGGCCACGGCCCACCGGCCCAGCCGCTCCGCGGCACGCGGGATCCTCCCGGACCGGGGCACGAACCCGCGTCCCCTGCATCGGCAGGCGGACTCTCAACCACTGCGCCACCAGGGAAGCCCCTGGTTGCATATGTTAACAACTCTTTGATTTCTACCTTCAACCCAATATGAAGTTTCCTCAGGGAAGATGTGAATACAGAATAAGTGGGAAAGCACCACTTTCCCCCTGTTGCCCGTTCCTGCACCAGCACTCTCTGTGTGGCTCAGAGCCAAGATACCATATTGCCCCACCTTCTAGATCTTATTAGACCTGAGCCTCATCAACTCTATTTGTATTTGTCCTTTTCTTCCCAATCTGAGTGGAACAGCTCTGAGCTAGGATGGGCTTGTTAGTTCATCCATCCCCACCATACCCCAGGTGAATGTTGCATCCTCCTAAGACATTTTTAAAATGTATTTTTTACTGAGGTATAGTTGATTTACAATGTAATGTTAATTTCTGGTGTACAGCAAAGTGATTCAGAGATATATATATATATATATATATATATATATATATATATTCTTTTTCATATTCTTTTCCATGATGGTTTATCACAGGATATTGAGTATATTTCCCTGTGCTATACAGTAGGACCTTGTTGTCTATCCATTCTATGTAGAATAGTTTGCATCTGCTAACCCCGAACTCCCCCACCCCCCCATCGTGGCAATGCATCCCTCCCCCATTACCCCTCCCCCCGGCAACCACAAGTCTTTGCTCTATGTCTGTGCATCTGTTTCTGCTTGGTAAATAAGTGCATTTGTGTCATATTTTAGATTCCACACATAAGTGATATCATATCGTATTTGTCTTTCTGACCACTTAGTACGATAATCTCTAGATCCATCCATGTTTCTGCAAATGGCATTATTTTATTCTTTTTTATGGCTGAGTAGTATTCTATTGTGTATATGTATATATATATATATTCCATTGTATATATACAGACACAGCACATCTTCTTTATCTATTCATCTGTCAGTAGACATTTAGATTGTTTCCATGTCTTGGCTATTGTAAGTAGTGGTGCTGTGAACACTGGGGTGCATGTATCTTTTCAAATTATAGTTTTGTCTGGATACATGCCCAGGAGTGGGATTGCTGGATCATATGGTGATTCTATTTTTAGTTTTTTGAGAAACCTCCAGACTGTTTTCCATAGTGGCTGTACCAATTTACATTCCCACGAACAGTGTAGGACTTCTTTCTAAGACATGTAATGATCTTTTCATCCAGAGGTCAGCAAACTATGAAGATGGGCTAAATCTGGCCCCCACCTGTGTTTGTCAATGAAGGCTCATTAGAACACAGACACGCTCATTTATTTATAGATTGTCTACAGCTGTTTTTGTACTGCAATGGCAGCATTGAGTAGTTGGAACAGAGACTGTATGTCCCACAAAACCTAGAATGTTTACTATCTGGCCATTTACAGGAAATGTATCCCAATTCCTATTAATCCATCCTATATACCAGTGCCAGATAATGTTCCTAAAATGCCATTTCACCGTATTACTCTCTTGCTTAGCACCCTACAATGAGGTTACATTGTCCGTGTAATAAAATCCAAGCTTCTTAGCCTGGCATCCAAGGCCCTCAGAGGTCTAGTCCTGGCCAGTCTTTTGAATCATCGATCTCTATTCCTAAAGGCAAGCCCTGCACCTGAGTTTTATTTCTCTCCTCGTTGTCCCTGGAATATGCAGTGTATTTCTGCCCTTACTCACACATTCCTTGGAATGTGCTGCCCATTAATCTGTATTGACCTAATTCCTACCTTAGTTAGTTCCTTAAAGAACTAACTTAAAACCTGCATCTTTCATGATCATATCTGTTCACAGTGACTACCAATGAGTCTACTCATATAAAGATTCCCTGCTTGTACCATCTGGTGATATTTCTTCTGTTCAAAGCATGGTTCACCAATATGATGGAGGGCAATGTGCAGAGTGAGAACTTTATATGAACAAAGGCTCGGAGGTGGGAAAGCCTAGGAAGGATTTGCAAATGACCAGATCTGTAATTAGAACATTGTCTTTGTACATTCAGTCTTCTCTAATGAAATACCATAGACTGGGTGGCTTATAAACAACCGAAATTTTTTTCTCACAGTTCTAAGAAGTCTTAGAAGTCTAAGATCAAGGCACCCACCGATTTGGTGTCTAGTGGGGGCCTGCACCTGGTTCACAGGCAGCTGTCTTGCTGTTGTGTCCTCACACTGTGGAAGGGGGTGAAAGAGCTCTCTGGGGTCTCTTTATGAGAGCACTGATCTCATTCATGAGCTCCACCCTCATGACCTAATCACCTCCCAAAAGTCCCACCTCCTAATACCATTATCACCTTGGGGATTAAGTTTCAAAATACGAATTTTGGGGAGAACACAAACATTCAGTCTGTAGCACACACAGCACTCAGTTAACATGGATGGAATTATTGAGTCATCAGCATCTTGTACCCGTGATATACTATGTTTTTCTTTGATTCTTTTTTAAAAAATTAATTAATTGCTGCGTTGGGTCTTCGTTGCTGCACGCGAGCTTTCTCTAGTTGCAGCGAGTGGGGGCTACTCTTCGTTGTGGTGTGTGGGCGTCTCATTGCAGTGGCTTCTCTTGTTGCAGAGCATGGGCTCTAGGCGTGCAGGCTTCAGTAGTTGTGGCACGCAGGCCCAGTAATTGTGGCTCCTGGGCTCTAGGGCACAGGCTCAGTAGTTGTGGCACATGGGCTTAGTTGCTTCTCGGCATGTGGGATCTTCCTGGACCAGGGCTCAAACCCGTGTCCCCTGCATTGGCAGGCAGATTCTTAACCACTGTGCCACCAAGGAAGTCCCCGACATACTATGTCTTGATTCTGGATTTAAATATAGGACAACTCCGTACCTTGATAGACTGTGGGAATGAAAGATAAAGTCCAGTAAACCTACTGTTGAGAAATTCTAGAATAAAGAGATAGTGGCTGGTTCTGGAGGTCCTTGCTTTGTCCTTGGTACCTTTTAAAATTTTTATTTATTTTTTTATTGAAGTATAGTTGATTTACAATGTTGTTACAATCTCTGCTATACAGCAGAGTGATTCAATTATATGCATATAGACATTCATTTTTTTAATATTCTTTTCCATCATGGTTTATCATGGGATATTGAATATAGTTCTCTGTGCCATACAGTAGGACCTTGTTGTTTATCCATTCTATATATAATAGTTTGCATCTGCTAATCCCAAACTCCCAATACTTCCCTCCCCCACCTCCCTCCCCCTTGGCAACCACAAGTCTGTTCTCTATGTCTGTGAGTCTGTTTCTGTTTTGCAGATAAGTTCACTTGTGCCATATTTTAGATTCTACATATATGTGATATCATATGGTGTTTGTCTTTCTCTTTCTGACTTACTTCACTTAGTATGATAATCTCTAGGGTCTACCCATGTTGCTGCAAATGGCATCATTTCATTCTTTTTTACGGCTGAGTAGTATTCCATCGTGTATATGTACCATATCTTCTTTATCCATTCATCTGTTGATGGACATTTAGGTTGTTTCCACGTTTTGGCTATTGTGAATAGTGCAGCTATGAACTTAGGGGTGTGTATATCTTTTTGAATTATAGTTTTGTCTGGGTATGTGCCCAGGAGTAGGATTCATATGATAATTCTATTTTTAGTTTTCTGAGGAACCTCCAGACTGTTTTCCATAGTGGCTGCACTTACTTACATTCCTTTGAGTTGCTGGATAGGTGGGCTCTCCTCAGTGGTCCTCACTTTTCCCATCTGCTGCCATATATTGTGTGTTCTTGGACATCCTCTGGGATTAGCAGCATCAGTGATGCCCCGTGGATTGGAGTTCTTTGGTAAATAGTAAGTTCCTAAAATGTCCTCAGGCCTCACTTTGCCAGAGAGGTTATGTCCCTGACTTAGATATTATGTCCCAGTGGCTTGAGATTATAAGCTACTATTTCTTAAAAGTCTGTGCATTACACAGAAAAACTTGGTTATAACGTAAATTATTACTATGTTGATTTGTATAGCAGTGGTACAAGCACATCCCCAGAAACATAGCAACTACATAAAATAAAAGCTTCCCTTAACACAGAGCAGAACAACCAGGCTTTTACATTATTGTCTTCTCCAGGATTTGGCTGTTGTAGTGTAAAATGCCATTATGTCTTGTCCAACAAGTTTCCCTGCATATGTGAGTAAAGGGAAATAATCCATTGCAGTAAATGTCTCAAAAAACCACCCCCTTATGCACTTTGGAAACAAAACATTGAACAAGTAAGCTATCATAAGGGCAATCCTTTCTATTCTTCAATTAATCACTTTTATGTGATGTTTATTGTCTATATTGGAGATGTATAGAGAAGAAAAATAATAAGCATACACTCCAATGGAACAGTTATGCTCTGAATACAAGGGAAATACATCCCTTTAAAACCAGTTTCTAGGCATTGCCTAGAAGTAAACATGTGACAGTAAGTGTAATGGCAAATAATATTTATTGAGCATTTACTGTGTGCCAGGTCATTGTTCTAGGTCCTTTACATATATCATCTCATTTAATCCATGCCCCAGCCATATGGTTTAGGTACAATTCTTCCCTCCTCTTTATGCGAGAGAAGACTTAGACCCAGGGAGGTAAAAGGATTCGTCAGAGGTCACACAAGTAGCAAATAGAAAAGCTGGGAGGTGGACCCAGGCAGACCAAGTCTAGACTCCACATTTACCATAACCTCAGCAAGCCCTCCCAACATGAAGTGCTCCCTCCAAGATGAACTTAAACAAAAATCACCCATCTAATTTGCATTGTTTGGTAGGTCCAACTGGATGATTTGTCCTATAAAATTTGAAATTGCATTGCATTATTTATATGTAGTATTTTGATAACAGGAATCTAACCCCAGAATTTCCCACTGTTTATTCTATCATCTTTGCAGTTGGAAACAACCTCTGTCTTCACAGTTGAGACATTTTTATTCTTTGTCTCTGAATTAACACTGCACAGAACATGACTCTGTGTGTGTGTGCGTGTGTGTGTGCGTGCGTGTATGTGTGTGTGTGTATGTATGTGTGTGTGTGTGTGTGTGTGTGTGTAGAAGCTGCCTTTTCTTCTGGATTAAATTGTTGCAGCTTGGCTGAGTGAAGAGAATTTCTCCCACTCACCGAGCCCACAGCAGACATGTTAAGAGAAGGCTGCTGCTTACAACACACCCAGACACGAAGGGGCAGGTGACAACAGTGTGTGTGCCCAGCATCTCTGGAAGGGTCTCTACAGATGTGTACAGCTGCTGCTACTTCCTACCTTCAAATTCCTGGAGCCAACACCCACCCACTCTTACAGCCTCTCTCTCTCTCTTTTTATTTTCAAGGAAAAAAGAAAGAGGCAGACGGAAATAGAAGGCAAGCGCCAAGAGCTGGACGAGCAGATACTTCTGCTGCAGCATTCCAAGGTAAGCGGCTGATCCCACAAACCTGTTCCATTATTAGACATGCAGATCACACGCCAGAGAGCTGGGCAGAGCCTGCCCTGGTGTGAAGGTGCCGCCGCGGGCTGCACCAGCCCTTTTTCATTGTCAGGAAACCATCTCTGGGCTTGTGAATTTCTCAAATTCAGGGCATTGTTACAGCATTACAATTTCTGCAAGCATGATGAGCTGATAGGTGCCTGTGGATGGGTTGGGGTGTGTGTGCCTGTGAACTGCGGTGGTTATATATAGAAATTGGAGAATTTCCACATGGTGGGTGAGGCAGTGTTCCAGGGCTGTGTCTCCAAAACATAGATGCTGTGTGTGTGTGTGTGTGTGTGTGTGTGTGTGTGTGTGTGTGTGTATACAGAGGTTCCCAAAGATACATTTAACATGCTCTTTACTAAATTAAAAATATTAATCTTTTCTTTCTTGATCTGGAGAAAAGGGAGATAAGAGCAGTATATGGTCTGATAAATGAGCAGTGCTGGGCACTTCAGGTTATTCACATGTTTTCTTTCTACTTTAACGATTTTGAAAGTATCCTGTTAGAAGACTGTCAAAGACAGTATTGAAATGATTTGACTTGATTGGTTTCCATTGCACCATGAGAGAGAGAGAGAGAGAGAGAGATGCTTATTTATTTATTTTTCTTTAAAACATAATACACTTAAGCATCATAATTGATGACAACCCAGGAGAAAGCTCTGTTACTGTCACAAGGACTCCACTGGTTGCAGAATGTTGCTTTCTGCAGGCTCAGAGAATAGTGTGACCAGTGGCCAGCTGGGAGTCGCTGCTTGCTTTCCACCGCTCCTGGGTTTTTTAGAAAAACCCTCTCGTGCTCACACCAAGTTGCCATGACATTACATGTACAGAAATTGCATCACTCAGAGGGCTAGTTGGGAAGGTGGGGCTGACTCTCCAGGTGATGCTAGGTGTGGATTATTTTTTAACAAGATGAACCTTCATGGTTGCGTTTCCCATTCTTTTCTAGAAGACGGGGTTGTGCTGAATGAATCCTCAGAATAAAATTATCAGCAGGCGAGTTCCTGATTTTAAATAGCAGCATGAGGGGATGTAGGGACATGTGTATGCATAGGGCTGATTCGCTTTGTTGTGCAACAGAAATTAACACAGTACTGTGAAGCAATTATACTCTAATAAAGATCTATTAAAATAAAAAAAATAAATAGCAGCATGACCTAAATCTGCTTCACATATTTATCAGTTCACCATTAGCTTGAACTAGAGAAGGGTGTTTTAAAGGAAGAATGGCAGCACGATACCGAGAATATTGCCTGTTTCTTTCCGCTCATCGTGTAAATCCATTTATGGACCTTTCTTTGTAGGAAGCTTGCATCTACCCTGTATGCCACTACTCTTTCCTTACCACATTCCTGAGGGAGGATTGAGGGCTAAAGTTAGCATCCTCTTCTTACAGAGAGGGGGGGCTTAAACACACTTAATAGAACCGAGTGAATTGTTCAAGGTCAATCTGGACAGAGCTGGATCTCTGGCTCAGAGTATAGTCAACTCACTCCTTATTAGAGACCAAAATGTATTAAACCTCATCATATTCTTGCTTAAAAGGTGAACTTTTGAACAAGAAGAGTGAAAGAATGAGAGGCTGTTTTTGACTAGACAGACTCTCTCCTCTTTCAGCTCAATGCGGTTCTTTGCTTCTGCATTCCTTGAATCAAAAGTCTGGCAATAAATGTATGTCAGAAGATCAAGTTTCTTTTGTCCTACCTTTTATCTTTCTGGGTGTCAGATAAGATACCGAGGATTCATTCATTGCTGATCCAGTCCAGTGTTACAATATTCTTTTCATATTCCATCTGTCCATTTTTCATCCATCCATCCATCCATCCAATCAACAGAAACAACAGTACAGATGACTTAGTATTGCATGGGGAAGCAGTGAGATTCCTTCAAAGACTTAGAAACAAGGGAATAAGATAGTTCTCTTTGGTTATCCTGCTAAAATTCTCACACAGTTGATGAGATTGATTATTTAAGGGAACACCCAGGACTTTCACCAAGGTTACCTTGCTATACCTGGGGAGAAAGGATTGGAAATGATGGAAATTTAATAAGTGGAGACCAGTGCATTATAATTTCTCTTGCTAGGGAAGACCTCTGTAGTAAGGGTGGACCACTAGCCTTGAACAACGAAAAAGGGAAGCTCAGAGGTTGCAAAGGCGGTTTATTGGGTGCTACCCTGGAGAGAGACCCCAGCTCTGGGAGGCCCCGAGTGTCTCTGCTCTGGTGAAGTGGCATCTGCGGTAAGGTGAGGACAGTGACTGGCCTCACCGTGATGCAGGTGACACTTCCCTCATGAGTCTGCCTCTCTTTGTTCTGAGTCCATCCTCCCCAAAATAGAGTTATTTCAATAATAAGGAGGGTGGTGCCTGATTGAGAGAGATGATCACTTCAGGCACGAGAAATGAATATGTTCTACCTTCAATCAGTTAACTGTTGACTGACCTTAAATAATGTGAGTCATCTTCCCTGTGATCACTGTTTGGAGCTTAGCAGCCTCACCCCCGGATGGTAGTAAATTCATTGAGGTTATAGTTCCCCCGTGAGCTCTTGGTAGAGACTCAGCCAGCTTCCTGATGGCAGCATAGCAGCCATGTCGTCCCCGTGTCCATTCTCAATAGTAGTCATCATTTTCTTTCAGTGCCCAATATGTGCCTTTAGATACATCCCCTCAATACTGAACACATAGTAGATACTACTCTCCCCATCCTACAGGTGAGGAAACAAACTGGTGAGAACAAGTAATCTGCCCAAGAACAGGGAGACTCTGAGTGGGGGAGCCCGATTGAACCCCAGCACTGTCACCATAGCCATGCTTTCTCCAGGACACTGTTTCCTCCAAATGACATAATTAGTCTAGAAAGATGTCAATTACTATCATCACTGCCTCTTTTACTCTAAGTATATTCTTGTGGGCTCTGGAAAGTTTGGACCATGTGGAGATGTGCCACAGTGATGATTCGTAGTTCCTTGAAGTAGAAAATATTAAGAAATATGTCAGGAATTGCTATTTATTTTAACATTTTTCAAAATTCCAGATGTGCTCTAAGAAAAATTATTCTCAGTGCAAAGTTAAATGGAAAAGCATTAGAATTTGATTTCATGTTTATTAAGATATAATTCTCATTATCAAATAGTCTTTGAATGCGTATTCTCATGCAATGAGATATGAATTATTTAGACAGATTGACTGGTCTCTTGTCAAAACAAATAAATTTTGCAATGCAATCATCTTGATACTTGTATATTTGACTAATATATTTCCTAATTGCAATAGTTAGGGCTATATAGTGACTCCACAAAATGGAATATCATTACTTTTTATATGAATGATAAGCAAATTCTATAAGGCGTTGAAGAAAATGTTGAAATATTAGCTGCTACACCCCAGTGATTAGGAAACCTCCAGGTACTTTGACGTCCTAGCCAAATTAAACTCAGATTTCTTTTTATAAGATCCTTAGCTGTGTTGAGTGTCTGACATTTGTGATGCGAGAATTTCCAAGAAATGCTCACATATGGGACCAGTAGGCAATTTTAATAGCTGTATTACTTTTGCTGATAATAAAAGGAAGGAATGTATGATCATTGCAAGAGTGAAATTCAAAGGTACAGCAAAATATAAAGAAAAACATATCAGTTGTCTGCTCAGCACCCAGATAGAACCCAATATATTTTTATGGAATAAGATACGGAACCCTTACCACAGGCCTCATCAGCCTGTGAGTAAAATGAAATCATATTAACATTAGTCTCCAAAATGCATTAGCCTTTATCTCTTTTTTGATTTTTGTATATGGGTTCTTTTAAATTCTCATACAAAATTTTATAATTTTTATGAAATCACATCTAACATTCATTTACTTTATAATTTCTGACCTTGATGTCGTCCTTGGAAAGAACACCTTCATCTCAAACACTTATCTATGATGTTTCTTATATTTCAGTAGTTTTAGGATTAAAATCTAGAATTTATTTTCCTGTAAGGAATAAGATAGGAATAACTTTACTTTTTACTGATGGTGAGACAGTTGCTTCAACATGATTTGTTGATTAATTCATCCTTTTCCCCACTGATTTAAATGTCTTCTTTATTATATACATATTTCTCACTTATACTCGAGTCTGCTGTTTGTGGGTTCTTTTTATTCCATTAATCTGCCATTCCTGGGCCAGCTCCATTCTCTTTAATCCCTCTAGCCTTTTAATATATTATAATATTTCATAAAGCAAGAGCCATCATTATTCTTCTTCTGAAAAATTGTCTTGGCTTTTAATTCCATGGAAACAATTACTTATTTTTATTGTTTTTCTTATGTGACTTGTGATCATGTGAGTTTAAAACAATAAATCAACTATTGGATTATACCAGACAGACTGAATTTAATATTCCCTTTTGCCCCTTGGTTGAATTGCCAGAGATCTGTCTCTTTCATTGGTCATTTCAAGGTCCCAGCAAGAAAAGGCACACAGTACATATTGCCACATGCATCCCTTTGGGACTGTCACATTTATAAAGGTTTGTATAACATAGTCAGCATGGTCAGAATCCAATTGCTAATAACCACATCTTCAATACATAAGCTGTCTTTGAATTATTTATTCATGAGCAGGAACCCTGACTAGAGTTTTTTTCTAATCCAAGCCATGAAAATTGTCATTATATTTTAAAAGCCACAGCCCTTCCTCTCCAGAAGACTGAATGGAAAAAAAAAAATCAAAGAATGAATTGTGACCCTGCGAGATATTTATTGTCAACCCACCAAGGTCATTTGCTGAATAGCCCGAAGGTATCAGGAGCCTTGCTTGCAAAGACATTACAGTGTTTCTCACTATTGTGAACCGTTCAAACTAATTTTAGACTTTCCTTGGTTGTTAGTCTGTGCAAAAGGCCAAGTTCAAATTTGAAAATACTGACCAGGCAGGCAGGGTACACGTCTCATCCTTCTCCCCATCACATCTCCCCCAGACCCCATAAACGGAGCTTGAGTGGAAGTTAAAACTTGGTTTCTTCTATCGGAAGTCTTGGATCGGCTTTTGTGTGGCCTGAATCATGTAACAAAACCAAAGATCTTATTGGGAGTCAATGCGGGGGAAGGGATGTGATCAGGGGGAGGGGAAGGAGAATGGAGAAGGGGACACAAGTGCATGAGAACACATCACAACCATTGTGCCACCCTATGTTTAAGCCATTTTTTATTAGGAGATGGAATTTAGCCAGATTCCCAACATCACCCACTAATGCAGCCAATGTCAGCTTTAGCCCGATTACAGGCGGATGAATGATTTGGAGTAAAAAGTAAAATCACAACAATATAAGAAGAAATCACAGATAAAAGTCTTAGAATGAGAAAGTCTTGGCTAATTTTTACACCAAAGCCAGATCTATAAGGTAAAAAGGATTGCTAGAGGGCTTCCCTGGTGGCGCAGTGGCTGAGAGTCCGCCTGCCGATGCAGGGGACACGGGTTCGTGCCCCGGTCCGGGAAGATCCCACATGCCGCGGAGCAGCTGGGCCCGTGAGCCATGGCCGCTGAGCCTGCGCGTCCGGAGCCTGTGCTCTGCAACGGGAGAGGCCACAACAGTGAGAGGCCCGGGTACCGCAAAAAAAAAAAAAAAAAAAAAGATTGCTAGATAATGACTTTATAAAAATGACAAATGAACAGAAAATGATTTCGAAACTTACTGATTCATCTCCCACTTTCCACTGTCCCCCACTCACACCGGACACTCCTCACTGCTTAGCTGGATCACCTTGAAAAGTTGCTTTAGCTTAGTTACCTTATCTGTAGATTAAAAAGGTTTGATTAGACAATCTTGAAGGTCACCAAACTCTGTCCCACTTCCCAGCTATGACATTTGTCATCCCTCCACCTGAATGCCCTTCCTGGCATCTCAGATCTCAGCTCAAACGTTTAAGTACTCAGAGAGATCTTTCCCACCTAAAGTGTCCTCCCTCGGTCCCTGTTTGTCACATCATCCTGCCTGCCTCCTGCCATGCGTGTATCATAGTCTGAAATGATCTTGCATCCATGTTTATTGGAATGAAGACTTGGTGAGAGTGGGGACTTGCCTGTCTTCCTGAGAGGTGTCTTCAGACCTGGCAGAGTGCCTGGCATGTAGGGATGGATGGGGACCCTGCTGTTCCTGAGGTGGGGAATGCAGGAGGAGAGACAGGTTTGCAAGAGGATGAGTAGTTCCTTTTGGCTAGCCAGCAGGAAAGCTTATTGCATTCCTCAGCCATTTGGGTAGTCCTTATGCAGTGCTGCTCAGACTGTGGTCCTCGGTCTGGCGACATCAGTGACAGCATCACCTGGGAGCTTGTTAAAATTCAGACTCCCAGGCCCTATCCCCAATTCACAGAGTCAACATCTCTGGGGACAGGGCCCTGGAATCTGTGTTATAGCAGGCCTTCCTGGGAATCCTCATACAGACTGTAAGTTTGAGAGGCTCTGTTCTAATTTTGTTTTCCGAGGCTGGACCGGCCCACAGAGCAAGAACCAGATTTACGTCAGGAGGTCTCTCCATCGGCCTTCCAGGAGCCCTGTCAGGACTCCGTGTGTCAACTGGCAGCTCCCCGTCTGCTGCTGCTTTGTCTTGACTCTTCACAGTTGCCTCCGCTTGACAAATGCGAAGTTTTGACAGTTCTTAGCACCTGCACGCTTTGATAGACTTTTTTTTTTCTTTGATGTTTGTTACTTGGACAATAAGGGCATAAGAAAAGAAAACTTTTTGGTTTTAGTTTTCACTTCTGCTGAGCTCGTCACTAAATTCTGAAACACTCAGGCGGCCAATGAGAGCCAGAGCGATACAGGAAAGGTGGTACTTTTGGCGGACGTGCATGATCAGTACGCACAGGTGCCTTACATCCGAGGCCCTAACACAGTCAGCTCTAGGGTACAAGACGAGGGGATCTGGAGTAGGTTAAGGAAGTCTCTGGAGGCAAATGGATTTGAATTGGTGGTTTTCCCTGACAGCAATTACTTTGGGGCCAAGTGAAAACTCAGCTAAGCTTTTTTGTTTTTGTAACGTCAAAACACCTTTGTGAAACACCTTCCCTGAGACCAGGCCCACTGTCTTGTTCTGTTAGATCCTCTCTTCCTAGCTCCAGCTGTTGCGGATGTTTTGGTGATGTCACTGCTGTAGCCAGCGAAGAGACAGATCTGGGGGCACATATGCTTTTGGTGTTCATGGTCACCAGGCTGCTTTTGTCAGAGGTGCTGACCAATGGCTGGGGCTAAATCAGCCAGAAGATGGGGAGGGGTGGGGTAATTCAACCCTTCCCTTGGTGGCAGGAGGCACTGGTTGAAGAAGAGCAGACAGAACATTCCCAAAATCATCCACTTCCTCACATTTCAAGAAGCCCTGGCTTGTAGAGCATCTCCTGCTGGGGCACAGAAAACTGGGACTCTCCATGGCTGCCTTTCCAGAAGGGTCCACACACCAAGTCTGAGGTTGCCAGCATGTCAGTCTCCCAAAATCCTGAGGTTTTTACCTTCCACGGGTGGAACTAGGTTAATGTCAAACGTTTTAGCACAGGAAGCTCTCTGAAAGGGTGACCCCTTCATCCCAAGTAATCAGAGTGAAAGACAATCGAGAATTTTCCAATTCACCCATTCACTCATTCATTGGCTGGAACTGAGCCGGGTGAGACAATGAGATGCAAAACTGAATAAGGAATGGCCTTAGCCATTGAGGAGCTGGGAGTCTACAGGGGGGGCAGATATAAAAAGAAGTAATTTGAGGGTAATCTAAAGAATGCTCTAGGAGTTTCCTGGTGGTCCAGTGGTTGGGACTTGGCATTTTCACTGCTGTGGGCCCGGTTCAATCCCTGGTCGTGAAACTAAGATCCCACAAGCTGTGTGGTGCAGCCAAATAAATAAATAAATAAAATTTAAAGAATAAAGAATGCTCTAGAATATGTTCTCCACTATAGGAGACACTAATCCTGCCAGCAAAAGTGGAGGGAGCCTTCTCAGGTGGCATTTTACCTGGTCTTTCTCAGGTGAAAAGAGGAGAGACCAAGGGAGCAGGACGAACGACAAGAATAAACATTCCTATAGTACTAAGTATAGACCCAGCACTTTTAATGTATGAACTCACTTAAATCCTCATAACACACTTCCGAGATGAGCACAGTTGTTGTGTCCATTTTACGGATGAGGAGACTGCGGCTCAGTGAGGCTAAGGGCCTGTCCTAGGTCACACAGCTAGTAAAGGGCAGACTGGCTTCAGAATCCAGACTGTTAACCGTTGTTCAACCTGGTCTCTTGGCATATGCGAGTGTGATCTCCCTGGAGAATTTTGAGTGGCTTGAGTGGAGAATGGTGGTTCTGAGGGTTTTGTTTGTTTGTTTGTTTTTTCCTTCTGTAGCCCACTTAGGAAGAGAAACCAATTTACCCCACCCATTCCCACTTTCCAGTGAGGGGTGGGGGGAATCTCTGTAATAAAGCTTTGGAGAACGTAGTAGTTTGCTAGGGCTGCCATAACAAATTCCACAGACTGGGTGTCCTAAACAACAGAAATGTATTTTGCCACAATTCTAGAGGCTAGAAGTACAAGATGAAGGTATCAGCAGGGTTAGTTTCTTCTAATGCCCTCTCCTTGGCTTGTTGATGGCTGTCTTCCTCAGGTGTCTTTACATGATCTTTCTGTGCTTGACTGTGTCCTAATCTCTTTTTATAAGCACACCAGTCATATTGGATTAGAGCCCATCCCAATGACCTCATTTTAACGTTAATTTCCTCTTTAAAAGCCCTATTTCCAAAATAGTCACATTCTGCAGTAGTGGGGCTTAAGACTTCAACGTATGAATTTGGGGACGGGGACACAATTCAGCCCACAGGAGAGCCACCAACATACACAGATTGCACCGTGAGCTTTCACACATGATTTTATATTATTAAACAATGCCCTATAAATTTTTAAGTATTTTTTTACACTTTCCTGAGTAGTCCTTGAAAACTTTTTTTTAATTAATTTATTTATTTTTATGTCTTTACTGGAGTATAATTGCTTTACAATGGTGTGTTAGTTTCTGCTGCTTGCAAACTATAACACGTTTACTGGCAACATGTTAGCAATGCTGTGCAACTGTTGAAGCACATTGGGGTGAGAGGGTGGCTCCCGTCTGCAGTCACTTTAGCAGTACAGTTAAGAATCATATGTGAACAAACTGGTGTCTTTAATGAACGGAAAGCTGCAGGTCAAGAGCTATAATTATGCCTCTCTATGCACTCTAAGAGTGACCAAACAAATCTCCACCAACGACTTGTAATTCAAAAGGAAGAATAACACCAGTGAAAACTATGGCCACCTGGACACCACCCTGACGATGCGTTGCTAACAAAAGGTCCAACCAGAAGTGCAGGAATTCCAGCCACCAGAACTTGCTCCTGTACATCCAGCTCCTGTACATCTTGCTTCATGCTGCTGAATGGTGGCCTGACTTCTCAGTAGAATGGCAGATCAGAACCATTAATGAATTCTAATTTACTATTACTAAATGTTTGTAATTTTTAGTGACTCATTTTATAGGTTCATAATAAATAGCCCTTAATCCCATGTAAAATGAGAGTCTATGGACTTGTGTATCTTTTGCTTGTAAGAGCTATCGAAAGGGAACCAGTAGTCTGAATTGTGTGTCCACAATGTTAGAGACATGGTCCACTTTCTCTTACTTCCGTAAATCATATTTAATTGGTTCCAAGCCATGCATGACCTGGCTCTTAGTCATCATCAGAGCTCCCTTTCTTTCACTTCCTCACCCTAACTAATGAGATCAAATGAGATTCAGATAGAGGGGATGCCAGGGAGCCAGAGAACCTAGCACTTACTCTACGTTGACTGGCTTCAAGGCCATTACTCCAGTCCTTGCTGGGAAGAACTTGTCGCATGCCCTTCTTCTGGCAGAATTGGTGATGCATCCTCACAGTGGTCCATTCCCATGACCACCGACCTGCCCACAGGGATGCTCAGCCATGATGTCCAGCCTCTGGCAAACATCCAGTAACCACCAAATGCCAACTAGGTAACCCAAATCAGAAATCCTCTCCTATGCCTTACATGCTTTGCTCTTCATTTTAGGGAGTTTCAACATGCCTTTCTCTTGAGCTGTTTTCGTTTCCCTTCTTAAAGCACTAATCAGTCACTCCCTCCTAACCACTGACCCAAAACACGAAAACTTCATTTTACTCCGTGATTATATTGGGACACCGACACAGGTGGGGTGCATAATTTTAGTACCATTAAGAGACACCTGCTGAGGATGGTTGGGAGTCATTAAAAATGAGTTTTTAAGAAGAGGCGTGACATGGATTAATCTTTTAAAAAGAGCACGTTAAGATGGACTGGATATTACAGTGATCTTAGGAAATGTCATAATGGAACTGTAGTTGCATAGAAAAATGTCCTTACTTTTTAGAGACTCGTACTAAAATATTTATGGGTGCCATGTCATGATGTTTGTTATTTACTTTAAAATGCTTTGGTGGAAAGAATATGTGGGAAAATATGGCAAAATGTTTATAGGTGTGAAATCCAGATGAGATTACACAGGCGTGCATCATATAGTTTCCTCTGTTTTTCTGTATGTTTTCAAATTTTTTAATAATAGAAAAGTGGGAATCAATCCTTTTGGCGGCTCTCTGGGCCTTAGGCGAGAGAGGCAAGTAGGGGGCCAAGTAGTGAGAAGCGATTCAGGTGGACGCTGATGAGGGGCGGAGCTAAGATGGAGACACCGCGGAGGGAGAGGAGGGTGTGGACTGGAAGGTATCATCTAGTCTGTTCTCTTCGCTCATTCCCACAGTCCAAAGTGCTTCGGGAAAAATGGCTGCTGCAGGGTGTACCTGCTGGAACTGCGGAAGAGGAGGAAGCCAGGCGGCGGCAGTCTGAGGAGGATGAGTTAAGAGTCAAACAACTTGAAGGTAACATTCAGAGGTAGGTGGTTTCCAGCCCAGGCCCCCAAACTGTGACTTTACAGTGCAGTAACCACATCTCTCCTCTAGGGAGCGTTTCTCAGTGCCGTCACCTTTTCCCAGGGCTTTAGAATTATCTTCCTAAACAGAGTAGGTACGTTGTTGCCACTGAAACTTTTCCATATAACCCAGAATTTTGACTCTGAGTACTAAGTATTGTATTGGGATTCACACAGTACAGTGATGTCTTCATGGACCAACTAGGTGTGGTAAGCAGCTTGCCCCTTCACTAAATGTCCCCTTTTTGAGTTCTTCTGTCAGCTTTTGTCTTTTTCCTTCTTGAGCTCAGGCTGTTAGCTGTTAGTGGGTCTGTTGTCAAATTTGCTACATTTGATCAATTTGAAATGGGAAAACTGTAGCCAAGGGTCTTGGAATTGAAACTGAGGGCACCCCTGTGAGCTGTGTGCCTGAGCTCTAAAAAGTAACTTTGTATTGTCTAGTTTCAATGCTCAGAGGGTGAGTTGCTTCCTTTATGGTCCTCAACCAGGTTCTGAACATTTCAGTCTGGGAGATAAGTGACCTCTCTATGGTCAGTGGCTGGCCAGGCTCAGACAGAAGCAAAATAAATGTAGGTTTCCACCTGGGAACTGTAGCCACGCCAGGTCCCAAGGCACCCAGCCAGAGATGTGAGATGGTGGGGGAAGATGGTGTGTGGAGATGCCTTAGAACGAAATCTCCCCAGCCACCTTATCCCACCAAATTCTGCCGGAAATATCCCCTTGGAGAGGGTCATCTCTTTCTCCTGCGGTTTTGAGCTCTTTTAAAATACAGAGTAATAGCTAACTTGCTACCAGTCATTTGTACCCAAGAGTGAATGAAGCTGGTGAGGGCACCTAGGGGACCCCAACAGCATCACCAAAGGGAAAAGCAGACCGACTGTAAGCCCCAAAGGCCTGTGTCCCTACTTTGCTTGAGCCCTTATGCCCCTTAAAGAGTTCTCAGAGCAGCTTGCCCAAGCTTTGCTTATGGGGGAAACTGGCTAAGAAAAAGTTTATATGGGGTGTGTGTGTGCGTGTGTGTGTGTGTGTGTGTGTGTGTACGTGTACATATACATACACACACATATACGTACACACACACTTTTTCTTAAAATACAAAGGATAAAGGCTAAATAATATGTATATGCATATATATATAACATTGGAAAGGCTAAATTATATATTAGTGTGTGTGTGTATGTGTATATATATACCATTAGAAGAAGAAATTTTAATCCTGTAAATACTGACATCAAGCTTGTGAGGACAAGTACCTCCAGAACCCCAGGAAAAGAAAGGACTTCATGTTAGAAGCCCAGAAGATAGAAAGGGGAGGGGGTGGGATGAAGTAGCCCAGAGCCCTGAGCCTCGGGGATGCCCTCTCCTCAGGAGTGGCTCGGCTTGCTGCATCTTAGGCAAGATGAGGGAGCCAAGGATAATGGGAAATATTGACAGTAAACTGGAGAGGAAAAGGTAGCTCTGAGACATGGTTTTATAGGTTTGCTTTTAAGTCTCAAAGCGGCAAGTCCATGGTGCTTTCAGCTGGCAGTTGATACCGTATAGCATCTCTTTATCTTTACTCTTGTTAAAAGTTCCAGTCCATTTCCTCTCTCTTTCTTACTACACTACACTCCAGATGGGTCTGGCACCACGCAGGTGCTCCATAGCTGTTTGTTGAATGAAAGGATTGGGGCTGGGACCCCTGCCTGGCAGAGGGAGGCTGGGGAATTACTCTCCAGTCCAAGTTGGCAAAATTCTAGGAACCAAGTGTCCTGGGCACTGTCTATTCACAGCAGGAACCATGATCCAGGTTCACATGGGGCAGCATTATACTGCCGAGGAGTTCTAGGCAGGAGGAGGAAACAGGGATGAGAATTGCAGGCCCCCTCTGCAATTGCAGGCCCCCTATGCACATGGATGGGCAGAAAATTTGATTTAAAATTGTTTTTTTAAAACCTGGATATCTTTTCTCACTGAGCCTGATATGTGCATTCATTTCATGTAGTAGGTATTATTACAGATGGAAGGCAGAGAGGATTTGGAAAGTAGGATAAAACCAGTTCTGTGACCTTTTCTGGTTTTCTTAAATGGCATCAGAAAACGTGGTCTTCAGCCACATTGGCAGTTTCACTTTGGCTTGAATACAAATATATTGTTGTTCTAGCCCCATAGGTGGTAACTCTCACCTGTGATGAGCCATTACACGTGGGAGAGGAGTCTTAAATCAAGACTCAGTTTTGGCTAAATTAATCATTGGAGCGAGATATAAGAGTTAGGAGCTGGTTTGTGGTTCAGGTGGGCATGACCATACTCCTAAAAATAAAGAGAATCTCTTTTTATCCTTTGAGTCAACAGAAGAAAGAGCTCATTCAATGCATGCAGACAATCTCTTGGAGGCCATTTAAGAGAGAGATTCCCAAGCCAGAAGGAAAGAAATCATAACAGCCTAAAGGGGTGGGGGTGGGATGCTTAGGCCTGGATTCAGGGGGCATTTCCTTCTGCCGTAACCACGGCTTTGCTGGACATCGGCCAAATGGGCATTGGCCATTTGTTGGAGAAGGAGCTGTGTTCCCTGGAGCTGATTTTCTGTAGGAGCAGGGCTGCCAATGGGCATCATTTCCTCCTTAGGGCCTCTTGAGGGAGGAGTTTCTTCCTACCTTAGATGTCAGTTTCTGCTTCCCTTCATCTTACTCACAACTTCTCTTCTACAGTATTCAGCATCTTTAAGCTTCAGTCCCAAGGGAAGAAAGGAGCTCTCCCCGCTCCTTCCTTAAAGGATCCTCAGTCACCTAAGACACTTTTCTGAAGTCAAGCATTGGTTCTCTCTCATACCCTTAGTCACTTGAACTGCTTTAAAGGTTCATTGTAAACATAAGCATCCTCCAGTCTTACAAGGTCTTTGTGGATGGGCTGGCCTGGGTCTGCTAATTTTGGCCGAGCTCGGCTAAGAGACTCTAAGCTGTAGATTGGATGAGGCTGCTCTCATTTTCCCTGCACTAATGAACTAATCATGACCATTTCGTTTTACGGCAATGGCCGAGGTGCAAGGGGGCTGAACAGGCACAAGGCGTAGGCTCAGAACTGCCCGTGAGCCATTAGCCAAAGCAAGTCAATGGCTAATCCCAAAACCCAGGGGAGGAGGTAGACAGTCAACCTGTTAGAGACAGGGACTCAGAGTTATGGGGCAAAGGGTACAGATACAGGAAAGGGTGAAAATGGGTGCTAATCCTTCAATCTTCCAGAAGCATGATTGTTCAATTAAAAACTGCAAGCATTAGGGAAGACTGACCAGCAGGAGGGAAAGTACAGAATAGCCCAATGAATGAGAAAGAGGATGAACTAAAACAACTCAAGAATTCAGAGGAAAAGGAAGAAAAGAATAAAGGAAAATATGAGTGGCTTTGGAATAAGATCTGATCTTTATGTAATAGGGATCCTGGAAACTGCCTGCAAGTCAAATGCAGCAGAACCACTAAATTAAGGAATTCTAAAGGAGTTTGAATTGGAACATTAATTTGTAGGTCTTAAGATTTGGGTGCACCTGTCTAAGTCCTCCCCCAGCAACAAATTAGATTTTCCTGAAGAGATATATGAACTCTTTTCAAACTATATTAGTATATAATATAAATGTACTAAACTATATTAGTACATTTAGGCCCTGAAGGTATATTAGTCCCTTTTGGTGAATCAGGAGTAGCTTGAAGAACCTGATGGAGCAGTACAGAATAGCAATCCAAGAGCAGGGAGAATGCCTGCAAGGAAAGATTAAGGGAAATCAGGGTCAGTTAGTTTAGAACAAGAGAAGATAATGATGGCAGCTTAACTCAGAACTTCAAGTGTATGTAGGATTTAGGCCACATCTGAATTCTTTATGTGTTGGCCATTCTGAATATGATAAAGACTTAAAATAAAGCTTGAGAATTTGCGCTTAGACATATGTCTGTTTCCCTAGATATCTTCAAGAAGAAAGAACATAACCACCTTTCTAATTCTGATTCCAAAATTCTTTAGGGTGCCAGTAGCCATATAAGAAGTTCCAGGTTTACAGACATGTTTTCTTCCAAAATGTTATTTGTAAATTGGCGGTGATTTGGAACTGAGAATGTTGTCTGTTTTTAAAACTATTATATGTGGTGCTTAGGTTTTTAGGGCAGCCCACACGGAGGACAGGAAGGAAGGGAGGGAGGGAGGGAGGGAGGAAGGAAGGGAGGGAGGGAGGGAGGAAGGAAGGAAGGGAGGGAGGGAGGGAGGGAGGGAAAAATGTAACTAGACTATTAAATCTGGGCATTAGAATCACTTGGGAATAAAAATATGAATTCCCAGGCCTCATTCCAGGAAATTTGGATTCAGTGACCGAGGTGAGGAGCCTTGTAATTTATGTTTTTCAAACAGTGCTCCAGGTAATTCTTTTGCATGGTCAGGTTCAAGAACAATTGCTATAAATGGAAAAAAGCATAGATCATAAGTGAAATCCCATTATAATACCTGTAAACCCTCAAGGGAAGTGAGAAGTAAATAGTGTTTGGAAGAAAATTGATTTCACCCAAACAGATAAAGAAGGACAACCCCGACCCTTGATTTCAGACTGATTCAAAGCCTTAGTATTTTGACTCAAGGAAATTTGAACCCTGCTTTGGGACTCCTGTAAGTGGGAATAAAGCTGTCTCTCTGGCATTGGGCTGAGGTCTCTCTACCATAGGTCCCACCGTGGAACCAAGCTTTTCATTTGAACTTGATTGGAAACAGCCTTGGTTTACCAAACTAAAATTGATACCCGTCAGGAAAGATGGCTTCTTTCCCAAAGGCCAGAAAATGCTACCATTTTTCAAAGGTTTCTGGCTGAAATTAAGAGCACGATAGCCTTGAAATGATGACTTCAGTGATGACAAATGATATATCAATTGTCAAATTCTTTTGCACAACTTTTCACAGGGCAATTTCAGATTGGCCCCGTCTGTTGATTATATTCTTGGCTCACTAGAAACCAGGAGCAAAATAGGCTAAAAAAAAAGAAAAAAAGTTGGAATTGTTGAAAGCAAAATCTGTACACAGATTTCTTTTTTCTTTTTCTTTTTTAAAAAAATTGGATATCACATCTGTCTGCTTTATTTCCCATTGGAGTGCTATATTGAGAAAGCCCAAAGGATTGTTTCTGGCTTGGGCCCGTCATCCACCGTTGTCCATGCCATCACTGGATGTGATGCATCCCTGGGGGCCACAAGTGGGTTTCCCATTGATGCTTTTGGAGATTTTAGGCAGTTAGATTCACACTAGCTGTATCTATTTCACATCTGCTCCAATCAACAAGTCTTGTCACTTGCCTTGTGGTTTTCTCACCTAAGATTCTCTTTCTTATTTAACCAGGTTTTATTTAAGTGTTTGAAATATAGTCTTCTTAACTTTCTTTGATTAGTGAGAAATATGAGGAAAATTTGTCCCCCCACCCTGGAATTACTCCAGGGAAGATGAGAAACCTCATGAAGTGGTAAATGAAAAGGGAACGAACTGTGGCAAAGCCAGCGTGCTGATTCTAGTTCTGCTGCTAATTTGCTGTGTGACTTTGGGCAAATCTGTCATCCTCTCTGGTCTCAGTTTCCTCATCTCTTCAGTAAGAGGTCTCTCAGGGTCTTCCAGATGTGGTATTCTGAGATCCTCTAATTTGGGAGGTTGGCTAGAGATCCCTCTTCTGAACAAAGAGATCTATGCAGAGAAATATCACTATATTGTGGAAGGAAATAGTTTTGGAGACAGGCCAGAATCGGGGAAAGAGGTTAAGTTCTCAGGAAACAAAAGCTCCGTGTGTAACTGACTCATCCCAGAGGTGAATAATTCATCTGAACAGCTGTCAATTCTAAAGTATGTCACATCAAAATATTCATTGAATAAAATATTGATGCCTCAGTTGCTAACCCAGAGAGGGCCATGCAACTTTTTAGAAAGAAAATTCAAGATGCAAGTGGTCTGGTTCAGTTCTGCTTCTGACTCAGGATTCTTTGAGTGCCTCTGTTGGTCTCTGATGGACACCAGAATTCACTTAATTTTCCACATTCTTAAGACACTCGAAGCAGAAGACTGGCAACATCAGGCATAAGCATGTGTGTGTTACATTATGGGACTTTGGCAACCAAGAAGATGACAGTGACCCACAAATAACTGTTCTAGAAAAGGCAACCACAGAAATGTTCATTGGAATCACAAAGGACACTTGCTTGGGATTCAGCGCGTTTTTTCTACTTGCTATTTTTAAGTCTGTGATGTGCTGTTGTTTCTTGGCAGGGCACAGAGCATGCCACATTGGCTCTCCACATCTGTGCACTCCTGGCCACATTAGGCAATCTAGTCCTGCCAAATTCCCATTCTTTTTCTTTCACTAAAATAAATCTTTATATAGTGTAAACCATATGGTGATATAATGGTAGCACTATATTGTCTAATATTCATTGGTCTCTTACTCTGTTCTGGGTACTGACTTAGCTTTGGGGCCTCCATGAATTCATTAATATTCTCATTTCATCCCCAGAACATTCCCACAAAGTAGTTGTGATGTTGATGATACCCATTATACAGCTGGGAGAACCGAGGCTTAGGAGATAAAGTAACTTGCTGCCCAGAATGACCCCTTTAAGAAGTGAAAGAGACAGTATTTGAACTCAACTCTGCCTGACTCCAAAGCACATTCTTAAAAATCTCAACAAAAGTGGTTATTTTAAGCTAAAAATCTCTGAGACTTGTGATATTCAGTGAGATCACACCAAAATTTCCCTCATGGTGTAAGTGGATGGATAAGTAATGTGCTCCTCCCTCCTCAGGGACCTTGAATGTGCTCCATTGCGCATGATCGTCATGACTGGGGAGGCTGCCCCCTTCAGGTTCTTTCAGGAGGTACAGGTTCCATTTTAGGTTTGGTTCCCTTCCTTTTCTCTCTGAAGCCCTTTGCCCCCGAGTACACTTTCTTGGTTGTCTACAGCTTCATCTCTGCTGGAAACAGTGTATGGTTATGTAAAGGGCCCCCAGCATAGCACACTGGTTAGGAACCTAGACCTTAGAGTTTGATTGACCTTGGTTTGAGCCCTACTTCTGCATTTATGAGTTGTTTGATCTTGGACAAGCCCTGTAACCTCTCTGGACTTGAGTTTCCTCACCCGTACACTGGGGATAACAATGCCCGTCGTAAAGAGTGGTCGCTACATGTAGAGATCACGTGCACGTGCAAGTGCCAAGTACAGTAGGCTGTCATGAAGTAAGAGTAGTGCTCCTGTTACTGTTTTCTCTATCCTTCTGGAGAGGGTTTCCAACAGTAACACTCTTGACATTCAGGGCCAGGTAATTCTTTGTTGTGGGCGACTGTCCTGGGCTTTGCAGGATATTTCACAGCGTCCCTGCCCTTTACCTAGTAGATGCCAGGAGCGCTACGCCCACCCCCAGGCATGACCGTCAACAGTGTCTTCAAGCATGGCTAAATGTCTCCTGTGGGCTAAACATCCCCCCGCTGAGAACCACTTCTCCAAAGCCTGGAGTTAAAGGGATTGATACTAAGATAAAAATCACCGCCTCAAGTAGCTTCAGAATACAGAACCCTTGAAAGATTTATGAAGATAACATTAATGATTCTTGGGGCAGAATGACATAAAGTCATTCTGAAAATAGGAGTCTTCGCTCAAGCACTGAGCCACGAAAGTCAGTTCTGTGTTAAAAAGAAATGGTTGCCTTTTTTTTTTTTTGGCATCCAATGCTGTGCTGATTTTGCAAAGGCAGTGAGTTTATGACAGTTCTACAGTTCATAAAACTGTGGAATCTTAGCGTATGCATAACTGAGGTGCTGTTATCTGGATCAACTTTTATCTGATACTCCAATTTGCAATGAACCCAGAGAGTGCGAGGCAGTAGACAGGCTCTCCCCAGAGGCTAAAAATTGACAGGAAGCTTACTTCCTCACAGAGTAACACCCAAGCCCACAATGGAACAAGTCTCATTATCACAAAGAATCCTCCCTTGGGATGAAAGTTATGTTCTCTGCAATTTTTCCCGGCTCTCTGGTCCCTACCCTGCCCCCTAGGGACCGCACAGAAAAGTTCCTCTTTATAGACTGAAATCTGGATGCTTCTGGGTTGTGGTCAGCTTAGGAAGCTGGGTCAGACAAGGGAGGAAGCACTCTGAAATTGCATTCAAGCACATCTGCGTCACTCGTGCGTTTCCCAGTTGCCGATAGTGGAAGAGCCTGCCGCCCGATGTTTCCCAAGCATCTTGCCTTACTCGGGTTTTGTAGGCTCCATTATAATTGCCTCATTGTTGGTTAGGTAGATTGGGTTTAAAGTACCCGGAATGCCGGAATGATGAAAAGAGTGGGAGAATTCCATACACTGAGACCACCTAAGAGCCACACTTGGGGAAAGTTTGCATTTTGCGGCCCTTAGAACAGTTGCCGTAAGTGAAGGAATTATGCAAAGTCAACTTTCTTGGCGGCTGGTCCCAGGCTTTCTGGCCTGTGATTGCCGTGCCTCAAGTTTCCTCTCTACAAATGCTTTGAAAATAGTATTTTTCTGCCCCTATAGCTTATAATGTGGTCACTTCTAACCCCTCTATATACTTGATGGATCAAAAACGGCAGGGGTCCTTTCGATATTTTCTTCCATGGTCTTCACCAACTGTATACCAGTTGTGCATTCTGAAGGCAATGGACGGTCTCTCGGGTCCTTTCCATCAAGGACTGTCTATGATCCTACAACATGGGGGCCTTACAGTCAAGTCTGATGGCTGAGGTCCAGCGGCCTTGGGGACCCAGGCAGGCTTTGATGGGGAGCAGACTTGCAGGCAGGCTGACCCGACACCTCCATCACCACAGTCTGCAGCCAAGTGGATCTCCTGAGCACAACCCCACTTTGTATGCTCTCTTTTCACTACTTAGGCCCAGAGAAGAGTCCTGTGGGACCTGCTTAAGACCTGTCACTGCAAGGCCTGCCTCTCCTGGACTTTCCAGTTTCTCCTCCCGTCAGGTCAAAGCCTTGAGCCCTCCGAGGCAGCAAGTGGGAGATAAGCTCACAATCCCTCTCTCGTTCTAAGATTCCAGTTCCCTAGCTGACGTGCAAAAACAGTAGAAGGAATGCCCCTCTTCTCACTGTTACCCCAAAAGCAACTTCTGCCATCAGGCGTTCTTTAGATCTCTCACCCAAGATGTAAACCTTAACAGTGGGAATTTCAGGCCACGTGAGGGGAAAAGGGTACGCAGCAATAGATGAGTTAGGTTTAGGCCATGTTTATTAGGAGGGATTTGCCTACATCCTCATTCCCATCCCTTTTTGGAGAAACTATTTTTGAGCACATTTGGTGCACATGTGCAATTACACTTGCAACAAGAAGAATTAAGGTTTATTGTGCTCACAGATTCTCAGTCAGGAATTAGAGCAGAGAACAGTGGTAACGGCTTGTCTGCTTCACACTATGTGGGACCTCAGCTGGGAAGACACAAATGGCTGGGAGTGACTCAAGAGGCTGTGTGCTGGAATCACCTTCATGGCATGTCTAGAGCCTCAGCTGGGATGACTCAAGGGCTGGATGGGACTAATATCCTCGGCACCTCCACATGGCCCTTCCACAGGCTGGCCTTCTCCCTGCATGGCAGCTGGGTTCTGCGAAGGAGCACCCCACGGGGAATGTCTAGAGAGCAGACATTCCAAGGGAGCCAGTGGAAGCTGTAAGACTTCTTCTGTCCCTGCCCCCCTTGGAACTCTGGTAGCATCACTTCCACTGTGTCCTGCTGGTTTCAACAGAGCCACTAAAGCCAACTCAGATTCAAACAGAAGGAAATGAGCATCTTTACCTCTTGACGGGAGTGGCAGGGTCACATTGCAGAAGAGCATGTGGGATGGGAGAGATTTTTGTGACCTGTTTGGAAAATACGATCCGCCTCAGAGCCTATGTTGTTTGGTGCAGATTTGAAGCCTAGTCTTTACTATTATGTAGTTTTTGTTTGAATGTCCCATTGATTATTATGTTGTGTTCCTCTTTATTTCTATGAATCTTAAAATTCTTTTTTTTCCTTTTTGACTGCACCACATGGCACGCAGGATCTGAGTTCCCCAACCAGGGATGGAACCCGTGCCCCCTGCAGTGGAAGCACAGAGCCCTAACCACCGCACCACCAGGGAAGTCCCTTAAAATCCTTTTTGATGCAGTTAAAAAACAAAAAAGAATTGAGGAATAGAGGCCCTAAAGCCACATGTGAAGTGACAAGACCACAGTTCCCCCTTCTGTCTGACAGCAACCTCCCTCCACCCCAGCCCCCCACTGCTAAGCCTTTTGATCTCCTTTGAAACAGAATCTCTGTTGGAATGATACACACTCCAGGGATCTCGGAGTCTCACGTTTTTCCCTCCCATGTGAAAAGGCAGAGGAAAAAAGTGAATAATGTTTGAATATTGCCAGTGCACAGAGCATATCTGTAAGGTTAGGGACATTTCTGCCAGCACAGACTGTCACCCCGATCTGGGTGCCTGGAGGAAGGATTTTAAGCACTGCCATGGTATGTGGCGTGAGGGTTGCTACCTTAGCCAGATTCTGCCTGGAAGGACTAGACATCTCAACACCAGTGGCATTCACGGCCATTGCTGGGCCACATGGCTCTTTAGTGCAAATTAGAAAATGCAGCTCCACATGAGGCCACCATTTGGAAAAACCACTGGCTGGATTCTAGCCTCCTCTACTCCTTCGGCAGGTGTCCGCGGGCAGAAACAAGCTGTATAAGCACGTGCATTGGTCCTGCTCACTACTCAGTCTCTGCTGGCCTCCTTCCTATCGGTCATTAAGGTATTCCCAGTTACCTCCCATTCTTTTTTTTTTTTTTTGCGGTATGTGGGCCCCTCACTGTTGTGGCCTCTCCCGTTGTGGAGCCCAGGCTCCGGACGCGCAGGCTCAGTGGCCGTGGCTCACAGGCCAAGCCGCTCCGCGGCATGTGGGATCTTCCCGGACCGGGGCACGAACCCGTGTCCCCTGCATCGGCAGGCAGACTCTCAACCACTGTGCCACCAGGGAAGTCCCTACCTCCCATTCTTAAATAGTCTCAGATAAGGCCAGAGGAGATGGAGAGGAAGCTTTTTACAGGCCACTGGGGAACACAAACAAGTAAGCCATCAATTATAAGCTGGTGGGAAAGCTTCTATCATGGAAGTTCAAAAAGAGTCTATGGGAACATATGCAGGGGAGGGGTACTTAGCACTCAGATGAGGGAGTGCAGGTAAGACTTCCTAGTGTGATGTGTGAGGAGAATGTGTTTTTTAGCTCTTGATTTTATCTGCTGTTGATTTTCAGCAAATTATTTTATCTTTTTACATTATCTTACCTTGCATTACATTACATTGTATTACATTATGTACTCTTGACTAGGATGTAAGTTCCCTGAGCACAAGGACTTCATGGATTACTCACTGTATTAGCTTCCTGAGGCTACTGTAACAAATTACCAAAAACTAGGTGGTTTTAAACAACAGAAATGTATTCTCTCACACTTCTAGAGACCAGAAGTCCAAAATCAAGGTGTCAGCAGGGCTGTGCTTACTCCAGAGGCTCTAGGGGAGGATCCTTCCTTGCCTCTTCTAGCTTCTCGTGGCCTCCGGCATCCCTGGGTTTGTGGCTGCATCACTCTCCTCTCTGCCTCCATCTTCATATGGCCTTCTTATCTCCCTGTGTCTTCTCCTCTTCTGTCTCTTATAAGGACACTTACCATTGGATTTAAAGACTATTCAGGTAATCCCAGAGGATCACATCTCAAAATCCTTTCGTTACATCTACAAAGACCCTTTTTTTCCAAATAAGGTCATACTCACATGTTCCGGGGTTAAGATGTGGACATATCTTTTGGGGGACCACCATTCAACCTACTACACCCACTATATATGTGTGTGCGAGTACCGACAATACTGTATGGTGCCTACTAGGTTGCTCTCAATAAATATTTTTTAATTTAATTGATCTGTATCAGCTTTAGGTCATCTGTAGGATTGTCATGAGGTTGGAAACAAACATTTATGTCTAGAGATGGTATAAGGCTGAGATTACAGCCAAGAGTATCAGCGTCCCACTTGCTGGTTCAGTTCCAGGGTCTCCACTTGCTGTCTGTGTAATCTTAGGCAAGTTTCTTTAGCTTCACTTTCCTCTACTACAAAAAAAAAAAGATAATATAATAAACAAACTATTGGGTAGCGGCGATGATTAAATTAATATATACAGAATGCTTAGAAAGTACTTAGAACGGCCTAGGACTTGGTGCCCAATCGGTTTTAGCTTTTATTATAAAAATAAAAGAGTGATGTGACCATGTACAGTATATAAATAACCCCAAATTATTTGAGTTTCTCAGACTCCCTCTCCATTCTCAGAAACAGCTGAGAGGGACGCCACCACCCTAAGCTTAGCACACTGTTTAGAAGTCAGCTGCAGCTGGACATACAAGTCCAGTGGTGACTTGGAAGCACCAGCCCTCACCCCTCGGACATCCAGGGCAGAGGAAGAAAGGAGGCTGGGAGCACAGCGCTGAAAACTGCTGCCTTGCAGGGGTGGGAAGCAGCTTTTGTCCCCAGGGCAGCTGCTCCCTCTCTGGTTCTCTCCGGCACTGTGAGGGAGCTCCTCACAGCTCCTATCTGTTACCCTGAGGCCCTCGGCAGGAATTCTGAGGCTCCCAGGACCTGTCAGCTAAAGTGGAGGATGAAAGAGAACAACTCCAAGGACAAAAGAAGTAGGACAATATGATAGATTTGAGAAGAACTCAGACCAGTTGTGGGGCAGACCGAGTTGAATAGGGTGAGAAGCTAGAGTTATCTCAACAGGTTATTTTTTTTAAAAAAAATGTAACCTTGTGCTTTCCAGTTGCCTATTTTTTTAAAAATTGTCTAGGTTGTTAGACTGATGCCCTGCTCAGGTCCTTAGGAGACTTGCTTTGTTAGAGAAAAATGGCTAAACCCAGTGCTATTTAAACTGTGTCCATGGGGCTTTCCTGGTGGCGCAGTGGTTGAGAGTCCACCTGCCGATGCAGGGGACACGGGTTCGTGCCCCGGTCCGGGAAGGTCCCACATGCCGCAGAGCAGCTGGGCCCATGAGCCATGGCCGCTGAGCCTGTGTGTCCGGAGCCTATGCTCCGCAGCGGGAGAGGCCACAACGGTGAGAGGCCCGCATACCACAAAAAAATAAAAAAATAAACTATGTCCATGGACCGCTTCTGACCAGGCAACTGTTTATTACCAACTGTTTATTACCAGTCATTACCAGTCTATGACAAGACAAGGACAGGAGTTGCCAGAAAGGTGTTTGGAAACCTTAATGGCAATCTGGCATTGTCACGACAACCAAGTGGGTACTCAGTGGCTCTGTCTCACTGAATAGACCAATTTGCAGGTTGTTGCATTTCTTGGCAAGTTGCACGTGTCATGAGCTGAGTGTCTGCGATGGGTTGGGATAAACCCTAGTCCTTGACCACACTGCTGCAAGGCAAACACCAGAGAGAAGAATATGTGCCCCAAGATCATGGTTTTTGCCTAAATGTTTAAATACTGTCATCGCCATCTCTTTGCACCAATTTATCTTTAGATCTAGAAAAAAACCTTACAGAGTCCTTAGACTGAGCACCTCCCCACACCTGAGGCCAGGACAGACGCCAGGACTCTCAGAATGACCCAGCCAACCAGTGATCTTCCTGCAACTAAACCCAGGTCCCCAGTGCTCTTTTAGAGCTGCCATCCTTGCCTGTAGCTAATGCAGAAGAAAATCTCAGCCCCTGACAAGGAATCACAAATTCCAGATTAAAGCCCCAGAACGATGATATGGTTTTCCTGGGAGCAGCTGTTTTATAAACAGGATTTGGGGGCATCTCAGGCCTTCCATGCCGGGTAATGTGCTGCTGCTGGGGTCTGCTCTGTGAAGCAAAGGACAGGACTCAAAGACACTGACCTTTTAATATTAGCCACACAGATGTCTTGCTGTGTGATTAGTTCATGTCCCAGCTGAATCTGTAAATAGGAATAAGAATAAGATTTGCTGTCCCTGGGGGCATCCTAAAAATTTTGGTCAGGCTGTAAGAGGAGGCCCAGAGAGATGACTTGGCCGGGGAAATCATCTGTAAGACTCTCTCCGTGGTTAAAAAAAAATCATCTGAGGGCTGGAAGAGACCCTTGGCAACTGGTGTGTTCAGACCCTGCCTTCAGCTAGGACTACAACTGCCACCATTTCAAAGTGATGCATATGTCTCCTATTTTTAAAGAAGGGAAGGGAGATTCTACAATTGGGTGGCTATTCCTTTGGCCAGTGCTGTCATGGCCTTGACAATATAAATGGAGCCAGGCAGGGAAGAAGCCATCTTCAGGGCACAGTCCTACTGTGGGAGAGTCAGAAGGGACATCCTCATATCCCAAAGACGGTGGCACACAAGTGTGTCCTGTGCCCTGTGTCTTGTGGAGTCCGATGCAGCTCTGATAAAGAACATTATTAAGATGCTCCTTGGGCTCCTCTTTAGATGGTATAATGGTATAATTCCATGTCCTACATGGAATTTTCTCCAGCCATCTTTTGCTTCATTTAGTAATTAACCCCAGGTTCTCTTTTGCCACTCCTTAGGCGTGAATCCCAGGCTACACACAGAATTCTAGTAGCAAGAAATGTGGATTTTCCACACGTTTAAATATTTGCCACTCGACCTTTTATCAGAGAGCTCTGAGGCCAACCTGCCATCCTCTGTGGAAGGCGGAGTGGTTTAAGGTCAAGAGTAAGCATTCTCTCTCAACTCGAATCTTCACTTCACTACTTCTCATGGCCTTGGACTGCTTACTTCATATGTCGTGCCTCAGTTTCCTCATCTGTAAAATGGAAATATTGATAGTATATACTTTGAGGATTGTTGAGAGAATGAAACGAGTTAACACATATAAGTGCTCAAAATAGTATCTGACTAAGGTGCTAGATGCTATTTTTCTACCTTAACCCAAAGCCTAGGTTTGCTTCAAGCGAATGGAATCAATCTCAGACCAAGTTTTTTCACTCTCCATTTATTAGAAGGGAGTTTATTTCTGAATTATGTTCCAAATCATATTCACTTTGTTCCGTATAAATAAGTATGGTTATACGGTTGCTTTTTCTTTGGAAGGGGGGATTGAGAGTGACTCCACATCACCGTTTGAGAGATGCTCTTTCTTCTGCTCACCTCGTCTCTCTGAAATTACACTGTGTTTGCTTCCAGCTCATTCAGTAAGACAGGGGGTGTTGAGGGGCTCACTTACTGTTTAGATTAAATGTTCTTTAGTCACTGGAGTATGGGAATTTGCATTAAAATAAATTGTAGTTAATCACACTAACAAACCAGAAAGATTTATGATTTATTAGGGCAAAACATAATTTACTGAAGTGTCCTTTGAAATCTATTTGTGGCTGTCTCTGTTCTCCAAGGAGAAGTAATGCTGGATACACCTTTAAAAAAGATTTTGAACGAAAAGGGCACATAAGCAGTGGTACCCTACTTCCTTTGCCACAATTGCACCTTCACACCTGCCCCAGGTCACAGCAACACCGAGGTCAAGCTCCCAATACTTCAAGTACAGATGTCCTTCACCTTTGCACATACACATGCATACACACTCCCATTCTCCAAAATTTTCTTTCCATAGTGTTTTACGGAAGAGGAAACAGATCTCCAGAGTCCTGTCTTTCTCAGCCATTTGAAGCCATTTTGCGGAGTGCTGAATTCATGGTTCCGCTTTTACATATGTTAGAAATACCTCCTGCCTGGACTAGCTTATGTTCACATTCATAAAAGCCGACAGGTGTTTCCTTTATTAGGACATGCTCAACATTGCTTGTTGAAGGATCGCCCCTTTTAAAAGTCAACCTAGAAAGTAAAAATTTGTAATCTTGATAAAAATAATCCTTGTGAAGATTCTAGGAATGCGTCGCTGACTTTGGAACAGCCATTTGTTGTAAAACATTCTCCCCATCCTCAAACTCCACTGACTCCATACCCCGCCTTCACTAACTATCCTCTCTCTCCTCCCCTTCAGCCCCAGACTTCTTGGAGCATCAACCATGCTCAGCACCCACCCTCTTCACCTCCCCTCCGCTCTCCTCCATGTCTTCTGACCCTGTACTTGCCACGCCACCAGTGGCTCAGTGCGATGGAGACTTTTTAGTCCTCACCTTAGTTGACTGTTCAACATCAGGTGAGACTCCTGAATGCTCCCTATTCCTTGAACCATCCTCCCTCCTTGATTTACTTGCCATGACAGTATCCTTGATTTTCTGTCTCCTCTTCCTCTGTCCATCCTTGAGATGTTGGTTCTTTTGGGTTCTTATCCTGGTGCTCCTCTTACGCCTCGTATTCTAAGTCGTATCATTTGCTCCCATGGCTTCTGAAATACAGACATTCTCTCATTCCAATTTTTTCTCCAGAGCTACCCATTCAGCCAGCCTTCTTCTGGACATCTCAGTTTGGATCTCACCTAAACACCTAAACCTCAACATGTTAAAAATTGAACTCATTACTCTCTCTAATTGGTTCCATCTCTTTGGTTCTTAATTTCTTGAAAAGCACCACTGTGCACCAGTTGCCCAAGTCTGAAACCAGGGCATCATCCTTGATTCCTCTCCCCCTCTCAACCCCGTGTCCATTCACTCATTTTACATCGCAAATATTTCTAGAATGCTTCCACTCTTTTCCATCCCCATTGCCATGACACTAGTCCAGGCCATCATTACCTTTCACGTGGGTTGCTTCAACACCCAGTCTCCCTTCCTCTAGTATTGTAGACTTCTAGCCCAAACCCTATCCAGCCACCAGAAGTATCTTTCAAAATTTCTGTCTGATGATGTCACTTTCCAGCTTAAAGACCTGTCCCCCATTCCCTTTGGACTGTAAGATAAAATCCAAACCCCTTCATATTTATGATATGACCTCTGCTTGCCTCTCGAGCCTTATCTCTTCCTCCTTCTCCAATCACCGGCCACCCCAGTCACTCTCTGCTGTTTCCTGGAGAGACCAAGCTCTCCCTGGGTCAAGTTCTTTGTCCCTGCTATTCCTTCAGCCAGGAACACTCTTCAGTCCCTCTTCACTTGGCTAACTCGTATGGATCCTCCAGGCCTCAGTTAAGATACCACTTTCCCTAAGCCCTGAACACTGGTTTGCTGTCCACCAAGAGCATTTTTAGCCTAGAACTTACTGTATCATAGCACATATGAAGCTGTTTTCTGTCTCTGTCTCTCTCTCTCCCTCCAGCATCAGCTTCCTGCAGAGTAAGCGAGTGTCGTGTTCACTTTCGTATTCCCAGATCCTAGCGTACTGCTTGGCACAGAGGCTTTCGTATATAGTTACTGGAAGGAGGAAGACCAGAATGAAGGTAGCACAGGTGACACACCCACAGTTACTTTAAGTATAAACGCTTGTGAGATTTCTCCCTGACAGGCATTTCCTACTGAATATTGGGCCTTTGTCTCCGTTACTGTGATTGACATTTAATCATGACATGAACTAAAAGAAGGAGATTGTTTTCTTGGCAGGGCTCTCATTTATCTAGAAGTATGGACAAGTACTGCGATGAGCGAATGGCCATGCTCGCAACTAATTGCTCTGATGTGGTTGATATAATATTCATTTGGAGCAAGATTATTAAGTAGATATTCATTGAGCATCATACATAGCAGTGGGAAAGGTGTTGGAATTGTACAAAAGAGGTCAAAGTGTTCTCCCCTGCTCTTAGGATCTAACGTCCGATGGATGGACTATACACATGACGGGTTCCAGGAACATATCTTCTGCTACTCAGTGTAGTAGAAGTTCAGAAAAAGGAATGATCATTGAGGGCCTTAGTACTGGGGCTTTTACCCTGGTGGGATATGGCTGAGATCAATCTTTCTAAGACGTATTCATTCATTCAATAAACATTTATCAAAATGCTTATGATAGAGGGCTTCCCTGGTGGCGCAGTGGTTGAGAGTCCGCCTGCCGATGCAGGGGACGCGGGTTCATGACCCGGTCCAGGAGGATCTCGCATACCGCGGAACGGTTGGGCCCGTGAGCCATGGCCGCTGGGCCTGCGTGTCCGGAGCCTGTGCTCTGCAACGGGAGAGGCCACAGCAGTGAGAGGCCCGTGTACCGAAAAAAAAAAAAAAATGCTTATGATAGAGACCAAGCTAGGTTAGAGATAAAGATGAAAATGGTATAATTGCTACCCTCAAGAGACCTATAATCCACTCAATTATAATGGAAGACCACTCTTCTACGTTCCTTAAGTGTGGGTATTCAGAGATCTCCTGAACCTTCTGGACTTACGTTTCTGTTGCTCATGATTCCCATCATTTGATGTTAGAAGGTCCCCCTCCAGGAAATACTTCGTACCACCAAAAGAGTTAACTTTGACCCTAGACAGCACATGATGGTCCCAACCCAGAACTTTTAATACGTGAATCTTTTAAAACAGTGATGGTTCATAGCATCACTTCCTTCGTTTTTACTTCTAAAAAATAAAAGATGCTAAGTCAAGTTTAAGATGCCTCACTTCATTGGAAGGAAATTCCAGGCTTGTAGGAAATGAACCATGAAGGCTGAGTTGGGACGTGAGCTGAATGGCTGTCACTGAGTTGGAGCAAACACACATGGACATCATCACAGATAACCAGAGAGGAAAGTGGGGGCCCTTCCTTGACCTCAGTGAGGCCTTGGCCCCTTTTAGCCCCAAGTCGGATCCCAGATTTGGAGCTGAACCTGATTTACTGGATGATGCAGTCATGAGGACACTTGACCACGTGCGTGTTGGATCGGAGCTTAACTGGCAAGGTCAGCTGGTTGTCGTGGACGCTCCGTGCTGACCGAGCCCATTTGGCTTGTGACAGCTCAGCCACCTGTTGTAAACAGCTGAAGGGGGCCTGGCTCCACTTGGAGGCTTTTACTATCTCTGGCGCGTTGTCTGCCTGGAGGTTGCTGTTCTCACGGCGTCACCCTCTTCATGGGGAGCAGTGGTCCAGCCGTGGCTAGCATGAGGTCTTCCTTCTACACAGGATCTGTCATCTCTTTGAAGACAGGAGAATCACAGACCTAACTATAGAAGCAACTGTGGAGAAAAGACTGGAAAAACAGGTTGGAACCAGATCCTAGAAGGCTTTGAGTGCTGACCTGAGGGACTTGAAATTTATCCTCGAGCCCGTGGAGCGTGATAAACATTTCAGAGCAGGGGAGTTGTAATAAGCCCAGGAGTGAAACTAGTATGCTGGTTCAGTGCTGCAGTTAGAGAAGGAGCGAGGCAGAGAAGTCAGGGTAGACTGGGAACCAGCTGGGCAGGTGCCTCGTTTAGGTTGGGCAGGGTCGAGGAAGACAGTCTACCAACAAAGGATGGACCAGGACACCAGAGGGCAGATCAAACAGGTCACTCAATAATCCCGAGATCCTCATGCTGGAGCCAGAGAAAGCATCAGGCAGAGGTGGCCCAGGGCTCTGGAGAGTTCCCAGGCAGAGGCATTGGTGCGCCACGAAGGAACACTTCCAACCTCAGAACCAGTTCTAGAGCTGCTCACTTGTGTCGTCATAGTCATCATCCTTGTCATTGCCCTCTTCCTCCCCCCTTCTTCTTCCTCTTCCTTCTCCTCCTCCCCTCCTTTCCTCTCCCCCTTCCCCCTCGTCATTATTATTATTATTGATCTCATCAATATCTTGAACCTGAATAGAGTTCTCCCATGAATTAGGAGTTCCTCTTCCCCTGTGCTTTTGAAAGACTGAGCAGGGGCTTATTACAAGATGCAGTGAAAAGAGTATGCTCTTTGGGGCTTCCCTGGTGGCACAGTGGTTGAGAGTCCGCCTGCCGATGCAGGGGACACGGGTTCGTGCCCCGGTCAGGGAGGGTCCCGCATGCCGCGGAGCGGCTAGGCCCATGAGCCATGGCCGCTGAGCCTGCGCGTCCGGAGCCTGTGCTCCGCAACGGGAGAGGCCCACATACTGCAAAAAAAAAAAGAAAGAGTATGCTCTTTGGCATTCACTGACCTTGCTCCGAACTTCAGCTCTGCACCTCATTAATGGCATGGGATTTGGGGCAAGCTACTTACCCCATATGTAAAGGGGGATGGGTAATTGGTATCTCCTTTGGCTCTCGTGAGGCTTCACTTAGTCAGTGTATGTGAAACGTCTAGTCTGTGCCTAGCACAGAATGAATGTATATTCCCAGCTCCTGTTAGTATCCTCTTGTCTTGCTCTTCTTATAGCACAGAGCTTGTCCTCTGTGGATCTTGTTTTTCTCTAGCCAGCGGCAGAACCTTGATGGGAGGGATGTGATCAGAACAATAGCATTTGTTCATTATGAAGTCAATTAACCATCCCCCTATTTTACATTGCACTGGTTCCCTAAAAAGCTGTACAGTAAGCCATCATGTTAATGCAGTAGAGCCGCGGTCCCCAACCCTTTTGGCACCAGGGACCAGTTTTGTGGAAGACAGTTTTTCCACGGATGGGGGCTGATGGTTCAGGCAGTAATGCGAGCAATGAGGGAGCCGTGGGGAGCCGAGGATGAAGGTTCACTCGCCCGCTTGCCGCGCTCACCTCCTGCTTTATGGCCTGGTTCCTAACACCGTCCGGGGGGGATTGGGGACCCCTGCATTAGAGTAGCTGGATATACTAAGAAGCCCTGCTTGTGGTTCTTTGTCAAGTGAGATGTGTCATCATTGAATTCTTTTATATGGTGATTCTGTTGAGTTCAATTCATTTAAAGGTGGAGTGCACCTATGAACTTATTTAGCTACTTAGCCATGCCTCAGCTAGCACTTAGAGTAGAGGGCCCCAAGGCCTTATCACAGAGCCTGCCTGTCTCTCTCCAGACACATGTGGCCCTGTCTGACTTGCAGATCCAAGGTTGCACGTGACTGATTTGCCCTGGGAGGAACTCCCTGTCCGGAGGCAACACAGCTAAACCCTTACCCTGGCCCAGATGAGAGGAGGACATGGGGGTGGGGGGAGGTGTGCACTTGGTCACAGGCCGCTACTCAATGCCACAAGCACCCAGCATCTCCTTTCTGCAAGTCCTTAGGATAGGTGCTGGGGTTCCTGAGATGACAGTGGCCTCTGCACTTGGAACCTCACAGGCTTCACGATCCTCTTGTGCTTGAACTCATGAGCCAGATATCACTCCTGGCCCTGGGTGCTGAGTTATTAGATGTACGGGTGAAAGAGCTGCTCCTTGAGCAGAGGGTCAGGGACACCCACGTGCTGGAGAATGTGCTGAGCCAGCCTCAGGAAGGGAGGGGGCTTTGCAGGAACGCACCCCGCAGAGCCTCACTGCCTGCCGCTTTCCAGATGTGGGAAGAGCCAGAGGCCTTGGGGTCTGTGTCAACACAGTGACTGGCCTTCAGTGGTAGGGAGGACATGTGTTGGCCATACTGGACCACAGGGTCACTGATTGGGTTGTTCATCACTGGCCTTTGGGGACACCTGCTGTAGCCCACTGATGGTGTCTTATTGTCACATCTGCATCTTCTCAACCAGTTTCTCTCCCTGTTACAGAGCAGGTAACAAGTTAGGTTCACAGGTTTTGGCTGGAGATTTCCGCACACACCACTAGGGGCAAGCGCACTTTTCCTTGGAGAGCAAGTGAACAAAGCATTGAGGGCAGTGGACATTTTAATGTTGATATGTTGAGCTTCCTCTTCCCAAGTAACCACATGATACCAAATCCAAACAACGGCAGTTTCCTCCCAGATATCAGTACTTTATGTAAATTTCCAAGCACACTACCTCAGTTGGTGGAATATGACTTTACCCGCCACTAGATGGCGCCCCATGTGCACATAAGCCTCTTCCACATTGAGAACTTGAATTCGATTTTCTGGATTTTTTTAAAGGTACACACGCACACCCTGACTTTCACCATCCTTGAAGACAATCATCAATTCTTTAATTTTCCTTTTAGCATTCAAATTATGGGCTTAATCACATTCTCTGGAAAACTGGCTTAACATAGGAGTCTATGGGTGTTCTTAAATCTTATGGACCACAAACCGTGTGATTCAGAGGCTGAATTTGAATTTATTCCATTAAATAGTATGTTTTGGTTTGTCTTGTAAAGTAGTGCATACGGTATTTTAAAAATAGTCTTTAATTTTTTTCTTAAAAGTTATAATTTTAAAGTGTAAATGATGAATATATTTATATCACAAAAATTTAACACAGTAGTTTAACTAGCAAACATATAATATATATTTTTGACTAATATAATGATGTCTTTCTTCGTATTCAATTATTTTTCAAATCCTACCTTCTTTTTTTTTATAACGTTTTTATTGGAGTATAATTGCTTTACGATGGCGTGTTAGTTCCTGCTTTATAACAAAGTGAATCAGTTATACATACACATATATCCCCATATCTCCTCCCTCTTGAGTCTCCCTCCCTCCCACCCTCCCTATCCCACCCCTCTAGGTGGACACAAAGCACCGAGCTGATCTCCCTGTGCTGTGCAGCTGCTTCCCACTAGCTATCTGTTTTACATCTGGTAGTGTATATATGTCCATATATACACTACCACTCTCTCACTAAAAAATAGTCTTTAAATTCAATTTTTTTTAAAGACACCAGAAGAGAAAGGGAGAACAAACATTAAATAATACTTACTCCATGGCAGGCAGTGTTCTGAGATGGCTTAAATGTGCTTAAGTGTTAACACATTTAATCTTCAGAGCTTAGAAAGAGCTCTTCCATATACATCATTATAACCATCTGATAACACCTAATAGACAAGGAAATAGACACTAAGAGAAGTGGGAGATTCTCCATTGTTTCAGCCAGTAAATGGCAGACTAATGGAACTCCTGACCTGGGCTCCTTTGCAGTACATCCTGCTGCCTCCTACTGGTGGAAACAATCAGGAGAGGCTTTGCGGAAATCAGATGGTGGCGTGAAGGGTATGTGGATTCTGCTTTCTCTCTTTTCCTTTGTCTCAATTTTTTTTATCTGTAACATAGGAACAAAACAATCCCTAATTGCTGTGAAAGAACTTCGTTAGCTGTCTGCTATTATTATTTGGGGGGATAATTTGGGTTTTTGTGGGAATATGAGAACTCTCGTATGTGAAGCTTGTGATCCTTCACTCATTCACACAAAAAACATTCCCTGCAACTGAGTAAGATCTCCCACACTGAGGTGCCTGTACTATTTCAATACTAAATCTGGTCTGCCCTGAGCTCTCTCTTACAGCTGAATGTTGCAGTGAGATTTCCTGTGCTTTCAGCAGGTGATTCTACCTTAGCCTCAGGATCCAGAAATAATAGACAATGGGAAGACAACTCCAGGGGTGGGACCCAGCTGACTAGAGAGTTAGGCAGTGCCAGTTCTGTACAAGCCAAACCACCAAGAAAAGGCAGATCATTTTTTTAAAAAAAATTATTATTTTGGAACACAAAATACTCTTTCTGTATCCAAGAGTTTCCATTTCAAATGGCAAATCAGATTATCCCTTTGACAGAAGGCTTCAATTAAAAGCCCAAGTCTCTGGATGGGTTTTAAAGTGCATTCTCCTTCTTTGGACCTGATGCAGGTCTTGCTTCTAAGAGTTTCTCTGTTTTGGCTTACATAATGCTTTGTGACCCAGGCTTTGATTCCTACATGGGATCATTTTGTATCTGGAGGTTTTCATTGGCAGGCTCTTGATATAAGGAAGATTCTGTTTTCCTTTGGGATTTGAAAACCCAGAAATAGACATCCTTCTCATTTGACTTCTCAAGACACTAGATGTTATAAAACAGAATCAGGGCTGATAAGTGGTATCAGGATAAAGTTTATCAGAGAAAATACTTACAAGTTTATTTTAGTTCTGAAGGTTTTTGTCTCAAAACCCCATAATAAATGTGGTGTGTGTGGCTTTCTTTAACTTCTGCAGCTCCTCTGTGGGACATTGGTCCACTCAACTGCATTAAGCAGGGTTTCCCAGAGCTCAGACCAGGCGGGCTCACCCACCAAGGCCATTCTCTCTCTACCAGCCCAGCCTCCAGACTGCCAGAGGGCACCCATGAGCCAGGGCCAGGGGGGATGTAGCTGCTTCTCAAAACCAGATGCGCCACTGGAAAAGGGCCCCGCCGGGCCTTCTCGCTGGCAACTTGAAGACAAAATGTCTCTATTGTATCTGTAATATGGAAAAATAACAGGGAGCTGCCAGAAGGGCTCTGAACGTGCCAAGGAAGAACCAACAGTGCAGGGCCACGATGTGCCTACAACCCACGCAGGACACTCGGGGAGGACGTGGTGTTTGGTGTTGACCCAGCCTCTCTGCTGCAGGGGAGAGGGGAGCCTCAGCATCTGCCGAGATTCCACGATGACGGTTAGTCTGCAACTCCAAGCCCTCTCCTGCTGCAGCCATGGGAGGGCAGTGATGCAGCTCATCAGGCCAAGGGCTGGTTTTCCTTTAGAACTCGAGACCATTTCAGTCCTTGGAACATTTTCAATTACGGCCTCAAGACATGAGGTTCAAACTCATGTCTTGGCCAACTCTTTACCATAGACCATCAAAGGGGGCACAGATGGCTGCAGCTGTGTTGCCTCCCTTGCCCCGAGAGGAGGGGCCCTCTGGTACCTCTAACAGTCAGGCAGTTGCAGGGAAGTGACCAAAAGAGAGGTGGGCAAGAATGGAAAGCCGAGGGTCTATCAAGCCCCTCGCAGACTCTAGCCTCAGCTACTTTTGCTCATAGTTTCACAATTACATGTCACTCAGTTTTTTCAGCCCAGCCTGTGATGCCACATTCATGCAAAAAGGTTGACTTAGGATATCCTCAGTGTCATTATAGCATCCTTGTCAATCAGTGGAAGCCTTTTTTGCTTCCCATAATAGTTCCTGTCAAGCACGGCCTCCTCATCTCTTGCCTGGGTAAATCTTTTTTTTTTTTTTTTTTTTTTTTTTGCGGTACGCGGGCCTCTCACTGTTGTGGCCTCTCCCATTGCCGAGCACAGGCTCCAGACGCGCAGGCCCAGCGACCATGGCTCACGGGCCCAGCCGCTCCGCGGCATGTGGGATCTTCCCGGACCGGGGCACGAACCCGTGTCCCCTGCATCGGCAGGCGGACTCCCAACCACTGCGCCGCCAGGGAAACCCCTGGGTAAATCTTAATTGATCTTTATGCTTTCCTTCTGCTTCTCTCCCCTACATCCACCCCCATTCTCCACATAGCTGCCAGTGTGGTCTTTCTGGAACGTGGCTGATCCAATCACGCCCTTAAAACAGACAGACAGACAAGAAACTTAAATGGTTTCCTTTTGCCTTCAGGACCAAATCTAAACTCCTGAGTGTGGCATTCAAGACCCATCACGTCCTGGACCCTCCCCTCCCCATCACTCTCTTCCCATCATGAGCACACTCGGAAGAGGCCAGTCCTACAGAGATGCTTGAACCTCCTTGTGCATTTCTGCCCCAGAGATCTGTGTCCACGCTGTCGCCTTGGCCCGTAATGCCCTCTAAACGCCTCTCTGCCTTGATCATTTTTTCTCATCCTTCGAGATCCTACTGAAATGTCCCAAACTCCTGATATCCTGCCCTGCCCACTCCCTAAGCAGAGTTAGTCAAGCTCTCCTTTGCATTCCCGTGGCATTGGGCACTTCCCGTTAGAGCTCTACAAAGCATTATTCTGTAAATGTTTATACACCTGTCTTCCCCATGAGATGAGGAACTTCTTAAAAGTAGACACTGGGTAACTATCACTGTACTAGCTCAACACATGCTTGATAAACAACTAATGAAAGACCCAGCATATTTCAACATCTCTTGGTAATAAGCCAGAGAGACCCAAACACTGGTGTCTGCTTTAACCACTCGGGCCAGGAACTGCTCCTGTTTTCCTTTTAGGCGTTTTCCTCCAGCCAAGTACCTGATCTCTGAGCCTCGTTTATACCTCGACCCAAAGCCACCAGTGCGGCCCTGGGCTCCAGAGAGGAAGGGGCAGGGTTCTGTAGCTGCGCCTCTGAGAACAGGCCAGGGAACAATGGCAGGAAGTGTCCCAGTGGGAAACAATCAGCCAGGCACAGCCCAAGCGGAGGAGCTTCCTGATTGGCTTGATTTCTTCAGAGCAGGAACTCTTAGAATAACTTTGCAATTATCCCCGTGGGATGACAAGTTTCTCCACAGAGGAGGAGCTGTCACCTGGTAATGTCAAGCATGGAAAACACAATTAGAAAAAAAAACAAAGCCTGAGAGAAAGACTCCTTTAGGAAGATCCATTTGGATTTTGCAGAGTCCCCAGCTCCTGCCACGGCATCCCAGGGCAGCCTCCTTCAGAGTCTCCTCTTTGGGCACAGTTGAGCCATCACCTGTGCCTTCCAGATGGAGACCATTCTCCTCTCTAGGGCTCAGAGGCCAGAGGCGCTATTTGTCCTTAGGTGCCCTGTTGGGCAGCTCATGGAAGCCCAGGGTGTCAGTGGCCGCAGGCAGCAATGCCCCCTTTCAGAACCACAGCCCTGCAGGAGACACTGATTGAGCGCTGGCTGTGTACAAAGCAGTGTAGGCACTGTGGGGAGCATAGCAATACACCAGCAGCTGTTTCCACTCTCACAGCACATTGATTGCCAAGCCACGTTCTGTTCTGTGGAAAGGTCCACCCCAGGCGAAGAGGAGGTAGAAGGAGGGGGAGGGGCTCCCCATCAGCTCAAGCCTCAGCCAGGGTAGCTCTCCCTGATCAAGATGTTGGAAAAGAAAATTCTACAGCAAAAAGAGGAAACCCTGGAAACCTTTGGTGTGGGAGCGGTTTCATTTGCTCTTGGAAGGAGGCGGCACAGGGCAGTAGTTAATTGCCTAGGCTCCACAGTATATTGTAATAAACAATAATGGAAAAGAACTGAAAAAAAAAGAATATATATATGTGTGTGTGTGTATATATATATATAACCGAATTGCTTTGCTATACACCTGAAACTAACACAATATAGTAAATCAACTATACTTCAATTAAAAAAAAGAAAAGAGAAAAGAGATCCTAGGCTCCAGCAGCGAGCCGACCTAGGTTTGGATCCCAGCTTTACCATTGACTGGTGGCAGATCGCAAGTTACTGATCCTCTCTCAGCCTCTGGCCTGTCATCTGCCAAGTGTGGTTTATAGCAGTAGTTACTGTGCAGATCGCAGAGAATTGAGTAATGCTTACAAACCATGCAGCACATCGCCTGGCCCATGGTGAATGCTCACCCAACGTTAGTTAGCTTTTACCACTACTCCTCTTGGACATTAAATCATTTTTATCCATGAATGACTCATTAATATACTAACTCAGGTATCTTGAAAGCACTCTCAGTCGCCCCAGAGTAACCTCCCGTAGAAGACAACAGGCAGAAATGTGTCGATCGTCCGCAGTGTGGGCATTTACAAAAGCTGTGGCCGAGGCCCCGTGGATGCACAGACACATACACACAGAGGCTGACAGGAGGCTCTTAACTCAGCAGGAAAGCTGTCACAGAGCGCTGGATTTAGGCATAAACAGTGAATAAACAGGGATTTGGAAGAGAGGAATGCACCACATAAACAATTTTCACAATCAGATGTGAAAGACCATATGCTTCCTGCATGAAGGGGTGAATTCAAAGAGAATCACAGGGGGAAATGAAGTAAACGCAGAGACAGTCCATCATTCTCACCCAATTTCTGCACATCTATGTGTCCTCCGCCTGTGGTTTTATTTAGATGAGCCCCAGAGTAAATAAGAGCAGTATGTTACACTTACCACACGTGCGTGTACACACACACACACACAGAGTCAAGTAAAATTATATATTTGGGAAGAGTGAAAAGACTAGAAAACACTACAGCTACCTTCTACATTATCTTAGGAGAAAGCAAATAAGACAAGTTTCTTTTTAATCAGCTCCTTGTACTAAGTCCAGAGTTGCCATTATTTTTAATTTTTTTAAGAATCATTTTATGACTGAAGGAGTTGAGCCAAAGGGTGTGTCTTGAGGCTACTTTCAATTGAAAAACAATTTATGCATTCATTTACTCAACCAGCATTTCTTGAGAACTTTCACTAAGCCAGGTTCCTCGTTAGACACAAGCTAGCGAGATGCTAGGAGCCATGTGCAAAGAAAGATAAAGGAGAGACGGTTATTATCCTCAAGAGGTTTGCAAATGGGAGTTGGGGACAGAACCCCAAATCCATAAAAAAGTGTTTAAAATACAAGTGGCATAAAATTGGTGGTGGAAATATGTCTGTAAGGTATGGCAGCGAGAAAGCATGGGAAATGTATCAGGGAAGACTTCCAGAAGGAGATGGTACCCGAGCAGATTAATAAGTAGAATTACCCACGGAGCAAACTGACAGAACTTAGTACCTAATATACGTGTGTGGTGTTTACCAGAGAGGGGCAAGTCAGAGGTCAAGGTAACATCCAGAGGCTCACAGACATAGAAAATAGACTTGTGGTTGCCAAGGGGGAGGGAGGGATGGATTGGAGTTGGAGGTTAGCAGACACAAACTGTTATATACAGGATGGATAAACAATAAGGTCCTACTGTATAGCACAGAGAACTATATTCAGTATGCTGTGATAAACCATAATGGAAAAGAATATGAAAAAGAATATACGTATATATATAACTGAATCGCTTTGCGGTACAGCAGAAATTAACATTGTAAATCTATACTTCAATAAAATTAAGAAAAAATAAAATCAATAAATCAAACAAACAAAAAACAACAGCAAAAGATAACATCCAGGTCTCCATCTTAAATAGAATGGATTAGTGGTGGTACCAGCAGCTGAGCTAAAGAATGCCGGAAGGAGGGACAGCTTTATGGAGAAGATGAGTTTGGTCTTGCATATGTTGGGTTTGAGATACCTATGGACCATCCAGGTGGAGACACTGAAAATGCAATTGTATGTAGAGACTGGAGTTACGAGAGAGGCTCAAGATATAGGTTGGGTACGTGTAAGTCAGTGTGTACGAGGGTGGACATGTTTAGTGAGGGATAAAATGTAGAGCCAAGTGAACATTTAACAGAGAAGTAGAAGAGGCACGCATACTGAGAATGTGGTATCCTGGCCTCTGAAGGGGAGGAGTGGTCCACAGCGTTTTATAAAGGGAAGAAGTCAATAGATTCACACTGAAGAGTATCCACTAGACGTGGCAGTTAGGATGTCACGGACTTTAACAAGATCAGATACAACAGCGTGGCGGGTGCCATAGCAGAGTGGAATAAGTCGAGGGGTGACGGGATGTGAGGAAGTTGAGGCAGCAAGAGGCGAGTGCTATTGGGGAAATCTGGAAGAGAGATTCAGCGGTAATTGGATCAGAACGCAGGGTCAAGAGAAGTTCACCTATTTTTGGTGTGAGCGAATTTATTCTAAAGGGGCTAAACGGAAGGAGGCATCTTGGAGAGCAGTTGAAGCTATGGCGGAGAGGGGGTCATGGATAAATGCCATCCCAGAGGAATCGGCACAAGGTCAGGTGCACAGGTGGAGGCCTTGGCCTTCAGCAGGAGAGTCTCTGAGTCAGAGGCTGGAGGTGAAAGGCTGGATGAGACTTCTTCTCTTCCTGCAGAAAGGGATATTTCTTGGGAAGAGAGGACTTAAGCTACTGAAAAATGTATTGCTTTGAAAGGAGATCATTTCCCTTTCATGTAATCAAAACTCTTTATTTCTGATGAAACAGACTCAAACAAGAATCACACCCGAGAAATCAATGCTCAGCGCTGGCTTGGAAATGATTTTCTATAGAAGAAATCAACTTGCACAGATTCTGACAGTATGAGCCATGTGATTCCAGATAAGATAAATATACAAGAAAAGAACAGGCTGGTTTCCAGGGGCTTAGGAAAACTGATGGAGAGAGAGATTTTCATTCATATTTACTTGGGATTAAATTTGATCGCACCAACGTCAGTAATGAAAAGTGCTAATATGTCCCAGCTGTTCACTCAGATAAAAATAGAAAGTAATCCAATATTGATTTTTTTCAATGAATATACAAATTTTCATACATTTGGGGGGGTGGGGAAAGTAACAAAACCAAGCCGAGATTTTTAAATTATATTGAATAGCACCATTTCCAAGTTAGTTTCACTATAGAATCCTTTAAAAGTGTGTTCTTGCTTTGCTTTGCTTTTCGTTCACTCAACGAATATTTACTGAGCATCTGTATATACAGGAAAGAGTATAAGGTACAGTAATAAAATAAAATAATAGAATATGATAATAAAAATAATAAAATATCGTCCTATTTCTCAATAAGCCTGTACTCAGGAGAGGGATAATACAGGTAGGGTTGGGGAGGATAAATACATCTTTAATGCTCCTCTACCAGGTGGGGTGTACCAAGTACCTAAGAGGTCTAAGGATGCTATGGGGGTTTGGAAGGAGTGAACACGTTAGGTTGAGGGGATTGAAGGGAAACGTTACTACAGAAACACTTTGGGCTTCGATTATTAGGTGTATCCAGTAGATAGAGTTGGGGGAGGAGAGTCATTCCAGGCTTTTTCACAGAGCAGCCTGCTGTTGGTTCTGGCTGGGACACAGGGGAAGGTGTGAAGCTGGGAAGGCGTGAGAGCAGAGGGTGGAGGGTGTGACAGGAATTCCACCTAAGAAGGTCAGTCCGATTCGGGAAGGAGATGATGGAGAACCATCAAGTCAACTTTTCAACAAGGGAAAGGATATGAGCTGTACTTCAGGAATTCTTAAAGGCACCATTCTCTTCTCGGCCATATGTCTGTCTCGGTGATGACGTAGGGGGGAAAATATGAAATGGGCTTGAGTTTCCACTGACACCTTGCAGTCAAGGAAGGTCCTGTTCTTTCACAAGGAGAAGTGGAAATCCTCTGTTTATTTAAAGGCCATTAACCTTTTTCACAGTAAAATACCAAATGATCTATGGTGATTCCAGATATACTCATCTAAGTAAAAGGAAACTGTTTCCTTACAAATTGAGTCACAAATGAAAAATATTTGGGGAGTGCCATAGAAACAAATGCACTGTTTTCCTGAAATATGGAAAATGAATTTTGTAACATCTATGTGTGTGAAAGGAAACAGTATTCTGTACAGTGTCCTACCTGGATTATGGAAACAGAAAGCTATTAAGATAGATAGATAGATAGATAGATAGATAGATAGTCTTAGAATGGAGGGGTTAGATAATCAGGTCCCAGGCAGAATTGAGGATCCAGGCAGCAGGAACTAACGGGACAGCCTTCAGAATCCTGCTGTAGGAATGACTGACCACCCCCCTCCCAATTTTTCTCCGTTCTTGGGCTACTCCTTCCAAGATGCAGATTTCTGGGCAAGAGTCCAGTTGACCTAGAGTCCAGTTTACCTAGTTAATATTTCCACTCCTTGGCCAGGGATATGAGGCTGTCTGGTCAATAGTTTCACCAAATCCACAAGGTACTCCAGGGAGATTGTTTCCCAGTGGAGGAGCTAGATGCTGTTCCCCAAAGGAAAAGAGCAGGGATCCTGGGCAGGCAAAATTAATAATGCCGCCACCTTAGCATCTGTCACCAGACTCACTTCTGGACTACGAATAACGTGTATTCTGCTCCCACTCTGCAACCAGAACTCCAGGGTCACGGGTGAGCTCCACGTTGTTGAGCCTTATGTGTAGCGGTGATTAGCTCACTGTACTGCAAAGCTGGGAAGGTCTTTCAAGTGTATGGACAGCCTAGTCTTGGCTCTCTTCCTGGTATGATTCAGCTGGCAAAAGCTGTGAGCATCAGACTGACACAAACGTCACAGTACCAACATACCAGAGATGCTAAGACACGGATGATTATTATTGTGCAAAGAGTAGGAACTTCCCTGCTGAGACTTTGGATGGGGCAGGGATGTGGGGTGGGGTGGGATGAAGCACAGACCCAGCTGAGCCCCATTTTATAAGGGTTGATTAGCAGGAATGAATCGCATACCTCACGATAGCTCATTTCCCCCTTCTTTTGCTGCTGAGACATTAATGAGGCTCTAGGCTCTGATTATCTATGGCCCCACATCCACAGCGTGCTTCAAGGAGCATTCCTTCAAAAGTCAACGATACGTGGTAAATGTCTTGCATCACTTAGGATTAAAGGTGGATGCGAGTAACAGAGACCCACAGTAACAGTGGCTTTAAACAAGATGTTTATTTCTCCCTCCAGGAGAAATCCACAGGTAGGCAGTCAGGTGGCTGTGTGCCGGGAATCCCGCAGGGACCCAGCCTTCTTCCAGCTTAGCCCTCTCCTGTCTTTGTTCTCAGAGTCCAAGATGGCAGTGAGAGCTTCACCTGCACACCTGTGCATTTCAGGCAGAAGGGTGAAGGAAGGGCTGAAAGAAAAAAGGGCTAAAGAAGGTTCTAGAAGCTGCCCTACAACACTTTGACTTACATCCCTTTGGCCAGAATATGCTACCTATGGTTACAAAAGATGCTAGGGAGTGTGCACATTATTCTGTGTGCCCTGTGCCCAGCTTAACTGTAGGGGTTACGTCGCACTGAAAGAAGGGGAGGGTGGGAATTGGTGACCAACTCACAGCCTCTTTTACAGGCTTGTGCTGGATGCATAAAGAGGCGGGCAGCTTTCCTATCCTCTGAGGAGCAAACATTCTCCCTGAGGTTCTTGTTTTGGCAGGTTGGTCAGACAGGCACCCCATCTGACTGCTCAACTATGAAATTGCAGTTCTAGGGGAGAGAACAGGCCTGAATTCAGCACCTTGGGCCGGTCTGTCAGCATCTCCTTTTCATTCTGGAAGTATTTACTAAGACTCTAATGCATGTCGCCGGAGCGGCCATGGTTGACCTGTTCACAGTTTATGTGTGTGACCTGGGCCCATGTCCCTCGACAATGAGGAAAGCTGTAATGGGTCCATAGTGAGGAATAGACTGGTCTTGCTCAGGGCTTGTTCAGAAATGTCCTTAGGGTCCCCAGGATTTTGTGAAGTTCCTTTACCGCTCCCCTTGCCTCAGCTTTTCGTTGGTGCTAAGTTGGCTCCGTGAAGGAGCCCAGAAGTCCCCCTTCCTCTTGGTCACTCTCCCCTTTCCTCTTCTGCTCTTTCCACCGCCCCCCACCCACTTCTGGGCCCCAGTTCGTATCACACATGCTCCCCACTGAGTAGTGAGTTCCATTTGCCTTGAGTCTTCCCGTTTCCCAAATGGAGTGCCTACAAGTCAGGGTGTTAGCTAAACTTGACCTCTGCACTTCCAAGGGATGGAACTCAGGCCACGAGTGAAAGCTGGTTAGCTGTCGCTGACCAGTGCTGACGGTGAGCATGTTCCAGGAGGGAAGGGCTGCCTTGGGAGGTGGTGAATTCCCTGTCTGCAGAGGATTTCAAGCAGAGGTAGGATAACTGCTGATTGGAGAACAGTTCAAGGGCTTCATGTTTCTGGAAATCAGTGCGGTTAAATGGCTTCCACTTACAGCCTGACCTTCTGTGAGCGTGAAAAATCCATTGTGTTGCCCTATGCATTCTTGAGGAAGTGAGGGAAAAGGAGAAATTGGTCCTAGGGAGATAGTCGAAAGCAGTGGCAAAGAGTCCTGGTTCTCCAGTACCAGGGTCCAAATCCTGGCCATTATCTTTGTGACCCTGGGCAAGTCAGTAGCTTTCTGTATCTCAGTCTTTCATCTGTGTAATGGGAGTGAAAGAATTCCTATTTCATAGGATATTGTGAAGGTTAAGTATCATAATGCATGTAAAGCACTTAGAACAGTGCCTAGCACATAGTAAGCACTCAAAAATCCTACTCATTATTACTGTTGTTACATATAAGCAGTATATACATAACAAAAACAATGTTAGAATTGTTAGTATCATAACAATTATTCTAACCATCACTGATGGAGAAAGAAAAAAATGAAATACACCTGAGTTTATAGGCAAAGCCTTTTCCAAACAGTAAGACTGTTGGAAACCCAGTTTGTATTAGTCTGTACTCTTTTGGATTCCACTGAGAAATGCCATGCAAAGGGAACATTGATTGGCTCCTGTAAGTAAGAAGGGCAGAGGTGCCGCAGAGAATCATGGGAAGCAGGAGCTAGAGAATCAATGGGCCAGGGTCCCTCTCACTCAGCCTCTCTTGTTCTCGTCTCTCTTTGCTTGAGTCTTGTTTTCTCCCACTGCAGATGAGGGAAGGTAAGGTCCCAGCAGGGCTTGGAAGGCCAGGTATTTCTGGCCCAGTCCAGGCCCAGCAGAATGAGAGCACAAAGTGAGCAATGGGGACGAGGGACAGGGAATATTGGGGACCTCTCTGAGGCATCTTGCTGAGCTGTGTCCGTTGGAGCGCAGAGTGTGCAATGATTGAAAAGGCCATGCAAGGACACATGTTCCTGGGTGAGGGAGGGACGTATTATATTCTGGGCCTCGGTCTGTGCTGTCTCCTCTGCCTGGCATGTTTTCTTCTCTTTTCCACCCGATGAAGGCATCCTTCAAGGCCCGGCTAACGTAACACCTACTCAAGTCAAGTTTTTCTCACCACTTTGTATCTGTTGGAAATTGCGTTCAGCTGTAATCACAATAGTGGCTTAAACTCACAGCAAGAAATCTGGAGTGAACTGTCCAGAGTTGGTGTAGTCACTCCAGGGTGCTAACTAGAACCCGGGCAATTTCTCTCTTTCTGCACACTCAGCCATCCTTAGCAGACTCTTGCCCTTCCGGACACAAGATGATTATTCCACCTACAGCATCATATGCCTTATGGTAGGCAGAGTAATGGACCCCCCCGCCAAAGATGTCTCCGTCCTAACCTTCAGAACCTGTGAGTATGTTAGGTTACATGGCAAAGGGGAATTAAAGTTATAGACGGAATTAAGTTCTCCAAACAGCTGACTTTAACATAGGGAGATTACCCTGGATTATCTGGGTGGGCTCAATCTAATCATAGGGATCCCTAAAAGTGGAGAGGAGGCAGAAGAAGAGAGTCAGAGGGAGATGTGACTGGGGAAGAATGGTCAGAGAGCTACAGCATTGCTGACTTTGACGATGGAGGAGGGAGCCATGAGGCAAGGACTGTGGGTGGCCTCAGGGAGCTGGAAAAAGCAAGGAAACGATTCCTCCCTAAAGCCTCCAGAAGGGAACACAACTCAGCCACCTCTTGATTATAGCCTGTTGATACCCATGTCAAACTTCTGACCCGCAGAAGTGTAATATAGTAAGTTGATATTGTTGTAAGCTATGTTTGTGGTCATTTGTTACAGCAGCAGTTGGAAGCTAATACATCTCTCTAGCACCAGGTTCCTGTACCAGGCAGGAAGAAGGGAAAGGTTGAGGGCATATGCCAGCTTTCCCAGAAGTCTCACCCAACAATGTTTACATACCTCTCATTGGCCAGAACTGTCCTGTGGCCACCGTTCTATGCATAGGAAGCTGGATATGTAAATTTTCAGCTGGGTACATTGCCACATATCCCCCACAAAATAAAGATTCTCTTAGCATGGGAGTAGGGGAGAACAGATCTTGGGCAGGCAACTTGGAGTCCCCCGAGGAACTGACACTTTTCCAAATCGTTGTTCTTTCCTCCAGCTCGTTTTGGGCTCTCTAGAAATTTATGTGTTTACTTGGCTATTCTCATTACTTTACCAAGAGCTCGCCCGAGCAGACACCGTGGCTGATTTAGCTCTCTGTCCCTGATGTTCAGCACAGTGCCTGATGGAAGGAAGGTGCTTGCATTAAGTTGGATGGATGGATATATACATGGACTTTGAAATGAGAGAATGATCGATGCACCTTATAGCGCCATACGTCCTTTGTATTTTCCCATTAGGAAGGTCTGTTGGGGTTAGGTCGATTTTATGAGACCATTTGGCCAGGATTGCAACCTCATCGCCAGTAGATTGAACGTGCACAGCTGCAGTGTGTCACCTTTCTTTACTGTCTATTACAGTCTGCTGCTTGCTCAGGAGAAACTGAGCAAGCCAGTCAGAGGCTGTTACATGCACCTGTCTCAGCCTAAGGAGCCTTGGTTAACCTTGAGTGTAAATTACACTTCCTGCCAATTCTTTATTTTTAGCTTGGCTCCTCCGGGGAAGACTGCATTAGATTTCGGTCATGAAACTACAAAACATTGACATTTCTAGCCCAACTGGGATGACTCTTATTAACCCCATGACACTCGGTTTCTTGGGAAGCTCCTCAGCCCTGGGACTCAGGTTTTCCACGAAAAGATGTCAGTCTGGGCCGTCCAGTGCCCACATGTGCATGTGTAGAGAAAGCTGCTGCTTGGATCTGACTCACTCAGACTTATATAAGCTGTCGATATCCTGAGTTCATTCCCTTTGGATGAAACTCAGGTGGTGTTATCGTGAAAGTCTAGTTTTGTTGCTTTTTTTTCCTCTCTCTCTCTCCGTTCCTTCTCAGTTACACAGTATCACGACCCAAATCTTTAGCACTTGATCTATATAGCCAAGAGCCCTGAAACCCATAGGGCCCGGGCAGTGGACACAATTGGGCCAGCCAGTGGGCATCAGGTCACAGAGAATTCTTAATCACTTGAGCCTGCTTCATCGGGAGAAGTGAGTTACTTATAGTCAGCCTTTTTTTTTTTTTAAGTCAGATATTTTTTATTTATTTATTTATTTTTGGCTATGCTGAGTCTTCATTTCTGTGTGAGGGCTTTCTCTAATTGCGGCGAGTGGGGGCCACTCTTCATCGCGACGCGCGGGCCTCTCACTATCGCGGCCTCTCTTGTTGCGGAGCACAAGCTCCAGACGCGCAGGCTCAGTAGCTGTGGCTCACGTGCCTAGTTGCTCCGCGGCATGTGGGATCTTCCCAGACCAGGGCTCGACCCCGTGTCCCCTGCATTGGCAGGCAGATTCTCAACCACTGTGCCACCAGGGAAGCCCCCAAGTCAGATATTTTTAACCCAACTTTTTTCCAGAATCCCTTGTAGTGCCTGACTCTGAGTCCAGCCAGACAAACTCCGTCAGGTTGGTTGAACTGAATGTAAATCGATACTGTGCCCATTTTAACCCCTCACTCGACCCAGGAGAAGCTGGGACCCCGGCTCCTTTCCAGTGCCACAGCCTGTGAAAGGCAGCCTTCTCAGCACTAGGCCAGAGCAGGCATTTTTTTTTAAGTGATTTACTGTTTTTATTCTGATTAGATAAGGAATACATGAGGTTTTTTTTAATTGGGGAAATATTGAAAATTATAAAGAAGAAAATTAAAATCACCCAATAGCTCATTACCCAGAGACAACTACCATGGATACTTTCCTGTTTTCTCAAACTTAACGCTCATGAAGGGGTGCTCTGTATCCCTCCTGATTTCTCTAAGGATTGTGGGAAATGGGGAGAGGGTAGATTATAGTCTTTCTAACCTTTTAGCTTCAGGTATTATTGGGATATACGTACACATACATATATACCTATATTTATATAAATATATATTATTAGGAAATATATCATTAGGATATAATATATATAATACACACATATATAATATATATCTCTCTAACATACACATATGTATATTTTATTAACATCTTTATTGGAATATAATTGCTTTACAGTGTTGTTTTAGTTTCTGCTGTATAGCAAAGTGAATCAGCTATACGTATACATATATCCCCATATCCCCTCCGTCTTGTGTCTCCCTCCCACCCCTCTAGGTGGTCACAAAGCACCGAGCTGATCTCCCTGTGCTATGCGGCTGCTTCCCACTAGCTGTCTGTTTTACATTTGGTAGTGTATATATGTTAATGCCACTCTCTCACTTCGTCCCAGCTTACCCTTCGCCCTCCCCGTCTCCTCAAGTCCATTCTCTACATCTGTGTCTTTATTCCTGTCCTGCCCCTAGGTTCTTCAGAACCTTTTTTTTCTTTTTTTAAATTCCGTATGTATGTGTTAGCATATGGTATTTGTTTTTCTCCTTCTGACTTCACTCTGTATGACAGATTCTGGGTCTATCGACCTCACTACAAATAACTCAATTTCATTTCTTTTTATGGCTAATATTCCACTGCATATATGTGTCACATCTTCTTTATCCATTCATCTGTTGATGGACACTTAGGTTGCTTCCATGTCCTGGCTATTGTAAATAGTGCTACAGTGAACATTACGGTACATGTTTGAACTGTGTCAGTTAGCTGTTGTCACAATAGTGCTCTTTGACAAACTGCTCTCAAACTCAGTGGTTTAAAATAACAATCATTTGTACTTGCTCACACTTCTGTGAGGAGTAGGCTGGGTGTTGGCTGATCTAGGCTGGGCTTAGCCGAGTGGCTCTAATTGAAGGTGCAGGTCTGACTGGGCATGGCTTCTGATTCTGGGTTGGGCTCCTGTCCACTCCCCATGTGTTCCTTCTGGGGTGCAGGCTGAAGGGACAGCAGCTGCCCAGAGAAGCTGTTCTCTTGGTGCCAGCAGAGGCACAAGAGGACAAGTCCAACGGGGTAGACACATTCCAAACCTCTGTTTGTGTCATGTCTGCTAACATCCCACTGGCTAAATCAGGTCACATGGCTGCACCCAAAGGGGCAGGGAAGTACATCCCACCCACCATGAGGCCAAAGCGAATCATGTGACCCAACATCAGTGGGTCGGGGACGTATATACTCTTCCCATGGAGGGGAAGGGGGAAGGGAGGGAATTTGTTTTAGAATAATGGAATCTACCCACATCCTAGTTATCTGCTGAGGGACTCGGTTTTTTGAGATTCAGATGAAATCTGCTCAGAATTCACCTGGCCAGTGCTATCATCCAGTCTCTCCAGGAACCCTCTAGCCCACAGCTCCTCTACCCAGTGAATTAGTTCCATTTATAGATCATTTGAGTTGTCCCTATTCCAGCCTCATATTCCTTTCCTTGATTCCTCCCAAAGTAATTTACACAGATGTGTGTAAAAGGTTTGCTGAACATTTGGAACAGCCAAGGTTGATATCTCTTTGTTTATATATTGGTGTTGCTTGGCCCCTCTCCTCTAGATTCTGTTTGCGTTTCAGCCCACACACAGCCTCTCAAGTCAAAGCTTGCTGAAGAATTACCTGGGTCTCAGAAATCCTGAAGATCTCATCTTGGCTGAGCTATGACTTTTTTGCAACTTGGTTCAGCTTTTTCATTCATTCAACATACTTGTATTGAGCATTTGTGCCCTCACCATGATGAATTTATACGCTAGTAGGGGAAATTAACAACGTGTGTATACTCTAACACAGGGCTTAGAACTATTAAACCTTGGCAATGTTGATTTGCGGGGGGCGCAAATCATTCCTTATTGTGGGGGGTGTCCTGTGCTTTGGAGGATGTTTATCAGTTGCTACCCACTAGATGCCAGTAGCACCAACTCTACTCTCCTTGAGTGATGGATAGCCACAATATCCCCAGACATTGCCAAATATGCCCTGGGGGACAAAAGCACCTTGGTTGAGAACCATTGCACTAACATATAGTAGACTTGATAAGACCTCTGGTCTTACTATTTCCTGGTGGTGAATCTGAAAGCCTCATGGGGTGGATGATATCTGCGTTAAGACTTCAAAAATGGTTAGGGTTTAGAAATGAGTTTCTTGAAGGAGGGAAAATCATGGGGCACAAATGGACAAATAAGGAGTAGCTCTGTCTAAAGCATAAAATGAAGTAGACTTATTGGTAAGAGTGGAGGCTCTATAGGTATTAGGAGGCTAGATGCTGCCATCAGAAGGACTGCCACTTTTACTGTGAGGGAGATAATCAGTATATCTGAAGCTGTGTTCATTTGGAGGGGACACCATGACATATAGTGTTTGTCTTCATAACCCAAAGTAATTGCTGCAAAGTCTTATCCATCCAGAGGTCATTTTTCTGATGTCTAGTAAGGAAACAGAAAAGGCCTCTGAGGAATACAGTGCAAAAATCCCATGGCTGTATCTTGGTGTTCCTTACCCCTCAGAAGATCTCACTAGCCAGTTCCCAACAGCAGATTAGAAGATGGAAGAGGAGCAGGGGGAGGCAGGCATAGACTCTGCAGAAAAGCTTCCAGCCCGACAGAGGGAAGGAGACCAAAAGCAGAACTGAATGAATGAACGAATAAATTCAGAGCAAACGATTTGGAAGCATAATAATCTGGAGTCCTGTAGGCAGGGGAACATCCATCCCTTCATAACCTCCAAAGACATTGGTGCATTCCAGCACCACCCTAGTATACCAGCACACTCAGTGTGTAACAAGGCAGGGCATATGTGAAGTACTGTAGAGCCCATGTGGCTAGAGTTTAGCGCCGGTGAGGAACAGGGTCTAGAGTTACACTTCCTGGCTTGAACCCTAGCCTCAAGGCTCTGCACCAGTAAACTAGTTTCTTAACCAAGCCAAGCCTTCATGATCTCATCTGTAAAATGAGAATTCCCGGCTCATAGGGTCATAGGGTCATTGGGAAGGTTAGATACAATAATCCATATGAATTCTTAGCTCAGCTCTTGGCACAGATTTAGTGCTCAGGAAAAGTTAAATGGTTGTTACTATCATTTCATTACAAGAATAGAGCTGCCAAGACTTCCCCCAAGTCATCACTGTAGCTGCTGTTCTGGAATATTCCCAGAGTCTCCTGGCTGTGCTGAAATTTCCTTTCCAGGAAATAGAGAAGTGGGTTGTAAAAACTGAGGAAAGTTTCAGAAGGGTGGGGGCAGTCATATCAGTCCCTTCCATCTCCTGTCTTCTTGGTAGTAGAGGTTAGGCCACTGAGGAAGGTGACAGCAGGTTCCCAAGGGTACTGGCCATCAGCCATTTCTCGGCAACATATTCCCTTTGAGCAAGACTGGCTCTCCACCCTTGGCCAAGCTGACAGAAGAGCAGTTATTCTGAGATTCTCGGGCAGAGAGTGTGTCCTATGCTATGTAAAGCCATCTACCTCCAAGTTAAGAATGTACACGTGAAGAGAAGGGGAGGCACCAAAGCAAACTGCAAAGTGGCGGCAGTGACCTGGTGGCAGCACCTCTGGGTTGGTTTCCTTTGATCAGTGTCTGCTTAGTGGCAAAGCTGGGAACACAGGATGATCTGTGAGGTAAAAGCCTTGGCCGGGTACCACAGCATCATGTAAAATGCAGACCACCAGGAAGTCACCCAGCAAGAAGAAGCTGCTCTCTGGTCCAGGGGTGGCAGGACAGTAGAGTAACCTGTCCTCTGTTTGTGTGTTTTCCAGGCTGGAGCAGGAAATACAAGCACTGGAAAGTGAAGAGTCCCAGATATCTGCCAAAGAGCAAATCATCCTAGAGAAACTAAAGGAGACAGAAAAATCCTTCAAGGACTTTCAGAAGGTGAAGGAAACAAACGTGATTTCTCAGTTATATCCCTGAGGAAGTAAGCGCTCGTAGAATGATGCCAATTGGAGAAAAGGCCGGTTGGTACTGATGAGAAGACTAAGCCACACACTCTGAGGGGCAGATGCGTGAGGACCGGTACCATCTCTGAAGCTGAGAGTGGCCTGTCTTCAGGGGTGGGTCCACCTGGCCCACCAGAAGCACAGAGAAGAGTCATGAAATTAACCCCATCTCCCTACGGTCCAAACCCTTTATATGCCTAATGCCTGAAAAGTCATCTCCCATTAGACCCTAGAATTCTAAAACCAATTCTTATGAAGCAGATTAAACAGACTCCCTGTGGCTTGAAGTCTTTCCTTTATAAAAAGGCCAAAGACAAAACCATATCAAATGGGCATGAACTCCAAAAACAAAGCGTCAGTAAAACATGAAATTTTACCGTACAGGCATGCCTCGGAGGTATTGCAGGTTTGGTTCCAGACCACTGAAATTAATCAAATATTGCAATAAAGTGCATGTCATGAATTTTTTGGTTTCCCAGTGCATATAAAAATTATGTTTATACTATACTGTAGTCTATTAAGTAAGCAATAGCATTATGTGTAAAAAAAAATGTGCATGCCTTAATTAAAAAAATAATGCTGTTGGAACAATGGTGCTGACAGATCTGCTTAACTGGGGGTTGTCAAAAACCTTCAGTTTGTAAAAAATGCAATATTGAGGCCCAGTAAAATGAGGTATGCCTGTCTGTGCAAACAGACGGTACTGTGTAGCAAAGGAAGGATCCATAAAGCCAGCAGGCTGTGAATAACTCAGGACCCTCCCTCCATTTTATAATACGTGTTTCCCCAGGTACCCAATAGTTGATAGGAAAGCAGTGTAATCACATTCATTTTAAGGCGGGATTTTCTGATGTCACTTCTCCAACACAACCCAGGGTATTTGCTGAATAATTGAAATTTATCTCTTGTAGGAGAAATTCGGTGTAAGGTGGGAAGGGTAAACCTTTCCCTTAAATTTTAGGATCCCAAACAAATTTCCCAGAAGGAAAGCAAGCATGAGGTTTGCCCACCACAGTCAAGTTCTGGGGGAGAAAGATGGGTTAAATGAGTGAGGGGTCATCTCCCCACGTGTGTAGTGACGCTCTGCCCTGCTTTTGTTTCCACAGAGCTTCTCCAGTACGGATGGAGGTAAGTGTAAGCGCTCTCTCCCCATCTGTACCTGAATATTTTCATCCATCAGCTTAGTGGGTTTCATTAACACAGGCTCACCAGGAGACGCGATGTGTTGGTTTGTAAGGGCATCAGAAAGAAGGGAAGCGCTGTTTGCGGGTGCTCAGGAGGGCCACGCCCCCCGTCTCCTCTGCCTCTTCTCTTTAAGGACTGCTTCTTGACCAACTCTTTCCAGGCTTACACAGTTGGCCTGGCTCTTCTCCTTCCCATTTCGTCCCCAAGGTTCACTGCTTTGATCTCTCTTGAAATATGTTCCGCCAAGAGCGCCAGCCTCAGGGCCAGTTCCGTGGTAGGGATGAGGCCACTGGTGCTGGTGGTTAGGTCTCCAGGTTACAGTATGCGGCAGGAGCCCATCATCTGATGTTTAGGAAACCTTCCTAAGGCCTCTGGTTTTACTTTGAATCAGAAAACTGCAGTTTCTCCAGCCTTCCAGGGAAACAGGGCTGGGCAGAACCTCCCTCCCTGTGGGGCATGGTTGGCCAGGAGCACGTGAAGGGTGGGAGCAGGGCCCCGGCTTCCTGAACCCCACCCTGCCAGGAGTGGGTCTTCTTCTGCTCTCCCCTACCGTCCCCTCCCCTCCGCTCTCCTTCACTGGGGCCGTGTGATGAACTTGGGATTGTGTGCTTCTCAGCCTTCCCCTTGCTCTTCTGTTAGCTACAAACTCATGAAAACCACTTGATTCCCTCTTTCCCTCTGGCCCTCAGCTAGACCTGTCTTAAAATGCCGGGACTTGTCAGAAGATCAGATACCATCTGCTCACCTGATTCTTATGAGGTCAACCTCTAAATTAGGAAGATGACCAGGAGCCAGAATAAGTGTTGGCATCAGTGTTTTCCCAATGTCTTTTGGAAATATATGGTTAAAGATTTTAAAATGCAGAGATGGATAATGCATTTTTCTGGATTAGCAGAGATCCTTGCAATCACGATAATTCTAACTTCAGCAAAAAAGGAAACAAACAAAAAAACTGGTTTGTCTGGGTTCTCCCCGCCACCCTCCAGCAAGTAAGAGGCAGGGGATCTGGATTTTGGCTCCTTGGGTGATCTTTGGGAAGGTATTAAATTAAATTCATGTGTCCAGCGCATATGCTCAGAGGCAAGTCAGGGTCGAGCAAGCAGGGACTCCAGGAGGAGGACTTTCAATAGTTCTGGAACCTTTTCTAGGGTGTGGCCAAATCAGGACATTTGTTCTGTGCTTTGGGGGTGGAGCACGGACTGAAGAGGTGGCCTTGCCTACTTTGGGGAGTTGAGGGTGGCAGCATGGGAAGGATAGCGGGCTTCCCTCGTGCTAGGGCTGCCCAGAGGCCGTGTACGTTATCAGCAGTAACACAGTATCAGACATCGACCCACAGATACCCACATATCGGAAGAGTCCACATCAACTTTTTTTTTTTTTTTTTTGCGGTATGCGGGCCTCTCACTGCTGTGGCCTCTCCCGTTGCGGAGCACAGGCTCCGGACGCGCAGGCTCAGCGGCCATGGCTCATGGGCCCAGCCGCTCCGCAGCATGTGGGATCCTCCCAGACCGAGGCACGAACCTGCGTCCCCTGCATCGGCAGGCAGCTCCCAACCACTGCGCCACCAGGGAAGCCCCACATCAACTTTTTATGCTTTCACTTCTTTTTTTCTCAAACCAGGGCCTTTCCTAGACTTCTCTCTCTAATTAGGGAAAGGATGGAGCCTGCATGTCATGTCCCAGGGAAAGCTGTGTGGGCCATGGAGATGCATGTAGTCTATGACTTGTTAACAAGCATCTATGAAGCCATGTTATAAACTCTCACTGCTCTCTTTTTCGCTGTCACCCTGAACTTCTCTCATTTCCGCCTGTACTATGTACTTCCCACTATTTTCATCTGTTCACCTAAGTAGTTCATAAAGATGGTAAGAAACACGATTGTGACTGAGAAGGGAACCTACAGAGAAAAATCACCTTCATGATTCCATCCTTCATCACTTTTTGACAGGATGGGTGAGCTCAGGCTTAAAAGGATGCAGAAGTCTCAGGGATCCCAAGAAGTGGCCAGGGAAAAGTTTCCATGGCCTTGTCGCCCTGGATGATGATTCCTACCGTGTCTGGTTATAACTAAGTCTGGGGAGACCTTTCCATTACACCACATCTGCTGGCAAAGAAAAGTTTGAAGGAGGGAGCACGTCCTTCCAAGAATGCAGTCAGTGTTTATAGGCCGCTCTGTGATCTGAGGGTAAAAACTCATCATGAAGCACATCCAGTTGAGGGACTTCGGGATGTCTAAATCTTTTCTCTTTGATTTCAAAGTGCCAAGACCCTCTTAGAATCAACCAATTGTTGTTACTAAGACCTAACAAAAAAATGATTGTAGAATAATGATGCTTAGGACAGATACCCAACTTCCAAAACACGATGATTACAGAATCCAGGCCCAGCTGAAATTACATAACTGTACAAGATGCTGCAGATAATCAGCAGAAGCGTCTCCAGTTTAATGAGTTGCCAAGGAGCCAGCAGCTGGCGTGTGCATGTGTAACGACCGCTGTTCAGGTACCCTGTGCATGTCTCCCTGTGCTTTTCAGAGAAAACAAAGGTATTGGACTGCTGGATCACCAATGGTTTTTGACTACATGGTAGCCTTGGCAATCAAGAGCAACGTATTCCAATCTGGAGTAGAATGTCTTGGCAACATACATTCTGATCCCCCCTCACTTCCTCTCCACCCCACACACACACTTGTTATATGGCAGAGTCCTCATCGATTGGGTGGGCTGTTTTTACTGCCCTAGATAGGCACAGTGTTTTGTGTAAGTATAAATTGCATGTGGTATGTATCTAGAGCTACCTCTGTTCTTCACCCACCGAGGAGCTGGTGTGAAACCCTTGGCCAGAACTGGCAAAGGAAAATGTCTGTCCTGGGCCCATCTCATCCTTGCTGTTTGAGACTGATCTTTGTAGATTTCCATCTCATCCCAGTCTGGGGTGGCCTGGGACCTTTCCCACATCAAAACCCTCATACCAGGGACTTCCCTGGCAGTCCAGTGATTAAGACTCTGCAATTCCTTTGCAGGGGGCACGGATTCGGTCCCTGGTTGGGGAACTAAGATCCCGCGTGCCACAGGGTGTGGTCAAAAAAAACCCCAAAAAACCAAAAAACACCTTCATACCAATTGTTGGGACAGCTCAGTGTGTCTTCAGTTGCCCAGAAGTCACGATTTCAGGAGAGTTTTCATCAGTTTTGTTCCTCTAGCTTTAGCTATCTATGTTCTTCATGAAGATTTCAGCAGTGCCAGAACTAACGAGAAGCACTCATGTTACATCTCTGCTCTGTAAGTGACTGTTCTCTGCCTTCTCGGTGGTGGGAAGGAGCATGATAGACCACCCTGACTTTGGCAGGAAGAGGGCAGTTTACTGACTGAGGCCACATGAAGACATCTCCCTGTGGAAGCTTCGGAGGCCCTGTTTCTTATTCCTGGTGTTGGTCTATCAGACACCCTCCCTGCTGCAGAACCTTAGGGTTTACTACTTAATGATATATTGAGGGGCTGCCCTGTCCTTTTCCTCATGCCCCACTCCTCGCCACCCCCTTATCTCTTAGCAGAAGCCATGGCTCCCCAGCCCCACAAGAGCTGCTGTCCTCAGGCCTGTAGCCAGTGACCACTGGGCAAAGGTAACTCCATCACCCACTCACATCTGGCAGGGAGCAGCCTCTCGGGGAGCCTGAAACATAATCAGTAGGAATCACATGCAGAATTCCCCACCTGTGAGTGGCTTTTATTTCTAGCTGCTAAAACTTTCAGAATGCAAAGATGTCCTGGAAATTCTATATGTAGCATAGGATGTACCAGACACGTGTGACCAGTCCACAGAGTCTTACCTGGTCTTAACGGCTTGAGTCTCCATCTCATTTGAATGCAGGAAGGCAGATTTACCGTGATTGCCATTCCACGGATTTCTGGAAATCCTCAGGGAAGCTCAGAAGTTCTGCACATTTGCTCTGGTCATTTCTTGTCCCCTAAACTGTCTCTAACCCCACATTGCTGCTCCCTCCTTCCCATGGGCCACTGTTAGCAATCTCCCTCTACCCGCTCAAGCCCCACTTACCCCCAGCTGCTGCTACCTCTGGTCCTGCCTTGTGCTACCTTGGGGCCCAGACCCTTCCCACAGCTCCCCAGAGTGAGAGCAGAGGCTGCAACCTAACTTGAGGAATGCTGGCAGGGCAGCTCAACATGGAGAATAATGGGCAACTTTGGACATGTGGCCACACTCAGAGGCTCTGGCTCCAATCCAGGCCCCTTTCAGAGGGTCCCTACAGGCTGCTTCATGGCCATCTCCCAGCCCGCCATCATCTCAAAGGGCCATCTTCCTTCCTTGCAGTGAAGGACCTTCAACCATGTCTGCCCGACCCAGGGCCCAACTCCAGCACACATGAGGCCCCAGGGAGAGACAGTAACCAGAGCCTCACTCCAACCCAGGGCCTGCCTGCCTGCTGACTCCTGACTTCCTGTTCCGTCTCCCTAAAAGGCTGATAGACAAACCCATTCTCTTAGAGAAACTCCACCCCATCCACTCCCACAGAACATGATGGTCCAATGTCAGTATATTCTGGGTTATTCAGACACACGTGAGTCAGCAGTGGTCTAATCAGCATATAACTGAACTAATCCTAATCTGGTGTCTGTTTGCAGTCCTCTCCTGCATGAAATTTAAAAGAGAAAAAAGAAACCTGCCAGAACTAAGGCGGTATCGATGGGGATACACAGGACGGGACAGATGTGGGAAGTGGGTAGAGGCTAGGGACTAACTGGCCACTGGGAGGGGAAGTTAAGGACACCACCCAGGATCCTGGGTGAATTATGGTGCCAGTGAGCTGAGGTACATTGTACAGGAGAAGGAGCAGATGAGCGGAGATGAGAGTTCCATTTTGGACATGTTGAGCGTGAGGTGACTATGGACCATTCAGTGGAAGTATGCGGTAAGCAGATACATGTGATCATTGACGAGTGATTGACATTCCAGGATTTTGGGATGTGGCCATGACACAAGGAAGGAATCACATCACCTAGAGCCCAGCTTTCTAGAATGTTCCTTCGCTTTCCCACTTCTCTCTGAGGGATACACAGATTCTTCTCCTTGTTTCACATCAGTGGTTTCCTCCTCTCCTCTAATACTTTGGCATGCCTGTTGACTTCTGTGTCCTCATCTCCCTAAGTGGGCTTTCAAGGTATTTTCCCAAGCAGAGCTGGTCTCCCTCTGTCGCACGGCCTCATTTCTTGCAACTGAGCTCATGGTGAGTTCACTGGGTGCTGTTATTTGAAATCTCAGGATTTTCTAGCTGAAACACCAGCCAGAAGTACTGAAATTGTGGGATAAATTCTGGAATTTTTTTTAAATGCCTACAAAATTAGTCTTCTGCATGAATCAGGCACATAAAGCTATATTTCCAGTTTAAGGAAAGAGCCCCAAATCTATTTTCCAGTTCTGCTTAAGGCACGTTTCTAGTTTGGGGTCCCACATTTGGCCAATTCCACCAAATTTATAATGGCTCTCACTAGTCCATCTCTTTGTCTCTGTCTTTTTTTTTTCCCCCCCCGAACTCATTGTACTCTTAGAATCTAGAGCTTTCTGATGAATCTTTTAATACATAGAGCTGTCCTGGGGCTTGAGCTCTCTGGCCAGGATCTCTCCTACCTCAGCTACTCTACTGAATACCAGTCACTGGGCAAATGCTGGTCTTTGTTTACCCTGATCCTCTCTTGCAGTGGCCGCCTCTGTGGTCCATTATGTAGGGCAAACAAGCTGCTGTCTCGGCAGTGAACCCATTGGGCCTCCCAACACTGTGCCTAATTGTATTCCCTGTTCTCTGCTACCAGATGCAGTAAATTACATTTCCTCCCAGCTCCCCGACCTGCCAATCCTCTGTTCACGAACAGCACAACCGTCACCTGGGCAGGACGGAACCAGCAGGGCAGCTGGTAAGTCCTGGGGAGCTATTTGGTTTTGATGCCAGGACTGACCATGGGGCTTGCGTTTCTCCGAGCTTTAATAATGAGGGCTGCCCAGATATCCTTACATAGGGGGGACCCTGTCCTCAGCACAGCTTCAGATGGAGAGTGGCCACACAGGGCAGGCACTGGGCCCTGCTGGGTGTCTGAGGACCAAAGGGGAGGGAGTATTGAGAAAATGAGAAAGCATTTTTCTTCCCACTTCAGAGGAGTCTGTCTTGTGTTTGTGGTCTTTATAGCTGTCCTCATTCTTAAAGTTCATTTGCACTCTGCCTCCAGGGAATTTTATTTTCCGTATTGGAATAGTACAAGATCAAATGAGCTATGCCGGGAAGCTGGAGGGAAAGTATTTTCAAAGCGTATGAGTATGTTGCTGGAATCCTTTGGGAATCGAGCTGTGTGTATATTGTGAACATATATATTCTCAAAGTCTTCCCATTTCTGGAGTTATTTAACTACTATGGTATGTTTGGGAAATAAAAGGAGGAACTTAAAGAATATATGTTTCTTGCTAATGTTTCTCACAATTGTGAATTTTAGAAAATAATACACTTGTGAGTGTAAAGCGTATAGAGAGCTCTGCTTTCCTCTGTTCAATGCGAACGTGCCTCGGAAATCAGAACTGGACAGCCGTGAACAATAAATCTCTATACTGATCTTTTTGCTCTTCACAGAATTGCACTGAGGGCCGGGGTTGAATGGAAAAATGAACTGCCAAGGTTGTACAGTTCGTGACAATGTAGGTGAACTTGAATCTAAACATCAGATTATGCTTTACATAATCTAGGTAAATTTATGTTTAAGTCACCTAAGGACACCTTTTATAAGACAAAATAATCGTGGACCGTTGAGTCAGAGGAAATCCTTTATACAGGCCAACCTGAATATTTTATGAAGCAAATAGTCCCTCCTTATTTTAATATAAAAGTAAAATAAAAGGGCAAGCAAGTATTGACATAATTGTCACGCGCACTGGCTAAATTTCAGTATCTACCGAGTGTCTCTGTAAACATCCTAGCATCATGTTACTTTTACATACAGACTCACGGGGTTCTAGAGTTGGGGGGTGGGGGGGGCGGGGAGGACTGTAAATTGTGTCTGGTCAAACCCAGGCCAGGCCAACAGATCCCCGGATAGTTAAAGGATAAGCCAGACTTGCAGCCTACAGTCATGCTACAAAGGAACCATTGGCAGTGACTTAAGCTGTGGATTCTTTTAAATGCTCCAGAATGCACTTCTGAGACCAGCTGGGGATAATAACTCTTCAAAAGTCACATACCTCCCTGCTTGTTATTAGTGTTGGTAGTTCCCAATAGCTGTGCGTAAACAGCTTTGCAGCCCCTTTCCACATGTTTCTGCACCCCACAGGACATGCAGTATGACCCAACTAATGGATCGGCTCATGGAGGTGGGATAGGGGCAGTGTGTGGGGACTGATTTTTAAGAGATATGAAAAGGATTGGTAGACAAGCAATAGAAAGTTCAAGAGTGTTCTGTTGCTGGGATTGTAGTGCTGTGTGCCTAAGAATACACATACTATTACAAGCTAGCATCCTTCGTCTTCAGAGATACTGTAAAAACATAAAGATCCAAGTAGCAAAGGCATTTTTTAAGAAGTATTATGTGCTCAAAATCTTCTAAAAAATAAGCTTGCGTGTACTTTTGTTTATTAGTTAAGAACTAATTTGCATAAATGTATCTCCTGTGGAAATACACAGACGCAGAGTCTTGAAAGGAATTGCCTTTGATGTGGTTAACTGCTTTGCCCAGGCTGTTTTTGAAGTAGAACATCCAGATTAATTGTCAGTTATGGCTAACAGTGACTACTCAGAGCGTGAATGGCATGCAAATCAATGGCGCTCACCATTAATGGAATTCTTTCTCCTAGATATAATCCATCTTGCTTTAGGAACGTCCTTTTGGAAATGTGTGCAATCTTAGGGCCATTTTAATAAATGTCACCAGTCATTACTCAGTATTATGACAAATATCCGATTGTTTGGAGTTTGGGAGGTTTTAGATTCTGTATAAATGGGAATTTATTTAGAATCATTGCTTTGCAGATTCAGGAAGCATCTATTCCAATCCCTCATTCAAACATGGAATCCGGGGGATAGAAGCCCTGCAAAGAGGCCCTCAAAAACCACAGTCACCCGCCATGAGACTGGGTCTCCCTCCAGGTGGCCCATCCTGTCTATAATTGGTTCTGACAGTTGGGAAGTGCTTCCTCTGGTGGAACTCTCGTTAGTCTGCTGCCTTCATCTTCTACCCATTGGTCCTTATCCTGCCCTCTGGAGCCCCTCAGAACAAACCTAAGTTCTGATTTCCCTGTAAGTAGTTGAAAATGGCAGTCAGGTCCTGTCTTTCCCAGGTCCTCACTTTCCATCTCCTTAACACCCACAGCCGCGGTTTCTTCAGCTGGTCCTGAGATGATAAGGTTGCTTTGACACCCTCTGCCATGCGTGTCCCCCTCTGAACGCTCCCCGCTTTGTCTCTGAAGTACGAGGCTCAGAGCTGCCGAGCGTGTGCACTCTGGGCTGAGCCTGTCACCCCACAGAGCGGGGCTTGATGCCACAGACCATGTGACTCACTTGGTTGCCATCATAGCCTTCCAGCTTCGGGTCTAAGGTAAAGCCTCAGAGGTATGCGACATGCGCCACCACTGGGCCTCCTTTCCTTTGTCCAGTGGACTCATCACTCCAGAACCATTTCAGTGGCGACGAGCGGTCTGTTCCCCACAACTGCACACATACCGCTTCACCTTATCACGTGCAGAAGAACCCACAAAATCCTCTATTTCTAATCTCAAGAGGCAAAAGTAAGGATGAGCTATGCATCTGTCGGCCTTGGGAGATTTCATATGACTATTAAATTTCTCCTTGTTAAAGTGTCCCTCGGGAGTGTCGGGGGGCCTGAGGTCACTGAGGAGCCTCCGGAAGGTGGGGAGGGCTTGAGGTGAGGGGACTTGGCAGTCAGGTCCCTGGTGTTCTCTCCCATTTCAAGCACAGCAGCTCCCCGGCGCTTGTGTTTCCATATTGTATTTCTGCATTAGATTTCATTTGAATAAAGGGTTTAACAGTTCTGAAAGGAGAAAACTGTCTTCTCTGTTGTCCGGGTTTTTACAGCTTGCGATTGTGGCTCCGAAGACACTAACTTTTCCTCTCAGTTAATTATCGTCTCAGATCTGAAAAGCACACTTGCATTATTTATCATCATTTCCCTGATAAAGACGTTGAACAGTTGGAACCAAAGTCAGAGGCCTGCAGCTCGCCGTTAGGGATCTCCTGGCCCTTGGGAATCCTCACGCGGCACCTATGGGGCATGGCCCTTCAACCAGTGACAAGTTCTGGCAGTCGTCCTGATATTCAAGGCACGTGTTTCTGCCTTGACAGCTTAAGGACATAGGGACTTTCTGATGATCCAGAAATGCTGTATCTCTGGCATTTGCCTAATCTGCCTAGAGACCTTGAAGAAAAAAGAAAATGAGATTCATGTGCCTAGCTTCTGCTCTTTGAAAATTAACTCTAGAATTCAGCCAGCCCTGATGTCAAGCTGTTTCTATGTAGTTTATGGAATTCCTTCCTTCTCATGTTTGAAAATCAGAACTTTGAGTCACTGCCTCCAGCGCCTTTCCTGGTATATAAAATCCTTGAGACAAATTCATTGATACGGGAACTGGGGCCCAGGGCCGAAAGCACTGACAGCATTTGTATCCCTGGGTGCTTTTTCCTATCATTTTCCAGTCTTCTCTACTCATCTGGGTTTCAATGACCTCTTAGCAATTTCTTTCTGGCACTTTTCAGGCTGAAAACTGCCCTTCTTGACCAAAAAGACTGAAGCAAAATCGATATGAGAATCGGCTTTGGCCTTTGTTGTCCTTCAGCATCGTGCCCTTGCTGACTTATTTTTGTTGAAACCACAGTGTCTTGGGAAAACAGTTGATTCGAAGAAATGTTTGATTACTGGTCTTTGAAGTTAGAGATTGCCCTCTGGGATGAGAGGGAGGGTCCACTCTGAATGAATGTCCTCATTTTCATTGTTATTGACATCACAATGCCAATTTTATATCTCCAACCTCAAGAAAAGGAGTGAACATACATGTATATGTACAATCATATACTCAAAGGGGTAAGACTGTACATGTGTATGTTCATTCAATAAGCCAAGCATATGTATTGTTTCTCTTCCACATTCCATGTGTAATGCCAGCTACTTGACGATCATTATATTGGGGTGATCTCACCGCTGGGTGGTGGTCCTGGTCTGGCTGTCAGTCACCCTCGTCTAGTACTTGACACGTCCCTGACTCACAAGCCACACAGGCCGTTCATGGCACCATGGAATATCAAAGCTGGATACCATATATATATATATATATATATATATTTATACACACACACACACATATATGTGTGTATATGTATATATATGTATTTGTATAACTGAATCACTTTGCTGTTCACCCGAAACTAACACAACATTGTAAATCAACTATACTTCAATTAAAAAAAAAAAATACCCTTCATTGTACAAATGGGAAAAATGAGGCCCCAAATTGGGATGTGACTTGAATAGGAATTCAGAGTTACTATCTTTCTCCCTCCCCCGACACCTCCCATCTTACTGACTGATGACAGTGGGGCGTGTCTTTTTATACTTTACACGTGGACCCTCAGCCTTATTCTTCTGCCCACTGGTCACAGTGAGTCAAAGGAAGTGACTGTCCTTACAGAGTGCAGAGTCCTGTCTTGTGTGCACTTGTCTCGATCCTGAAATGGAATCATGCCAGTTGGTGCCCCCCTCTCCTTACTTGTGTCAGGTGCGATAATCAAATATATCATTTTATAAAGACGTACTTCCAAATTTCAGTCATCCCATCATTGCGATGTCCATTGGACTGTCTTCTTTCTTTTTTCTCTGTCTCCTGGTCCTTCCTCAAATACTTTTCTTTTTGTTCATGGGACTCTTTCAAAATCTCTTTCAAGGGCTCCCCAGAAAGTTTCCTCCCCTGAGCAGTACCACCCTCCTCATTTTTTTTCAGTAAGATGAGCTTAGATAACAAGCCCTTAACGATCCTCATCACTGTGTACCTGTGGCATGGGGAGCCTTGAGCAAAGAAAAGGGCAGATTCCAGAGTGTTCTTTGTGGTTAGAGATGAGGGCATGATGTAAGGGAGAGGAGAGGTCTTTGGTATACGCTACTTGGCAGGAGTAAAAAGCAGAAGCGTTTTAAAAATTGTGTGCATGCCTCGTAAACAAAATGTTGAATTTAAAATGTAAGTCTTATTTTCCTACTGGTTCATATCCACCCTCGTTCACATTTGGGATATTATTGGCTGAGAACTGGAGCAAAATAGAAATACTTATTCATAAACAACACATTTAAGATAAATGTTCACACTTCCTGTGTGGTTTTCTGAATGTCTAATAACATTCTCATATATGTATCCATAAAGTCTAAGTATTGTCTTAAGAGAGTAGAAGTTTAAAGTTATCAGCCCTAAAAATGGCAGTTATGTGAGGGGGTGAATGGGTTAACTAACCTTATTTTGGTAATCATTTTGCAGTATATATGTATGTCGAATCATCACATTGTAAATCTTAAACTTACATATGTTATATGTCAACAATATCTCAATAAATCTGGAAACAAACAAACAAACAAAAATATTGCCTTTGTGTGAACCAGAGCTTCTCGAAGTGTTTGCCTGGCTCCCCCTTACTAGAGAAGAGAGTGAAGGCAGACAAGGTATGTGAGACCAAACCTGAAGAAACCTGCTAAAAATATGTGGTTCCTTTGAAGCCCAACATCTTATCTGGGGAAAAAAAATACATATGGATGTTGTCTTTTATGGCATAACATATCTAGGTTTCTTTTATTATAAAAATGTCTTCAAGTGTTCTGCTCTCAGATTCTAGAAATACTGAAAGAACAGTGTATAACATATAAATATAACTATTAATCTGTAACCCTAATGAATCCATGCCACTTGTGGTTCAGTTCCAGAGCCATGTCACACTTAACAAAATACAGCTTAAAATCACAGACAAAAAAAAGAAAACCCACTAAAAAGAAACTCTGCTCTTTACCTATATTTCCTGAAGGATATTAAAAGGGATCCAATTCACATCTCCACCCAGAAGCACTTATGTTCCCTTTACTTCCATCCACATATAATTCTCCAAAGCATCATCCACGGCCACAGAATGTTCCTTCCCTGTCTTTCTCCCACACAGTTTTCACTGTCTCTTCCATCCAACTCCTTCTTTCTCAACTCTTTATTGTATGGATCTACTTAACCGTTCTAGCAAAGACCTTCTCGTCATCCCTCCTTTCAATCCAGTCTCTGATTCTAGGAACAGGCAAGGACCAGATGAGGTTGGGGATTATAATGGCAGAAAAGGGAAAATTGGACCAAAAATGACAGCATTCTCATTGGTGGGCAGAGTGAGAGAGGGACAGCCCTAAAGATTCCCATGTTCATAATTTGTATCCTATCAGATATGGACATAAAAATAGAAATATTTTATTCCATACTCTGTATTGATTGCAGCTCAATATATCATTTGGTTCATATATTACTGGATGTTTGCGGTGTTGTATCTATAACTGACAATCATCATTACCTTTCTTATTTATAAATATGTCCCGTGAGTGTGTTAATAGTGATAGGACATAAGATTTTAACCCCAAATTGTGCTTTTTAATATAAATGTAATATTTAAAGAACGGGCTTTTGGAGCCCCTGCAAAATTTTAAATACCTATTCTATTTCTTTGCTAACACATTTTGTGGAAAATCAGGAAATAACAGAAACAGATATTTCTCTTGATATCACCGTCATTGTGTGATCTCATGTACCTTTATGACAAATATTGGTTGGCCTCCCATTGTGTCACTTAAGGAAACTCAACATCTTTGTGCTGAGCAAGTGAAACTTTCAAAACACACACAATGAAAAATCGAGCATTGGATTTTCCTTCAAATCTTTTTAGTTAAGTGTTAACCGTGATCAGATTGTATCTTATTACACAAGCAGATGGAATAATACTGTTGGCTATTTTTTTTAACCAGTACAAACATTAATCACTGTGTGTACCTTTTCATTGGTGTCAAATTATATAAAGTACTTGTGACTAGATTAAAACAACAAGTTAGACTTCTCAGTTAGTAGCAACTGTTACACAGGTATGTATAGCAGGTACCTTTTCTACAAAAGGTTCTAAGGTAGGTGTTGGGAGGGAGGGGGAATCATAGAAAGATGTCAGGCAAAAAACTAGCCTTCAAGAATCCTAAGAATCTATGGAGCTAATAAAACATTCCCACAGATAATTATATTACTGCATGGAAAGTGTTAAGTGCCTTCAGAGAGGTTTAGAAGAAGTGTTCAGCGAATCTTGAGAAGAGAGGGATGACTTAGAGATGGGACGATCAAAGAAAGCGCATGGAAGAGGGCGCTGTTGACCTGGGCATCGATGGATGAGTCATATTTGAATATAAAGAAACTCAAAAGAAGGACTTTTCAAGAGAAGGGAATCTTAAAATCAGGAAATGTTAGGTGTGAGATGGTGTTTTTTGGTCGCTCTAGAGGGAAAGGAAGCAATGAAATATGTGATTGGAAAGATAGTTTGGATCTTTTTAACACAGTTGGGGAACTTGTAGTTCTTCAGAAAGAGGTAGGGACTCAACGGCCATGATCAGCAGAGGTGTGACATGGGACTCTAGGGTCTGCCAGTGGAGGAGGGACAAAAGGCACTCTAGGCAGAGGGACAGCAGGCACAGGGATGAGTAATGGGGGGATGTCTTGGGAATAGTGAGAACTTTGTTATGGCCGGAGTGTATGTGGAATGAGAGGGGCCGCAAGACAAGACAAGAAAGGAAGATTGCAGATAAATGCCAAAGGTAATCACATGCCAAGCTAAGGAGTTTGGTGTTTACCCTCTGCAGACACAGGAGCCAACAGAAGGTTTGTAAGTAAGGTAGCTCTGTGGGCAGGGTGGAGTCTAGGCTAGCAGGGATCAGCTGACTTTTTCTGTAAAGGGCCAGATCATAAATATTTTAGACTTTGTGGACCACGTATGGTCTCTGTTGCATATCTTTTTTTTTCCTTTTCTCTTAAATTCTTTCTTTCCTTTTCTCTTTCTTAAGTTCTTTCCCTCCTTCCTTTTTTTTTAACTTGTTTTTTTTTTTTTTTTTTTTAATGTCAAGACCATTCTTTGCTCCTCTGGCCATGCAAAACGGGGCCTCAGCTGTCTTTGGCCCACTGGCGATGAAAAGACAGAAGTAGCAGTTAAAAATCGAACACAGGTAATTGTGCCAAAGAGGGCCTGGTCTAAGGCAGTAGTGATAGAGATAGTGGTGAGGAGATGCATGGGGATGGATCTGAAATAGAATTAGTCTCAGCAGTTGTTTGACTCTGGGTAATTAGGAAGAAAAGGAAAAATCAGGTATGATTCTGAGGCTTCTCGCTTGAAAGACTAGGTAGTGGAGCTGGTGTTACTTCATACCAAGACTACGGGGGAGTTTTGAGAGAAGATGGATTCAGTTTTGCAGCTGTAGAGTTTGATGTATCTGTGGGTCATTCAGGGAAAGGGTGTCTGGGGACAGTTGGCTCAGTGGGTCTGAGGCCCAGTTCCCTCCCATCCAGGCCATGTGCCTCACAGGGAGTCTCTGAGGTAATAGATTTGAAATTATGGAGTGTCATGTAAGTCTACAGGACAGGAAAGAGCTGGTTCTTAGGAAGCTCAGACCAGCAGCAGGATTTGAGATGAGTTGGAGAGGCCAAGATTGGACCTGGGAAGGTCCGATGTAGGAAGCTTCCATGTAGGAAGCTCTCGTGATATCTAGGGAAGAGGAAGTAGTGTCTCAGATTGAGTGGTGGCAGTAGAACAGAAAGAAGGCGGCAGGTGGGAAGGAGGTATGGGGCAGAATCTCGAGGACTTGGCAGTGCGTGCATGGGGGAAGAAAGAGGCTTTCTGTGAGTATAGTCCTCAAATTGCAGTGTCGTGGGTTGACGCCACCTCTAGTCTGTTCTTTTTCTAGTTCTTATCTTAGAAACCTAACAAAGTGACTGAAGCTTACAGAGCATATAATCTGACTCCTTTCATAGCTTTCAATTTTTATAAATATCCCCTTTTAGAGTACAGTAGAGGATGGCTATGTACCACCTGCAAAATCCTTTGTGTAATCTTCGTTACAGAAAAGGGAAGTGTCTAAAGAGCAGTAGAACACTCTGTAAAAGAATTTTTAAAAGAGATTTAAGATTTTGGAACTAGGTTACATCTTAACCAAGGGCTTTAAAATTGTCTGTAAGCCTAAGGTATGCTCACGATCAAGGTAAACTTGCATGTTACAGCCTCCCTGTAATGTGTCGCACTGGATCTCAGCAGTCGCTCGTGGCCTTATTTTAGCTCATCTTCCTGGGAAGTGTGAGTGCCATTGAGATATGGTAACTCTGTACATGTGTCTTCCCAGTGCATTTAGCTGCTGTGTTAAAACACATATATAACCACCTCTGTCCACAGTGCACTCACTCTAACACTCAAGATGCTTGGCAGTTAGACTAGAAAGGGCACAGCACCTTTTTTTTTGTCTGTTTGGCAATTAACCATTCACTGGCTTTTTTTGTTGTAACATGCACTTCCTTTCTCTTGTTTTCATTCAAGCTGTGTACGCCATGGAAATTAATGTGGAGAAAGACAAACAAACAGGAGAGACCAAGATTCTCTCTACATCCACCATTGGCCCAGAGGGGGTCCATCAGAGAGGAGTCAAAGTCTTTGATGATGGTACCAAAGTAGTGTATGAGGTGCACTCAGGAGGCACCATAGTAGAAAACGGAGTGCACAAATTAAGCTCAAAGGATGTAGAAGAGCTTATTCAGAAGGCTGGACAATCAAGCTTAAGAGGAGGGTACGTGTCAGAAAGGACTGTGGTTGCAGATGGGAGCCTCAGCCACCCTAAGGAACATATGCTCTGCAAAGAAGCCAAGTTAGAAATGGTCCATAAGTCTAGGAAAGATCATACTTCTGGGAACCCAGGGCAGCAGGCTCCAGCCCCCAGCACTGAAGGGCCGGAGGCAAACTTGGATCAGCCCGTCACCATGATTTTCATGGGCTACCAAAATATCGAGGATGAAGAAGAGACGAAGAAGGTGCTAGGCTATGATGAAACCATCAAGGCTGAGTTGGTCCTCATTGATGAAGACGATGAGAAGTCATTGAGGGAGAAGACGGTGACAGATGTGTCCACTATTGATGGGAACGCAGCTGAGCTGGTGTCCGGGAGACCCGTCTCAGACACCACAGAGCCCTCATCCCCCGAAGGGAAGGAAGAAAGCCTGGCCACGGAGCCAGCCCCAGGTACCCAAAAGAAAAAGCGCTGTCAATGCTGTGTTGTCATGTGACCACTTCTTTCTTCCCTTTTCTTCTGGGCAGCCTTTGTGCTCTCCACCACTTACGTAGATCTCCCTGTACCACTAACTGCGATACTGTGAACTGGAAGCAAACACCTGCCTTGCCTTGCAGTTGGATTGCTTTGATCCCTCTTATTTTTTTCCCTTTCGTTTTTTTTTCTCCAGTTTCCTCAGCTCAGAGACAACGTGCATGTGTGTGCTTCACTCTTTCCAAGAACTTGCTTTTCCTCTAAACCTTTCCTTGTGTCTTCAAGAGGGAATCGGTTCCTTACTGCTCGATTGGAATGGACTCTTCCTAGCAGCCAGTGATCTAGTAGCCTTAATTCACTTGACTGGAATTGAATCCATGGGCATCGGGGGTTTCATTTTGTCGTGTGTTCCTATCATGTAGTCACACATCACCACGTCACTGATTTCTCACTTGCCTCCCTCGCTGTGGATCCTTGCTTTTATATCTCATGTGGCAAAATGCTATGGGCTCTAGCCAGTTGCTAGTGTAGCCAAAAGTAGACCTTACTTAGTCTGTCCAGTCTAGGGTGATGCTTTCTGCTGCCTTATATAAGCTTCCAGGTTACAGTATTGTGCATCTCTGGCTTTCTGTTAAAACAAATGAAACTGATGTAAAAGAAGAGAACCCAGTGCTTGTCATAACTGAATTGTAGGGACTGATTCCATAACCTGCCCATCAGCAGCTGTCTCTCTTTCTATGACTTAACTGATGGACCCTTTATATAAGAAGCACCATTTTTAACTTTCTAAGGACATGAAACAAGCATTGTTTTGAGCATCAGCTGTGATCTCCAAAGTTAGGCGAACCCATGAGCCTTGCTTCTATTCTCTAAAAAAAAAGAGTGTAAATTTTTATATTGTTTTCTTTTTCACGGATTTTTCTGATCATGTTCATCTGTTTTCAACGAAGGGGTCATTTTGAGGAGTTTCTCTATAGTGACCATATTTCTAAAACAGTCCTTCTGACCTACAGTGGTTGCTGTGATGCTTCCGCTCCATTGTGGACGGTGCTGTTCCTGAATTAACTCTTCATCTCACCTGCCCCATTGATTCCAGAGCCTTCCATCTGGACTCTTTTCTTTGTGTCCCCATGAGAAAGAGAATATTTCGCGTATCATCACCATGTAGGTTTACCCACCCCACAGAATTAAACTTTAAAATGTAAAAAATGTTTAAAAGATGAAGAAAGACCTATCTTCTCACCTTAAGTATTTTAATTCGTTCCACAAATACTGATTAAGTGAGTGGCACATAGCTGAGCTTCTTCAAGCATTGTTTCTTCAACTTCTGAAGATTCCAGAACATCAAAGGATGGTTTTTATCTAGAACACAATGAACAATTCTTAGCATTGCCCCAAAGCAAAGAGCCACAGGTATAATAAAACCAAAGGGAAGCAATATAGTAAAATAATAATAGAGTAATGAAATAAAGCTGTAACATTTGAATTGATTTTTTTTATTTTTTGCGGTACACGGGCCTCTCACTGTTGTGGCCTCTCCCGTTGCGGAGCACAGGCTCCGGACGCACAGGCTCAGCGGCCATGGCTCACGGGCCCAGCCGCTCCGCGGCATGTGGGATCTTCCCTACGGGGGCACGAACCCGTGTCCGTTACATCAGCAGGCGGACTCTCAACCACTGCGCCACCAGGGAAGCCCTGAATTGATTTTAAAACAGAGATATCTTTTAAGTTTTTTGCCCAAATGTTCAGAGCATTATTGCAGATAATTCACAAAATTATCTACGTTCCGTAGAACCTAGTTTCGAAAAACATATGGTAAGATGTACTACATCAAGTTTAACTTCTGTGGAAAGTAGATGAGGGAAAAGTAAGGCAACCTTTAAGAGAATTTTATTACAGAACCAACTCAATTTGTCCTAAATAGCTATCTTAGTGCTAAATCTATTATTATTTTTAATTTTTTAGCTTGAACTTATATTTATTCCAATTAAAAGGGGGGAAAACAATATTTTTTAATTTTCAAAGTTAATCTTTCCCAAATAATTACATTTTTAACGAGCACAAAGTAAGTCGTTTTATCACCAATATATAAACCAAAAAAAGTTAAAGAAGGAAAAAAATAACAAGCTAAGTTCTACTTTCTAAGATGATTCCATCCATGGCTTGGTTTTGAACAGCTGAGGGAATTATCTCTAAATCTCAGGTTCAGCAAAGAAGCTTTTTTTGAATAAAACTGTTCTATTATCTAGAAATAATATCTGGTTTTGCTGCCTATAAACTTTCAGCTTCATGCTCCTCAGCAAATGGTCATTTTAGCATCATTTAAAGGTTAAAAAAAAAAGAAGAAGAAGACATTCCAGAGAAACCTATTTACAGCGAAAAAGAAAGCAGCTTCAATGTTTTGGACAATCTCTGATTTTAATAATTTATTTAGAAAGAAACAATCTAAAAGTTTCCCAGAGCTTATCCTATTTTTACTCATTTGGGGATGAAAAGACTATTCAGTTTGTTTTTAAAAGCACAGTTAGTGAGTGGAATGATAGAATTTAGCCTTGGGCGTACTTTTGATAAACAGAAGCAGGGTCTTTCAGGACAGATCATTCCCTGACTTACACTTCCATCAGTGAGTTAGTTTCTCATGTATAAAATGGTCTTTACCTCTCACTACAAAACCACACGTGAGATTTAAAAGACCAATGATAATATGCGCTCTCATTTATCAATAATTAGTATAGGGATTAGCAAATTTTGTGAGAGTTCTCTCTCTACTTTTACTGGTAAAGCTTATCATTTAAATGGTTTTTCAAGTAAGATGTGTTACGTTTATTAAAATGATGTGTGGCCACAGTAAACGAAGGTGTGTTTGAATATGGCGTATGTGTTTGTATAGCTTGCCTCATTTTCCTATTGCAGTGGGAGGTTCAGCTTCAGCCAGTGCTTTTACGGGATGAGACCTATAATCCCATCTACAGAGAAAAGGAACTACCCTTCATAGTGAAAATATAAACAGAGTTGTGATTGTGAAGATTCTGCCTTCCCTGCTGGTACTGGCATTGTCTCTGTAAACACTTTATTATGTATGGTATCACGCCCTTCAGAAATACAGGGTATTGACTTACATCACCAGACTAATCAGAGAATCAGTAATAAAGCTGCAAAACCATGATCATTTTTGAGCTCATGGTTAGTTGGACTTTCTTTTCAAATCATATACTCAGAACCCTTTAAATGGAAAGAGGAGAAAGAGGGAAAAGAGGGTCACTGCATTTGCTTAAAACAGGTTCTCAATGGCATGGAGTTAAAGCTCCTTTAAGAGTTAAAATGATAAACCTTAGATATCCTGAAAAATCTTGATGACTTGTATACCCTTGACTTTTTTTTTTCTCTTTGATGTGCAGTAGGACAAAATTAAGGGGTTTTCTTTTTTTACCTTGTGCCTCGTTTATCCACAATTATATTATGTTCCTTATGTAAGCAAAATCATTTGCCTCTAAAGGTGATTTGACAGTGTCCAGCGACATCACTCAATATTGGCAGTAGAGAGGACGAGGGGCTAGGGAATTCTTTTCTGGGTAAACCCCAAACATGGTTTCCTAAAATTATTCAAAGGCTTTCAGAAAACTCAAATGCTAGAGTTCATTTGCTTTGACTCTTTCTGAAATGTTAATGACACGTTATCTGCTTCAGATTCCCACCTAGTCCATTTTACTTTCTGGGGATAAATGTTTTTCCTACATGCAAGGAGGCTTTTTATTTTGGTTAGGGGCGAGTTTTTATAAAAGGGGGAAACCATCTCTATATAATTTCCTAGAGTTACGATATCGTCTCTGGAGCAAAATGTTGAGGCCAAGTCTGAAAACAGCTTATTTCTTTTCACTTCCTGCAGAATATCATTTCAAGGGACCACAGAACGTCCTTGACAAACACCATTTATTTAATGCCAGTGAACCAGTGGGTAGCAAAAGAGGTGGCGGGAATATGGCGATAGAGGCAAAAACTGAACCACTAAACAAGTTCTTCCTTTTTAAGAAACTAACCCTGTCAATGTAAAACACAGATGAACATAGACAGAATATGCACGGAGGATTTCTTTTGTTCTTACTTAAAATCTAGAAGCTCAGCCATCTCTGTTTGTCACCAGACCCACTTGTGGAGTTTAATCCACCAAAGGGCCCATTCCTTGTGGGAATATTCTCATCTCCTGCAGTGTTATTTTGTTTACAACAAAAACCATTCCAAGGCGAGAGCAGTTTTATGTTGTACTTTCGCGACATGTACCTTCATTATTGATACCATGAGTTCTCAGCATAGTTAAAAGTTTCAGAAACTGTGTAAATATGCAGTCTTTTAGAAGCTCCTCAGTTGATAATCAAGGTATATGTCGCTCCACCGATTAGGATAGAGCCAGAAGGTATCTCTTGTCCTGTTGGATAGTACAACCCAGCAGGTACACGGAGTGATGGTATATATCGCAAAACATCTCCAAGTAATGCACAAGATGGCATCTGGGATTCCTGCTGCCAGTTCGCCTTCATTGTGTAGACCTCTTCTGGTCTAATCAGGAAAACTTCCCCGCATTTTCTAGGGAAAAAGAAAAATCCATCTCGTATGAGGAGCGCGATGCTGTTATGTGTCTCTATTTTCATAGCTTCAGCAAACCACATGATAAAAATCTCCATTTTAAAACCAAAATACTTACTATTTGAATGTAGAAAAGGCTAGAATAAAGATTACATCCTGGACGTTTCAAAGAGCAGTCTCCCTGGGGATCCTTAGACCAACCTCATCCCCTACCCCTTAATTTTTATATGACTTAAATAGGCCTCTGTGTCCCCTCTCCTCTCCAGTCTAAAATAAAAAGGTCGGCACTGTAGCACAGAAAAACTTGCTTTCAGTGTGAAAATATAATATATATCTTTGGGGAACCACAAACTTTCTGCATCAAAGATCTGGACAGCCTTAACTTTTGTAAAAATTTTTCAGTGCTCTCTTTTACTAAGCAGGGAAACAAAATGTTTCCTGAAATTAATGACTTTTTAATATTTTGTGACTATTTTCTAAGTTTCTACAGGTTCACCTTCTCCCCATATTGCCTCTTACTAGTCACCTGGGGCTATTTTTTTGCAAGTCATTGCATTTTTATTAAAAGAAAAGTACATCTTATGAACCACAAAATTCCCTCTAGACTTCAGGCAGTCCTTCTGGAGTAAAAGAACAGAAAATACAGACAGAAAAGAATGACAGGGTGGCTTTTTCTTTCCCCCCCTATGGTTAACGTACTGTATGGTATATATGTTTACAGAATGTATCTGCCTTGTGATGTTAACAAAACGAATGACAAAAAAAAAAAAGAGTTCTGATGTGCCATTTGAAAGTTTGCCTTAGCATCGCTGTTTATGTTCTTTTCTATCCTTTCAGAATCACAGTTTGTATTCCAAAGCTGTATGAACACAACATTCTCTTCCCCACCCCTACCCAGCCCTCTTCAGAGCTGTGAATTTCATCCCAGGAGCCTGAGGCAGAACCTTGCAGGTCTGGCCCAGGTGGAATAAAGTAGGCAGAGCTTGGGCATTGCCTCTGCATGTTTACCAACCAAATACTTCCTTGTATTCCCTTCTGAGCCTGCACTGTCCCACTCTGACATTCCTGGGGTGGGCTTCATGCAATGTGTGACCTCCTGCAGTCCTTCCCACTGTAAGGGAGGTGAACTTGTGGACCCCCCTACCTGGGTCTGGGAGCATATTTTTAAGCACAATTGGCATAGCTTGAAAAAGCGAGAGAGATGGACTCAAATGGTGTGATGGAGCCTTACCTGAGGGGTGTGCCCATTCATTCTAGTGTAAGACGAGTGGCATGATATACATGGGAGTAGGGAGTGATTATAGAAATGGAATAGTTTACATTTATGTATTTTTTTAAGGAAAAATATTTTTGTAATGAAATTTAGATGCATTATGAAGCTTGAGTTTGAGAGCACCCTTGATTGATTATTTCTCCATTCCATTAAGGTAACTTTCTGGCGAGTTCTATAGCACTAGCCCAGACCTTGGGGGGCATGAACAAAGGTCCCATGACCTGCCCTGGCACCAGCACTGCATGAAATCCAGTGTTTCCCAATAGTCCTAGGTTGTACGATCCAGCTTTCTATACCTGTCATTAGACAACCTGTTATATGGCTTGATAGCTCTCTGAGCCACACCTTTAATAATACAGAACGATCTTTTGGAAGGAGATAGCTGTTTTAAAGGAGCTGTTTTAAATGAAAGCTAAGCCCAGCAGTTATCTGAGTTCAACTCTTTCACATATTCAAGGAGTAATTGCTACATTTGAAGTTAAGGGACCACTCACTATGGTACCTTTGAGTAACACATGCACAATGGTGAGTCAGAAGCATCTGACCATCAACATAATGTACACAGTATGCATAAATGTATAAACCAACAATATAAAAGCTACCAGGAGTTCTTGACCTTGTACATATCAGTGAGGCTGCATCCTATTTTCAGAGTTAAGTAGAGACTGGAAAGAATTATTCTTATCCATCCATAAAGGAGATACTGAATTTTTAAGAGTTCTTGGATTTTTTTCCTCAATTTTCTGCCAAATTCTTGAGTTCCCATCACAGTCACACTCAGGTTCGTGAAGATCTTCACCCACACCTGTTCATCTGTCTGGCTGACACCAGAGGTCAGAGGTCAAGCCTAAGAATCTGCTCCCTCTTCCTGTTAGACTCTCCTTCCAAGCAGCATCTTTTCCTAGGATGGGATCTTTTTCTACTACCCTAAAAGACCAAGAGCCTTTTTCCAACAAGGCAAGGTCTTAAACACACTCTCCATTTCAAGAAAAATAACCTCTCTGGTTCCCAGGCCAATCATTTTAGTTTTTTCATCATCAGAATCCCTCCAACAGGCCCAATTCAGGCCCAACTGTCAACCGTAGTGTCATGGCAACAACTCCAGAAATGAAAGAACTATGCAATTGCCTGAGGGTGGTAGGGAGAGGCTGTGTGCCCTAGCCCCTTGTTACTATGGGAACCTCTCGGTTTCAAGATGAGGTGGTCAGGCAGACATCCAGTCACTTGGTTTTGCAACAAGTCTTTATGTACAAAGAGACCACCGGGCAATGCCTGATCTCAACTGGTCTGTGTGTGGCTCCAACTCCAATTCTGTCATATCCCATTCTGGCAAGTGAAAAGAGTCCTGTCCTTTGTGGGGTTCTGGAACATTCTTTCATCCTCTCAAACTCCTGACTTAAAAGAGTCAACATCATACAGGGGTTCCAGAAAATGTTGTGTCTGATGCAGCTTTCAGTGAATGTAGGTTGTTGATTGGAATGTTTGGCTTTAGCAGCTCACTCGGGGTGAGTGACATCACTGTAAATATATCCATTTGGTGGTTGATTGCGGGTGGGTTGGGAGCCTGTTGTGCTTACTCTGAATTAGACTTGCTGGGCTATAGCTGCTGTACTTTGTAACCTGAAGTGTACTTTGACTGTTCTGTCTCCTTCAGATGAAAAACAAAACAAAAACCGACTTCAGAAATAACACTGCCAGCGACAGCCGATGCTGTACTTGTGGCTTCTCTCTGTTCCTCTGTACAGTATTAATAGACAATAAACTGCCTTTTCACTGCATCTACCTCTGTGTGTCTGTGCCCCGGTTCTTTCCCCTTCTCACCTGCCATGAGTGGACTTCAGGCCAGACCTCGTGGGGAGCACCTCCGACTGCTCACTAAAACTCAACGCTAATCCAGCGCTTTTCAAACCTGAGCCTGCTTCAGCATCACCTGGGGGCACCCGCTAAGAATGTGGAAGCTCGACCACACCTCTGGAACTCAAATTCAGATTCCTGAGTGGGGCCCAGTAGCCTGCACGTTTACTGATATCTCCAGGTGATTCTGATACGTATGCCACCTAACCCAGCCAGTGCCCCTCGGTGGGAATCCCTGTGGCCCGCCTGTTCCAGCTGGTTTCCACATTAACTAATCCTTTCTCTAACCCCCTCTTGCACATCCGTCTCCACACCTGTCATCCCTTTTCTTGTTCCTTATAAGCCCTCAGCAGTGGCATTGACTTTGATCCCACAGGTCAAACTCGGTCTGCCCCTTAGTTTAAGTAATAAGAGTTCGTCCAGTGCGATCTTCTAAACAGGAGCCTCTCAAGACACATGGGGACTTTGTTTCTCTTTTCTAATGCTGTATCCTCTTTCTCTAAAATAGAGTCAGCAAACTTTTCCTCTCGATGGCCGGAGAGTAAATATTTTTGGCTTTGTGGGTCACATGATTTCTGTCACAGCTACTCAGCTCTGCCAGAAAGCAGGCATACACAACATGTAAATGCATGAGTCCGGCTAGGTTCCATAAACTTTAGTTACTGAAACAGAGTGGGGGCCAGATTTGGCCCTCGGGCTTGTAGTTTGCTGACCCTTGTCCTCAAACAGAGCCTGGCACATAGTAGGTACTCAATGAAACATAAAAAAGTTATTGCGAGGCTTCCCAGGTGGCGCAGTGGTTGAGAGTCCACCTGCTGATGCAGGGGACACGGGTTCGTGCCCCGGTCCGGGAAGATCCCACAGGCTGCGGAGCGGCTGGGCCCGTGAGCCATGGCCGCTGAGCCTGTGCTCCGCAACGGGAGAGGCCACAACAGTGAGAGGCCCGCGTACCACAAAAAAAAAAAAAAAAAAAAAAAGTTATTGCAAGAGAGAATGAACAAAGGGCAGGTATGATGACACCTGCAGAACTATCACAGTTGTTTTCTTTGAGGATATGAAATAAATCAGTTGGGGAGTTCTCATCTGTTTGGGTTCTGTAGTAGATTTTTTTTTTTCTGGTGTCTTTATGCATGGAAGATAACTCAAGACTGAAACTTGAATGGTGCCTCAGACTGCCACGCTGAAATTAACAATAGTTTCAACCAATAGAAAGCTGAGGGAGTGCAAGGACCTCTTGTCCTTGTCAAAAGTGCTGGACACTTGAAACCTGGGTTGTCCCTGGGCATCTATGCACTTCATCCTAGTGTTTGTGGAACTACATCTTATCTGATCCATCCTACACAGTGAGTGGCAGGGCTTTCTTGACATTATTCTTTTTGTTAATTGAAATACTCTTTAGTGTGTGGACATGCAGACTGGAACCATGGTAGACCATTATACACCCCACAACTCTAGGGCATACCCGCAGTGACACTCCGAATAGTGTGTGAAAAGCTGTGTGCTGACATCCATCCCCAGTGTTGTTGTGAGTTAAGGGAAATTATATTTACACAAAGCACTCTGTAAGCTGGAAGTAGATAACAAATGTTAGTTTACTTGTGATGAAAAAGTGTTTGTTCCTCTACTAAAGGTCTTACCTTTCCCAAATGTAATCATAATAAGCTGTTCAGATGTGTTTCAGAACCAGTGTCAAAGGGAAGCTGCTTTCTCCTGCATTGGGTTTGTGACTGCTTTTGTATTATGTTGAACCATATGAAATCGCCATTTAGTAAATCAGTAATGTTAAATATTGACAGTTCCCTATAGTTCAATCTAATGATTCTATTCCAGGGGTAGTTTCCCATCATGGAGGGCAAAAGATTAGCAGATAAACCCTAATTATAACAAGAGGAATTTAGATGAGAAAGTAACTTTGGAAGGGAACATAGTTCCATACTTAAAACTAGGCACTTCCCCTGGATAGGTAGGATTTCCTTTCATATTACATCAACCCTATGAGGTAGACATTGCTAATATTCTCCTTCATACATGAAGAAACTGAGTTAGGGAGACAGTAAGTACCTTGCTCAATATAGCAGAGCTAAAAATTGGGATGGGGCTTGGGGAACAAGTTTCAAGCTCAGCTCTCTTTACTTTCTTCCACACCGAAGCTCTTGTTATGAAAGTGGTATGGGGATGCAGCTGAGACTGGATACAGAAAGATTTGGATAACAGAGCCATCTGTGCCCAAAAAAGACAAAATGGTACCAGTTCTTATCTTGTACCTTTATCTACCCAAGCAACCGCTCTGTAATAACACTGCCCTCTGGAGGATGGGAGGTGTCTCTGCAGCACTTCCTTCCCAAAGGGGAAGCAGCGGGCTAATCACCCACATCTGTTCTCTTATCTGTTCGTTGGAGTCCTGTTGTTCTGCCTGACTGGTTTTCCTTCCCCATTCGTATAGGAGTGGCGTGTCCATCCTGGAATAAGCACAGGAGGTTTTGTTGTTGTTGTTACTATTGTTATCGTTATTATTTTACCCCGTCATAAGAGCTAAGAGGAACAGTGTTCTATGGCACTGTGCCAGTGCCTCTTGATCTAGGCTCTGTCACCCTTCTGCAACCACCAGTAGAACACACTGTGTCTCCAACAACCCAGCTCCTCTCCTGCTTTTCTCAAACAGTGGCAAATCCTCCACTCTATGGGCATCACACAAAAGCCAAAATTTGCCATTTAGAAGTTAGGGCTATAGGAACTCAAAGAGATCATCTAATGCGGAAGTCACAAAATGGTTATCCACTGGCTGCATCTGGCCTGTGGTTATGTTGGTTTTGCCTGCATCATGTTTTAAAATCATTTTTAATTCACTGCCATTTAAAAGACGGATTTCCAGCTTCTCTTGACATTTCAGAGGCTTTGTCAACAATGGGCCTGTTTTCCTGGCTGACAGGTGCCTAGAGCTGATGGTGGCTGCCCCCCTTTGGGGGAATCATACTCTCTTACTCACTGCCTTCACCCCCACTTCCTATTACCTTACTCTTGGCCAGCTCCCTTTGTTTATATTACCTGCCTCGCACCTGTTGGCGTTTGTGGGTTACCCCTAATCTACCATAATCTACTCATTATATGGCTGGGTCCAAGATGAGACTTACCCATAGCGAGATAGTGGCAGAGCCGGAACCAGAAATGAAGTCTCCTGAACTCCTTTGGAATAATAAGGCTTTGCACTGGGTTTGGACTTAAATCTGATGGAAGCATTTAAAAATTCTGAACAGCCCATAAGCAGAAAGCCAATATCAGAATTTGATATTTGAGCTTTTTAGCAGAAAGACTCACATGACTTTGTAATGATAGATTATCCTAAGGCTGGTGAGCTCATTTACAACTCAAGAGAAATAAATTCATTTCCTACAACACCTTAGAGTATTTAGATTCAGCTACTCTCTATTTCTTAGGTTAAATGAACCATGTCATGTTTTAAGAACTTTGTGGCATCATGTTTCATGGTTGAAAGTTGCATTCCTGGAAAAATAAACAAAAACTTTTGTAGTCAACTGTTGACTAGTTCTGGTGCTTCATATCCCTTCTTAGGAAAAATAACAAGAGGCAAAGGCCGTATGTATTTAAATGTGATTTTCTTTTCCCTCCTAATCCTTAGTCTCTTATCGTGCTCCTGAGGTCATGTGGTCACAGAATAGTAATATTCTCTAACGTTCGCTTCCTTATCTTGCTAAGAACAATAATCAGCAGGAAGTTTGACATTTCAAAGAACCGATGAAATAGGGATCTTTCCTCCCATGGCTTGTCATCAAAAATCACTGTGATCTAGTATTTTCTTTCCTTTTTAAAAAATTTTAACTAAAGGCTAAAAAAATTTAAGATGATAATTATATTTCCCAACTTTCTTTTTTTCTATTTCCAAGTCACTGAGTATAGAAAATACGAGCAGCAGACCTACCCTTTTAAGGCCAGGGTTCTTAGGTCAACCTGAGGACAACCTGGAGGTGATGTAAATCCTACAGTCAGTGTGAATCGTCCATCAGAATCTGTAGCCTCATCTGAGTCTACATATTCTGTCTCTTAAAGAACTTATTTCAAATCAGAGTGCAAGGACCGATTCACTCATTTCTTTTTTCTCCGGGAGACTGACTAAATCCTCACTCTACTCAGAGGCTTGATGTGAGATTCTGTCTCATACTTTAACTCAGTTTTACATAAACTTAGACTTTTGGTATCACCTTAATTATTCTCGTCCTGTGTGTGTACCACCTGTGGACCCTCATTTACTCTTTTAACCACTTCTTTGACCTAAAAGGTAACTTTATTGCCCTACCTTAAGCAGGCAGCACATGCCATAGAAGTAACTGTTGAAATAAATGTAAATCAGCATTATTAATTTTCAGCTGCATACAGTTGCCTAGTAATACATACAGTTACCTGAGACCAACTCTTTCATTGTTAAAGGTAGGAATAGCCAGGTTAGAGACATATCAAAAATTTACCCCCATCTCTTTGATATAATCAGATGGCATGAAAGAAAATCAAAACAGTAATAATTTTCTGACTGTGTGGTTCTGTGTTATTTAATGCCATGTTCATCTACCCCAAAAATTTTGGAAGCACTGCCTTACTTCATTGCATTCCCTTAACAAATCCCAGCTCCTCATTTTGAAGTTAGGATGAGAAATGCAAAGTTGCTCAAAGCAACAGGAAGTAAGAGCAGAGACACAGTGCTAGGATTCAAACCCAGGTCAGGGTGACTTCTGATTTCTTCTGTTGTACAAGGTACCCAACAAGCCATTCCTTTTATGAGGAATGAATTGAATACATCAGCAGCAAACTTAGAACTCTCCAGTAAAGATCTCCATCATTTAAGCAAACAAAAGTAACATCTGTTCCCGCTAGAGCTGTCTTTGGCATAAGCAGTTTTTCACTGATGGGGATCAGATCTAACTGGGCTCCATCTGCTCTACTTGAGCAAAGTTATACAATCAGATGTGAGTTTCCAAATACAGCGGGAAAGTGACGCAGTAGACAAGTGACGCAGTAGACAAGTGACGCAGTAGACAAGCACAGGGGCCCAATGGCTGCCCCTACTGTAAGGCACTCCAGCCCTCAGCTTCAGCACCTCTTCTGAGCTCCAGTAAGCTGACCCCTGCTCAGCAGAGCTCTTGGTTAGCTCTTGTAGAGTCGGGAATTTAGTTAATGCAGGCTGTAAAACTGGCTCAGCACTAAAGAATAAGCAGAACTTAATGGGAAAAGAACCACTCAGGGAATCTCAACTTTTCTTTTCCCTTCCTTTCCCATCCCTTCCCTACCCTTCCCTTCCCTTTTCCCTTCTTTCTTCTCTTTTCTCTTCTTTACTGAACGAGCCTGTTTTGGACACAAGGTGCACTCCCACCTGTAGGATGCGTTGATCTTCTCAAAAAGTTCATTAATTCTCCCAGGAAGCACCATGCTCTCTGGTTCTCATTTCTTACTTGCTGCACATTAGAATCTGGAACATCTTCTTAAAAATATAATTATCCTAGGGCTCCACCCCAGAGATCCTGATCTGATTGGTATGGGTGAGGCCTGGAGCATTTATTAAACGGCTCCAAGTGATTCTCATGAGCAGTTAGGGCTGGAAACCGCCGCACAGAAGGACCCAGAGCAGGCAGGAGGGGTCCAGGCCGGAATCCTTGTCTCAACTCTGCAAACCAAGAAAAAAATGTAGGCTTTGGTGTCCGAATCGAAGTCTAGTCCCAAGTCTGTCCTTGGTCAGCTTGGTAATCTTTGGCAATTTATTTCAATTCAACAAGCCTCGGTTTCCTCTTCCGTAAAAAGAGAATAATACCTACCTTGTAGCGCTTCTAGTAGGAATGTTTTAAAGACTTTTCTTTCTGCTTTTCCTTTCTCCTTTCTCTCCCGTTACAAAAGAAAAGTATTTGAGGACGTTTGTAGGAAAAAATGCAGCCAAAAGAAATAGAGAAGTTAGTCAAGAGAAAAATGAGATGAAACTAGAGGACTCCATCTAGCATAGATTTCTGAATGTTTATTTCTCTTTCTCCCATTTGTTTGAGCAGTTCAGCTTGTTGTAAACTGTACAACACAATACTACATTATCAACCAAACCACTGAATTCTAAGTTCTTGGATCTGTTTTGAAAACAACAAAAACATGAGATGATAGAATTGGCGTTCAGAGTGTGAGGGGACCCAGGCCTGGGCTCTGTCCCAGGTATGTCATTCATGTGTGACTTGAAGTCCTTTTTCCTCTTCTGGCCCCAACTTTCTCATCTATAAAACGAGTAATTTTACTAGATGACCATTAAGATGATTCTGAGCGACATACTACATGGATGTCAATATCAAAGGTATTTCTCTATAGTTAAAAAAGAAAAGAAATACATCAAGCTGAGGAGTGTTTTTCCTAAAAGATCCTGAAATCCCTGGCCTTTAAAAGCCAACACATAAGCAATCCACTGCGGCCCTGGCCTGGCCCTGAGGAGCCCCTGGGCAAATCCCCCATCACTGCCTTTGCTCTGGGGTCTTTCCAAGCCCGATGGAAAACCAGTGGCCATTTTCCTGTGTATGATATTCAGTGGGCGAACAAGTGACTCACCAAGACTTAAAAATCAGAATTTGGATTCCCTTTAAAAAATATAAACAGACCGGCCTTATTAGGGGCTAATGCCTGACATCTGTGTGCCCCACTTTCTCCTGACCCAGAGAATCCTGGAGGGTTGGTACATACGCACCTAGGGTCTCCTGGGAGGTGAGTGTAGCAGACACACACCACCGCCCATCCATTCTAGGTGGTTTCTCCAAAGGAACCTTGAGGAATGGAGCAACAGAAAGACGGTGCTTCTCTTCCCTAAGTCCTCCTCTTCTGCCCCAAAGCTGAGTGTCCAATGTAACAGGATTTGAAATCAACAAACCAGTTCTGCTCCTTAATAGCTGTGTCTTTGGACCAGGCACTTAGCGTTTGTGCTCTGCAGAATGCCACGGACAGTTAACTAAGCAGGGGCGTATTGACATTGATGCAAAGAACGTCAGAAGCAGTTCATAAAAAGCTAGTCGTGGACGTCCCAGCTGAATGGGGTTAGTTGTCTGAGGCTTGACTGAGGGTAGTTTGGTTTCAGGTCTTTTCACGTCTCAGGAGAAAATTCTTCTCTCTGAACGTTGGAAGAAGTGAGAATTCTCAGATGATTTTCTGAAGCCAGGGCTGGGTGATGAAATCCTTCATTGCAAGTGTAGAAGCATTCATCATCACCAAGACCAGCCCCCTCCCGACTTAATAAAACAGAGAATTGCTTTTGTATTCTTTCCTTCCAGAATCAAGATCAAACCCTTCTCTCTGAAATTCAAAGTTTGCTAAAATGGAACATCTCCTCCTCCATCTCCCTTCCTCACCATACTTCAGGTCCCCCTGATTCCTGACATAAATGCGCATTTTTAATTAAGGAGCCCACGCCCCCCCTCCCCTGGCCACATTCACCCAGCTTTACTCATGCTGTTTTGGACACACCTAGCATAGGCCCTTTCCTCCCCACATTTTGGCACGTCTTAGTCATCAACTCAGCCCAGCTGAGTGCCTTTGTCTCTCTCTGCCCCCTGCACCTGCCTCTGACCCATTGTTATCAGCCTTCCGCTGTCCTCTGAACTCCTACTGTCCTTATGTGTGGCTGAGCCTTTACTTGGGACTTCTGCATTCATATAGCAAAAGACTCACTTTCTCGTTCCAGAAATGGATCAGAAGCAGCATCTTTTCTCTCTCAATTCGTTGATTTCATCCTGAGACACAGACTTACAGACTATGTGTTGAAAACACAATCAAGATTTAATGCCAGCTCTTGGCTCCTGAGACTCAGTGGGAAGGATGGGGCAGGAGTCCTTGTTTAAAAAATGGGGGAGGGGCTTCGCTGGTGGCGCAGTGGTAGAGAGTCCGCCTGCCGATGCGGGGGACACGGGTTGGTGCCCCGGTCTGGGGAGATCCCACATGCCGTGGAGCGGCTGGGCCCGTGAGCCATGTACGCTCGGCCTGCGCGTCGGGAGCCTGTGCTCCGCAACGGGAGAGGCCACAACCGTGAGAGGCCCGCGTACCGCAAAAAAAAAAAAAAAGGGGGGGGGAGTCGGGGTTACGTTTTAGTTTCTCCCCCCTTGTCAGAAAAAAAGGGGCTTAGTATTGTGCTGACAGCCATGGGTCTTCTCTTGTCAGGCAAGAGGAGAGACTGAACTTCTATCAGCAGATTCCAGGCAAGTTTAACAGCAGAGCACAGACAAAATAGTTGTCCTGTGCCTCACAGGACAAGGGTATTTAGGTGGGTGGAGGCTTAGTACTTTTTAGCAGTGACTAGGCAAACAGACAGCAGACAGCCAGATCACCCTGAGGGTGTCCAGCTGTGTAAGGATTAGGCTGCTCATCATCAAAAAATCTAGAAACAATAAATGCTGGAGAGGGTGTGGACAAAAGGGAACCCTCCTGCACTGTTGGTGGGAATGTGAATTGGTACAGCCACTATGGAGAACAGTATGGAGGTTCCTTAAAAAACTACAAATAGAACTACCATACAACCCAGCAATACCACTACTGGGCATATACCCTGAGAAAACCATAATTCAGAAAGAGTCATATACCACAATGTTCATTGCAGCTCTATTTACAATAGCCAGGACATGGAAGCAACCTTAGTGTCCATCAACAGATGAATGGATAAAGAAGATGTGGCACATATATACAATGGAATATTACTCAGTCATAAAAAGAAATGAAATTGAATTATTTGTAGTGAGGTGGATGGACCTAGAGTCTGTCATACAGAGTGAAGTAAGTCAGAAAGAGAAAAACAAATACTGTATGCTAACACATATATATGGAATCTAAAAAAAAAAAAAAAGAAAAGGTCATGAAGAACCTAGGGGTAAGACAGGAATAAAGACACAGACCTACTAGAGCATGGACTTGAGGATATGGGGAGGGGGAAGGGTAAGCTGTGACAAAGTGAGAGAGTGGCATGGACATATATACACTACCAAACGTAAAACAGATAGCTAGTGGGAAGCAGCCACATAGCACAGGGAGATCAGCTAGGTGGTGTGTGACCACCTAGAGGGATGGGATAGGGAGGGTGGGAGGGAGGGAGACGCAAGAGGGAAAAGATATGGGAACATATGTATATGTATAACTGATTCACTTTGTTATAAAGCAGAAACTAACACACCATTGTAAAGCAATTATACTCCAATAAAGATGTAAAAAAAAAAAAAAAAAGGATTAAGCTGCTGAAGTACACCAGTTCTGGCTGATGGGAGATGGGACTAGAGTTGCCCAGCAGGGCCAGTGTCCTGTTGTTCAGGTTGCTCACTGCATAATCCTAGAGGGCTCCATTCACATGGAGTATGGTGTGAATGGTGCCCTTAGAGTTGTGCAGTGCACAACATGCCCACTGTCCATGCTCAGACATGGACATGCTTAGGTAGTATGGAGATTCCTTGAAACACATAGGTGAAAATCAACCAGAAACTTACATCACAAACAAAGCATTAAACCCATAGTAAACTTGCTGTAGTATGTCAAATTACAAGAGTCAATTTTAACTCTAAGGACTATAGACTAACTCTTTAGAACCAGTAACCAAGACATACTCCCAGGAACCAGGCCTATTCTTCCTTGATTTTCTCCAGTTACATATAGCACAGTATAAAATTACATGGTATGGTTGACTGTTTCATGGTGTCATAGCTGAGATCATGGACCAGAATGAAAAGGGGAGGGCCAGTTGCTTTTCTTTCTAGGACAGGGAAGTGCTCCCCAGGTGTGAAACATTCACCAGTGGCCACTTAGAAAGGTTTCTCTGACCAGAGTGACAATGCATCCCACTTTGCACATGTTTTCCCAGCCTAATTCTTGGTAGTGTTCCAGTTTGGATGGTAAAGCATATGGCCGTGATACCTCCAGCATGTAGTCGGGCGTCTCTGCTTGGTCAGCCGTCCCCACACCTGAGACTGGGCTTTCCTTGCATTGATCCTTTGGCAGTGATGTAGACACAGTGTTGTAGACATGGCGCTCAGGGCACAGCAAGAGCCCTTTACCCAGATAGACTGATATGAAGGATCAGTCAGAGCGCTGTGGGACAGTCAGCCATCACATAAAATCATTTCCTTTTTCTCTTTGCCATTTATAATTTGTTCCATATTCTTATGGGCACTCAATGAAGAGGAGGAATTAAAGACAGAAAGCAGAACACTCTCAGACCCAGTACTTACCAGCCACTAGAGACTCAGCAGAGGACGTTGGTCGCTGGCTTGTGCCATTTGCCTGCTGCTCACAGCTGTCGCTGGAGGAGATTCACCGTTGGGTGTGTTCAGTAGTTATAATTACAACTGACAGCACACGAGAGGGAGGAGGGTGGCTTAAAGTCCTTTGCAGATGCACGTTCATCCACCAACAATCAAGAAACTCACACAAGGACTTCCCTGGTGGTGCGGTGGTTAAGAATCCGCCTGCCAATGCAGGGGACATGGGTTCGAGCCCTGGTCCGGGAAGATCCCACATGCAGCGGAGCAACTAAGCCCGTGCGCCACAACTACTGAGCCTGTGCTCCAGAGCCTGTGAGCTACAACTACTGAAGCCCGCACGCCTAGAGCCTGTGCTCCACAACAAAAAGAGTAGCCCCCACTCTCAGCAGCTAGAGAAAAAACCCACGCACAGCAACAAAGACCCAGTGCAGCCAAAAATTAAATTAATTAATTAAAAAAAAAAAAAACTCACACAAGATGGTATAGGTGCTGCCCAAGGCCTGAACCCATGCTGAACAGCAGCTCCAAGTTCTGATTCTCAAGTCCACCTGCCACTTCTTTGTGCCTCTGTTTCTTTATACACAAAATGGTGATGAACGTTAAATCTCTTGTAGAGTGTTTTTGACGCTGCCTGGTAATCACGGGCAGAATTAAAGTATTAGCTGTTAGTATGAGTAGTAACCACAGCTTTGAGAGGCAGAGAACAAGCCCTAAGAATGGTATGAAACAGGGTCAGGAACTATGACCCTTGGGGCAAATCCAGCCCTCTGCCCCTTTCTGTACATAAAGTTTTATTGGAACACAGCTGTGCCCACATGTTTACATATTGTCTAGGGAAGGAAGCCATATGGCCCATGAAGCCTAAAAAATTTTCTAGTACTTTACAAAAAGGTTTGCAGATGCTCAAATTTGCTTTCTTATTCTCCTAGCATTTACTGAGCACTGATAAAATGCCCTGAACTATACTAAATGTTTTAACACATGCTATCTTTTTCCTTTTTGTTTTTTTTTTTTTGGCTGTGCCGTGTGGCTTGTGGGGTCCTAGTCCCCCAACCAGGGGCTGAACCCAGGCCCCTGCAGTGAAAGCGCCGAGTCCTAACCACTGGACTGCCAGGAATTTACTACATATTATCTTATTTAGCTTTCACAAGAAGTAGCTCTTCAAGGTCGATAGAAATGTCCCCCCATTTTACACAGGAGGTTCAGAGCACTTGTGACTTGCATAAAATTGCAGAGCCAGGATTCACACTCTGGTGTCCTGGTCCAGAATTTCAGGAGTCATCAGGGCAGGCGTCTTGAAGGAGTTGGGTTTGCACTTGCCCTTGAAGGGTGAGTGTGGTTGTCAGTACACAAGTGTGAGAGCCAAGGAGGGTATTCGAGGCAGAAGGAACTCCTTGATCAAAAGGCCTGAGGTGGGAAGCAGGGGCTGTCTGCTCCTCTGATTTGGTAGAACACAGGAACCCAAAGGGTGGGAGGACAGGCAGTAGAAGAAGTGGCTTGAGGCCAGTGTGTGGAGGGACGGGGTGTTCCTCAAGGAAGAAGTTGCAACGGAGAGTTCAGGGGCAGGCCTGTGGCTGTATTGTGTTTGGCCTTTATTGTATTGACTCATACAAGGGTATTTGGTTTGGTTTGGTTTTAATTTGAATTTACAACCAAGAAATTCCACAATTTTATCTTCTCTTGAAAAAGCAGAAGGTCTAGCCAACACTGGGCATTCCCAGGACGCAGGAATCAGCTGGAGTTGAGGTCAGCTGCCCCTTTTAGATGAGGCGTGATCAGTACCACTTTAGACCCAAGGAAGAGGAGCCCCTGTGCTGGGCCCTGGGCTTTAATATGGTCTTGGTCTGGTCACACCCTCTCCCATGGGGTGAGGCATCTCTGGAGCAAGGGGAATTGCCTGTACCCCTCCCCTGATCCAGGCCGTGCTTCAGGTGTCAGGACTCAGAATTCTCTGCCCAAATGGGCCAAGCTCACGTCCATGGACCTCTTCAATATGGCTGAGGGGTGTACCAAGGGAAAGCAGATTGTGTTGGGGGTACGGTGTGTGTGGATGGAGCTTTGAAGTTCAGGCTGGGGTATCCAGCATTGGCTGCAAGGCCCCTGGAGTTGCAGGACAGAGGCGGGAGAGAGAAGAGAACAGATATGGGTAACAGGCCAGAGGACCTCGCTGGAAACCACCAAGTCTCAAGACTCCTAGGAATCCAAGAACACAATTTGAACTTGGCCTTCAGAGTCAGTATGAAGTGTATTTGCCAACTTAGGAGGAGAGAATGCAGTTTCTTTAATTTGAGCTTGATTTCCAACTTTTAAATATTGAGACATACTGTGTGTGGTCCTCCATTTGTATACTTGCTCCCAGGCTCAGAAATGTCTGGGGTGAGCCTGGCTGCAATCCCCACCAGTTCCTAATGTCTTACACTATGGTTGTGTCCCTCATTGACCTGACCTATCTGGTTGTTATGGCCCTTGCTCTGAATAATTCATGGGGAAAAACGTTGAAGATTTTTAATCAGAGCCACAGTTTTCCAAAGGGACAAATGTAGACAGAGAGTGAGGCTGGAAGGCCAGTTAGGGGTTACTGCTAGGAGGAGGGTCCAGCTAGGAGGTTATAGGTCTAAACCAATGGAAATAAGAAAGGAAGGGACAGATACAAGAGTAATTTTTCCCCCCTGTGATCTTTAGGTTAGGGTGGCCAACTTATCCTCGTTTGCCTGGAACTTTCTTGGTTTTAGTTCTGAAACCTCGCATCCCAGGAAACCCCTCATTCCTGGTGACACTGAGAAGGTTAGTCCCCCTGTCTATCACCTAAACATCTTCCCCCCTCATACTGAGATCTTACTGCACCTGAGCTGGCTCAGATCCAGGGGTTGTGGGTCTGAGCACCACTGTGTTCTGGAAGCAAACTGTGTAGCTATTTCTACTCCTTAACCCTATACGCCAAACTCCTCCTAATTAGGCAGATAATTCTCGGGCCACAGAGGTCTCCCCAGGTGCTGCAGATTTAGTTCTTCAAGGCAAGAGTGTGTTCCGGCCTAATTAATGCGTCAAGAGGCTTAGAGTCCAGACTCATGTTGGAAGAGAAGCTACCAGCCCACCTTTGATGGACGTGGGATGTCATTTCTCTACCTGTTTCTGGCCACCGTCACTACCATCAGCATTAACAGAGATCACACATTGAACCTTGACTTATAGAATCCTTACTAAGTTAGATCCTCATCTGTTCTAGGAAAAGTGTTTGTTAGTGAAATCAGAATCCTCAGGAAAATCGTATTGAAATCAGAATCCTTGGGAAAATCATATTTAAGCCCCAGACACGTGGCCTTCAACAAGTGACTTAACTTCTCTGAACCCTCATTTACTTCATCTGTGAAGTGAAATGAACAATCCCTACCACAGATTTGTTTTGAGAATAAAACTGTAAATGCTTCTGCACAAAAGAATTGAAAGCAGAGACTTGAACAGATATTTGTGCACCAATGTTCAAAGCAGCATTATTCCCAATAGCCATCCCTAGACAAGGGTGGAAAGAACCCAAGTGTCCATCAACAGGTGAATGGATAAACAAAGTGTGATATATTCATACAATGGAATATTATTCAGGCATAAAAAATGAAATTCTGGCACATGCTACAACGTGGATGGACATAGAAAACATTATGCTAAGTTAAATAAACCAGTCAGAGAAGGACAAATACTGTATGATTCGACTTATATGAGGTACCTAGACTGGTCAAATTCACAGAGACAGAAAGTAGAATAGAGGTTACCAGGGGCTATGGGGAAGACAGGAATAGGGTGTAGAGGGTTGCACCCCACTGTGGATGTTCTTAATGCCCCTGAACTGTATACTTAAAAGGGTTAAAATAATACATTTTATGTTGTGTCTGTTGTAGCAAAATAAAAAGTAAATGCCTCATGCAGTACCTGGTCACTGAAGATACTCCAAAAGAAGAGAGAGAGAGAGAAAGAGCTAGAAGGAAACATTAAGATGCTACTTAGTGTTGATTGACTTAAGGGGTGGGAGTTCATACTATAAAAGCAGTCAAGGAAGAATTTGCCGAGGAGGTGGGATTTGAAACGGGGTTTGTAGGACGAGGAGACCAGGCGAGGAGGGAGGCAAAGACAAAGCCAGGCAGGAGGAGACGGTTCAGCAAACCTGGAAGGTCGGTCTGTTGTGATGGAGGCCGGGTGATGCTGTTGTGTTCTGTTCTGTTTTCTGTTGGTGACTAGAGGTGGGACCGGGTTTCAAGGGCCTTGGAGTCCAAGTCAGCCTGGTTAGACACCAGGCAGAGCCAAGGCACTGAAGATGTTTGGGCAGGAAGGATGGCAGGAGCAGTATTTACAGAAAGATTAATCTGGGGCAAAGTATAAAATGGATGGGGTGGTGTTGCAGGAGTCCTACATAAAGTAGGATGGCATCCATGCAAAAAAGGAAAGGATGAATTAGAGACACATTTCAAAGGAGACTTGATAGACTTAAGATGCAGGGGGTTAGGGAGGAGGTGGCAAAGTGTTCAATGTCTAGAAAACATAGCTTAGCCCTGGAGCCAGGTCCCCTGTCTTCAGATACCAGCTGTGTTGCTTATGAGTTGTATGACCCTGAGTAAATCACCTAATCTTTCTGTCCTTGGTTTCCTCATCTATAACACAGGGATGAATGATCTAGTAGCACCTCTCTCACAAGGCTGTCATGAAGGTTAAGTTAAAGTAATTAAAATAGTGTTCAGTACAAAATATATGTTGACTATTATTATCTGTTAAATCTGGGTGGTAGGTATGTCGGGGTTGGTTACATTATTTTTTGTATTTGACTTTTTTAAAGCATTGCTTTAAAATAATGTCTTTTACAAAAAGATATTGCAGAGCCATGCTTCTTAAACTTCCACATGCCTGTGAAACATTTGGCCATCTTGGGTTCAGGAGGTAGGGGGTGGGGCCCAGGGGTCTGCATTTCTAACAAGCTCCCAGGTGGTCCAGTGTTGCTGGTCTACTGGCCACTCTGAGAGCAGCAAGGTTGTAGAGGAATCAAGGCCCACCAATGTTTCCAGGACAGAGTACTGTTCTGGTTATCCATTGCTGCATTACAAATCACCCAAAGCTAGTAGCTTAAAACTAAAACAAGTAGTTACTATTACTGTTATTCTCATCGTTGTTATTGTTACTATTGTCTCGCACAGTTCAGCTGTGCAGTTCTTGCCCAGGATCTCACGGAGCGGTCATCAGGTGGTAGCTGGGGCTTGAGTCACCTCGAAGCTCCCTCACGCTCGTGTCTGAAAGTTGGTTCTGCCGTGCCCTGGGACCTCAGCTGGGGCTGTCAGCCAGAACATTACCTGTGGCCTCTCCAGGTGACAAGGGGCTCTTCAGAGTCCAGCAGCTGGGTTCCAAGAACAAGTGTCCCCAGAGAGGGAGCCAGGCAGAAGCTGTGTCACCTTTCCTAGCCCAGCCTCCAAAGTCACCCGGCGTCATTTCCGCCATTTTCTATTCATTAGAAGCAGGTTGGGCTCTAACGCACAGCATGGTGATTATAGTAAATGACACTTAAATATTACATATCAATATATATAGTACACAATCCAAGAAGAGTGATATGCCTGAAAGTTGCTCAGAGACTAGATCTTAAATGTTCTCACAAAACAGAAATGAGAGAAAAAGTGACCCAATATGTACTTTTAAATGAAAAGAAGCTGTGTGCCTGAGGGCCGCGCTGGTCTTAGATTTAAAATGCCAGGATTGCAATCACAACCCTGCCATTTACTGGACAGGAACTCCCACGCATATCATTTTACTTTGAGCCTCCGTTTCTACATCTTGTAAAAGGTTTTTCTTCTTTGGAGATCTGAAAGGTAAATGTGATCGAGTACATGCATGAGCCCAGCAAAATGCCTGCAACTCAATGATGGTTGGTTATTTGTGGTTGAACAGGAAATCCAGGGAAGGGATAGGCACATTTCACATCAGAGAGAGGAACATGTAGTCATCACCGACCCAGAACATAGTGCAGGCGACCAATAACTGTCTTGAGTGATTAGGCCAAATGACTGGATGCCTAAACATTAAAATATGGTATATACAAGGATCAAAAAGAAACAAAAAGGCTAGCCCATATATAGGGGAGGGCAGTTAGGCTCTGTGTCTTGGAGGGAGAAATATCAAAGGATTTGCAGATATGTCTTAAAATCTCCCCAGGGACTTGCTTAAGGAAGTTCTGGCAGGAACAGAAAGCTGAGGACGAGTGTCCCACGGAAAGCTGACATGGTTGTGTTTAAATCCATGGGTTTGAGGTGATGTGTGGGTCAAATGGGGCCCTTCCTGCAACAGGCAGGAGGGCGTGTGGATATGTGGGTATCTATCTCCATCACTTGACTGTAAGTTTCCTGAAGGCAGGGACTTGTCCCCTTTCTCTGTAATAGTCCTAGTGCAATGGTCCAGCACAGCACTTGGCACCCAGAAAGGACCCGATAGATATTTACTGGATGAAGAAATGAATGAAGGAAGGAAGGAACGGGGAAAGGGTTAGGACCTAGGCTCTGAGGTCTGGGATTCTGGAAACCTTTCCCAGGATTGGCCTTTCGGGCACCTATCCCAAGGAGGGAGGGACTCCTCTGTCTACTCAGGGACCCCTGTGGCCCTGGGGGTGTGGTCTGTGCTGAAGCTTGGGAGCCAGGGGACTGTGGGAGGCCTGGATTTACTGGGAAACCTCCCTCTTGACTTACACTAAAGGGAAACTGAAACAGGAATTTCAGGAGAAAATGAAGATCAGCTGTGGCTATTATGATTCTCATGCTATCTCCTTTCTAAGCCGCTCTCTCCACTTCCTGTTTATAGCCTCAACAGAGCCAAAGGGACCAAACCTCTGAGGGGAAGGTTTTCTCTGGGGATTTCTAGCCAGATCGGCAACAGGAAACGATCAGGACTCCGCCAAGACAGATGTCTGTCTTTCAGCCAACCTGGCAGGTGCGGTAGTGCCCTGGCTGCGGTGGGCGATGCAGGTCTCAGAAAGAGGACCCTCCAGTTCTGCATCCAGCCTTCAGCATCTCCTGCTGCTACCCAGATCCCCATCCCCTGAACCCTGGGATTGTGTGTGATGTCAGCCAGTGCAAAGCCATTGGGGAGGGAGGCCCCAGGGAGTGCAGATGTGATTCTCCGGGCTGCCGGGGAGCTGTGTTTCACTTTCAAATGCCCAGGAGGAAAGGCTGTCTGTGGCCAGCCATCTGTCTTCACGGGAGGAATCTCAGGATTTCCTCCGGAGACGGAGCAAGATGCCCAGGTTTTCAGAAAGTGGTTCTAGACCCGATTCCTGTCCTGGCTACAAAACTCTGGAGCTTGACAGAGCCTGAAGGACGCTTGTGGAATTAGGGGCTAAGAGAAAACAGTGACAGAGAAGCAACTGAACAGTGGTAGGATTGCAAGTTGAAAGGTCCTGTGATCTGACAGTTCTTCCCTGCATGCACCCCACCATACACACACCACACGCACGTGCACATGCACGAACACACACACACACACACACACACACCGCTCCCAGAAAAGCTCTGTGAAGATGGGACCTTTCAGCTGACACCTGAAAAACTAGAAGAGCGGCCATGCTGAGAATTATTCCAGGCAGAAGGGACAATAATTGCAAAGGCCGGGCAGCTCCACCGCTGTGGTCTGGGCCAGAGAGGACAGCCTGTGGCTCCTTCCACACCCTCTGCTTTCCCACCCTCTGCTTTCCCACGTCTGGGCCCCTGAGCCTGCTCTCACCTAACGCACCACCCCCGTCCTAACCTGCCAGTGTCTTCCTCATTCACCGCCACTCCTAAGTTCATTCCCAAAGGGTAGCAGGTAGAAATATTAGTCCACAAACTCCTGTCCAAGAAATAACACTTGGGCTTCCCTGGTGGCGCAGTGGTTGAGAGTCCGCCTGCCGATGCAGGGGACACGGGTTCGTGCCCCGATCCGGGAAGATCCCACATGCCGCAGAGCGGCTGGGCCCGTGAGCCATGGCCGCTGAGCCTGCGCATCCAGAGCCTGTGCTCCGCAACGGGAGAGGCTGCAATGGTGAGAGGCCTGCGTACCACAAAAAAAAAAAAAAGAAAAAAACCCACTTATTTTCTTTTAATCAAATTATGGTGAACTCTGAGTTCCAGTGCTGCTGGCCTGGCAGGCATTCCATCCCAGGCATTCTTGGGAGTCTCTTGGACCCAGACTCCTGCCGAGGTGCCACGCTCACCGGGGGGTAGGCCCAGCATCCCTGGTCCTCACTTCTGTGTGGTACTCTGGCCCTCACAATGCCTTTAGGGCTAAAGTGCACGGCTCCTGAGCCATGCTTGGGGACAAGAGCCGTGGCAGAGGCTGGGAGCCCTTGGACTCGGCATCCAGCTTCCCTGCATACATGTAGCATCAGTATCCTGTCCTGTATCTCTCCTCCCTCCCCAGCTGCAGCCAAACTGACCTCTCCTCTGGCTCCAGCTCAGGCCTGGTATAATTTCCTTCATGAATTTTGGCTTTTGCAAAAGACCTGAAGGACCACTGACCAAAAAGCATCTTCTCCCACAATCCCTCCTCTGTACCAGCAAGAACCCAAAACCCACCCAGCTGCTAGAACTGGAAAGGAGGGTGGCACATAGGAAACGCCCACCCAGATGTTTCCTGGACCATGCCAATAGAGTCTCTCTGTTCTCGAGGATGCCATCCACCCAGCCCTGACTCCTTGAACTCCCGAGAACAATGCTTCTCTAACCATCTGTGGTGATGGATCAGATTGTATTTTCTTCTTTTTAAAGTTCCAATTCATCCCAGAACAATACTTTTGTAAATTATTTTTATTAGAAAAATGAAATGGGAAAAAATATTAGTGAGAATACAGGTACCAATTTTTTTCTTCTTCGATTCAACAAACTGCTAGAAGTTTCTAAATATCTTCTCTTCATTTCTAGACCTCATCACAGAGGGATAACCACCTGTGGACAGGCAGAAATTAGTGGGTCACACACACTTTGAGGAACACTGCCTTAGAGGGGTTAGGAGGGGGAATAGGGTCTCCTCACCCCGAAAAATGTGGAGCTTTGTCAAATGTAGACTCTTTAAGGGGTGAAAGTAGAAGCTGGAAGCAGGGACAGCCATTCACCAGTGAGCCAAGAAACTAAAATTCAGCCTCCTTTACAACTGCCTATACTGCAGATGGGCAGGCAGTGCAGGGGTCTGGGGCCAGCCTCTGGCTCACCCTGCCGGGTCATGTGCTCAGGCCCTGCCACTGACTACCTTGACCCAGGAGGATTTAGCAGCTCTGAGCCTCAGTTACCTATCTGGACAATTCAGATAACAGTACTATCTCATAGGGTTGTTGGATGGGTTAATAAGTGGGTGATCACATAGTGTCATGCCTGGGAAATAGTAATGCCTGCTATTATTAAAAAAGATATACAGACTGCCAACAAACACAGGAAAGAATGCTCAACATCATTAATCATTAGAGAAATGCAAATCAAAACTACAGTGAGATATCTCACACCGGTCAGAATGGCCATCATCAAAAAATCTACAAACAATAAATGCTGGAGAGGGTGTGGAGAAAAGGGAACCCTCTTGCACTGCTGGTAGGAACGTGAATTGGTACAGCCACTATGGAGAACAGTATGGAGGTTCCTTAAAAAACTACAAATAGAACTACCATACGACCCAGCAATCCCACTACTGGGCATATACCCTGAGAAAACCATAATTCAAAAAGAGTCATGTACCACAATGGTCATTGCAGCTCTATTTACAATAGCCAGGACATGGAAACAACCTAAGTGTCCATCATCGGATGAATGGATAAAGAAGATGTGGCACATATATACAATGGAATATTACTCAGCCATAAAAAGAAACGAAATTGAGCTATTTGTAATGAGGTGGATGGACCTAGAGTCTGTCATACAGAGTGAAGTAAGTCAGAAAGAGAAAGACAAATACCGTATGCTAACACATATATATGGAATTTAAGAACAAAAAAAATGTCATGAAGAACCTAGAGGTAAGACAGGAATAAAGACACAGTCCTACTAGAGAATGGACTTGAGGATATGGGGAGGGGGAAGGGTAAGCTGTGACAAAGCGAGAGAGTGGCATGGACATATATACACTATCAAACGTAAAATAGGTAGCTGGGAGAAGCAGCCACATAGCACAGGGAGATCAGCTAGGTGGTGTGTGACCACCTAGAGGGATGGGATAGGGAGGGGGGGAGGGAGGGAGACGCAAGAGGGAAGAGATATGGGAACATATGTATATGTATAACTGATTCACTTTGTTATAAAGCAGAAACTAACACACCATTGTAAAGCAATTATACTCCAATAAAGATGTAAAACATAAATTAAAAAAAACAGTTCCCTCCATAAACAAGGACCTACTGTATACCACAGGGAAGTATATTCAATATCTTGTAATAAGTATATTCAATATATTATAATGAAAAGAATCTGAAAAAGAATATATATATACATACCTGTATATATATAACGAAACATTTTGCTACATACCTGAAATTAACACAACATTGTAAATCAACTATACTTCAAAAATAATTTGTTTTTAAGCTCCCTTTAAATGAAAGCTTCAGGGGGGCAGGGATTTTTATTCTCTGACGTTTCCCAAATGCCTAGAACCATGCCTGGCACACACACAGTAGGTGGTCAATAAATATGTGTCCAGTGAATGAATCAATCCTCTAACCCATGCTGAGCTTCTGACAGTCACGCGTATCCACCCTTAACTCTTCGTTACAGAAAGGGGACGTCTGTTTGTCCTCTGTGCTGATTTGCCCCCATAGCGTTTTCAAGCCTCAGGCCATTGGAGGCTTTTGTCTTGAAAGCCCCACACATTCAAGAAACACTTGAATTGTGAGCCCTTCCTGGGCAAGGTGTTTAAGACTGGACTCAAGATACATTTTTAAAGATTGTAAAATCAGATATTCTTGGCCTGGGGTTTAGAGTCCAAATCTAGTTCCAACCTGTGTTTCTAGGCAAAGGATCCACTATGTGTTTTCCTGCCCCAGCAGTGCTACCCTGAGCGTGGTGGTCCTCCCAGAGGCCCTTCTCAGCCTGCCTGTTGAAAGATCACTTATTCTACCAAGCCAGGCTTCCACGCGCCCTACTCCTTGAAGCCGCCCCTGATATTCAGCCAGCGTTCATCTCTCCTCTGCATCTGATCATTCTCTCTGCTGTATTCCTTCTTCAGAAAGCCCTGTGAGCTGGCAAATTGTTTGCACACTGTTCCTTTTCTAAGGACAAAGGGCCACGTCTGGGGCACCTCCGAATAGCATCAGTGCTTAATGGATGGCCTGGCATATAAATAAATCTTCACAGGGTCGAAGTCGTTGGTGGGTTCCCACCTGCAAGCATGAGGTCAGCAGGCTTCATTTCAGCCAAATGTAGGTTGTAGATCAGAAGAGGGAACAAAACCCGCGCCAAGTGTCCCAACACCACGTTTCTCTTTCCTTCTTAGTTCTGGGTAGTTTTTGAACAAGCTGATGGTGTAGGAGCAACAGTGGCCCCCATCTGAAGGACTGTGCCAGCTTAGGAGCAGGGACCGTGGTTTGCAGGTGAACAGAGGAGATGGCCCAGCCCAGGGCTTAGTACTCGGAAGGCAGGTTCTTCTGCTTTCCGAGCTCCGTTGCTGCGTGGCTGGATGACCTTTTGGCATGTTTTCACTTTCCAAAGCCTCAGTTTTCTCATCTGTATAATGTAGGTAATGTTAGTACCTCCCCTGCTAGGGGCATAGTGAAGAGGAAGCTGAGAGGGAACATGTGACCACTGCCGGTCTAGGGAGTGCCACAAAGATGCTAATTGTTGCAAATTCTGGCAAAAGGTGTTGTGGGGAGGGTCGCAGACACTACATCACTGCAGGCACCACGTGCCCTTCCTATACTCCTGTGTCTCACAGCACAGGGGTGAGGATTAAACAAGGTAACATGTTTACAGGGTGTAAGACCAGACTTGGCACACTGCTCTCCAAGAACGGCTTGATAAACTTCAGCAAAAAGACTTAATAAATGTAAACTACTGTTAGTTGGAATGAATAGTCCACGAAGGAGACCCTGGATGAGGTTTCTAGGCTGCAGGCACTGCTGTGCCCTAATAGAATGGTTCAGCTTTGCATCCCATTAAAAAAAAATAGTCTACTTTCCTTTTATGCCAAAAAATGCCACCTTGAATTTATTCTAGTGATTGTCACACCCAAACAAACCCAAAGTGCTGGAGCAGTTGATCTGGTAGAGGTATCCCAGTGTGTTCGTTTATACCACAGACGTTTACTAACCCCCTGCTTTGTGCCAGGCACTGTGTATCAGTCAGCTTCTTCTCTAGGTCATTCTGCTGCAACAAACAGCCCCAGCAAAGGTTTCTTTCTTGCTTATGCTTCATATTGGATGTGGGGTGGCTGCAGCTCTTCATCTTCATGCCAGGACCCAGGGAGAAGGATCCGCCTCTGTACAGCACATGCTATTCTCATGACAGAAGGAAAAAGAAATAACAGAACCATCAATAGCTCTTAAAGTTCATGCTTGGATGTGGCATGTGTGGCCAAGGCAAATCATGTGACCAAGCTTTGCATCAAAAGGGTAGGGAAGTATATTCCTCCCATAGGGCAGTACTGCCAAGTCTCTTGGTAATGGGTGGGGACATATCATCCTCTTATTGGGAAAGCAGAAAATAATTGGGAATAATAATAGTCTGTCAAAATAAAATATGGTCTGTGTATCTAATTTTAGTCTCACAATAACTCTATGAGGTAGTTATTATTATCCCCATTTTACAAAGTGGAAAATTAAGGCTTGGTATGGCTAACTAACTTGCCCAGGATGAAGCCAGCAATGAACAGGGTTGCCTGGCCTGAAGCTGGTTCCAGTGGTGTGTAACCAGCCTTGGCCTGGGCAAGCTTCTTGAAGACTCATTTTCATATAGATGTTGTCATTCAATAAACACCTGCTATGTGCCTGGCACTGTGAGGGTGATGTGCAAGACAGAGGCTATTTCTGCCCTCCTGGAATCTAGATTCCAGAGAGGCAAACAAGAAGGATGTAAGGCATGAGCGGTCCAAGCAACCAAGAGAGAGATCAGGGCACAGTGAGAACCCAGGGTGGAGGCACGTCTCTGATGACAGTTCGGAAGCTTAGAGCTAGAGCATTGTGGGACATGGCTCTCGTCAAGGCCATGCCTGGCAGGAGGAGTGCCAAGGACAGTTTCGGGTTCAGAACCCTGAAGGGCACGCCCAGGAGCTCTATAGCGATGGAAATGTGCCCGACGTGTTGCTAACAGGCCGTGCCAAGGCAATGGCTGTGTGGCGGGATGCTGCGATCGTGTCTGATCCAAACCCTATCAGCCTTTCCCGGGGGCTTTGTCTCGCCTTGGACACACTCAGAACCATGCTTGCCACAAAGAACAAAGACCTGATGACTTCAAAGTCAGCCAGAGACAGAAAGGGAAACCCAGATTTGGTCTGATTTTGAATCAGCACAGTGACACATGTTGTTCACCTGGCCCAAGCCACCAAAGCACACAGCTCTCACTTCCGTAAATGGCTTCCATTTTCAAGGTGCATTAATGAAAAGGAGAAGGAAAGAAATCCCCTGCCACGGTTTGCAAAGTGTACCATCACTGTAAGAAAAAAACCCCTTTCTTCTCACACCTGCCGCTGTACAGAAACATGGACCCCAGAATCAGGCCTGTCTCTGTCAGCACAAGCAATCAGGTAGTAAGCGGTTGCCCGTCCAGCAAAGATGGCATGTGTGCTAGGAAACAGGCTGCTTCTCAATGAGGCGAAACCCCCCACAAAAAGCTGGCACGACCTCGGACTGTCCCCCTCGGGATGAGAAAGGCATCGGAAGTGGGAACACTTGTGTTTTGGAAAGAGGTGACTCTGTTTTCAGCTTTGTTATGGACATTTACATCCTTGAAAATTTTAGAACATACCGATGCCAAACCTATATAGATATATGGATGGATGTGGGTATGTGTTTGAATATGTATAAATACTCTTCTGATTTGATCTAAAAACTGCAGCTGAACGCCAGTGTGCTTTGAGTTTATACTCGCTTTAAAAACTCTGTCTTGAGTTTAGGAGGGAGCCCATTCTGAGCAGACTGACTCATCCCCAGGCCATGGGCAGGGAGCAGAAAGTGCACCCCGGCCTCTTCGCTGATCTTAAGACTGATGGGGAAGCAGGAAGAGCTCCACGTTGCTGGTTGCTGGATGCAGTTCTCTAGCACGGCCTGTGTTTTCAGGGTCCACCAGGGGAGAAAGAGCAGAGTCAACCCTGGTGTCCCATGCCCTGTGCCTGAGTACTCAAGACAAATCATATTTTAATGCAATATTTGAAAAAAATAAAATTAGCAAAGTATGGCCATGGACCATCTGTCAGTGTTTGTAGATAAAGTTTTACTGAAACCTTTTTTTTATTGGAACGATTCCAACTTTTATTGGAACTGAGCGTCTTGTGTCCCCTGAAGTTTTATACCTGAGGTAAGCCCTCCCTCACCACACCCTAGACCTGGCCATGCCCCATATCCACTCACTCATCATTCCCTCATCCATCCTGTACATACAGAGGGATAGGCACCAGGAGACACAGCTAACAGTTATTGAGCATTTACTGTATGCCTGGTACTATTGTACCGTTACACCTTTTGCCTCGTTTAATCCCCTCTGGCAATCCTATAGGTAAATACAATTAATTCATCCCATTCCCCAGATGAGTAAACTGAGGCTTAGAAAGGCAAAGAAGCTTTCCCAAGATCAAACAGCTAGAAAGGGGAAGAGCCAGGGGTCATCTCCAGGCAGCCTGAGGGCTTTGAGGAAGGATGCCCTGAGGAAGAAAGTATGAGCTCTGGGAAGCCATCACAGAGGAGGTGATCTTGAGCAGGGTGTTGAAGGATAAGTAGGAGTTTGCTAGACAGAAAAAATAAATACGGGTGGTAATGAGTGTTTTAGAAGAGCAAACCCTCTGGAGGGGTCCTCTCTGGCTTTCCTGCACCCAGGCCCTGCCCTGCAATCAGAATAGCAGCAAAATAATACAAATAACCAACATTTATGGATGGCTTATCCTATGTGCTAGGTACTGAACTCAGTACTTTATGAATATTATCTCATGAAATCCTCAAATCAACTATTTAGTGGCTACTACTCTTATTTCTGTTTTACACATGTAGCGTCTGGGACTCAAAGAGGTTAAGCAGTTTGCCCAAGGCTGCATGGGTAATAAGTGGCTGAGCCAGACCATAAACACAGGGAACACCACAATGCACAGCTGCAGGGCCCTGTGAAACCTAAGAACCTGGCACCAGAGCTGCACACTTAGCCAAAACACTGGCCTGTGTTCCTCAACCTTCACTGTGCATCAGTCACATGGAGAGCTCGTTAAAACAAATGGCTGGGCTTCCCCCCCCCCGGGAATCTAATTTGCCAGGTCTGAGGCTGAGCTGATCAGCATTTCTAACAAGTTCCTGGTGCTGCTGCTGCTCTGGTCCTGGAACCAGACGTTGAGAACCGCTGCACCACATTGACTTTTAGCAACAATAAAATAGTGCTGCTGTCCTAGGCTGCCCTGGGAAACACGGACACTTAGGCAGTTGGGAGAAAATGTTTCTTCCCTCTTGGTACCTAGGTCAGAAGCAACCGTCTGATGAGCTTTCATCCTCTGTCTCTTTTTTTTTTATTCCATTTACCTTTCTTTTCTTTGGTACTTGCATGGAGCTTCTTAATTATCCAGGCTCTTAGTATTGCTTTCTGTTCCTATGAACATTTTTTTTTTTTTTTTTTTTTGCGGTACACGGGCCTCTCACTGTTGTGGCCTCGTGGAGCACAGGCTCCGGACGCGCAGGCTCAGCGGCCATGGCTCACGGGCCCAGCCGCTCCGCGGCATGTGGGATCTTCCCGGACCGGGGCACAAACCCGTGTCCCCTGCATCGGCAGGCGGACTCTCAACCACTGCGCCACCAGGGAAGACCTGTTCCTGTGAACTTTAATCCTCTACCCACATGCTGGTGCTTCTGCAGAATTAGGCAGCCCTGTGTCCCTCCACCTCTGTTGCAAGTCTGATGTGTTTCTTGGATTGATGCAGATTCCAACCATCAACGTGAGGGGGGAGGAACACAACGATCACGTGCTTACCGGTGGTTCTTGAGGCTCCACAGGGGCCTAATTATACCGAATAGTAATTCCTTCCATGTGTTAGTCAGGAGTCTCGGGGTGGCAAGCGGCAAAACCCAATCTGCACAGATGGTCTGGGAAAATTGGGCACGTACACACTCACAGAGCCTGGTCGCAGGAAGAGGGAGGGTGCAGCTGGGCTGCAGCCGTGCCCATCGAGGGCTCCAAATGCCACTGGCCTCTGTGCTGCATTCCCTGCCTCTGCTTCTTTCTGAGTGTCAGCAGCATCGTTTCAGGCAGGCTCTCTTCACATAGCTGGCGGCCATTCACTCTCCGGCCCTCTGTTTTCAGTCCCACCTCGAGGACAAGGAGACATAGCTCCTGGCTTCTGGGAAGGGCACTCAGTGGCCCCAGCTTGGATAGTTGTCCATCCCTGGACCATTTTGGCATGTCTACCCATGTCCAATCTGGGATGAGATGGGACAGGTGTTCTAGAGGAGGTTAGATTCCCCCTCAAACCGTAATGTTGGAATGAGTGAAGGAGCATTTCCCAGAAATCAGTGGAGGAGATACTGGGAAAAAAATAAAACCACACAGGTAAGTGAGTGGGTGGATGGAAGGGTGCACACCTTCTCAATATCAGGCACTGAGTTGGTGGCTGTAGCAGACTGAGAGAGGAAAATAAGGAAAGCCCCAGCCTTCCCAGAGCTCACAGTCTAGAAAGCAGGCCCAGACATGCCGTGGAAGTCGGTGAAGCTGGGCGGGAAGTTCTGTGGGTCACAGCAGGAGGCATTGCAGGGGGTATCACAAATGCATTGAGAAAACCTGGGATCTTCTGGCTGGGCTTATTTCTTCAGCCACCAGCCAATTTTGAGCATCCACCATGTGTTGAATAACATGCCTGCACACAATGAACTTACTGGAATGACTTAAGGTGGCATTCAGCCTGATCCCCCCTCAGCCAGTCACTCGGAAAGCTGTTTGTGGGGAGTTCCCTGGTGGTCCAGTGGTTAGGACTTGACATTTTTCACTGCCGTGGCCCAGGTTCAATCCCTGGTTGGGGAACTAAGATCCCACAAGCCGATGGGGCACAGCCAAAAGGAAAGAAGAAAAAAAAAAAAGAAAGAAAAACTGTTTGTAAAACTCCCTGAGAAGAAGCATCTGCATCTTGGCTACTGGCTGTCCCCATCGTCCTTACGATGCCACGTGAGGACTTTCTTCCTCCAGTACCGCAGGCTTTTGTGGTCCAAGTCTTTCATTGTCCATGCAGGGGAATCTCAGGGAAAACGATTAATCTGCCCTGTGGCCTTCTGTTTGCTCACTCTGGATCCTGGAGCAGAGATTCCTTTTCCATCCCTTCACGTCCTTCCCTTTGACTTCCTTGGCATTCTCCCTGGGACTCCTTGCTATCCTGAGCTGTGGCTTCTAGAGCTCTTTAAAAAAAGAATGCAATCATTGCAAATCCTCCCAGCCATTTATTTGACTATGTCGCTGTGAACACACTTGACTCCGTTTCCCTGAGTGGTGGATGGTGAAACTGAAGACGGGAGGCAGGTGTCATCGGGTTCCTTGTTTCCCTTTCTATCTTCTCCACGTGCCTCTCTGCCCCAGGTCTCCTATTTTAAGAGTCTGGCCATGAGGGCAAAGGAAGAATCTGCGGGGCATTGTGGCTTCAGGAACTTTGTGTGTCAGTGTGGGGATACACACCACCCATTTCTTGTCTTGCAGTAGGAATGCCAATAGTGCTCCCGCAGCCAGCTGTTTTTTTTTTTTTGGCTGCGTTGGGTCTTCTTTTCTGCACGCGGGCTTTCTCTAGTTGTGGCGAGCAGGGGCCACTCTTCATTGTGGTGCACGGGCTTCTCATTGCAGTGGCTTCTCTTGTTGCGGACCACGGACTGTAGGCGTGCAGGCTTCAGTAGTTGTGGCTCGCAGGCTCTAGAGCACAGGCTCAGTAGTTGTGGCGCACAGGCTTAGTTGCTCCGTGGCCTCTGGGATCTTCTCGGACCAGGGCTCAAACCTGTGTCTCCTGCACTGGCAGGCAGATTCTTAACCACTGTACCACCAGGGAAGCCCTCCCACAGCCAACCTTTACAGAAATATAGCAAAACAGGTTTCAAGTTGTCTAGCGCCATCTTTGTGCTTTCCACACTGGCATTACCATTCTCTGTGTCTGTCTTCCCAGGAGCTTCCTTTTGGTCACTGCTTTTGTTATGTTTCCTCAATACCCAGCATGTGCTTGGACACAATAAGGGTGCAGTACATGAACTAGCCCCACAAATGGAACTAATGGGCAAACCAACTCAATTCTTCATGTAAAGGAAAGGTGTACAAGAGGAACAACATTTATTTTGCCAGTTTTCCGTGGTAACTGCTGCATTTGGGGAATGGTAATTAAGGACATAAATCCCCTTTAAATTTAGAATTGATTGAAAGATAAGGCACAGTGAGCTTTTCCTGGTGAAGCTGATTAGGGAATATGGTTTAGATCTGTGCGCTGAATACATTCCTCACCTGAATTCAACTCTCCTACCGGGTCTCAGGTCTGGACAACCAAAGGCCTCCCCTGGGAGCAGGCTGCTCTTTGAAAGACAGAGATGAGAAACAGGTATCCATGGGTTGCTCCTAAAAGTGTGGAAAGGCCTCACCACACATGCTCACGTCCCCGTCGCACCTGCTTCTGACTCCCATGTCCGTTACTTTCATCTCTGCCATTTCAGTAGCATCTATACCCATTTCTATAATGCGTAAGGCACTTTCCCAAGCATTATTTCATTTACCTGACAGGCAGGGCCTGATAGCCTTTAAGAACCTAGATCTGAAGCTAGAAGGAATATAAGCGTCGTATCCCACCCCATAGCTTTGTTGTAAAGAGTGAAGACTTCAGTATACATCAAGTACGTAGAAGGGTGCCAGGCGTGGAGTAGGTGCTTGGTAAATCTTTATTTATTTGCAAACGAGGAAACTGAAGGTAGACTTGTGCAGGGTCTCACAGTCAATGACCACTTCCAAACTGTCACACATTTAACCTTTGCTTACTTTTCAAAGTCACTTTGAATGTAAAGCAGTAAAAGTACCTGGAACCCAGTCAAAGAGCAAGTATTTATTGACTGTTTACTGGTGAGTGCAGGGTGTCGTGGGAGGTTGCAAACGGATGTTACTAACCACAACTGACCTTGCCTCTAAGCTGCTGGGATGAGCTCGAAGGGTGCAGAGGCAGAGGAGTGGCAGAGGGAGAGCAGCCTCGAATGGTAGGAGCTGGTCTGGGCCGATGGGACCGGCCGAGACCTGGCTGAACTGCCCGCCTGGCTCCACCAGCCACAAAGCTTTCATAAAGATGTTCCATCGGAGAAATGCTTCTGAACAGGTTAATCCATCATTAATACATGAATATAACTTAGCAAACTTCTCCCTAACGTCTAACTGAGACGAGGAAGGTGAATGGAGGAGGGGACTTTTTTGGTTCGGTTTGGTTTCATACAAGGAAGAAGCAGTCGGCTATTGGCCCCATGAGGGTTTTCAAGCCTCATGAAACCAGGCCCCATTCATTCGAGGGAAGGGGAGGCAAGACATAGAAGAAAGGCACAGAACTAGAAATGGGCTTGTCTACTTCAAAAGTTTCCCTACAGCCCTTCAAGCCCGCAGGAATGCACGAGAAAACGGTATCTCTCTATGGATGAGACTGGGCGCTCTTCTACGAAACCCCTGTTCTCAGGCCAGCCACGTTCACGTTCAACAGGCTTTTGTGGGCTAGCCTGGAAACCTAAATTTGTTTCTTTGACAAAATATGTTCATGGTTCGAACACCTGGTGAATGAACTGGCTTTTGTTAATACATAATACAAAATAGAAGCCCTTTCCCTCTCGATTCTCCTCTACTGACCCTTCTTTTTCTGTGCCGTCTCTCCCCTCTTTCACCGTTCTCGCTATTCATGTTTTCTCATCTTTTTCTCCCTCCTTCTTTCTCTCCCTTCCTCTTCGCTCCGTCTGTCTGTTCTTGTTTTCTTAATGCCCGAATTCCACAAAAAATTTCGGGTGACTTGCAGAAATGGAAACCAACATCGCAACATGTAAGTAAGATGGTGAAATACAGGATCCACGTGATGTAAATGCAGCTTAGAAGGTTCTTCCATGGCTGCCTGGATCTGTTTTTTACACTCAGTGGCAGATATTCACAGCTGGCTTGCTGTGCTTCAGTGAGGTCCTTTTGCCTTCACTGATTCTCTATTAAGAGTCAATTCTGTTAGAGCAGGCATGTAAGCAAGTGGCTGTTAAAATGCCCAAGGCCAGCGCCAGCGTGAGTAGGGAACAGCCATTTTGATTCTGAGAACATTCTCGAATCTAATTCAGTGGCCCTCAAAGTAACCCGTGTATAAAACAGCATTTGAAATAGCTTACAAACTAAGAAAGTCAGGCTTAGAATATTTTAACGATTTATCACCGCAGACTGCAATATGGGAAGAGTGTTGCTGAGTTCGTTTCTTATCGAATGAATTGTTCTTCACTACCTGAAAAATTCATGTGATTCAAAATCAAAATATTATACAAAGGTACCCCTTGGGATGTCGTATTTTAAATGCATGTTTCCTATTCCTTCCTCTGTCACCCCCAAAAAGGAACCACTTTTAGTAGATTTTTATCAACGTGTTCCTATATGCAAATATAATAAAATTCAAAACTATATTTCCACTCCCTTCCCTTTTTTACAGCAAAAGTGTGATACTACATACAGTATTTTGCACCTTTTTTTCTTTCACTTAACATATTCTGGAGAGTTTTCCATGTCAGTACATGTGAACTTACACACACACACACACACACACACACACACACACACACACACACACACACGCTGCCTGCATAGTATTCCACTGTATGGATACCTTTATTTCAACTTCCAACTCTGCCCATTTTGCTGAGAGCATACTGTGGGCTCTGATCTTATGGGTCTCACCTGTGCCTTACAATGCATCTAGGGACCAATCAGAACCCTGTGGTGTGACGTCAGAGACCAGGAAACACCCTCGTTACTGGGAGACTCACGGTTTGGTCTGAGGCCGGGCTCTCTGGATGTATCTTCCACAAGGTATTTCAGTTTAAAACTGTGAGTCAGAGTGGTTGGTGGCATCTAGGAAATTGTTTATTCAGAAAACGAGTATTGAGATATGAATTTATTGCATAAATCACCCTAATTTATATCTTTTTTCAATGTCAAGGTGAAGAATCTCTTAAGAAGAAATAGTCCTGATGGGACACTAAAAGCTCATCTAGTATTTATAAGACTTCATCCTTCTTGTCAGTCTTGACCATTTTTTGGAGCTAAATTCTCTGTTCACTCTGAGATCCTTAATCCTCTTTTTTTTTTTTTTTTTTTTTTTTTTTTTTGCGATACGCGGGCCTCTCACCGCTGTGGCCCCTCCCGCTGCGGAGCACAGGCTCCGGACGCGCAGGCTCAGCGGCCATGGCTCACGGGTCCAGCCGCTCCGCGGCATGTGAGATCTTCCCGGACAGGGGCACGAACCCGCGTCCCCTGCATCGGCAGGCGGACTCTCAACCACTGCGCCACCAGGGAAGCCCCTAATCCTCTATTTTTAATCATACTCTTTGGGGTGGCTAAAAGAAATTAGTGTAGTGAAGTACGTTGGTCTCTTAATTGGGTCTTTAAGTCACAAATATATTCATGAAAATCTCCTTATATGTGTAATTATGGCAAATCAAAGGTCTATTTCCATAGAAAACTGAGCTTTTAAAGACAATACAAGATGGCTCCTTTTAGAATTAAAAAAATGCATGCTTTGCAACTTTGGATATGTAGTGTATTAACTTTTTAGAAAACGGCACAATGGTAGACTATTCCTACACTTAACATTTGCTATCTATAATGAGGTGAAATGTATGTATGCTTTTTCTCCTCTATGTAAAATATGCTTAATTGTCTTTTAAACTCTGAGGGTTTTTTATTATTATTATTCTAACTGCACAACCTGACATTTCTTTTACCCATTAAACTGGCTTCAACTGGTAATACCCTCATCAAATTCAAAAGAAATCTGATCCCCGCACCAAAACCCAGATCTGAAAACAATTAATCTTAAGGTACAGTTCAAAATATAAAGAAAGCTAATGTTTAATAAGGCCTTGACATAATGTGTTCCTTGAGTCAATGTTTGAGAGACTGAATGACAGGATGCTGTGTGAAAGCGTGTGGGGGGCTGCGGGGGAGGGAAGTGCATTCGATGAAATGTACTTGTGTTTTCTTGAATTATTTTTCTGCAGTTCATGGCGAACTTCCCAATATGACAGTAATTTGCTTGGCCTTGATTTTCTGATCTGTCTTAATTTAGTTGTCAGTACTATGAATAACCGAACTCAGTTTCAGTGGTGGTTCCTAAGAGGAGGAATTCCAAAAATAAAGCTCTGTAACTGCCCACTACAAAAATATTCCAATAGCCTTTCCATCTGATATGAATTTGATAGGTTTCCTTTATGTCCGGTTTTTCCCTACCCAACGTTTTCTCTGTTGTTCAGGCAGATGCAGTTTTCTCACTTCGACAGCCTCTCCGACTTAGATTTTCTATTTCCCTTGTGTTTGTGCCAATTAAAGCATGCCTCAGGCTGTGCTTATGACATATTTTCAGAAATTCATTGTGTAAGAGACGGTGACCATCTCCCACACTGTTTTTCCTGTCTTCTTTCCTCACTGCTTTATAATCCTACCCTTTCTCTTCTTTGAAGTCTGTGTGTTTGACATTTTTTGAAAAGATCTTTCATACATTTGGGTTATTTTAATGTATAATTACATCAAGGGAGAAAGCTCCAAATCACTGACATGGAATGACTTGTTGTAGAAACATTTCCTAAAACACATGCCACTCCTCTTTAATAGACCTTTCTTTGCCATTTACTTTGTGCAAAAGTTCCTATTTGGGATCTGATGCAGTCTCCTTTCTCACAGATTTTAAAATAAAGATTTCAACGGGAGTACTAATTTATAGAAACAGAATCTAGTGAACATTTACTGATAAGCTATCACTGTGAAGTTGGATTTTCTTCTGATCTTTGATAGAAGCCATGTGCATATTTACACTGTTAGGGTTGTGCATGTATCCTTTTATATCTGCTTTTCTTTTTCATAATGTGATTTTTCATGTCCACGTGTCACTGCATTTTCTAGCTTGGGATAAAAAATATTTAATCTTTTGGTCAGAACTTTGATATATCTTCTCCAAAATGAATTATTATGTCAAAGAATACAAACAATCTAATAGCTTCCTGGAGTGCTTTTGCTACAAGTAACAGAAAATTTTATCTCAGTTGGCTTAAATAATAGGGAAACAATATAATTGCCCACAATAAGAACTCCTGTTGTGGGCCTGCCTGGAGTGATTTAATTTCACAGCACGGTGACATCCTCAAGGGCTCAGCTTACATCCATGTTTCTGTTCTTCCATCCTGAGGGGGTCATCTCTGTCATCTACCTGCTGTTCTCATGGTCACAAAATGGCTGCCACAGTCTAGGCATCACCAGCCCTCATACATCTGATAGTATTCAATGGAAGAAGAGAAGGAAGTTTCTTTCAACTGTGTCTCTTTTAAAGAGCAAGGAAATATTTCCCAAAGATCCCTATCAGGCTTCTGTTTCATTGTTCATTCCATATTTTTTTGGCAAGTGCCTTTCCTACACCAGTCACTGGCAAGGAGCATAGGATGTCTGTGATTGATTTAGTGAAACACAGGGGCACGGGGAGGACAGCAGTTTACCTGGACTGGATGTGCTTTGTTCTACAGGGGAAGGATAGTTTCTGTTATACTTCCCTTATGCGTATTTTAGATTAGAATACCACTTTACAACAGCAACCTGCAAAGTCTAAGTGTGCTCATTCCTGGATAAAGCTAAGTTTCTATCACTTTCACTTATTATCATAGATCTGAAAGGTAGTTATATAATAAATATAGTTTTAATGTCTGTTTCTTGAATGATAACCAAGGGATATGCAGTCTCCAGGATGAGTTGGTCTGTTTTCATTTTCTTCAGTGTTTCATGTCGATTGAATTTGAAAACCCCAACCCCATCAATTTTTTTTCTTTTTATGTATTTTTATTTCTAAGCGTTCTTTTTCTTTTCCTTTTTTGTAAAATAGATTTTTTTTTTTTTTTTTTTTTTTTTTTTTTTTGCAGTATGCGGGCCTCTCACTGTCGTGGCCTCTCCCATTGCGGAGCACAGGCTCCGGACGCGCAGGCTCAGCGGCCATGGCTCGCAGGCCCAGCCACTCCGCGGCACATGGGATCCTCCCAGACTGGGGCACGAACCCATGTCCCCTGCATTGGCAGGCAGACTCTCAACCACTGTGCCAGCAGGGAAGCCCTAAAATAGATATTTATTGGAGTATAATTGCTTCACAATACTGTGTTAGTTTCTGTTATACTCCAAAGTGAATCAGCCAGATGAATGGATAAAGAAGATGTGACACATATATACAATGGAATATTACTCAGCCATAAAAAGAAACAAAATTGAGTTATTTGTAGGGAAGTGGATAGACCTAGAGTCTGTCATACAGAGTGAAGTAAGTCAGAAAGAGAAAAACAAATACCATATGCTAACACATATATATGGAATCTAAAAAAAAAAAAGGTACCAATCATTTTATATAGTAATTGCTCAAGGGCATTTGCCCCCACTCATGATCCCTGTATGATTTTTGAGTCAGAGACCATATCTACTAAGTAACCCTATATTGCGAAAGTCTTCCTTGTAAGGTGTTAAAGTTTAAAAAAAGGAAAAAGAAAAAAGTAGGAAAAAGAAAAGGATGAAAAAGTGTGTTGAGGGGCGTTTCATTGCCAAAGCTAGGTACTTTGGGATTGAAGGATAGATGAGTCTGGAGCGAAAAGGACATCTCTTTGCAAAGTGCCAGGTGGCTCTCTCTTAGCGGACTCTCCCTTTATCCAAACCTCAAGTCGTGCCATCCTGTCATCCTGGCCCACAGTGATGGAAAGGCAAGCAGCAGGGACCATCTACTGCAGCTTGTCATAAATATTCTCCAACCCCAGAGGGTTGCTGCAGTCAGTTTCTCGCTTTTCCTCTCTAGTTGCACTCAGTGCTACTCAGAAGTCCCTCTCCCTTGTGGGCCAGCTGGTAAGTCAGTCTTGTTTCACGTCATTACTCTTTGTAATTCTGCCCCCGCAGTTGCATTTGCCTTGAATACTCACATCCTTCAGAGCAGAGGACCCTAACCAAAACAACAACAGCTTTTTCTCTAGTATTTACCACTCCAAATAGATTATTTTCAATACGTTATTCAAGTAAGAGACCCTTCGCAGGGGTGTTTACTCCTATCAGAGATGACAGATGAGAAGACAGAGAGCGCTATCCTGCCCCAGTCTCAGCTGCCGTATGGACGTTCGCCCAGAGAAACCCTGCAAGCGTCTCCTAGCTAGATTCGGTGCATCCTTTCTTGTTCCATCTAAGTTGTAAGTTGCCAGAGCTGGCTGCCTCCTTCACCCCTGGCCATGTGGGTGCATAGATCTTTTTTTTTTTTTTGCGGTACGCGGGCCTCTCACTGTTGTGGCCTCTCCCGTTGCGGAGCACAGGCTCCGGACGCGCAGGCCCAGCGGCCATGGCTCACGGGCCCAGCCGCTCCGCGGCATGTGGGACCCTCCCAGACCAGGCCACGAAGCCGTATCCCCTACATCGGCGGGCAGACTCTCAACCACTGCGCCACCAGGGAAGCCCCAGCATAGATCATATTTTAATCTGTCTCCAAAGATCCCCATCCTAATCTAAATGCTGAACTGCCACTTCCGTTAAGAATTGTTTGCCTACACATCCACCGAAGGGGGGAAATTTGGTTACTGCCTAAATTCTTCTTATTCCAGGATGGTATAAGAACTTAGGGAGAAACAAACTTCTCATGCTCACTGCTGCTGAACTGGTTTCCTTATGGTTTGACTGAAAGAAGTTCTTTCAGAGATGCAGCAGGTTGCCCCTCTGTGTGTGGCCACCAGTGGATGGCCCGGTGCACAGACTTATTTCTATGTGGTGTTGTTAAAGCACTTCTCATAAGCGACCCCACAGTGAGCCCGATCTAAAGATGGGCCGCGGGGAAAGTCCAGAACCAGCTCTTCAGATCTTTAGTCGTCCAAGCTGCAAGAGCTACCTTTAAAATGGCCTTCCAAATGTAACCCTCCATCGAAGCAAAAGTAAAGAAAGCTGGTGACTTAGGACAAAGGCAGCTTCCCTTTACCCCAAGAGGCGTCAGCAAGGCTACACGTCATTTGGATGCGGGATATTGCCGGAACTATGTCAGAGACACAGAGCCAGTGACATTGCCAGAAACTGGCCCATGTGTCAGAACACCTTGCCTTTTTGTTCACGTGTGATCAGGAGCCTAGAATCCTGTAATTCTGCGGTAATATTTTTACTCTTGGAGAAAAAATGAGAAGATGATGTTGAGAGGCTTTCTGTTTTCCAAATTTCTTCTCAGGGCTGAGTAACCTGTTTTCCATGAATGTAGGCCTTTATCTTGTCTAGTGGGAACTTCCTCTAGATTAAGGCCCAGGGGTACGGGCTACCTGAGGGCAATTCCTCCTTCTGTACCGGTTCTAACTGCAGTGGGGGAGGGGGGAGTACCGGGCTCGGAGGGAAACATCCCTGCATCCCTGGTTGAGAAAAAAGCCAGCATTTAAAAAAAATTGTTTTTAATTGAAGTATAGTTAATTTTTTTTCTTCTGTTTTTTAATTGCAAAATTGTTTTTTGGGTTTTTTTTAACATCTTTATTGCAGTATAATTGCTTTACAATGGTGTGTTAGTTTCTGCTTTATAACAAAGTGAATCAGTTATACATATACATATGTTCCCATATCTCTTCCCTCTTGCGTCTCCCTCCCTCCCACCCTCCCTATCCCACCCCTCTAGGTGGTCACAAAGCACCGAGCTGATCTCCCTGTGCTATGCGGCTGCTTCCCACTAGCTATCTATTTTACGTTTGGTAGTGTATATATGCCCATGCCACTCTCTCACTTTGTCCCAGCTTACCCTTCCCTCTCCCCATATCCTCAAGTCCATTCTCTAGTAGGTCTTTATTCCCATCTTACCCCTAGGTTCTTCATGACCTTTTTTTTTTTTCCTTAGATTCCATATATATGTGTTAGCATACGGTATTTGTTTTTCTCTTTCTGACTTACTTCACTCTGTATGACAGACTCTAGGTCCATCCACCTCACTACAAATAACTCAATTTCATTTCTTTTTATGTCTGAGTAATATTCCATTGTATATATGTGCCACCTCTTCTTTATCCATTCATCTGTCGATGGACACTTACGTTGCTTCCATGTCCTGGCTATTGTAAATAGAGCTGCAATGAACATTTTGGTACATGACTCTTTTTGATGAAGTATAGTTAATTTATAATGTATTAGTTTCAAGTGTACAGCAGTGATTCAGTTATACATGTATATAGCTATTATTTTTCATATTCTTTTCCATTATCGGTTATTACAAGGTATTGAGTAGAGTTCCCTGTGCTATAGAGTAGGTCCTTGTTGTTACCTATTTTATACATAGTACTGTGTATATGTTAGTCCCAAACTTCTAATTTATTCTTCTCTCCCCTCCCCGCCCTTTTTCTTTCAGTAACTGTAAGTTTGTTCTCTGTGTCTGTGAGTCTATTTCTGTTTTGTAAATAAGTTTATTTGTATATTTTTTTATATTCAGTGATATCATATGATACTCATCTTTCTCTGTCTGACTGGCTTCACTTAGTATGCTAATATCTAGGTCCATCCATGTTGCTGCAGATGGCATTATTTCATTCTTTTTTTTTGTAAGCCAGGATATATTTTCAGTGCTGCCTTTTGATAACCTTCTCTCTATGTTTCATGATTTTGCTTTCTCCTCTAACAGATTTTCATTATAGTGCTAACCATCACCATATTTATTTAAAATTATGACTGAAAAGGTGTCACTTTGTAGGATTCTCAGAAGTAGCCACTACCACCCCTAGTAGTGGTTTGTAGTCCAACCCAAAGCCTTTTTAGCTCACATCTCGAAGAAGACACTGAGGTTGGCTTGAATCATATAGGTGGTGACCACTGAAAAGCAGCAAGTGACTGGAAGCTTTACCCATACCAGGCTCTGAGAGGCACCAGGTTGTGAATGGCCTAGAAACATAAATGAAGAGACGTCTCAGTCGGGACCTAATCGCAGCCTAGAATATACCTTGTTTCGTAGAGGAAAAAACAGACACGTGTTTGACTCCAGAAAGCTGAACTGTGGTCAGTAGTTGCGTAGAGTTAAATTTTAGCTCAATATCAAGAAGTACATTCTGACGTGAAACTTGCTAAAAATGGAATGAGCTGTGTATTCGTTTCCTAAGGCTGCTATAACAAAATACCACAAACTGGGTGGTTTAAAACAACCCTGTTTTTTTCCTGGGTTGAAATGTATTCTCTCATGGTGCTGGAGGCTAGAAGTCCAAAATCAAGGTGTTGTCAAGGCTTTGCTCTCCCTGATGTCTGTAGGGGTAGATCCTTCCCAGCCTCTCCCAGCTTCTGGTGGCCCCAGGCATTCCTCAGTTTGTGGCTGCATCACTCTAGTCTCTGTCTCCATCTTCACGTGCCCTTCTTCTCTGTGTCTCTGTCTTTTTTCTTTCTATCTTTTTTTAAAATTTAATTAATTAATTTATTTATTTTGGCTGTGTTGGGTCTTCGTCACTACGCGTGGGCTTTTCTCTAGTTGCAGCAAGCTTCGGCCACTCTTCGTTGTGGTGCGTGGGCTTCTCATTGCGGTGGCTTCTCTTGTTGCAGAGCACAGGCTCTAGGCACAAGGGCTTCAGTAGTTGTGGCAGACAGGCTCAGTAGTTCTGGCTTGCGGGCTCTAGAGCTCAGGCTCAGTAGTTGTGGCACACGGGCTTAGTTGCTCTGCAGCATGTGGGATCTTCCCGGACCAGGGCTCGAACCCGTGTCCCCTGCACTGGCAGGCGGATTCTTAACCACCGCGCCACCAGGGAAGCCCACGTCTCTTTTCTTGTAAGGACATCAGTCACATTGGATTAGGGCCCAGCCCAATGGCTCATCCTAGCTTGGTTATGTCTTCAAAGGCCCTATTTCATATATAAGGTCATATTGGGGCATGCTGGGGGTTAAGACTTCAACATATTTTGGAGAGAGCACAATACAACCCATAACAAGCCAGCTCGGTGGGAGTAAGTTCTTTATCCCTGGAAGTGTGCAAATAGAATCAGAGCAAGTTGTTTTTCAAGATGCTTAGGGAGATTTCTGCACTGAATAGAGAACAGGACTAGATGGCTTCTAGTATCTTCTTCCAACCCTGGCATTTCCTAATTCTACCAGTCCTGTCGTAAAGAGCTGTACTAAGTCCGGGGACCACCTTGGTCTGGTCTTGGTGAAAGGTCACATGTACAGAGACCCAGTCCAGCTTCCAAACATCATTCAAAAGGATTCCAGTCTTTACTTTTAATTCTCGAAGAACATCAGTAGCAATCCCTTTTTCCATCCCCTGCAGCTGCTTCTCTCTGAGTCTCTGTTTTAGTCAGCACTCTGAGTCGTACATGACAGAATCCTACTTCAAAGTAGTTTCCAAGAAAAGATTCTATTTTCTCAAAAACCACAAAGTCCAGGAGTCGTTCTTTTTTTTTTTTTTTTTTTGCGGTACGCGGGCCTCTCACTGCCGTGACCTCTCCCGTTGCAGAGCACAGGCTCTGGATGCACAGGCTCAGCGGCCATGGCTCACGGGCCCAGCCGCTCTGCAGCATGTGGGATCTTCCCAGACCGGGGCACGAACCCGTGTCCCCTGCATCGGCAGGCGGACTCTCAACCACTGCGCCACCAGGGAAGTCCCAGGAGTTGTTCTTTTGACTTGGACTCCATTTCTCAGCTTTGCTTTCCTCTCTGCTGGCTTCGTTTTCTGGAAAGCTTTTTCTGTATACGGCCACCCATACCCCCAAACTGAATCTTAGCAGTTTAGCAAACTCATTGGGAAAGGTCCTCCTTTCCAGCATTCTAAGGGGAATCCCGGGGCTGTCTCTCATTGGGCCGACCCTGTCCCCTTGCATTTGCCACATGCTCATCCTAAACTCATCATCAGGACTCTGCTCACCTCCTGAAGAAGGAAGCTGAGGAATGGAGGCAGCCCCATTGGAGTCACACAGCCTAGGAATAGAGGGTGATAGCATCCCCAAAGGGAAAATGGGGTGCTATTGGCATAATAAGAGGGAATCAGTGTTGGAGAGGACAAAACAGCAATGTCCACTATGATTCCTTCATTCCCTCCCTCAAACCACTGGTATCTTTTGATAGATGATAGATAGGTAGATAGATATTGGGAAAATAAGTAGGAAGAGACAGGCTGGAGAGGCAGGAAAAAAAGGGAAGCTAAAACCAAAAAACATGCTAAACTGCCTAGATTTTACCTGTCCATCCATCTATCCATCCATCCATCCATCCATCCATCCATCCATCTATCTATTCATCCATATATCTATCTATCCATCCATCATCCATCCATCCATCCATCTATCTATCTATTCATCCATATATCTATCTATCCATCCATCATCCATCCATCCATCCATTTTTCTATTCTATCTATCTATCCATCTATCTATCTACCTATCTATCAATCTGTTCATCCCTCCATCTATCTATTAATCTATCTATCTATCTATCTACCTACCTATCTAAAATCTAGGCAGCTTAACATCTGTCTTTTGGTTTTCCTTTCCCTTTTCCTCATGCCTCTCCAGCTTGTCTCTTCCTACTTATTGCCCCAATTCCGAATTATAAATGCCCAGCTACTGAGCTGGCAAATACTGATCTCTCCTTTAAGGGCAAGAAAGGAAGAGAAATGGAGCCAGCCAACACTGGATTCCTTGTAGCAGCGGAGGGGAGGGGAGAAGGGAGGAACTCACACTAATAATTTTGTCCCCACCGTATATCAAATCACCAGAGTGAGCCTGTGTCATTTTGAGTTGTGGATACTTTAAAAATGTTCATCTGTGTCCAGGAAAGCAGTAGATAAATTTGCCTATGATAGTGAAAGGAGACTTCGGGATATAAATACTCTGATGCGGCGTTATGGAGGCCTCCCAAAAGTCTGGTCAAACAGTTATCTGAGTTTTAGCTTCCAGACTTCTGTAGTGGATCAAGCCAAACTCCCAAATGGGTTTTTTAACTTGAGAAACATCAGGCTTGTTTGTTTCCAGCCACACAAGCACTCTTGAATTGAAAACAACACAGGCTTATAAAAAACAATATAAAAATTAATTGAGGGCTTCCCTGGTGGCACAGTGGTTGAGAGTCCGCCTGCCGATGTAGGGGACGCGGGTTCGTGCCCCGGTCCGGGAAGATCCCACATGCCGCGGAGCGGCTGGGCCCATGAGCCATGGCTGCTGGGCCTGCGCGTCCGGAGCCTGTGCTCCGCAACGGGAGAGGCCACAACTGTTAGAGGCCCGCGTACCGCAAAAAAACAAAAAAAAATTAATCGAGAGCTCTTTCTTCTGCCTTTAGCACATTCAGCCCTGTGGCAGTTCAGACTCAAACTCTTTAAACAAACCACCACCCTCACACACACACACACACACACACACACGCGCGCGCGCGCAAACAGCCTGCTGAGAGCGTTTAACGTCCTAGCCAAGGGCTCTGGCCGTGTCTCGGGGATCCATCCTGACCGCCTCCTGCTTCCCATCCTTCGTCACAGGTCTTGTTCCTCCTCTCTGATCCCAAGCCCTGCCGTGGATCCAGTTCTGGGAGTTGCCCGCTACTCCACACCCATCAGCTGCGAATAAGGGGCTCTCCTGGTTCGTGCCCTGACCCTCTGTTACCCAAGTGGGTTCATTTGCCAGGGCTGCCTAAACAGCAGAAATGTATTCTCTCACAGTTCTGGAAGCTAGAAGTCCAAGATCAAGGTGTCAGCAGGTTGGGTTTCTTCTGAGACCTCTCTGCTTGGCTTGCAGGGACTGTCTTCTCTGTGTGCGCCCATGGTGTCTCTCTGTGTGTCCAAATACCCTCTTCTTAGAAGAACACCAGTCAGATTGGGTTAGGGCCCACTCAGACAGCCTCGTTTTCACTTAATCTCTTTAAAGACCTTAACTCCAAATACAATCACATTGTAAGGAACTAGGGCTTAGGGCTTCAAAATAGTGAATTTGGGGGAACACAGTTCAGCCCATAACACCAGACTAGCTGACTCCCCACCTGCGGGCCCACAGATCTGCTAAAATCCCATTTCTACAGAAATTCCCATGTAGGTAAAGTAATTTCTAGTTAAGAGCTATGATAATCTGGGGGGCAAGGAAGGGACCAAATCATCACTGGTATTTGTAGAAAAAATAAAGTTAACTGAGCAAGCCAGCAGGAGTGATAATTATGACCCCAGCCACATAAAGACTTTGGAAGCCTTGATTTAGATCTGGGTATCTGCTATTTCTCCTGGCAACACTTTTCTTAGCCACAATCTGCACTGCTGTATATTCCTAGAAGCCATTTATGTAAAAGGGTAGCCATTATGGCATCACAGAATAAAAACAATGATAGTAATAACTAACATATATTGAGTGCTTGCTCTCTTCCTGGCAGTGAGCTGAGGAGTTCCATGTATTAGCTCATTTAATCCACAGCAAAACCCTATGAGGTTTCGGGAATTCCCTGGCGGTCCAGTGGTTAGGACTCTGCACTTCCAACACAAGGAGCATGGGTTTGATCCCTGGTCGGGGAACTAAGATCCCACATGCTGTGCAGCCAAAAAACAACAACAAAAAAATATATAACAACAAAAAAAAACACAACCCTGTGAGGTAAAGAGAACTAAGGCTTAGAGTGGTGCAATAACTTGCCATGGTCCTGTGGTTCTCCTGACAGTTCAGTAATAAGTTACTAACCAGCTTTGGCCAAGTCAATTTTTTCAACTGATGGTTTCAATTCAATCTACTTCAAAAAATCTTCTTCGAGGGGCTCCCCTTGTGGCGCAGTGGTTGAGAGTCCGCCTGCAGATGCAGGGGACATGGGTTCGTGCCCCGGTCTGGGAAGATCCCACATGCCGCGGAGCAGCTGGGCCCGTGAGCCATGGCCGCTGAGTCTGCGCGTCCGGAGCCTGTGCTCCGCAACAGGAGAGGCCACAACAGTAAGAGGCCCGCATACCGCAAAAAAAAAAAATCTTCTTGGAAAAAAATCTGAAGGACCCACTGTGTAGCACAGGGAACTATATTCAAAATCTTGTAATAACGTGTAATGGAAAATAATCTGAAAAAGAATAACTCTGTGTGTGTGTGTGTGTGTGTGTGTGTGCACTCCCGAGCGTAACTGAATCACTTTGCTGTATACCTGAAACTAACACAACATTGTAAATCAACTAGACCTCAATTTTAAAAAAAAAGAATTTGAAATGGGATTAGTTCACAACTTTACTCAGCCTCCTCATGAGGGACACTGTGGGAATTAAACCAGACTGGATGGCAAACTCAGATGCCATTAAGGGCCAGGCAGGTAACATTAGTGAGTGATGTCAACCCACAAATAAAACAATAGAGAGTGGTGGAGACTGAGGCCTCAGAGCAGGTAAATCTCATGTATAAAGGTAGTTATCAATATATAGATCTTGACAGTTGCTACCGTGTAGCGTGGTGGCTACTGGGCCTAGTTTTGCCAAATCTTCTCATTTTTTTCAAGAGAAACTAGATATTCGTTTGGATGTTCACGTAAATTCTCATGAATTTTAAATCTTGGCAACTAAATCATTTAAAGCAACAACAGAGCCTTGCAGACTCGACAAAGCATGCCTACGAGCTAGAAGGGCCACCGTTTGTAACTTCTGGACTGATGATGACCCTAAGAACCCTTCTGAACTTTCCAGAGGCTTTTCTAAACATATTCTCCCCTATATACTTCTACTTAATTCAGGTGGGTTTTCTGAATGGCTGAATGAGCTCCCAGGGGTCACCTGACACCACCACAGCTCCCCACCCCTGCCCCAAGGGAAGGAGAGGAGGCACTGGCAGGACGCCTAGAACTCAGGGCGGAAATACAACATCCTGGCCTCACAGCCAGAGGAGGCCCCATACAGTGAGGGAACAGAGTGATGCTGGAAATCAGATTGCCCAGAGAAAACCTCCTCCCAGACGACCAGCTTCCTGAGGGCCTGCACTGGGTCTCCCCAGCCCAAGCACAGTGCCTGGCACAGAGTGGAAATGCAAGGAAGGAGGTCAAGGTTGGGAGCGATGGAACCACAGTTACATTTCTGAAAAATAATAGTGGTGATGATACAGAAGACACTTCTGAGTTGGGAGACCTCTGGAAGCCTGAACTGGTGCAGTGGCAGTGAGGCTGGGGAGGGGGCGTCAGGTGGGAAAGCTCGGCAGAGCCCAGCTTCTTCCTGTCCCCAAGGGCCACGCTCTCCACTGTGCCTTCGGTCCACGGCACCCTTTTCACAGCCAAGAGAGGGAAAGTCACAGAATGCCAGCTGGGTGATTGACCCTCCAAAGAGCCCAACGACCCTAAATATGTCCATGTCACTACCTGCTGTTTTAATCATTAATAGGTCAATGCATCTCCCTTGCATGGGAACTGGATCCAAGATGGTGGCTTGGATTTTTATTTAATTTTTTTCACTCTCTTGCCAGTTTTATTTATTTATTTTTTAAATTTTATTGAAGTATAGTTGATTTACAATGTTGTGTTATTTAATTATTTAATTTTAGATCATATGTTTAGGGACTAAATATCAAATATCATTCCAGCCTAGTAACATCAGGCTGGCAAATCTAATAACTGGGGTGCTGTGGAGACTGTAACAGAATCCTTTATTGGACATGGAGGGGGAGCCCCCCGAATGGTAATATCTGCAGATTAACTTGAGAGTAAACCAGGCTTTAAGCTGTTAGTTCTCTAACCTCTGAGTAGGGGCCCTTGAGTTTGCTGCAAGGGGCATGGTTGCCTTTTTAAAAAGGCTTTAATTTCTGAGGACTGGCTCAGGCAGGCCAAAACAAACCATTTTCAAAATTGGCTTGGGGGCTTCCCTGGTGGCTCAGTGGTTGAGAGTCCGCCTGCCGATGCAGGGGACACGGGTTCGTGCCCCAGTCCGGGAAGATCCCACATGCCGCAGAGCGGCTGGGCCCGTGAGCCATGGCCGCTGAGCCTGCGCGTCCATAGCCTGTGCTCTGCAACGGGAGAGGCCACAACGGTGAGAGGCCTGTGTAACGCAAAAAAAAAAAAAATTAGGGCCTACTTGAGGGGTGGGATAGGGAGGCTGGGAGGGCGGGAGACGCAAGAGGGAAGAGATATGGGAACATATGTATATGTATAACTGATTCACTTTGTTATAAAGCAGAAACTAACACACCATTTTAAAGCAATTATACTCCAAAAAAAGTATATGTATGTATGTACATGTGTATTTATATTATGGATATTTGTAAGTAAAGATAAATGTATGTATACATACAAAAAAAAATAGGGCCTACTTCATGTGGGGTTTTTGAGTGTTGGTGAGATAATATATGTTAAATATAGCACAACGAAGAGCACATAACAAGAACTTAAGAAATAATAGCTGCTATTATTATTGTTGTTATTGTTGTTGTTACACCTTCCTACCCCATGCTTACAGGGAGAAAGTCAGCAAACTATTTTCCAGCCCAGGGTGCTGTAAGTTTCCACTTCTCTGCATGCTTGCCTCTGAGAGCACCCAAAGTTTGTTGCAGGGTTTTTGTGGGGTGTCTAAACCCAAGGTGGAGCTCACAGGTACTAGGTGCTTTCATAGTCTTAATCCTCATCCATCTTTCTAAGGTTCTGCTGCACAGGTCAGCCTCTGCAGAACTAGATTGTCGTGGGATTCCACAGGGCTGTGCCTTGGAGCTCTTCCTGTGTGAAAGGACAACTGCCCCATCCTCGCCGCCACAGAGAGGCCCTATAAACCCCTCGTAAATGTTTGCTGAATTGCACTGGGTTGGGTTCAGTGCCAGCCGTGGCTCTATATCTCTCCGGGGACCCCACCGCAAAGCCTTTATTTGATCTGCTCTTTGTGAGCTCAGAAACCATCTTGAATGGGAACCTCCAGGAAGAAAACTTCCCCTCAGCAAATCTTGATTTTTTCAATATGTCCTCAAGCTTCCTGTCCCCCTATCTCTGAAAACAAAAGAAATACAATCTTTGGGACGGTAGTAAGCTCTTTTGGGTGGCAGTAAATTGTACTGGTTAGGCAGATAGCCTCTGAAGTCAGAGTGCTTGGACTAAATCTTGGTTCCATCACTTGCTAGTTCAGTTTTAAGTTTTCTAAGCCTCAGTTTTCTCCTCTGTAAAGTGGGGGTAATATTGTACCTGCCTCATGTACCTGTATTGTGTGAGGATTGAATGAGATGATACCCATGAAGACCTAGTCCTTGATCCGTAGCACATCCTCAGTACAGTTCAGCTGTCATGATTGGTGTTGTCGTGGCCATGTTGGTGGAGAGAGCGATGGAGTGGAGAGGACGTGGGCACACTGGGCAAGACATTGACGTTTTATTTTTGTGCATCTTTGAGTTCCCTAAACATCTGCCCTGAGAGGCACCCGGACAAACTTCCCTCATTCAAGGAAGTGTAGGTGGGGGAGGGGGTCCAACGGCCTCAGGGTTGAGGAAATGGATTATCTCCAGTTATGGAAATAATGGATTATTTCAAGTTATTTCCAATAACTCGTCCAAATGGTGGACTTTTCTTTTTCCCCGATGAGCTCTCCTCAGGAACAGGAGTCAAGAGAGGGAGAAGTGCCCCTGCCACCATTGCTTCTCGAGGCCCCAAGGCCTGGTCTTTACATCCATCCCAAGGAAGAGAAAGCTGGGGCTCAGAGGCAAGGATGAGCCACCACCTGGAGTGGGGTGAGCGGGGTGGGGTCACATCCTGCCCTACGCCTCCCAGCGCCTGGGTGGGGCTTCCCATCCAGAGGAAGCAAGTCCCATCAGCTAGTCCTTGGGTGGGGTTTCCCAAAGCCAAGTGTTGAGAGGCAAATCATTGTTCTGAAATTCCGCTAGGTTTTAATGACCACCATGCTGAGAACTCCTCCAAGAACAAAGTGAGATTGTTCAAACCCAAAGGGAGCGAAAGGCGATTAAAAGGAAGAGAAGTATCTAGCCAAGTCTCAATTCCAAGACTTGGATGAGGAAGAGAGTTTAGACGCAGGGGGACCCAGGCCCTAACACCTTTCTTTTCATTGTGATCGATGAAATTTTCACAATGGGTCTATCTTTTGTCTGTAAAATGGGGTTGATATCATTTGGGCCCCAGGAAGAACCCTCGTCTAGGAAATCAGGCAATCTTGTCTCTGTCAGACCCAGCTTAGCAGCTACTTTCTGTGGGCCCTTGACTCATGCTTTTGCATCTCAGGCCTTTGGTTTTCTCACTGAAACATGAAAGCCTGGGCTCCAGACTTCTTTGTAGTTCTGTGGCTGTTTCTAAGTCAATGTACCGATGAAGGCTGAGGCAGAGATGTGATGAAGAAGAGAATAGCCACGATAGGCAAGAAGGTTGGAAGCACCTGAGAACCTCCCCCAAGGTGCCAGTAAACAAAAGGTCCACTCCCAGCCACGGCCCCTCCACTGTGTCCTCTGTTCTTGCCTTTCGCCGGGCTCTGTAGGGCATCATCTGGGATCTTTTCTCCCCAACCTGTGCTCTGCAACGGGAGAGGCTCTGCAACCTTGTGGCTCAGCTCTTCTTAAGATGGTCCATTCCAGCTGCCCCAGCAGCATGACCTTGTGAAGTGGTGAGTAAGGTGACCAGGAAATGGCCATGTGAAGGCTGAGGAGTACTCATCAGATGACAGAGCCTTCTGTCCTGATAAGAAAGGAGCACAGGCGGCCTCAAGGCCCCTTCCAGCTCCAATTCAGTTAGGGAAATATTTAAGGACCCCCCCATGACGTGCCAGCCCTCACTGTGCTGACTGAGGACTGAGGTGGGCGTGGGGGTGTGGCCGGTGAAGGGACAGCCCCGTCGTCAAGGTACACAGGGTCTCACCACCCAGATGTTTTATGTCCGGTGACTGCACCTCCAGTGGTTTGATGGCAAGTGTCCAGAGCCACCAGGTCTTGCCTGGCTCTGGGAGAAAGGACCAATCACAGTCTGTTTCTTCAGCATCTGGAGTGAATCAGCTCCAAAGTGGGACTGTTACTGTTATCAACCCAGGCCCTTGGACTCTTTCGTCGATAGAAATTGATTAGAGGCCGGATGAGAATCTCAGGCAAGGCTTTATCGGGACTCACGCTGCACGAGGAAGCGAAAACAAGAAACAGGTGCCTTTGCTCGCTCCCTGAGAGGAGGTGCTTGGGTCCTTAAATAGGGTAACAACAGGGGCAGGTCCGTGGGCTGGGCAGGAGGCAAGGCTTAGGTGGTCTGCCCCCCTGCTTGGTGGTGCTGTGTGCAGGGGTCATGTACAGTACCCTGTGTTTGCTCCAGGCACCTCAGAAATGGCTGTTGCTTTGTGGCCTTTCTGTATCTTATTGTTCGTAATTGCCCCAACTGCACATGCGTGCAGTTATTTTTCGTTGCTTATCGTTTCCGTGTATTCTGTTGCTGGAGGAGCTGTCTCTCCAGGTGCGAGCACTCTGGTTAGGGTCCCAGGTCCCAGCCTATCTCATTACCAGCGCCTTTGTGTTTCTCTTTTCTCCTTTGTGCACTCTCTGCTCTTACCCAGGCCCCACTCGGAAGCTCCTACCCCTCGAACCTGGCTGCCTCGAACTAAACGCTGCTCATTTAACAGCCACTGGGGGAGACTAACTGGGTATCAGGCCCACTCCCTGCCCACGTCCCAGCATGGACGAGCAAATGCCGTCAGACAGACACACTGAAAGGCTTTCCCTGCTCAGGCCCAATAGGCGGGGCTAATGCTCAGGGCTGAGTTCACAGCGGAGGGAGCAGGTGGAAACGTCACTCTAGGGGTAAGACACCGTCCCCCTGAGGAGCTGGCGCTGGAAGGCAGGGCTGAGTCCCAGCATCATCTGTGTATTGTACTTATACGAATTCGACTGTGTATTTCTAACTAAAGTAATGAGAGGAAGAAGAAAAATAGAAATTTTAAAACTGTCAGGGATCCTGCCTGCTATTCCAATCTATGTGCACGTCCTCTTGTGACAGACCCTAGTGGTGCTTGTCTGACAGCCATCAACCTGTCCCCTTCTCTTTTGCCTGCCGAGATCTTGTTTCGTCCCTCTGTTTGTCCTCCAGGTGGCCATGTGCTCAGAGAAGGCTGAGACCCTCACCGACCCAGGGGGTAGATCTTGATTCATTAGCTCCAAGCCAATTTTGATAATTCCATTCCCTTTTTCCACGATTGGGTTAGGCATAGACTTATGCTCTGTTTCTGACCAGTGAGACTTCGGGCGTCGGCTTGGGCGTGTGAGGAGGGTGCTTTTGTGGAAGGCGTATTAACTCCTCCCTTCTTGTGCTACCAGATGTTTTTGTGGCACGTGGAACTGCTGTGTCCATCTTGGGACCCCAGAGGAGAGTCAAGAGCATTGCAGAGAGGTCAAAGTAAGGCCGTGAGGCTGTGGAGCCATTGAAGTAACTACCTCTGCAACCAAACTACCTTGGGACTTCTTGTGACATGAGCCAGTCTATCCTCTGTTGTTTAAGCCTTTATTAAATAGGCTTTTGATTACCTTTGGCTAAAAGCACTGTCAATCATACACCCCAGTAGGAGGATGACAAGGGAGGTATTCTTCTGCTGTTCCTGCTGTCAGTCTCAGCTCCTTCTCTCTCTCATATTCTGAGCATCTTCAAACACAGAGAAATCCTAGTTTCAAGATCTGTATTGTTTTGTACAACATGATCCTTAGTACAAGCCAACAGCATCATCTGGTACTTAACAGGAGAAATGGTCTGTTCCAAAGCTGGAGCAGAAGTGGCTCTGTTGGGCTTTCTGAAGTACGGTGCTAATTGGACAGTTTGGGAGATTTGAGGAATTTTCAAGGGCAGTTATTATTGTTCTTTTTTACATGTATCCATACACACTTAATTTTAATTTTTTTTTCTTTTTTTTTTCTTTTTCCTGTACGCGGGCCTCTCACCTCTGTGGCCTCTCCCATTGCGGAGCACAGGCTCCGGATGTGCAGGCTCAGCGGCCATGGCTTACGGGCCCAGGCGCTCCGCGGCATGTGGGATCCTCCCGGACCGGGGCACGAACCCGTGTCCCCTGCATCGGCAGGTGGACTCTCAACCACTGTGCCACCAGGGAAGCCCTAATTTTAATTTTTATTATTTATTTATTTATTTGTGGCTGTGTTGGGTCTTTGTTGCTGCATGTGGGCTTCTCATTGTGGTGGCTTCTCTTGTTGTGGAGCACGGGCTCTAGGCGCATGGACTTCAGTAGTTGCGGCACACAGGCTTCAGTGGTTGTGGCTCGTGGGCTGTAGAGCACAGGCTCAGTAGTTGTGGCGCATGGGCTTAGTTGCTCCGCAGCACGTGGGATCTTCCCAGACCAGGGCTCGAACCCGTGTCCCCTGTATTGGCAGACAGATTCATAACCACTGCGCCACCAGGGAAGTCCCTAATTTTTAAATGTAACTCATCTCATGTGTTTATTCTGGTATTTCCAATTCAAACACATGGCTTTACTGAACTTTTTCTATATTACATCTGTATCTTTTTCTACACTGAGAATCTTGATTCCCGTAAGCACATGATATGACAGAGCTGGAATATCTCAAGGGCAGTTTTGATCATGCAGGTTTGTGCCTTTTGTCTTTAGAACCTACATCCTTCATGAGATGCAACCGACCTGTGCAATAAGCACAGGGGCACAGTGGAATCAGAGAGTGACCCCCAAGGAAGTAGAAAGTATGGGCGATTAGAACCTGGTTGAGGAGACGATATTTAAATGGTAGAATGTATTTAGAGGATAGATACAGATTTGTCCGAAGAACTCTCTGTAATGGGAACTGGAGGTTGATGGGGAAGGTGGGTCTGGAAGGGCTCCTTCCTTTCCTAAGGCTGGGCTATGTGATGCTACCGTAATAAACAGCCCCAATCCTTTGGCTTAAAATAATAAAGGTTTAGTTCTCATTCGTGTTACGTGGCCATTGTGGGCTGGCTGTGTCTGTGCTTTGTGTTACCCTCTTGGCTGGGCCTTAGGCCAGTAGGATCGCCACTGTCTAGAACATTGCCATTCACCGTGGTGGAGGGGAAGGGTACTCTGGAGCATCCTCCATCAGCACTTAAATGCTCCGGCCGGAAGTGATCCATGCTACTGCTGCCCACACTTATCAGCCAGAGCTAGTCTCATGACCTCCCCAACCCTAAGGGGACCAGGAAGTGAAATCCTGTTACATGTCCATGAGAGGAAGGAACCAGGAGCATTTGGTGAACAGCACTAATGACCACCTTGGCCACCCACTTTGTCCAACGATCTGTCTAGAATCTGTGTGGACAGATGGGCTAGAGCAAAGGTCCGTTCTCTTGCACATGAGAGTCCATGCTGACCTGTCTTCCTCTCTTTCTTAATCTGCTTTCACCTCGTGACACATGGTGATTCCAGGGGCTCTGGGTACAATTAGCATCCTCCCGTGCAGTTCTACCCTCTCCCTCTAAGCCTTGGACCCTTAATTTTTATTTATTTTTAGTACCAGCCAGGATCAGAACTAAGGAAGTCACCCAGTGTTTCCTGGGATGCCATCAGTTGCTTCCCCACCAAGCCTGCCTCCTTAGTCTGCTCGCCCTCTCCACTGTTCAGTCTAGTCCTGTCTCCCTTTGTTCAAACACACAGAATCATCTTGTCTATAGTTTATCCTGCTCAAGACCTTGTGGCTACCTGCTACCAGCTTACACCCTCTCCTTGATGGTCCTCAGGTATGCCCCTGGCTTCTCCAGCCAGGGTTGAGCCCAGCCTCCTTCCTTTTGCTTGCACTGCCCTGTCAACCGCACACATATTATTCCCAACAGAAATCGATAGAGAGAGTGGCCAAGCCAATCAGCAGAGTGTGCCCTGGGAACAGAGACCCAGGGATGTGGACGCCAGGGAACTGGAAGCTTGGGCAAAGGGATGCATTTATCTGACTGTGTAGCTAAGTAAGGAGGTGTAGAAAAAGGAACAGAGACAAATTCATGGTGGATTTGATTTATTCCTGCAAGATCCTCATAAAACTGTCCCTGATGGAGTATTCATAAGCATCCCTCAGCTACAAGCAGACGGGTCTCAATTTTTCCACTACAGGGAAATGCAAACTTATTTTCTTCTGGGAGAGAGAAGTTATTTTTTCCTGAAGGTTTGATCCAGTCTTTTAAAAATGTAATTAAAATAGTAGTAGTATTGCTAGGGATTGTAGAAATAATATAAAATATAGTTTCTCAAAAATGTTATAAATAAGAGGTCGAGCAAAGGGAGAAGGGGGGATATAAAAGTGGTTATTTGAAAGTACAGTAGGTAGAAATATATGTGAAATATATATATTCTATATTTTGTATCAAATTATATATATATATATATGGTGATAAAAATCAACATGGAAAGTTGTTGATAAAATCCTAGCACTGAAGGAATCTCAAACAAGCAATCTAAGCTACACCCCTACCCACGTGTGGTACAATCGCTATTTTGGAAATGGAAGTGGCTTTTTTACATGTTTAAGCATCATTCAGTAAAGACATGTCAGTCATCTTGCATCTTCAAGTCTGCAAAATGGGAGGATCTCTTGTACATTGGTTATGAAAGAAAATTGACCCGTAGCCCTATCAGGTGTAGTGTTCGGGTCTAGTACCCTCTCCAAGAGTCTTATTATCATGTCCTTCTCAAACTCCACTTTTGCAGGGAGCTCCCATGTACAGATGGCTGCTCTCTTCTCTCTGCCCTGAGGTCCAAATGTGGGACCTTATTAATTTCCAGTCAACAACACCAATAGAACACAATGGTGTAAGACAGATCTTCTCTGAAGGTATGAGAATAAGGGGAGAATTACATCCTGACACAGCACGATGAATAATTTAAGACTGATTTTTAAAACATCACTGTTCTCAAAAGTCCTTTTTATCACCCCCTGGGAATTTCTTACTGCCAGCTCTTGTTCCAACATTTTTCAGCTGCTCTCCTTCTTCTAAATGGACCTCTTCCATTTTTCTTTTCCTTCCACCTTTTCATACTCAAATGGCTCGTAAAGTTGCTTTGCTCTCCAAAAACAGCTTTCTACCTGGAAGGAATTTTGCTTCTCTCTTTTAAAATAACATTTTTCTGTCCTCACAACTTATTATCAGGATTAATAACATTTTTAAGTTGAAATGTTATATCTATTTTCTCTCACTCTTGCCATGAATTCTGAAGTGGTTTCTTGACTGCAGGCTAAAATTCTGAGAATACACATATATTTATGTCTCATAGCTCTTTCTTGTGGCCATATATCCTTTCATAAAGATAGTATTGCTTATGAAAGGAATGGTTATAGCAGAGAAAAGATTCTTCCCAAAGTGGGATATAATATATAGAGAGAGACGGGAATTAACACTTGTAAATGAATTTTATGCAACAAAGAGAATTATATTTGCATAGTTAAAAATGAAATACTTTATCCAAAATGATTTTCATCTATGATTTTCGTTATAGATTGCATCTATTAGCTATTGTTACAATAATGTTGCTTGACAAATCATCCCCAAACTCAGTCGCTTTTATTGTCATGCATATGCAGTTGGGCTAGGGGTTGGCTGATCTACACTTGGCTTAGCTGCAAGGTGTGGATTGGGTCCAGGTCTGGTCCCCATGACTCTCATTTCCTTGCAGGCCAACTGGGACATGTCCTTCTCATGCTACAGCAGAAGTGCAAGAGGGCAAACATCACCACTCAAACCCATTTCAAACCTTTGCTTGCATGATATCCACTAAAATCCCATTGGTCAAAGCAAACATCAGTAGGACAGGGAAGACAGTTTCTCCCACAGTGGGAGAGAAAGGGACCGAATATTTGCTGAACAATAATTCAAATGATTCCGTAATTAAATATCATATATTTGTCCGTCATGCCCAACATCTGTATGTCTCTGCCAGCCGGATCCAACAGGCACCAACAGTGGCTTAAACCAGGAGGGGCTTTAGTTAAATGCGAGATGTGTCCGGGAAATAATCTGTTCATGTGGGAGCAAAGATTTCTTTCCCAGAAACGTGCATTTAAGACAAAGCCCACAACCTCCCTGAGAGGAAATTGTAGGGCAAGTCATCAAACTTCTCTGACCCAATTTTTACAACCCAGTGAGAGACAATTATTTGTACTTTGCAATAAATTCTAGCCCATGGATCCTGAGTAATCCATTGTGCGTATTTCCTGTGAAATGAGGCTCTCAAGGATTCAGAATATAAAACAAGGCAATGCAACCAGTGCTAATGTATTAACATTTAATTAATCTCCTATTAGTTTATTTAAAGTGTCATGTAATTGCAAACAATTGTTATAGTTTCACCATCTGATTCGTCCAGTTGATCCTTAGAAAAATGCTGAAGTATCACAATCTTTCCTGGACACATCTCTGGTTTCTTGATTTAGCGCAGAGGCTGGTAGAGCACGTCTCATGAGCCAAAACAGCCCAGCGCCTGTTTTTGTAAGTAAAGTTTTATTGGAACCCAGCTGTGTCCATTTGTTTTTATGTTATCTTGGCTGCTTTCCTCCATAATGGCAGCTTGAGAAGCTGCAACAGAAGTGGTCTGACCTCAGAGCCTAAAATATTTACTATGTGGCAAACAGGAAAATGTGCCAGTCCTCATTTAACATAATGCTAGACAGTTGAAATTTGGAATTTGGGTGATACACACAGATCCGGCATGAATAGTGCCCTCAAGTTACCCTTAGAGAAAATTATTCAAGAAAATCAATAATGTAAATTAATATTACACAGTTTTAGTCTGTTTAAGGAAACAATCTTTTCAATGCTTTAAGCTATGAGCGCTCATATCCCAGTAGGCAGTTATTATACCAATTATAAAATTTCTATCTGCCTATTAAAGTGGACCCTGAGAAACTCTAAGTATTGCCTTCTTAGCTTTTAAGAAGATGACTTTACTTGCAATATTGTTTTTTAAAAGTATACTTGTCATTACTTCAAACTTTTCACTATTATAGACCATTCCACCTCCATTCACACGCATAATTGCGTCTAAATTAGTGTAGTTTTACTGTACTGTGATCATGGGTATTTCCAAACACCAGCCGCTGATCTCTTTCGTTGAGGTTGGGGAGAGCAAAACCTTGTATCTTGCCAGATGTCCACACTTGGAGCCTGTCTGACAGCTTAAGAGAAAAGGAGCTAACATGCATTAAGACTTGGGGAGAAATATATAGAGATTTTAAAAGTGAGTGTAAAGTCTCGGTTATTTCCAGCAGCTGTGTAGAATCTAGGACAGTGAATAATCTGAGGTCACTGCTATTGGATGCTGAATTAGATTCAGATGTGCAGATTTCTGTGTTATGGGGGGTCACTTTAAGCTCCAAGTAAGACCTCAGTATGAGACCTGGATTCTGGAGTTCATTTTAACCTCTTCTCCACTCTGGACTAGGAATAATACTATTTAGAAAATACAGGATTTAGATAATGACTCCAGACTTGGAGATTAGATAAAAACAGGAGGTGCTGACTGACCACACTTCTGAAAGGAAGCTGTCCTGGTAACTGCCAGGCAGTTAAACTATGGGTAATCGTTGGTTTCCTTTCAAGTCACACGGGCTTGGAAGCTGTGAAACACTGATCTCTCTACACCAGCTGAACGCACTTGGCTCAAATGGTACCATTTTGATTTTTCTTTTTCAGGAGTTGGGTGGGAGAGTGTGCTGCTAACAGGAGATGAGCTAACCTCGAAAGCCACAGACACATCCAGCGCAGACATGACTGTCCAGGTAAGGCATCCTTTCTCCAGTGTGATTCTCAAAGTGCATCTCTAGACGAAAGTAAGTGTATGGCAGATTTCTGGGGGCAAAATGAGCACTGCCCCTCACCCCACTGGGTTCTCTCTCTGTTCGCTGAAGCCTCAGTGAGCCAACCACAATAAGATCTCCTGAGGTTTGGATCCAGATCAGGAAGCCACCTGAAAGCTAGAATCTAAGACTTGTGATTTCCAATGGACCGGTTGTAGGATCTTCAGTGAATATCTACATGTAGATTGTAAGTGGTAACCCTGTGGGGACAGTGAAGCAAATATGAACATTCTGAGCTGAGAAACCCAGGCCCCACTGTGCATTGTGAAGAAAGGTCAGAGAGGCATAAAGTAGCTTTGATCTTGACTCAAGATTTCCACTGATGTCAGCAGGAAGGCAGCACATGGCCCACTCTGCCTGGAATGCTAATGGCCAAAGGTTTACAAAATGAGTCATCTGGAAATCAACCTAATTATATCATTGTTCAAATTAAATGCATGAATTAGTAATCATTGTCTAGATTAAGGAATCTGTAGCAAAATATATCAGACATAACTACTTCCCTTATACTACTGGAATAGACACAAGGGAATGGTCCTCCTCTCTTGGAATTCTGTTTATGTTTCACTTAACAAAGGCTGGGGGTGGGAGGGCATTCTAACATTTTTGCTTGAATGATTAGAATTTAAATAAATGCCACTTATGAAGTTTTCTTGGAAAAACAAAAGGTAATGTCCTTTTTTATATTGAGATATCACTAGAGTGATTTCCCTCCTGAGTTTTTAATTAGAGGTTGTACAAAAGAATATACAGGATGAATTTATTCAAGCTTTCCTTTGTAATGTGATGGCTGAACTTGTGTTATCTGTATGAAAGATGTTAGAGAAAGCAAAGAAACATACCACAGTGAAATGTATTATAAGATGGGAAAGTAGCTTGATTGGTTAAAAGAGTCAACTAATCTAAATAATAATTATCACATGCTGCAAGTTTGCTTGTAATTATGTTAGCAGAATTTGCAAGACAATGATATATATTGCAATGATGTATTGGTGTGTTGCTGGCTACTCGTGCAAAGTTTGAGAAATCTTTTGCCATGTTGGATAGAGAGGGGTGGATGCTGATAGAATTTGATGGATTTTGATGTGCTATTTTGCAATCTGTCATCATTTTAAGAATTAGTTTCTGAGATGTGTTGCTAGTGTACCTGCAGAGTTTGTTATATAAAAGCAAATGGTGTATTCTGATACACACAAGTTTTGCTTAAGTCCCATTTTATAAGGTTACTGTTTAATCAGTGTGCACCTCTTTGGCACCAGGATCTTGACTAAAGTTTTATTTGGGTCTATTCAATTTCGATGTCATTCTCAACCTCTCTTTCTGTCTTCTTTTATTGAATACCTGGGAATGTTTTATAAGAACAGAGGATTTTTAGTTCATAAGAACTGAACCCACTCAGAAGAAAGAACACTATATACTTTAAAAAGTTAAGCAAAATACAAATATATTTACTACTGCAATAAACTCCTACAAATATTATTAAGTTACTCTATTAACGCCAGTCTCTTCTCAATAAATGATTTTTGAAAACTCTAGGTGGATGTAATTTAGGGAAACGCTTCTGTTTAGATCTTTTCTGTCAGGTTTCCCAATTATGCAGCAATTATCAATTTTTTTTCCTTTGGTACCATGCTGTTTCCCACCCCACACTGCTTTATGTATCCATCCTGCCCTGTGTCTATCTTTTTTTTTTTTTTTGCGGTATGCCGGCCTCTCACCGTTGTGGCCTCTCCCGTTGCGGAGCACAGGCTCCGGACGCACAGGCTCAGCGGCCATGGCTCAGCGGCCACGGCTCACGGGCCCAGCCGCTCCGCAGCATGTGGGATCTTCCCGGACCGGGGCACGAACCCGCGTCCCCTGCATCGGCAGGCGGACTCCCAACCACTGCGCCACCAGGGAAGCCCCCTGTGTCTATCTTAAAGTATTATTTTTTTCTGTGTCTATAAGTGCCTGATGTTCATAAATTAACTACAGATTCCTCATCATATATTCATGCCTCTACAGCTATTCCTGTTTCTAATAGCTACTTCATACGTCCTTGTAATATCAGCTACTCCTGTTTTTTGCCCTGGGAAAGCAAAATGTTCTGTTAAAACATTAATTACAATAAAACTTGATTCACTGACATTTCCTAAGGGGAATGTCAGCAGAGACCACTAAAATACTTTGGCTTCCTCCCTGTTACTCTTCTTGAGATAGATGTACCTTTCTTCGTGCTTAGAAATTCTCTTTCTGAAAAAGACACTTTTTTTGTGATGTCAGTTGTCTGAATATGGTTTTGTCTACTATATGAGGCTTTTTAATACCATGTCTTATTTTGAAATGATAGAGTCATGCTTCTAAAAATATACATGACTCAGATGAATGAATTCATTTATAAATGGACTTCTGTCATTCTGAGGAATGTTGAACTAAGAGCATTTATGTTAAAAACACCCTCTAAATACTGATACAGGTAAGAGTATCATGTAGGCCTGCTGAACAATTTAAAATCACTATGTAGTAGGTTGAATTGTGAATCCTTTCCTTCCCCGCAAAACCATATGTCCAAGTCCTAAACCCTGGTACCTGTGACTATGACCTTATTTGGAAAAGAGGTCTTTGCAGATGTAATTAAGAATCTTGAGGTGAGATCATCCTGGACTAACCAGGTAGAACCTAAGTCCAATGACACATGTCCTTATAAGAGACAGAAGAAGAGGTAACACAGAGATGAAGGCCACAAGAGGAGACACGGGCAGAGGTTGGACTTCCATATAGCCCAAGCCAAAGAACACCAGAAGCTGGAAGAGGCAAGGAAGTATTCTTCCCTAGAGACTTCAGAGGAAGCAGTGCCCTGCCAGTCCTTGATTTTGGATTTCTGGCCTCTAGAATTGTGAGAGAATAAGTTTTTGTTGTTGTAAGCCACTGAGTTTGTGGTAATTTGTTACAGTAGCCCCAGGAAACCAATATACTCGGATCTACCCAAGAATTATACCTACAGTGCCAATACCAGAGAGGCTGAAAGCCAATATTACACACATTCATCACTGTTTTCTTATTATACTATGCTCAGCCTTTATAAGTTGTTTTTACCTTTTCTTGTTTTGAAAGAACCATTAACCTTTTTCAGCCTGAATCATGATTCACTAGAAGAAAAGGGTAGTCATATTTGGGGATAGCTTCTATATTATATTTTAATCTGTTTTGCTGCTTGTCTAGATATTGATTTTTTTTTTAAAGTATGGATCAATATTTTCTGAAACTTGCCTGACCGTGAGAGTCATCTGCAGCAGTATTTTAAAAAGTATAGCTTCCCAGGCTTCTGCTTTCAAAATTCAGATCCGGAAGATCTGGGTTTGAGAATTAGCATTTTTAACAAGTGCTGGTGATTTTGGGGGTCAGTTTGGGAAAATGTTGTCTAGCATACCACTAAAGCAGTAAGGGGTGTGGCCACAGGAGCCCTACCGCTGCCCTTGGCTCTCTGGTTGTCCATCTGGTCTGAGAAAGGACTTGGGGACTCCCTGTTCAAAACCCTTTGGTTCCGTTTCTTTTGCACACTGACTAAGGCTCAGAACTGCAATTTCATTTCTAGCCCCATCTTCCATCATGTCTGTCTCTGGGCCTATTTTTGCCCTCTGCACCCAGCCTACTTGTAACCAGAATGATCTTTTAAAAAGGGCAAGCCAGGGCTTCCCTGGTGGCGCAGTGGTTAAGAATCCATCTGACAATGCGGGGAACACGGGTTCAATCCCTAGTCCGGAAACATCCCACATGCCGTGGAGCAACTAAGCCCGTGCGCCACAACTACTGAGCCTGCGCTCTAGAGCCCGCAAGCCACAACTACTGAAGCCCGTGCACCTAGAGCCCGTGCTCCACAAGAGAAGCCGCTGCAATGAGAAGCCTGTGCACCATAACAAGGAGTAGCCCCTGCTCGCCACAAAGCAACGAAGACCCAACGCAGCCAAAAATAAATAAATATATATATAAAAATAAAGAAAAGAAAGTAGCATAAGAGAGAAGCACAAGAGACAGACCCTCATGTGAGAACACAGGGAGTAAGTAGGTGTGAGGAAAGGCCAGTGTTCCCCCTTAACTGCAGTCAGAGACAGAGATTGTCTTAGGCAGGTGCTATGTCTTTTAAAACCCCATGGTTTTTATTCAAGGCTTCCTTCCTCTTCCTCTTCCTCCCTCTCTCTCCCAGCCCAGCCAACCCCTATTTATATTCAAGTCTTTGGCTCGAATATTAGGGCTTTATGACCAGTATCGTCACGTGCTTTCGAAGGCCCTAGTGCTTCTCCTGCAAAGCCAGGCACGTGAATAACCATCAGCGTCCTTGCATGAGATCCGGTCTCCCCTGCGGGAATGTCGTCTCTGTGAGGACCTGCATCCCAGCTCCTGACCGAGTGTGTAGCCTGTCGTGTGCAATTGTCAATTGTTGTTGCATGAACAAATACATGAAGGAAGAAATGAAGACAGTGTCTGTCTAGACTGCAGTTAAGGGGGACCACTGGCCTTTCCTCAAACCTACTTCCTGTGTTCTCACTGGAGGGGTCTGTCTCTTGTGCCTCTCTTTATGCTTTCTTTTCTTTCTTTTTTTTGAAATGTAGTTGATTTACAGTGTTGTGTTAGTTTCACGTGTGCAGCAAAGTGATTCGGGTACCTATATCTATATGTTCTTTTTCAGATTCTTTTCCATTATAGGTTATTACAAGATATTGAGTATAGTTCCCTGTGCTATAGAGTAGACCCTGTTGTTTATCTATTCTTTTTTTTCTCTGTCATAGAATCTCGAGTTTACATGTTTGCATCACAGCGAGAGAATCCATCCCCTACATCCCCCTGAAACAAAGTGAATCAGCTATAGCTGTGCACATACATGTATCTGTTTATCTATTCCTATGCTACTTTCCTCCGTGTTTCGTTTTTCACTTGTTAGTGCCTCTAAATCACGGTTCTTTTTTTCACCATTCCTTTTTTTTTTGTAAACATAATTGAGGTACATAATTTGCATAACATAAAGTTCACACATTTAAGTGTACAATAATTTCTAGTAAATTTACCAACCGTCACCATAATCCAGTTTAATAACATTTTCATCACTCCAATAAGATCCCTATTATGTCCTATTAGTTTGTCTCCACTTCACCCCCAATCCCAAGCACTACTTTCTGTCTCTATAGGTTTGCCTGTTACGGACGTTTAATGTAAATGGAATCATACAACGTGTGGTCTTTTGTGTCTGGCTTCTTTTGCTTAGCATGGTGTTTTCGAGATTCATCCATGTTGTAGCCTCTATTAGTATTTCATTTCTTTTAATGCTGAGTAGTATTTCATTTCATGGATATACCAGAGTTTTGCTTTGTTTTCTAGTCCATTCACAAGTTGATGGACTTTTAGGTTGTTTCCCCGTTTGGGCTATTATGAATAATTCTGTTACAAATATTCACGCACAAGTCTTTGTGTGGACGCATGTATTCTTTTGTCGTGGATATGAACCTGGGAGTGGAATTGCTGGGTCATGTGGTAAATCTGTGTTTAACCGTTTGAAGAACTGTCAGATTGTTTTCCAGAGTAGCTGTACCATGTTACACTCCCACCAGCCGTGGATAGGGTTCTGATTTTTCCACATCTTATCAATGCTTGCTATTGTCTGTGTTTTGATTATAACCATCCTAGTGGGTGTCAAGTGGCATTTCATTGTGCTTTAGATGTGTGTTTCCCTGTTAGCTAGTGATGCTGAGTATCTTTTCATCTGCTTATTGGCCATTTGTATGCAGTTAATTTTTCAATGGCTTGGTTTCCTTTATGTGCAAGAGGGTACAGGGTACATTCTGTTATTCTCTTATTGCAGACGTGTAGTCAATGTTTTCTGAGTGAGGGGCCCTCTTCTTGATGATGGGGGAAGGGGGCTCAGTTCACTTTTCCCTTTTAGGATCACTGCCATTCTCCCACCACTGCCCTGGGAGGGGGTAGGAGTGTCTCATCGATCTCTTTTCTTTCCATTTCTTTCCCTTTCCTTTCTTTCTCTCTCTCTTTTCTGTCTGATTATTTTCCCCTCACATCTCAGCTTTTTTGTTTTTATCATTGTTATTAACCTATCAGTGTTATATTTTTTACTGTGGTAAAATATACATAACAAAAATCACACTTTTAACCATTTTTAACTAGCATTATGTCATTCGTATTGTTCTGCAGCCATTACCACCATCCATCTCCAGGACTTTTTCATTATCCCAAACTGTAACTCTGTCCCGATGAAATACTAACTCTCCATTCCCCTCCCCCCTTCAGCTCCTGGCAACCACTTCAGTGTCACAGTTTATATGTAATAATATCTAGCTGTCTTCTCAAGGGGATTTTAAATATATCCTATTAAGAGTAAAAAGCAAGTAAGATGGCTAAACCTCAGCCTAGAATTTTAATAACCTCTGGACAGGTCAAGCTAGAAAGGCAGTCATTTTACATGCATTTAAGAACTTTATATTTCCAAAATAAAGTTCCTAGGAGGCTGCTACATACTAGATCTTAAAGGAGTTTGCTGGTCACAGAGCGTCCTTTCTCCTGAGGAGTAAACTGCCCAGTGCTGACATCCTGGAAGTGTCTTGCCTTTACTCAGCTGGAGCGACCAACTGCACCTGTTTGGATCTGCATTGTTTTCTTGAATTGTGTTTATTTCATGACTGTACAGAACTACGTCAATCCGTGTTAAAAGTACAAAGATCCATGTTAACAGAAATATCTCTTGGGCTGAAATAATGTGATTTGGCTGCCATCTTAATCAAATATACCAGCTAAGTCCCAAATGCTGTCTTTACCTTACCCTCTTGTTTTATATACAGAGACTGAAAACTAAGTATTTGCAAAAAGAGCACAGAACATTCTAGTACACGCCTTGGATTTTTTTCTCAGAAAGAAGTCTTGTACTTATTTACATTGTTAAAAGATAAACTGAGGGGCTTCCCTGGTGGCACAGCGGTTGAGAATCCGCCTGCCGATGCAGGGGACGAGGGTTCGTGCCCCGGTCCGGGAAGATCCCACATGCCGCGGAGCGGCTGGGCCCGTGAGCCATGGCCACTGAGCCTGCGCGTCCGGAGCCTGTGCTCCGCAACGGGAGAGGCCGCAACAGTGAGAGGCCCACGTACCGAAAAAAAAAGATAACTGAGCCATAGTAAGAATTTTAAGAGTGTATTTGAACAAAAACTCATTCAAATTAGGCAGCACCAAACCGGAAGTGGTTAGCAGCACTCTGCCCACAGGAGCTGGGGAGAGACTTTTATAGAGAAAAGGTGGAAGCAATGAAAGGAAAGTAAGCAATTGGCTGTAACTTAAAGCCTCACTGGCCATTTGTATTGTTTCTCTTTAGTGTTTTGATTTTGTAACCTTGAGGCAATAACAGCTTAAATTTTGGTTTGCTGTTGGGGGTCTCCATGGCAGTAGAGCCACCTCTGTCTAATGACCTCCTTGTTTAATTAATTTAACCCCATATACAATATTTTTCAGTCGTGCTTAGGCAAGAGGCAGGATGGGTACCAGTTAGGCAAGTTGGGGGTTCTGGCTGTAAAACCGTTTGAAAGGGGCACGTTTCCTAACCAAGGACATGAGAGAGCCACATAAAAGGAGGACGTTGCCTCTGTATGTAAAACTTACTGCTGGGAGGGGGATTGTTCTCCTGGAATGGCAGATGTTCTCTGTTACAAAAGGGGAAAAGCATTCAGACTCTTCCGGTGGTGAATAGAGGCCACAGGTTACAGCTTTCTTTGCGAGCTGCCTTTAAAAAGCCGTTCTGCCGAGGACCTCCTGTTGCCAGCGGTGCTGACCAGTTGTCCTTTGTATTTGCCGATGACGACATAGAGGATTGTTTGTGCAGGGTCTCTGGACAAAAAGACACATTTGGGACCAGAAGTCCTTTCTACGTTGGGTACATACATAAAGATGGTTCTAAATTTGCTTCCTTGCCGAAGGAACTCTTTTATGGCAGACTTTTTTAGTCCTTGAAACTATTTAGAGTGGTGGATCTCAAAGGGGGATGACAGTGGGGGTTAAGAGACACTCCAGGACTAGCTATTGGCTAAATGTTCACCATACCCTCTTGGAGAATCACTGTCTTGATTTTCTTTAATATGCATTTTGTATTATTACAAGGAATCAGATGTGAAATGCCCTGGTGGACACTATAATACGGTGCATCAGTATTGGTTATCGTTAGTCCTATGTGTTGCTCCCTATGTGTCAAATAAAATGAAGGTCAAATAAATGAAGTCACAATTGATAACTCTCATTATATATGTATAGATAAGGAATATTCTGGCAAATGAAAGATCTCAGGTACCTTCTTCTCTGCTGTTTTATTTATTCATCATGTCCTCCTGCTGACAATAATAGCTAATATTGACTGAGCATTTGCTATGAGCTGGGTACTGTGCTCCGCCCTTACATGTACCATTTCATATAGTCCCCGAAATGGCCCTGCAAAGGAGGAACTCTAATTCACCCCCATTTTACAGATGTGGTGACTGGGGCTCAGCAAAGTGAAATGAATTATCCAAGATCTCAGAGTGAGTGTTGGAACTCAGGTGAAAAGACACTTTATAACCTCTCTACGTAGGGGTTGATGAATGCAAATTGATTTTACTATCAGCTAAAGCAGAGTAGCTCCTAGGATGGGGCAAAAGTAGTTTTGCCAGATGACACACTGGACACCCAGTTACATTTGAACTTTACAGAAGCAACAAGTAATTTTTTAGTATCAGTAGGTGCCAAATATTGCATGGGACATACTAAGAAACTGTGTATTTGTTACCAAAATTTAAATTTAACTGGCCATCCTATATTTTAATTTGCTAAGTCTGGCAGTCCCAGGCAGGGAGGGGTATTGCAAAGGAGGTAAAGGAAACAGCTTAATGCATCTGATTGCTGTGCTCTGAGATTATTTGTGGTTTTGTATTTCTTTCATGACTATGACTTTGTTCATTTCAGGATGACCACATATTAAGTTCATTATCTTAAGCTTTAAATCAGACAGATATACAGGTTCAGTTTATACAGTAAACTAATAACCTATCAATGAATCTCTCCTGATCCACTTTTTTTTTTTTTTTCCTAGAAATAAAGCCTTCCAAACCTGACCCATGCCAAGATACGTACCTCACTGGTTTCCCTATGAAGTGAAACCATGGGAAATTCTGCCCCCACTTTGTTTGTTTCTCTGGACTTAAAACAAAAACCACGACTTTTCCTCAATCTGGGCACGTTATAATTTTTCTGAAGCCTGTTCTAGGGGTTTCATTTTTAGCTGGGCTATCAATCAGTGATTTCATTTCCTGCAGAGAGCGTCATCATCCCAGGTTTTAAAACGTCGATGAAATATTCTTGTGCTTTCACCTAGTCTATGGCTTAGTAAACTTCCCCTCTCTCTGGGTGGTCACCTCCTGAAACAGATGACAGTGGCCTGCCTATTCCCAGCAGAAGTTCTGACACATTCACGAATATTTCCTGAGTACATCAGCGCATTTCCTCCAATGCATGTTTCTAGCATTCCAGGGGTGGGAGCGACTAATGATGACAAAGCTCTAGCATAGTCTCTGTCCTGTATGTCAGAGCCATTTTGCAGATAAGCCTGTCTTCTTATGAATGATCTGCCCAATCTAATGAGCTTTGAAGCAGGGCGTATCTGCAGTTACCAAAGTCTGACTTCTCATAAAACTAAGGCAAGCAATCCAAACGCAGAGCCCACCGGCGGGAACCATCGGTCTTTGGTGCTCTTGAAAGGTTGCCAACTGGTTCCCATTAGGCGAGAGTTTGCCTATCTAGTCTATTTATGAATAAATTATCCTTAATGTCTGGGAGGGTTTGGAATGGTCACAGGTTATTCCTGAAAAACAAATTATTCACGTGGCTGTTTCCAAAAGGCTTTGCCCTGAAACAAGTCCGGTATCACAGAGGTCTCATAGATCTTTAGCATCATCCTCCAGAAGTATCTGTTGGATTCATCCACAGAAAGATCTTGCTTCATTATACAAGCACTTAAGATAGTTTAAGTGAGCATCTAGCACTCCTCTTCATAAATTATCAATGCCTTCCTTTTCTGTGTCTTTCTTCTACCCATCCTCAATGACCTTCCTCCTTGCTTTTTTCTGTAGCAGTGAAAACTAGTAGTTAACAGAGAAAATCTGACACACATGTAGGTTGTTAAAGGAGAATACGTGCTCAGGCAAGGTGATTGCTCCACTGGCTAGGAGAACAGGCTTCAAAGTGCTGAGAGATTTACACACCAGGAGTTGGGCTGTTTTGATGTTACTTGAGCTTATTACTGTTGCAACAATTGCTTCTTCCTCAGAAATGAGACAGTGGAAATGTGACATTTATCATAGCTCAACATTATCATGTATATTCCTAAAAAGAAAAAGGTACCGGTAGCCACAATCCCCACTCCCTCTCCAAAGGGATCTGGGGTAGAAGGTAAGGTAATGGATCAGTCATCATATTCTCCATATGCTCAGAGACTGTGAGTTTTGATCTCTAATGTGATGAATTTTCTAGTGAATTTCAGTTTAGAAAAATGAATGAGAATAATAGCTAACATTTATCGAGAACTTTCCATGTGTCAGGCATTGCCCACTGCTTAGGGTATTATTTAATTCTTACACAACCGTATGAGATGGGTACCATGAGTATCTCCAACTTACAGAGGAAGAAAAGGTACAGAGACAAAAAGTAACTTATCCAAAAACACACAGCAGAGTCTCAGAGCCTAGATCTAACCAGGCAGCCCTTGATCTTTTTTTTTTTTTTTTCCAGCCCTTGTTCTTAACTATGTCGTACTGCTTCCCCTGGTAGAACAAAATGGTGATGCTCTTATGCAAACAGATAAAGTAGGTCTCACAGCCCCTGATCAATAAGAGAGCTTTTATGTAGTTCTGTTTGTATTCGTTCTTCAAATGCAAAACTGGAGTTTAACTGGTGGGATAAGATTAGATTTTCAGCCCAGAGATGTGGTTGTTTTTCAGGCTTGCCCTTGGGTTTACGTCCTATCAACATTCTGATTACATTTCATTATCATTCGACTGCAGTGATTCATGAATATGATAAAAACAGACTGGCTCTTCAATAAATAAGGGAAGCTGGGCTGACAGTGAATAAATAGACCTTTCTTTGAATCTGGAGAAATTCAGCCTACGGATGTCCTGCAATATTTATTAGGAGACCACTATACCCACCATGCCTGAGCGTGGAGCAGTTTCTTCTTTTAGTTTTTCCTAAGATATGTGTATTTCTGTTATACAGCATTTAACTTTTAGGTTAAAAAAAAAAACTTATTGAGTGTTATGTTGCATGTTCTTACATGTGGTGTACTGTATTTAAACACGTTCAAATTCTGAGGGTGATTTTTCAAATTTATGGCAATAAATCCTTTGGAAATTTTGAAAATGAAAAGCTTAAGTTGAGAAATAGACAAACATTCATCCAGTAAGAATTATTATTTTTATTATTCTTAATGTGTTTTATATATGTTGGTTCCTACAAAGAAAATATGAAGAAAACCCAAATATGAAAAAAATTTCCAAGTTTATCCCATGAATGACATAGGAAAATCCCTCTTAAGAGAAAAGGCATTGCAAAAGAGGCAAAGAATATTTTCCTTTTTCAAACAAAAATATGCATCCTGTTTCTAAGCATTTTTCATAGTATTCGACAGTTTATTAAAATAAACGTTTTTCCTCCATACGGATTTTATCAAACTTTCTTATCCTATAATAGTCTTTGACCCACCCTTCCTATTTTCTTCTTTCTCACCCTTGTTTCTTCTCTTCTTCCCTCTCTTCTTCTCTTTTTCCTTCCTCCTTCCCTTCCTTCCTTCCTTCCTCATTCCTTCCCTCCCCATTCACTCCCTTTCTTTTTCCCAGCATTCACTAAGGGTCAGACACTATGTTATTTCACTTAACACTCACAACTGCACCGTGAAAGAGGGACCCTTGTTTTGTTTATTTGAAGAGCTCCATGCTCTGAAAAGGTGATTTTCCCAAGATCACAAAATCTGTAGGAGTGGAGACAGGAATCAGTCCTAGGTCTGTAATATTCCACAGCCCACAGTTTATTGCTTTCCATACAATGAGTATTTCTTTAATAAATGGGAGGTTATTTTAATTAAAATTTAATGACAGGACTGACAAAGACATATGATATTGCTTATATGTGGAACCTAAAAAAATAATACAAATGAACTTATTTACAAAACAGAAATAAATTCACAGACACAGAAAACAAACTTATGGTTACCAAAGTGGAAAGGGGGGAGGGATAAATTGGGAATCTGAGATTAACAGATACACACTACTGTATGTAAAATAGATAAACAACAAGGACCTACTGTATAGCACAGGGAACTATATTCAATACCTTTTTAAAAATTTTATTTATTTTATTTTTGGCTGCGTTGGGTCTTTGTTGCTGCACTCGGGCTTTTCTGTAGTTGCGGCGAGCAGGGGCTACTCTTCGTTGCAGCGCGTGGGCTTCTCATTGTGGTGTCTTATCGTTGCGGAGCACGGGCTCTAGGCGCATGGGCTTCAGTAATTGTGGCTCGCGGGCTCTAGAGTGCAGGCTTAGTAGTCATGGAGCACGGGCTTAGTTGCTCTGCGGCATGTGGGATCTTCCCGGACCAGGGCTCGAACCCATGTCCCCTGCATTGGCAGGTGGATTCTTAACCACTGAGCCACCAGGGAAGCCCTCAATGTCTCATAATAGCCTATAATGGAAAAAACTCTTAAAAAATTTATATATATATATATATGTATATATATATATATATAAAACTGAATCACTTTGTTATATACCTGAATCATTGTAAATCAACTCTACTTCAATAAAAAAAAAATAATGATAGGAAAATAGCTAAATAGCTATAATCCCCCAGGAGAAGGCATTAGTCAAGAACCCTTCTGAGCTAAGACTGATCTGGCTCTTTGGACTGGCCCCAGCGCAGTTACAGAGCAGCAGACCAGCATAGATGAATAATAACAAATAGCTACCATCTACTGAGAATCTAAATGGTGGGTTCTTTGGTCTCTGTAAGCATTAACTCAACCAGTGCTCACCACAAACCCATGATATAGATACTATGTAATTGTCTCCATTTTAAAGGCTAGGAAGCTGAAACTGAGACACAGGGAGGTAAAGTCACCTGTGAAAGGTCCCACCCAGAATCAGTGGAGGAATAAGGGTTTGGCCCGCAGAGCACATCCTCCTACCCATGACACCGGACCACCTCTTGCCTGTCATCCACACATGCTTGTCCTTTTCTCAGGTGATGCTGAGCCAGTTAACTTCACAACCAGCCATTTCCTTGGAGTTCAGATCCACAGCAAAGAAAAGGCACGAGTCTGCTTTCCCAATCAATAACTTTCAAGCCACACGTTCTTTGTGCAAGTGATGTATCTGAAAAGAGCTATTTTTACAGATAATAGCAGAAAAAAAAGAAAGGCCAGTTGAACTCACCCATGATAAATGTTAGAAATTTAAGGGTCAATGTAGTCCTTGCATATGAAACACTAAATTCTTCTTGGAAATCATCTTATGGGACAATCTAGTTTGTTTAGTGTTTCAAAAGTGCAATTGTTTTACCTAAAGTTCAGGAACTACTTTACCCAATGTACTTCAGAAGTCTGTTTTGGTGAGTTGGTATTTTGTTGAAAAGAAATTTCTTAGAAAAATAATCAAATGGGAATTTTTTGAATTTGAAAAGAACATTTTATTGTAATGAGAATAAGAAGTATATGCGCATGCAGCTGATAAATAGCTATTGAATGTCTTCTAAGTGCGATGCTTCCTGCCATGTGCCTGGTGCATCTTCTTCTCCCAATTATGTCTAGAATCCGATTCCACCATTACTATCACCACTGTACCATGACCATCCTAGTTTAAGCTATTGTCACCTCTTGCCACGATTACTACAATAGCTTCTAAGTGGTCTCCTGGCTACTCCCTTTCCCGCCTGTAGTACAGACCTTATATAGTAGCAGCCACAGTGATCTTTAAAACAACTTGTCATTTATCTGCTTAAAATAAATGAGTGACTTTACATCTTATTCAAGAAAAAAATAATCCCAAATCCTTATCAAGGCTTGTGGGGTCCTCATGATCTGGCCTGGCCTGTTTTCTTTCTGAGCTCACTCACTGCCACCCTCCCCTCATCTACCCCTCCTCAGCTGTGAAGGCCTCCTGGCTGCTCTACACATGGTTGGTCAGTGTTGCCACAGCTGCTGTTTCCTGTGCTGAAATGCTTTTCCCTTCAATATCTCATGGCTCACTCCTTTTTCCAGTTCTCTGCTCAAATGTCACCTCATGAAGGAGTCTCTTCTTGACCATACTGTATAAAATAGTACCCACTCCCAGTGGGCCATCAATGTCATCCCTTTCCCCTGCCTTATTTTTCTTTATAACAATTACCACCTCCTGACAATAATGTATTTCTAATAGCTACATGGGTTAATTCAACTGACCTTTGATTTTCTATCCTGTTATCTTATTTCATATTATCTGGCATTCTTCTCCCTTGTTGGTTTTTTTTATCTTTCCCCATTCTTCACACTGTATTAGGATATAAGCTCCATGAACACATTTTTTTGGTTTATTCAACAAATTTTAATTAGCACCTACTCTATGCCAAGCTGTGGGCATCTAGAAATTAACTAAAGAGACTATAATCCTGTATGCATATAGGTTACTTTTTAGTAAGGGGAGATAGACAAGAAACAAAGAAACAAGCAGGTATATTATATGAAAGACAATGATAAGTGCTTTGGAGAAAAATAAATCAGAATATTGTCAGATGGGAGTGACACGGTTGTGGCTGGAAGAATGGAGTCTGTCTTTAATCAGGTGGGCAAGACTATGGGAGGAGCAGATTTGGGGAGGAAATTAAGAATTTTCTGGGCACTTGTTAAGTTTAAGATGCCTTCTAGTCATCCAAGTGGAGAGGTCAGGTGTGAGTCTGGAGTTCAGGCAGAGGGCAGGCTGAGATAGAAATCTGGGACTCATCAGTACATAGCCACAAGACAGGATGAGATCACAGAGGGATAGAAGGAAAGAAGGAGTGGAGGCCCTAGTCCTGGATCAGCCTATATTAAAGATTTGGAAGATGAGGAACAAAAGGAGACCAAGAAAGAATGGCTAGTGAGGTCTGTGAGGAACCAGGAGAGAGGAGTATTTGGGAAGCCAAATGAAGGAAGTAGTTCAAAAAGGAGTGACCGAACATCTGTGTCAAATCCTGCTGAAAGGTCGAGTAAGATGAGTTCTGAGAAATGGTCATTGGGTTGGGCAGCCTGGAGAGGTCATGTTGTCTGTGACCAATGCTCTGTCGGTGGGGCAACGAGGACAAAAGAAAGAATGGGGGTGATGGGGGCAGGAAATGGAGACAATAAGTAGAACTCTCTCTTTTAAATATGCTTGATCTAAGGGGGAATAGAAAATTGAGGTGGTAGCTGCAGAAGGCTGTAGGGTTAAGAGAAGTTTTTTTTTTGGTTTTCTTGTTTGTTTGTTTGTTTCTAAAGTGGGAGAGATCACAGTAGACCTTGTGAGGTGAGAGAAAATTTATGTTGCAGGAGAGGATACAGTTGGGGGAGTGATGTCCTGGAAGGGGTAAGAAGGGACGGGATCCAGTGCAAATGGAGGAGATGGCCTTAGCTAGGGTCAGGGGCATGTGCTCATAGTCACAAGAGGGAAGGCCATCTTCTCATTACCTCTTCTTACTCAGTGAGATGGGAAGCCAGGACATCAGATGAGAGTGACATGGAGCAAGAAGCGTATAAGGGAAAAGGAGAAGGTGTACCTAGTCATCGCCAGAGTAGGGGAGTGAATGGACTGGGGAAATGTAAATAGCATCTCCAGGCACCACGTAAAGGAAGCAGTCATCAGTTTGAAGTGAGACTGGCCAGGTGGTTGTACGTATTTGTCTAATCATGTCAGTGTTGAATGCAGATGTGGAACGGACAAAGAGTTGGACTGATCTGGGGTTACTGATTACAGGGTGAATATGGCAAAGGGAGAGACAGACAAAGGAGTTGAGAGCGTACACAAGGGATGGACCGTGGAATCTAAGCTACAGAAAGAATGAGACCAGGAGGGATGAGGAACAATGATGCATAATGGAATCATTGGATTAGCCTTGGTCATGGGGTTGGAGAATTATTGGAGTTGGCATAGTAGTAGAAAGAGTGTGGGACTTCCCTGGTGGCACAGTGGTTAAGAATCCGCCTGCCAATGCAAGGGACATGGTTTTGAGCCCTGGCCTGGGAAGATATCACATGCCTCAGAGCAACGAAGCCCGTACACCACAACTACTGATCCTGCGAGCCACAACTACTGAAGCCCACACGCCTAGATCCCATGCTCCGCAACAAGAGAAGCCACCACAATGAGAAGCCCACACACTGCAAGGAAGAGTGGCCCCTGCTCGCCACAACTACAGAAAGCCCCCACGCAGCAACGAAGACCCAGTGCAGCCAAAAATAAATAAATAAATTAATTAATTAAAAAAAAAAAAAGAAAGAGTGGTGGTTAGAGAATAGGATGTTTGAAACTGAGATTATGAAGGGTGCACGGTTATTGGTAATTACAAGGTCTAGGATGGGACCATGGAACCGGATGGCTGAAGTAGGAAGACAATGTTATTTTTAAAAATTTATTATTTATTTATTTATTTATGGATTTTTTTGGCTGCACCTCACGGCATGCAGGATCTTCCCCCACCAGGGATCGAACCCGTGCCCCGGCAGTGGAAGCTCAGAGTCTTAACCACTGGACCACCAGGGAAGTCCCAATAATAGTTATTTTTTAAAAATTAAAAAACTAAGAGGCCAGGATAGTCAAAGACTTATCCACATGGATGTTATAATCATTAAGACTTATAATGAGAATGTTGGAGAGAGTGACAGATGCTAAAGTCTTCAGGTAATGAGGGAGGGGGATTGTATATTGAGAAAGGAGGACAGTAGTCTGGAAGAAGCAGTAAAGAACAAGAACACCCATCCCACCTCCAGGCCCAGCGGCTTGAGGATGAGAGAAAGCACTTGACTGTTCACTGCCGTATCCCTGGCACCTACAATGGCCTCACACATGGGAGAATCTTAATAAATGTCTGTTGAGCGGATGAGTGATTGAGTGACAGGGAATCTCCATTTTGGCAAGAGGAGTCATTGGAGACTGGTTTGGGAAGCTAACTCAGATGCATTGTGAAGGGTGGTCAGGAAGGGGGAGAGGCCAAGGACAGGGAGATCTGCTAAAAGGCCATTGAATAGTCCAGGTGGGAAAGGAGGAGTGACCTGTGAAGGGGCAGTGGGGGCAGTAACAGGGGCCAGAGTAGCTTGACCACAGTGAGGAAGAGGGCGAGTGACCACAGGGACTGTGGGACCCTTGAGTCAGGAAATACAGGGCAGATGAGTGAGGGGAGGTTAGTAAGCAGTTGAGTTGGAGTGTGTGTGTTTGATGGGTGTTCAAGGGAAGATGCTGAACCCAAGGTAAGACTCTAGGCTGCCCTGGATAGAGTGCCTCTGTCAAGGGGAGGGTCAGGATAATGGCAGTGCGGAAGAAGGTTGTGGATGGAGCCCCTGGAAACAGCAGCCTTGGGGGCAGGCTTGAAGCCGGGGAGTCAAATAGGCCTTGACTGGTAAGAAGGGCTTTCTAGGTAAAGAGCCTAATGTGACTAGAATGGGCGAAATAACTGGTGGATCCAGGGCCGACTGAGTGATACCGACCCAGAGTAAATGAAAGCAGAAGGTAGAGCTAAGGCTGGAAGGGGAGGGGAGCAGTGAGGGCTCATTTCTCCCTGGCAGGGCCCTGCCCTGGGGTAAGATGGTCCCCCCATCTTGTAGGAACCAAGCACTCTGGATACAGTGCCTGGCGGGGACCCCCTCCAGAGAGTGGCCGCAAACCACAGCACACACGCATGTCGGCATGAAGGCTTTACTTCCCCTCTCTGATATTCAGGTCTGTGGCAGCATCCTCTGTCTGCAGAATATTCCAGAATATTGAGAACAGGCTGGAGACTTTAACAGAACTCAAAGCAAAACTCCAAGGCAAAAGGCTGAGAGAGAAATATTTCTAGGATATTGTGATAGAGATGGTGGGCACGTAACCATACTGACAGCACAACCATCCTGCCTATACAGATGGTAACCACTGCTTCTGCACTTGTCTGGCCAGAGGTGGGTCATAGATATGACTCTGGCCTTAAAACCAAATTAACCAGAGCTTTCACTCATCATGCCATGTAATTGTTGTTTATTGTTTTCTTTAGAAATGACAAAAATACCAAAGAAAGCAAGCTTACAGCAAAGAAATTAGCCCTGACCTAAGAGTGAGCAGGCCTGAGTCTGAGTCCTGACCTTGACCCAATTTTGCCTGGTGGTTTTGTGTAAGTCCCATCCCCCTTCTAGGATTCAGTTGCTTTCACTGATAACAACTAACATTGTAGCTGGCCTCGGGCTTACAGCTTTACATGGATGGTCTCATTTTACGCTCACAACAGTCATATTGTAGATGTGACACTGCAGGTAGATGTTCTCATGATCTGCCTTTTCTAGGTGAGGATTCGGAGAGATGGAGATGCTGAGCAACTTTCCCAAGGTCACACAGCTGATAAATGACAGACCAGGATTCGAACCCTGGTCTTTAGCTCCAGAGACCCTGGATTTCACTGACACTTCGCTATACTGTAAAATGAGGAACGTGGCTGGGGTGACGTAATGTGCCTCCTAGCTCTAATTCTCATTTGTCTGACATTTGGATATGCCCTCACTCATCCCAAGCAAGTTAAGAAAATGCCTGATATAAAACAGAAGCGGTGGCAGCCATCTGTCTAAACGCACAGTTCTCTGTTCGTGCTGGCCTATCTTATCTCGGTCAGTCTATAAATTAATTAGCAGTCCTTCACAGGAGTCACAAACTATTTCTATAGTCTGGCTTTGGAAGGTATTTGAGTTTGCAGTGCCTGCTCCTAAAATTTACTAGGCTGTGGTCTAAAAAGAAAAGGAACTAGGAAGGAAGGGAGGAAGGAAAGCAGGGAGGGAGGGAGGGAGGGAAGGAAGGAAGGAAGGAAGGGGAAAAGAAGACAAAGGAGGGAGATTGGGATTGACATATACAAATTACGACATATAAAAGATAACTAATAAGAACCTACTGTATACAGGGAACTCTATTCGGTGCTCTGTAATGACCTATATTGGAATGGAGTCTAGAAGAGAGTGGATGTATGTATACGTATGGCTGATTCACTTCGTTGTACAGCAGAAACTAACACAACATTGTAAATCAACTATACGCCAAAAAAACAATTTAAAAAAAAAAGAAAAAGAAGAGAGAAAGGAGAGGGAGAAGGAAAAGAAGCAGGAGAGAAGGCAAAGGCCTTTACTTGAGGCGTCGGAGGCTCTTCACAGATTATGTGGGTTTTTATGCTTTAGTTGACTTTATCATAAGCTGTTATGGTTTCTAAAGTGATTTTACGTAGGTCATGGTCCCCTCCCAACAGAAGCTTTTAATATGCTGTAGAAGAAGCCATTATTATTCTCCGTATCTAAATGGTCTTTAACATTTTATAATCTTCATTGTTACTTAGGTAAGTAATTAACTTACTCTGTGTAGATAAACTCAGACTGCCTTCGGAGTATTCCCCCATCATATTCAGTGAACTCACCTTCACGCCTGGATAAGTAATTTAATATATTCAGTATCGTAGAAGGAAAAAGCCTACTGTCTTGTTGGGTTGTTCTCAATATTAAAATACTTGACCAGTAAGTCAGAGACTGCTTACTGCAAAGGCCACCCCTCTCCGATGATCAGAATTATTAAAGTTTAAAATGTCAAGTTTCCCTGAATAGTACTGAATATCCTTATGGTTCTTTCCATAAATTAACAGCCTGTAATTAAGAGTTCGTAGGAAAACACTTGAGCATGACTGGGAAAATGTTACGGTCCCATTTTTTAAAAACTAAAAAATCATTCTCATGTTACCTAAACTGAAAAGGAATTAAGTACCCCCAGAAAAAAAGGTAGTTTTGTATTTAGAACACAGATCGCTGGGAATTCCCTGGCCGTCCAGTGGTTAGAACTCAGCGCTTTCACTGCTGAGGCCCCGGGTTCCATCCCTGGTCTGGGGAACTAAGATCCCGCAAGCCTGTGGTGCAGCCAAAAATAAATAAATAAATAAAATAAAACACGGATCGCTAATGAGAAGCAAATTCACTGGATTTACTCAACAGAAACTGCCTTCCTAGCTGGGGGCGCTGCTCCCATGGTTGTGTCTAAACAGGCTGGGTCCCTTCCGGTACATTCCAAGTATATTTAGCAGACTTTGTGTTTGTGATGCCGTGCCTTAAAAGCACCTTGTTCCATGCTGTGTCTCCATTAGGGCATGAACTCCAGAGTGTTTACTAGATTTTTTAAATGCTTCAGTTGTTAAATGAGATAAAATTCCCAGCCAGGAAACAAAGAACTTGAGCCTCCGGGCTTTGTTGTTAATTACCAAAGTATTACACGAGTACATTCTTCTCATTAACACTTAAGCTTTGAGGCCTCTGTAAAGAGGAAGGTGGAGCCCACAGTGGTCCCACGTGGCCTTCCTGTGCCTTCTTGCTTCCCTCACAGGGGGACTCTGTCGTCTGTGCTCTCTCTCCCTTCCCCGCCCTGCCTTTCCCCTGCACATGTAGCTTTTTTTCTGCATCCTTTCCAACAAGCAACTTCCATGTTGCTGCATTTCATTGATGATTTTAGTCTGGAACACTGTATGACTTGCACTTTATAATGGTACCCTTTAAATGTATATTACAAGGGGAAATCTGGATGCACAATGTCCCTTTGTCAATGTAGAGAAGGCACAGTCCAGCTATAATGTGGGACAAAATGAAAGCAGTTAGATGGGCAAAAGTTGCTTGGGTTTGGGGATGTTTCTTTGGAGTGTTTTTAAAAGTCTTTTGAAAAAAGAGTCTCAAGCATTGGGGTGAATGTCTTCAGGTCACCATTTCCTTGTGTTAGAGGATTTGGCAAAGGAGAGGCCAAGTGTGAGGATGCAGGGAAAGGAAATATATGTGGAACAGGCTGGAAAGGAACTTACTCGGGCACAGGAAGCTGGAGATCCTGGAGAGGAAATGAAGGAAAGGCAGGCAGCCACAAACTAGGCCAAGAACGGGAGTAAACATGGTCCCAAAGCCAAGTGTTCTCATGTGACAGCCATCCCTGTCTCTGTGTTCACTTGCTCTCTCCTTCCCCTGCCTAAAGATAATTGTGTCCACCCCAAGTGGGTCCCAGACCAGGCTATGTCATAGAATCATGTGAGAGGCTTAAACAAATATAGATTCCTGAGCCCCAGATCTTCTAGGGAAATTAACCCAGGCTTCCCCCCCCCCCCCCCCGGCCCCCAGTTTTCCAGCTACTCTCAACGTGGGCTAGCTTGGGAAACACTGATATTCAAAATTTTAAGAGCTGACCATCACTCAGAAACCAGACTTGATACTAGAGAAGAGATGGTTTTGAGAAGAGTGTTTTTAATTTGATAAAACAACTATAAGTCAGAACAAACAGTCCATATCCTGTCTTATATGTTGTGCATTCATTCAGAAAGTTGATGGTTAAAACAGTCTATGGATGAAATATCTCTTCTATGGAAAAGCCAAGGATGTAAGCAGCATTCCTTACAATTATCTAGAGATGACATTTTTGCCCTTTTATAAAAATCAGAGATCAGTGGAGAAATGTCTTAAGTGGGAAATCCATAAACAAACAAGACATCCAGATGAATCGGGTAAAACCACGACCAGAATCAGAAAATAAGCCAAAGATCTGTGTGCATCCTAGGAGTTTGTGGGCTGGCTGTCACAAGTCCCACAGCCTTCAGAGGAAAATTATTCCTTTTATATTTAAATTAAAATTACTTGGACCCTTACCCACAAAGTGTTAGAGGTGGTCCAGTGCCCACCCCACTATTTTTATGGATTTTTTTATGTTGTTTTTTTGTGGGTTTTTTTTGCGGTATGCAGGCCTCTCACTGTGGTGGCCTCTCCCGTTGCGGAGCACAGGCTCAGCGGCCAGAAGCGGCATGTGGGATCTTCCCGGACCAGGGCACGAACCCGTGTCCCCTGCATCGGCAGGTGGACTCTCAACCACTGCGCCACCAGGGAAGCCCATTTTTATGGACTTTTAACTCAAGTGGTTAACTCCGGTGGGATGGAATTAGTTCTCCTGGTCACTTCTTGTTCTGATTTCCCATCTTGTCTGAATTCTTAATCTCACATCCTTCTTGTGTGATATCCAGTCTGCACCAGGCCATATGTTAGCCCCTTGCCTTTGGTTCTCCGAACAAATACTGTTATCAGAGGTCTAGGGGTTACCTGAAGTACTTACATCACAACATTGCACAGCAAGCAATTTTAAAAGTTTATATTAAACAGTCTCTTTATTTTGGCCATTCTGTGATCAGGAATTTCTTATTCACTGACTCCTCCCTACCACTTCAGTCTTCTTCTAACTCGCAGATCTTATAACCTTCTGAATTCCAAAAGTGAATTGCAAATTCAAGTGTATAAGCATTTTTTTTAATTTTAAGAGATATCACCAAATTGTATAACAAATTTACCAATTTATTAACATCAATTTATATTCCCTTCAACAGTGTTCAATACTTAATTTTCATCATTCTCTCACCAATGATAGATAATATTTGTATTTTATGTATATACTGATATAGGCAAAATATATTATTCCAGTATTTTCACTGCATTTTTTTTTTTTTTTTTTTTTTTTTTTTTGCGGTACGCGGGCCTCTCACTGCTATGGCCTCTTCCGCTGCGGAGCACAGGCTCCGGACGCGCAGGCTCAGCGGCCATGGCTTACGGGCCCAGCCGCTCCGCGGCATGTGGGATCTTCCCGGACCAGGGCACGAACCCGTGTCCCCTGCATCGGCAGGTGGACTCTCAACCACTGTGCCACCAGGGAAGCCCTGCATTTTTTTTTTTAATGAGAAAGAGTTTCGGCATCTTTTCCTAAGTTCAATGGCCAGTTATAATTACTTATCTATAAATGACTGGTTTGTTTTTTTCAATCAGATAGTTGGTAATTTTCTTCAATTTTCATATTGATTTGTAAGAACTCTTTCCATATTAGAAATAGTAACCCGTTGTTATATGTGTTGCAAATATTTCCCCCTGTTTGTTTCTTCTCTTAGATTTGCAGTGGTGCATCTGGTCCCATGGGGATGCCCTTGGGATTGGGATTGTTCCTAACTTTCCAATGACTTTACCTGGTACTTGCTGGGAAAGCCCAACAGATCTAAGGCTATTGGTTTGATGGGGGCCAGCCTTCTTGGTGCTGGTTTTCTTTGTTTTTCCATCTTATTCTTACTCTTTTTTTTCTAGCAAGCCTTTATTTTCTGTAGGACACATTTAGTACTTGAGGAGTATACCCAGCTGATGCTTTTTGGCCTTTCTCCTTGCCAGAAGGAAGAAATGGCAAATTCTTTATGATTGACCAGTCTTGGCCCCTTCTTTGGGTTTTCAGATCAGCTCTCTGAGCAACTCATGGGTCTTTCTTTCAGCTTCTATTCTTCTCTAAGCTTGGGGAGGAAGAAGAGGCTCTGTCAATCTGTGTCTAGGCTGACTTCTTTCCCAGAAACCCAACCTTTACTTTCGGTGTTACTCTAGTAAGTACATTCTATTTCTTGTGTCCCCTGGAGGCCACTCTTGCTCAGGGGCACCATTTAAAATGGGCAGGCAACATAAGCAAAAATGTACACTTAAGCCATAGGGGGAAAAAAATCATGACCTCCCCTCTTGCCAAGCAACATTTCCATAGAAGGCGTGATGTCCTAAATGGTGTAGGGAGTGTTTAACATTTTCATATCCCAGCTCTGTTTGTTTGTCTTCACAGAATCAGTAGCCCTTTATTTGCTTCATAAGTGCTTCTTACATGGATCAAGGAGCCTATATATTTCACAAAATATTCTCAGCTCTAATAACCATTATCATGTTAAGACACATACAGTGTGATGAGCCCATAAGCATGCACTGGGTAAGAAGCCAGCCTTTCCCATCTCCAGTGTTTCTTTTTTTTTTTAAATTTTTTAAATTTATTTTATTATTTATTGGGTCTTTGTTGCTGTGCGCGGGCTTTCTCTAGTTGCCGTGAGCAGGGGGCTACTCTTTGTTGTGGTTCGCGGGCTTCTCACTGTGGTGGCTTCTCTTGTTGCAGAGCACGGGCTCTAGGCGCCCAGGCTTCAGGAGTTGTGGCTCGCAGGTTCTGGAGTGCAGGCTCAGTAGTTGCGGCACACGGGCTTAGTTGCTCTGCAGCATGTGGGATCTTCCCGGTCCAGGGCTCGAACCCGTGTCCCCTGCATTGGCAGGCGGATTCTTAACCACTGAGCCACCAGGGAAGCCCTCCAGTGTTTCTTATACTTTCATGTTCTTAAGAATCACCTAGGAGCTGTTAAAACAGTTTCCCTGGTCCTGCCCCCAGAGATTCTGACTTAGTAGGTAAAGGTGGAGCCCAGGAATTTGCATTTTTAATAAATGCAGACATGGTCCTGCTATCTGTGGTCCTTAGTCCTGGCTTTGGGTCCAGGGCAAGATATCTCAACATCGGCACTCTTGACATTTGGGATACAACGATCCTTTGTTGCTGTGGGACTGCACCATACCCTTCAGTATATTTAGCGACATCCCTGGCCTCTAACCGTTAGATGTCAGTAGCACCCCACCCCCATTATGACAATATGACAATCAAAAACGTCTTCAGACATTTCCAAAATGTCTGGGTGGGTGGCGGGGGCGGTGGGGGGGAAGCATCAAATCACCCTTGGTTGAGAACCGCTGACCTAGGGGGAAATAAATGTTAATTGAAAACAGTTTTTACTTTCACATGCAGATGTTCATACCCTTGCATTGATTTCACTGAACAAATTAAACAAATATTTCTGGTCCCTGGTATGTACCAAGGCTTTCATTTTAAAAAAGTGTAGCTTAATCATGGCTTCCTCTTTAATATCTTATAAGATGAAAGAAAAGGAAATGTTCTTGTAAATTAATATCTATTGAACATGTACTTTTCCTAAATTAATATTCCCAGTAGTTTTCTGTAGAATATGCCAGAACTTTAAAATTAACAGAAAATTAGCATTAATTAATTCATATTTAAAAATAATATTACAGTAATATTAACACTGACATTGCTTTCGGAAAGAATTCAGTATTGCTGTAATATTTCTAATAAGGAAACAAATTTGGTAAATGATACATTCTAATTTAGGAATATAGGAAGAAAGTGATGATGCCCTAATACTGTTTATAAAAATCTCACCTCTGCTGTAAGTTTAGAATTTTTCCTTGAAGAGTCTATGGTCCATATAAATAAATAAGTGTCCCCAGACATGCTCATTTCAATGTGAGTTTTCACATGCTATTAAAATGTTAAAAATAGATCACAATGTAGGGCACCCAAATATTTAACTCAGGTTAGTGCCATGAAGAGCTGAAAGAAAGAAAGGAAGGAAGGAAGGAGGAAAGGAAGAAAGAAAAGAAAAGGAAAGAAAGGGATTGACTGAGGCTAAAACTGTAATCTCCAACCACTGGTCAGTAAATTCTGTTGAAATTCAATAGTGTAAGAGACAAACATGCAAAAAGGCTGGTGAAACAATTCCTAAATGCCAAGAAAAAGAAGCCTATAGATTTTCAGGAACACTGAGGACAACCGCTGAGGTCTCCATTGTAGCCTTCACTGCATCCCCACCTCCCCTTTGGTGAAGGTGTGAATAAGCCTTCAGACAGTAAAGAAGCCTTTTCCGGGGTTGATGCTATTTTTAATGTCTTTAGCTGGACAGGCTTTCTGGACAGGTCCCCATGTTACCGTTTCTTGTATGGGAAATCAAGGTCCCTGGCAGTTGTCTTTCCCTGCTGTGTGTGGCAGGCAGAATTGATTCTCAGAAGAGGACCCCGGGATTTTGGCCAGCGGTTCAGAAAAAAAGCGGCCAACAGAGGATGGAAACTAGGGGAGTAAGGGGCTCTGACTTGCAGAGGTGGAGAGGGAAATGAAAACCTTGATCATGCCTAGTGGAAAGTTGAATTCAAGAAATCTGACGACATATCATGGTTATATTTCCTCCGCATAGAACACCTTGGTTTTAAAAATACTCTTTTCTGTGTGAGGTGTTTCTGTGTGTGTCCTCCCAGGATTTCTAGAAGGTCCATCTTCAGAAGGTCATTAACATTATTTAAATATTCATGGTGGGGGAGGGGATTACAAGCTGAAATTTCAGACAGCTTGGGAGTGGGGGATGGCTGGCCACCCGCCGGATCCAGCCCCACGCGGTGTATCAGCTGCCTCCTTCCCCACCGCTGGCTTTGTTAACACACGAGCTCTGACACCAAGCCACCAGCTGCCACAACAGGGAGGGCAGCATGAAGGCTCTGGAGAGCCAGTGAACCAGAAGCATCCCTGTCCCTCAGCCTCTGGACCACGTCACGGAGAGGCCCAAAACACACAAAGACGCGTCTCCCACCGGCTCCCGGCGGTCCTGCTTACCCGGACACAGCCTTGGTGCTGGTAAGGGATGGGGAGCTCGACCCCTCGGATAGGAACTCAGCGGTGCCGGCCTTGTGAGAGCGCACACGCAGCCACACACTTCCATATACACTCATACGCACGTATGTATACACCAACGCACACGTCCAGATGCACGCACGCCAACACGGCCACACGTGCGCTAACACAGGTCCACGTACCCAGACACAGTGCCCTCTCCCCAGTTAGGAAATACTCGTCTTCACTTGCCCCATCCCTCCATCCCTCCAGTCTATCCATTCATTCATTTCTTGGTTTCTCAGTGTGTGCCAAGATTTCGCCAAAGCCACATACAGAAGGTGCGAGTGGTTGGGGAGGGGATATGGAAGCGGAGGGCCAGACCTCTGCCCCAGGCGCTGGGAAGGGGGCGGGGAAGGGGCGGGCTCCGGGAGCAGGCGGGCGGCGCTCCCGGCCCTCCAGAGCGCAGAGCGGCCGCGGCTCTCGGCAGATGCGCTCGCCCCAGCCGGGGCCTGCCGAACGCGTTTCCGCGGAGTCTCCCCGACGCCCCGAGGAGGAGGTAGCGGCCGCGCCGCGCTAGATCGGAGGCCGAGGACAGCGCCTCCGTCCGGCGCCCAGAGGTGGGTGTCCAAGCTCAGGCGCGGCGACCCAGGAAACCAAGTCCCTGGGGCCCCCTCCTGGTGTTGGGGCCTCGGGCGCGCGGGGAGAGGGTGGCTTGAGAGGGATTGGTCTCTTGGGAGGCCCTCTGATGCACCGCGGACTTTAAAGGGCTTTTATGGTCCTTGCCTAGTGGAGCGTGTGCGGGGCGGGGGCCTGGCTGGAAAGGGCTGTGACCCTGTGGCTTTGAATTCCTAGGTTTGGGGGAGGGCCAGCTTTTGGCTGCTTTATTCAATACTTACTCACTTATATATGCTTTAAAAACTAAACTTAAGAATACCACCTCCCTCCCACCCCCTCCGCCAAATACACACAGAGTCGGGCTGTACAGGAAAAGCAGAGAAAAATCAAAGGTCGGTAACCGCCTCTCCAGGCCTGGGAGCCGCGGTAGATGGAGCCAGCGGTTCCAGCTGGAGAAGAAGGCGCGCGTCCTGACTCCTTTGATGGTAGCGCTGGGGGCGTTTTCAGAAATCAGGAGCTTTGCAGGGAGACTGAGGCCGAGGAGGGCCGGGTTCTCAGCCAGCTGGAACCTTTTGGAATGGGGTCCGGGGAGCTGCTGCAGGAGGAGGGAGCAGCCCTTCTGCGCGCGGAGGGAGGGGGAACCGAGTCCGAGCTGAGCCTGGAAGTTCGGCCTGAGGCTGGGACCCCAGCTATTAGGCTCTGGTGTTTTATCCTGGATAAAGCCGGAGGGTAGGTCTCTTTGGCCCCCTTTGTGGGGACACTGTGGGGAGTCGAGGGCGCGGATCGTGGTGGTGAGCGCTGGGGCAAGTGTTCTGAAATCGCGGTGGAGGCGACGCGCCTCCCGGGATAGGAGCTAGGAGATACTGGCGGCTCTGAGAAATTCTAGAGAATTGTAGCGGAGAACAGGGGACTGAATGGACGTCCGGGAGAGCGGGCTGTCCGGGAGCCCGCGGAGGGAGGCGAGGCAGGCTGGGGAGCGGTGGGGTTAGTGGCCGGTGAGGGCGGAAGGCGAAGCGGCGGCTGCAGGCGGTGGGGAACGAGGCGGAGGGTGGGCCCGCGGGAGCGGGTCCCGCAAGCTGGTTTCTGAGTTTCCCTGGACGGATGCGAGACGGCCAGCATTGGGGATCTCTCCCTGATCCGCAGAAGGGGGCGTCTGGGAGGGAAGTGACTCGTGTAGAGAGATGGTGGATTATTTCTCCAGACCCGGTTTCCCGCGTGGGGCAGTAGTGGTTTGGCAGATGTCTGCTCTTCCCTGTAGCAGTTTTAGGCGCAGCACCTAACCCCCCCCCCCACGTATTTACCTTTGAAAAGAAAACACACACACACACACACACACACACACACACACACACACACACACACACACACACACACACACACACACACACACACACACACACACACACACACACACACACACACACACACACACACCACCCCCCGCCCCCCCCATATAGTCTATCCCTCAGTCTGCAAACAACTTCTCAGAGGAAGCGGTCTTCCGTCTTATCACCCGTCACAGGCACCTGGAGGCTGAATTAGGACAAACCCACCACTCAGCAGTGTAATCCCAGGGGATTTGTTTCCTTGGCTTTGTTCTAATTGAAGAGAGTTAATTTAAGCATCACACTTTTTTCCTGGAAACGTTCGCAAGTTAATTAAACACTCTCTTTCTGCTGGCAGCCTCCTCAACTTTGATCAATAAAATTTCAGAGTAACAGTTCTAGAAATGAGGCATATTTAGTAAGGAGTTCACTGCTTCTTTAAACATAAAGCCTTTTAAGAATTGAAACTTGCCCTAAAGCACCTCTAAATGGCTGTCCGATGCCTGCGCTCTCCTCTCCAGTTTTGATATAGGCTCTTTGCTTAAAGGGCATCTTCTCCTTTGAGTGGCCACACCATGGGTCTTGTAGGCCCTGCAGTTATTTTGAGCTGCACTAATAAAATTAGTCATGAGCCAGAAGAAATGAAAGTAATATACCTTGGGTCTCCAGATACCTTACCTAATACACTGGGCAATTAAGTGTTGAGATGCTTCTCTGGCAGTGGAGTTCATTTTTAACTTCTTTCTGGGATGCCAAGATGCTAGTGTGAGGCTGGGCTTTGAGATGGGACAAACATTTTGAAATACCCATTATCTCATAGTTGTGGCATGACAGTTGAAACAGTTTCCTGCCTGCGGAGTTCAGGGCAGTGTTGTCAGAATTTATTTCACTTTCATAAGTGCCTCCTTCTGCCTCACTAGCCTCAGGGTCTCTGGCTGATAAAGTGGAAGAGGTTGTCTTAATTTAGTTATCAAGTGAGGGGAAAATGATCCACTGGTTGTTTTATTTCTAAACCTTTCAGCATTTCAATATAGAAATTACATATTAACTGTTGCTTCTAAAATGTTAACACCCTGAACTTTCTAATTAATTATGATAATTATGGGCTAGATTCTGCTGTCTTTATAGATTTGGTGGACTCTTAAAACACCCATGTCCTAGATTTCTATCAAGGTTGTCATCACAAGTCTCTACATATTAGGAAAATGAGAAATGTTTCAAATAAAAATGCAATTGAATTTGGACAGGGGTTGTGTTGAGGGATTTAAATGATTAAAACAGGAGCATGTTGAAAATTGACTCTGAAAACCAGTTTCATTTTTAAATTTTATACATTTCTCAGCACTGCTATGATCTGTCATGAATTAGCCTCTGGAATGGCTGTCCTTTGATCCTGAGAGACATGGGAGTCACCATTTGCTTAGTTGATTGGTCAGGCATCCTGTGTAAGCTATTGGAAGTTTCAGATTGATTAATATACTTATCAGGTTCAGCAATGTTAGTAAGTCTTGCTAGAAGATTGCATCATTTTTTTGGTACTGTGCAAACTTGACACCCGGAGGCAGATTTGCTGTGATGCTAAAAAAACTTAAGCTTCAGAGCCTTGCACTAGCACCAGCCTCATCCAGGAGCACTTTGGGTGGCTTGGGCCTGAGGGAGGCAGTGCGTCCATCAGCCATCAGGGGAGATAGATAGGGAGGGAGGGAGGGAGGGGGAGAGAGAGAGAGAGAGAGAGGGAGAGAGAGAGAGAGAGAGGGAGAGAGAGAGAGAGAGAGAGAAATATCTTTGTTAGATAATCACCTTCTAAGGATATATGACTGCTGTTAAGTTTTGGACATATGCCCTTCAAACACATTTTCCAGGAAGATATTATTATAGAAAAGTTGAAATTATCTCTGTTGTAACAGGAAAATCCACTACAGGTTTCCCCCACTTTCTGAAAGTTCACATTAGTGCCACTTAGCTTTTACTCAGGATCTACATTTCGCTAACCAAAAGAAATCCAAAGAAGATTTTCCCTTCTGTGAAGAAGCTGTTACCGAGCTAGTGTAGTCTTTGGTAAAATGGAGGTGTCTGCTGTAACATGAAGTGGGAATGCTCTTTGCTTCATGCCAGTTCAGCTTACCAAAGGTTTCATAAGAGTGGTCTACTTTCAGATAGTGGGACAAACCTGTATTTTGCTCAAAAAGGAAAACTATAGAGTATGTTTGTGTGATTTAAGTAGGACTTGATCAATTAGAATACTTAAGAACTAGAGTGCTCTAATAATTTCAGTAACTGAAATTTAAACTTGTCTTAAACATTTATTTCAACTGTTGTTGATGAAGATGTTTCTAAGATGTAATAAATGACTACCCCGCCTCGACTACTTCTTGCCTTAGTGAGTTGACCGTGGTGAACGTACTGTTGTCCTTCCCTTGACCGTTCAGGATTTTGTAGTCTCAGCGTGATGTTAGCGTAGATACAAATTATAATTTTCAGAAGTGTAGAAGTGTAATCGCCAAACCTAGTCCAGTACAGACTCTGGAGGCTGGCTTTTGAGAAAACTAAAATCCCAATATAAATGTTATTTCTGTTCTTTGCCCCAGTCTCTGAAAGATGAGCGCCAGAAAAACGAGTTAATCAAGACCTTGCCTTCTTCCTACAGTAAAACAGGATGCGCTTTCTCCAGGGTTCAGCCGGAGGTTCTTTATTCCTTTTGAAGTGAATTCAGGGATTGAGGAGGTGCAGAAGAGGACAGACAGCATGGGCGGAGGGACTGAGAGCATCCTTGGGCCCATTGACCTCTTTTTCCCTTTGATACTTTTTTTTTTTTTTTTTTTGCGGTACGCGGGCCTCTCACTGCCGTGGCCTCTCCCGCTGCGGAGCACAGGCTCCGGACGCGCAGGCTCAGCGGCCATGGCTCACGGGCCCAGCCGCTCCGTGGCATGTGGGATCTTCCCGGACCGGGGCATGAACCCGTATCCCCTGCATCGGCAGGCGGACTCTCAACCACTGCGCCATCAGGGAAGCCCACCCTTTGGTACTTCTCTCTCAAATCTAGGAGCACCAGTGCTATCAGGCCTTGGGGGGGGACACGTTTGAGTAGAATCGAGGAACATGTAAGTGGCATTTGTTCCTTTCTTGGTTGGAGTCTCAGAAAGACTGCATGGGCCCTGCAACTAGAAAAGGTACCCTTTGGAGGTAGAATGCTGAAGGTTTCCTTATTCAGGAAGAGGATAGGGATGGGGATGAAATGATGGAGCTTCCCTCAAGTGGGTTTGTTTGTCTGTTTGTCTTGGAGGATACATGTCCGAGTTGGGGGAGTCATGGTGTGAACGCCAAGGAAGGGGAGAGAGCTGTAGAACTTGGTGGAGGTGACACTGTCCTCTGAAGCCCCCTTTTCAGGGACTTTGTGGTCGGTTGGATGCTTGATTGGAGCAGATGGGGTGAGCACAGCCAAATACACAGATACTATATCTAACGCCCCAGTTATCCAGAGCCATGGCAGGGCCCAAACTCATTAGTGCGTTGGCCAAATTCTCTATAAGATCTACAGCATGTCACATAAACTGAGTCTTAGCTCCTTCATCTATAAAAAATGGGATACGGAGAGGATTAGCGTGGCCCCTGCGCAAGGATGACATGCAAATTCATGAAGTGTTCCATATTTTTTATACATACTACTATATATAAAATAGATAACTAATAGGGACCTACTGTATATCACAGGGAACTCGACTCGATACTCTGCAATGACCTATATGGGAAAAGAATCTAAAGAAGTGGATATATGTATATGTATAGCTGATTCACTTTGCTGTACAGCGGAAACTAACGCAGCACTTTAAATCAACTATACTCCAATAAAAACTTTTTAAAAATAATAAATAAATAAAAATAAAAAATGGGGATACCAAAACTTACCTACTTCAGAACTTAAATGAAATAGGTATGGAAGCACCTTGAACGTGTATTCTTCCCCAAATTGGTTGTTTTCTTTAATTAACCAACATCTTCTTTCATCTTTATGGCAGATGCAAATAAGTAAACAGTTTTTAAAGTTAATTTAATTTCATTTTTTTTTTTGCGGTATGCGGGCCTCTCACTGTTGTGGCCTCTCCCGTCGCGGAGCACAGGCTCCAGAGGCACAGGCTCAGCGGCCATGGCTCTCGGGCCCAGCCGCTCCGCGGCATGTGGGATCTTCCCGGACCGGGGCACGAACCGGTGTCCCCTACATTGGCAGGCGGACTCTCAACCACTGCGCCACCAGGGAAGCCCTAAAGTTAATTTAAAAAAATTCCAGCAATTGTGTAGCACATCAGTTGTTCATGCTTTACACTGATCAGATCCAGAAGCTTTGGGCACAGAGGTTCTCAGGCCTGACCTCCACGCCCACCCCACAGCCCCCTTTTGACTTGGGGAACCTGGCTGACATCCTTCTCGTCCCCTTACCCCTGAACACTTGCACTGTTGTATCGAGGCTTCTTCCAGTCTTCTTTACTTGCTCTCTCCTGATGCTTCGAGTAGGTCAGAAATTGCTTCTCAATGGGAAAATGGACCCAAATTTTCAGGACCCTAATCCTGGGCTTTAAGCTCACTCAGTGACCGGCAGTAGGATGGCGGTCACTGGGATTCCCCTTCACGAACTACTGCAAGCTTCTTTGCCAGCTTTCATGAGTTTACTCTGTCGTAAGGCAGGAACGTAGATGAATGTATTAAGTAAAGATTTGCCACGAGGTTTAAAATAAAAAAGGTTTTCAGAAGAGCCTGAGAAGCGTAGTGAATTCAGTCCTTTGTGTCTCATCATTGAACTTCTCACAGATTTGCAGTAGAGTTGGCTGCTTGGATGAGGATGTAGCAGCCAGATGAGGTGGGCACACCAGAAACATTATTTCGAGTTAATTCTTAAGTGCTGCACATCATTCTTCTTAACAAACACATATGAAAGGTAACCTCCACCCTTGGTCCAAACCTCGCCCCAATTTCATGGTGCCACGCCTGTGTTAGGATGAGGCTGTGTGTTTAAGGAAGTGAG